>NC_141874.1:71751514-72376514 GCF_056163025.1 Triticum urartu
CATAATAATTTCAAGAAAGTGTTCCCCCTAACTGTGCGCCGTTGCGACAGTTCGTTGTTTTGAAGCATCACGTGATGATCGGGTGTGATAGATTCCAACGTTCACATACAACGGGTGTAAGACAGATTTACACATGCAAACACTTAGGTTGACTTGACGAGCCTATCATGTACAGACATGGCCTCGGAACACAGAAGACCGAAAGGTCGAGCATGAGTCGTATAGAAGATACGATCAACATGAAGATGTTCACCGATGTTGACTAGTCCGTCTCACGTGATGATTGGACACGGCCTAGCTAACTCGGATCATGTTATACTTAGATGACTGGAGGGATGTCTATCTGAGTGGGAGTTCATTGAATAATTTGATTAGATGAACTTAATTATCATGAACTTAGTGTAAAATCTTTACAATATGTCTTGTAGATCAAATGGCCAACGTTGTCCTCAACTTCAACGCGTTCCTAGAGAAAACCAAGCTGAAAGACGATGGCAGCAATTATACGGACTGGGTCCGGAACCTGAGGATCATCCTCATAGCTGCAAAGAAAGATCATGTCCTATAAGCACCGCTAGGTGACGCACCCGTCCCACAGAACCAAGACGTTATGAACGCTTGGCAGACACGTGCTGATGATTACTCCCTCGTTCAGTGCGGCATGCTTTACAGCTTAGAACCGGGGCTCCAAAAGTGTTTTGAGAGACCCGGAGCATATGAGATGTTCGAAGAGCTGAAAATGGTTTTTCAAGCTCATGCCCGGGTCGAGAGATATGAAGTCTCCGACAAGTTCTTTAGCTGTAAGATGGAGGAAAATAGTTCTGTCAGTGAGCACATACTCACTATGTCTGGGTTACATAACCGCTTGACTCAGCTGGGAGTTAATCTCCCGGATGACGCGGTCATTGACAGAATCCTTCAGTCGCTTCCACCGAGCTACAAGAGCTTTGTGATGAACATCAATATGCAGGGGATGGAAAAGACCATTCCTGAGGTATATTCAATGCTGAAATCAGCAGAGGTAGAAGTCAAAAAGGAACATCAAGTGTTGATGGTGAATAAAACCACTAAGTTCAAGAAAGGCAAGGGTAAGAAGAACTTCAAGAAGGACGGCAAGGGAGTTGCCGCGCCCGGTAAGCAAGCTGCGGGGAAGAAGCCAAAGAATGGACCCAAGCCCGAGACTGAGTGTTTTTATTGCAAGGGAAGTGGTCACTGGAATCGAAACTGCCCCAAATACTTAGCGGACAAGAAGGCCGGCAACACGAAAGGTATATGTGATATACATGTAAATGATGTGTACCTTACCAGTACTCGTAGTAGCTCCTGGGTATTTGATACCGGTGCAGTTGCTCATATTTGTAACTCAAAGCAGGAGCTGCGGGATAAGCGGAGACTGGCGAAGGACGAGGTGACGATGCGCGTCGGGAATGGTTCCAAGGTCGATGTGATCGCCGTCGGCACGCTACCTCTACATTTACCTACGGGATTAGTTTTAAACCTCAATAATTGTTATTTAGTGCCAGCTTTGAGCATGAACATTGTATCAGGATCTCGTTTAATTCGAGATGGCTACTCATTTAAATCCGAGAATAATGGTTGTTCTATTTATATGAGAGATATGTTTTATGGTCATGCTCCGATGGTGAATGGTTTATTCTTAATGAATCTCGAGCGTAATGCTACACATATTCATAGTGTGAATGCCAAAATATGTAAGGTTTATAATGATAGTCCCAGATACTTGTGGCACTGCCGCCTTGGTCACATAGGTGTCAAACGCATGAAGAAGCTCCATGCAGATGGACTTTTAGAGTCTCTTGATTATGAATCATTTGACACGTGCGAACCATGCCTCATGGGTAAAATGACCAAGACTCCGTTCTCAGGAACAATGGAGCGAGCAACCAACATATTGGAAATCATACATACTGATGTGTGCGGTCCAATGAGTGTTGAGGCTCGCGGTGGCTATCGTTATGTTCTCACCCTCACTGATGACTTGAGTAGATATGGGTATGTCTACTTAATGAAACACAAGTCTGAGACCTTTGAAAAGTTCAACGAATTTCAGCATGAGGTTGAGAATCAACATGACAGGAAAATCAAGTTCTTGCGATCAGATCGTGGAGGAGAATACTTGAGTCACGAATTTGGCACACACTTAAGAAAATGTGGAATAGTTTCACAACTCACGCCGCCTGGAACACCTCAGCGTAATGGTGTGTCCGAACATCGTAACCGCACTCTATTAGATATGGTGCGATCTATGAT
This sequence comes from Triticum urartu, assembly GCF_056163025.1. Lineage (NCBI taxonomy): Eukaryota > Viridiplantae > Streptophyta > Magnoliopsida > Poales > Poaceae > Triticum > Triticum urartu. The sequence continues at coordinate 71,753,786 of NC_141874.1, forward strand.
GTCTCTTACAGATTTACCGCTATCATTTTGGGGCTATGCTTTAGAAACTGCCGCATTCACTTTAAATAGGGCTCCGTCGAAATCCGTTGAGATGACACCGTATGAATTATGGTTTGGGAAGAAACCTAAGCTGTCATTTCTAAAAGTTTGGGGATGCGATGCTTATGTCAAGAAACTTCAACCTGAAAAGCTCGAACCCAAGTCGGAAAAATGCGTCTTCATAGGATACCCTAAAGAAACTATTGGGTATACCTTCTACCTCAGATCCGAAGGCAAGATCTTTGTTGCCAAGAATGGATCCTTTCTAGAGAAAGAGTTTCTCTCGAAAGAAATAAGTGGGAGGAGAGTAGAACTTGATGAAGTATTACCTCTTGAACCGGTAAGTAGCGCAGCTCAAGAAAATGTTCCTGAGGTGCCTGCACCGACTAGAGAGGAAGTTAATGATGATGATCATGAAACTTCAGATCAAGTTGCTACTGAACTTCGTAGGTCCACAAGGACACGTTCCGCACCAGAGTGGTACGGCAACCCTGTCTTAGAAATCATGTTGTTGGACAACGGTGAACCTTCGAACTATGAAGAAGCGATGGCGGGCCCGGATTCCGACAAATGGCTGGAAGCCATGAAATCCGAGATAGGATCCATGTATGAAAACAAAGTATGGACTTTGACTGACTTGCCCGATGATCGGCGGGCCATAGAAAATAAATGGATCTTTAAGAAGAAGACAGCCACGGATGGTAATGTGACCATCTATAAAGCTAGGCTTGTCGCTAAGGGTTATCGACAAGTTCAAGGAGTTGACTACGATGAGACTTTCTCTCCCGTAGCGAAGCTGAAGTCCGTCTGAATTATGTTAGCAATTGCCACATACTATGATTATGAGATATGGCAAATGGACGTCAAAACGGCATTCCTTAATGGTTTCCTTAAGGAAGAATTGTATATGATGCAGCCGGAAGGTTTTGTCGACCCTAAGAATGCTAACAAGGTGTGCAAACTCCAGCGCTCAATCTATGGGCTGGTGCAAGCATCTCGGAGTTGGAACATTCGCTTTGATGAGATGATCAAAGCGTTTGGGTTTATGCAGACTTATGGAGAAGCCTGCGTTTACAAGAAAGTGAGTGGGAGCTCTGTAGCATTTCTCATATTATATGTAGATGACATACTTTTGATGGGAAATGATATAGAACTTTTGGACAACATTAAGGCCTACTTGAATAAGAGTTTTTCAATGAAGGATCTTGGAGAAGCTGCTTATATATTAGGCATCAAGATCTATAGAGATAGATCAAGACGCCTCATAGGTCTTTCACAAAGCACATACCTTGATAAGATATTGAAGAAGTTCAATATGGATCAGTCTAAGAAGGGGTTCTTGCCTGTGTTGCAAGGTGTGAAATTGAGCTCAGCTCAATGTCCGACCACGGCAGGAGATATAGAAGAGATGAGTGTCATCCCCTATGCCTCAGCCATAGGGTCTATTATGTATGCCATGCTGTGTACCAGACCTGATGTAAACCTTGCCGTAAGTTTGGTAGGTAGGTACCAAAGTAATCCCAGCAAGGAACACTGGGCAGCGGTCAAGAATATCCGAAAGTACCTGAAAAGGACTAAGGAAATGTTTCTCGTTTATGGAGGTGACGAAGAGCTCGTCGTAAAGGGTTACGTCGACGCTAGCTTCGACACAGATCTGGATGACTCTAAGTCACAAACCGGATACGTGTATATTTTGAATGGTGGGGCAGTAAGCTGGTGCAGTTGCAAGCAGAGCGTCGTGGCGGGATCTACATGTGAAGCGGAGTACATGGCAGCCTCGGAGGCAGCGCATGAAGCAATTTGGATGAAGGAGTTCATCACCGACCTAGGAGTCATACCCAATGCGTCGGGGCCGATCAAACTCTTCTGTGACAACACTTGAGCTATTGCACTTGCCAAGGAGCCCAGGTTTCACAAGAAGACAAGGCACATCAAGCATCGCTTCAACTCCATTCGTGAAAATGTTCAAGATGGAGACATAGATATTTGTAAAGTACAAACGGACATGAATGTAGCAGATCCGTTGACTAAACCTCTCCCTAGAGCAAAACATGATCAACACCAAAATTCCATGGGTGTTCGATTCATCACAATGTAACTAGATTATTGACTCTAGTGCAAGTGGGAGACTGTTGGAAATATGCCCTAGAGGCAATAATAAAAGGATTATTATTATATTTCCTTGTTCATGATAATTGTCTTTTATTCATGCTATAATTGTGTTATCCGGAAATCGTAATACATGTGTGAATACATAGACACCAACATGTCCCTAGTAAGCCTCTAGTTGACTACCTCGTTGATCAACAGATAGTCATGGTTTCCTGAGTATGGACATTGGATGTTATTGATAACGAGATCACATCATTAGGAGAATGATGTGATGGACAAGACCCAATCCTAAACATAGCACAAGATCGTATAGTTCGTTTGCTAGAGTTTTTCCAATGTCAAGTATCTTTTCCTTAGACCATGAGATCGTGTAACTCCCGGATACCGTAGGAATGCTTTGGGTGTACCGAACGTCACAACGTAACAGGGTGACTATAAAGGTATACTACGGGTATCTCCGAAAGTGTCTGTTGGGTTGACACGGATCAAGACTGGGATTTGTCACTCCGTATGACGGAGAGGTATCTCTGGGCCCACTCGTTAATGCATCATCATAATGAGCTCAAAGTGACCAAGTGTCTGGTCACAGGATCATGCATTACGGTACGAGTAAAGTGACTTGCCGGTAACGAGATTGAACGAGGTATTGGGATACCGACGATCGAATCTCGGGCAAGTAACGTACCGATTGACAAAGGGAATTGTATACGGGGTTGCTTGAATCCTCGACATCGTGGTTCATCCGATGAGATCATCGAGGAGCATGTGGGAGCCAACATGGGTATCCAGATCCCGCTGTTGGTTATTGACCGGAGAGCCATCTCGGTCATGTCTACATGTCTCCCGAACCCGTAGGGTCTACACACTTAAGGTTCGGTGATGCTAGGGTTGTAGAGATATGATTATGCAGTAACCCGAAAGTTGTTCGGAGTCCCGGATGAGATCTCGGACGTCACGAGGAGTTCCAGAATGGTCCGGAGGTGAAGAATTATATATAGGAAGTGCATTTTCGGCCATCGGGAGAGTTTCGGGGGTCACCGGTATTGTACCGGGACCACCGGATGGGTCCCGGGGGTCCACCGGGTGGGGCCACCCATCCCGGAGGGCCCCATGGGCTGAAGTGGGGAGGGGAACCAGCCCATAGTGGGCTGGTGTGCCCCCCTTGGCCCACCCCTGCGCCTAGGGTTGGAAACCCTAGGGTGGGGGGGCGCCCCACTTGCCTTGGGGGCCACTCCACCCTTGGCCGCCGCCCCCCCTAGGAGATCCCATCTCCTAGGGCCGGCACCCCCCCTTGGGGAGCCTATATAAAAAGGGGGGACGGAGGGGCAGCCGCACGCTTGACTCTTGGCGCCTCCCTCTCCCCTGCTACACCTCTCCCTCTCGCAGAAGAATGGCGAAGCCCTGCTGCGGTGACTGCTGCATCCACCACCACGCCGTCGTGCTGCTGGATCTTCATCAACCTCTCCTTCCCCCTTGCTGGATCAAGATGGAGGAGACGTCACGCTGACCGTACGTGTGTTGAACACGGAGGTGCCGTCCGTTCGGCGCTAGGATCTCTGGTGATTTGGATCACGTTGAGTACGAGTTCCTCATCCCCGTTCTTGGACGCTTCCGCGCGTGATCTACAAAGGTATGTAGATGCAATCCGATCACTCGTTGCTAGATGAACTCATAGATGGATCTTGGTGAAACCGTAGGAAATTTTTTGTTTTCTGCAACGTTCCCCAACATCACGCTCATATATTGCCTGAAGATTGAAAAAGTTTAAGAACACCAAAAGTATGAAACAATTGCTTGGCTTGTCATCGGGGTTGTGCATGATTTAAATACTCTGTGTGGTGAAGATAGAGCATAGCCAGACTATATGATTTTGTAGGGATAACTTTCTTTGGCCATGTTATTTTGAGAAGACATGATTGCTTTATTAGTATGCTTGAAGTATTTTTTTATGTCAATATTAAACTTTTGTCTTGAATCTTTCGGATCTGAACAATTATGCCACAATAAAGAAAATTACATTGAGAATTATGCTAGGTAGCATTCCACATCAAACAATTCTGTTTTTATCATTTACCTTCTCGAGGACGAGCAGGAATTAAGCTTGGGGATGCTTGATACGTTTCCAACGTATCTATAATTTTTTATTGTTCCATGCTATTATATTATCTGTTTTGGATGTTTAATGGGATTTAATTTACACTTTTATATTGTTTTTGGGACTAACCTACTAACCAAAGGCCCAGTGCAAATTGTTGGTTTTTTTGCCTATTTCAGTGTTTCGCAGAAAAGGAATATCGAAATGAATCCAAACGGAATGAAACCTTCGGGAGAGTTATTTTTGGAACAAATATGATCCAGGAGACTTGGAGTGGCCATCAAGAAAGAAGCGAGGAGGCCACGAGGCAGGGGGGGCGCGCCCCCACCCTTGTGGGCCCCTCGCAGCTCCAGTGACGTACTTCTTCCTCCTATATATACCCATATACCCCGAAAACATTCAGGAGCACCACAAAATCCTATCACTACAAAAAAATACACTTCCGTGATGATACGTGTTTGTCACAGTAGGTCACTTTTTTGTCATGCATGTACATCCATGACAAATTTATGACAGAATCAAGATAGTCATACCTGTGCTGTCGTAGAAGTGTTCCATGACATTACCAAAATTATCATCACAGAAGTGTCCACTTCCATGACGATAAATCGCGCGTCACAGAAGTGCTTTCATCAAGGGTGACTGACACGTGGCATCCACTGTGACGGAACGCTGTTAAGCTATTAGGTCGGGTTTTGGATCCGATAACCCGTTAACAGCCCCGACCAATGGGGATTTTCCACATGTAAAATCATCATTGGTTGGAGGAAATACGTGTAGCTCATTGTTGGGACAGATGTCAACCACTCATTGGACAGAAGGCGCCTATGATACGTCGACATGTGGCACGGCCCAACAGAGGCCCATTCCTGTGAAAAGGCCAGCCCATTTGACTTGGTCAAAAGCTGGCGGGCCGGCCCATGGAAAGCCTGTTAACGGCCTGTTCGAATATAGCCCATTTACAGCCCGCTAACCCAAGGCCCGTTACGCCCTATCCGAATTAGGCCCAGTAGCGTCATCTGGGCCATCCAATATGATTCCAGCCTGTTTTCACTTCTGGCCCATGTATGGCCTATGACGTCTTTCGGCCCATATGAGGCCCTATGTAACTCTTGGCCTACTAACGGCCCGTGGTGAAACTGGCCCGTAATGAACAGTGTATCACTTTACACCCATTAACGGCCCGTGGTGAAACTGGCCCGTAATGAACAGTGTATCACTTTATACCCATTAATGGCCCGTTATTCCGTTGGGCCATTTCCAGCCCATGTTATCTTTCATCCTTCTCAGAGCCCATTTATTCTTGGGCTCATTTCTAGCATTCATTTACTTACGGCCCGTTACTGTCATTTTCTGCTTGTCGGCCAAATCCAGCCCGTGGTTATAGTCGGCCCGTTTGTGGTCCGTTAATACGTTGGGCCGATTTCATAGCGTCATCAAATACGGCCTATTAACGATGACCCGTTATGGTCGGCCCATGAACGGACGATTCCAACTCTAGCCCGTTTACGGCCATAATGCGGTCTATTTGGCCCATGTTTAGCCAATCGATTATACGGCCCATATAAGGCCCATTGATAATACGGCCCGCAAAAGGCCCATTGTTTCTACGGCCCGTAGAAGGCCCACTGTTTATACGGCCAGTAGGAGGCCCAGTGTCACTACAGTAAATATTAGCCCATGGTTATTGTGGCCTAGTTTTAAAAAATAGGTTATTGCAACCACTAGCTAACCGCGGAAAAAGAACTGCAATGACTACAAGCAAACAAATAAACAAGACAACAAGGAAATAAATAAGCAAGCAACTAATGCTAGGCTATCATGACTATTACACATAATACATCCACTGGGCATCAAAGTTCGCCACCAGTGCAAATATAGGGAACAAAGCAGCATATCATATACACTGGTTGTCAAAGTTGGCGACCAGCGCAAATAAACGCTGCAGCAAAACAAATCTAGAACTGAAACCACTTCAGGAGATCTCAAGAAACAATATCCTGGGTACCCATAATGCTGGCAAGATGCTTAGCAAGCTTATTAACTTTCTCTTGTTTGGTGCTTAAATCCTCCAACGCTTGCTGTTGCACCAAAAAATATGCATCTGAATTCTGCAGGGACTTCCTCAGTCCTTCAGCTTCCTGTCGCAGCACATCTGATCGATGTCTTTGAACTTGAAGTTGAGACTCAAGAAGACGAACTGATTCAGGCAGCGAGTTCGAAGAGCTTTTGCCAGCAGTAGTGGCCAGTAACTCGAACACTACATCAAGACAGGAATTTTGGGTTCCCTCACTGTCGTCAAGATAGTTTTTATCAGCTTTCTTGGAGACCAACAGGGATGTCTCACTATCTTGAACCTTATCTGCATTACTTCCTTTACCATTGGATAACGCGGTACTGTTCTCCAATATTTTGTCCGCATTCTAAAAGAGAAACAAGCAGACACATCACATGTTTACCATGTTGTATATGAAACTCATTTTGGTAAATGAGTTCAGTAGTAAAGTGGACAGGATAACAACATGAAACAAACATATATCTATGTACCATGGTCACTTTATGGTCTATATCATTCTAGTTTTTGTTGCCAAATCAAGATAGAGACACAGTTCAAATAATATTTGTTCAAGACAAAGCAGAATAGACAGAATATAAGTGTGGGTAACTATAGAGCAATAACAACACTTGTAATGTGCATGACATGAGAACATAACTGTTTATTCAATTGAAACTGAAATCAACATAGAGTAGGTTACAACAGCAAACCTGTTAAAGAAACATGTTTAAAACATACCTGTTGTGCCATTGGAGTTTCAATTCCATCCTTCAAATTTGAAAATAGTTGGTATGAGTAAATACAGTCATGCAAGAGCAAAGGAGTATGAACCATAGCTACAGAACCTGACCTGAGAACAAATCTTCTTCTCCTTTAAGCGTTGAGTTGGGATTCGGATTGGTGGTCCTCGTGCTTTGGGCACTGCAGTTCCATTACTAACTGCTCGTGTTTGGGTGCTCTGTGGTGGAGACGGTGCTGTGTCAACTGGAACTGGGTTACTATCTACCGGGGTTGGGGTTAGAAGGGGTGTAGCTGGTTCTCTGTCCAACTGGGTAGGGGTACAATCTGCGAGAGTCTGGGTTATGTGTGGTGGATCTGGTCCTTGGGCAAGTACAACCGTGGTTCTATCTGCATCAACTGGTAGCACTATCTTTTCTGAAGACCGTGTTGTTACTCCCTTAGATACTGCCATCACGCTCTCCAGTTCAAATGGCTGATAAACAAGAAAAGTAATTGAAAGTACAGACATTGTATGATAGACAGGTGCAATGGATAGTGGGGAATAAAAGAGGGCATGAAATAATTCATATTTATGTTGTCTAACCAAATAGGATAGCATGGCACAATTTCACATATATGATGGCTAACTAAACAGGATAGCATGACACAATTTCACATTATGATGGCTAACTAAAAAAGATGGAAAGACATAGTTCAAAATATGAGACTATGTAAACAGGATGACATGACATAACTATATAATGTGTTTATTAAATAGGTTGGCATGCCATAATTCACATACATTCATGGATATAATGCCATAATTCAAAATATGATGACTGTAAACACTAAACAGGATGAGATGATATAACTATATGATGTCTTTATTAAATGGGTTGCCATGCCATAATTCAGATAGATGATGTGTATGTACTATGTAAACTTGATGGCATGATATAATTCAAATATATGATTTATATAGTAAGCAAGTAAGCAAATGACAATCCATATATGATGTAAAAACTAAGCAATGCAAGACAACATGTATGACATGGGTAATATAACCCTGCCAAGTTTGAGCATAGACCTCAGGGGGAAAATAGGACTGGTCATCAGTCTCTGAATCCTCCTCTAAGGAGCTCTATGTAACTAGCAAGATGTCTGCTTCAGCAGGTAGCATTGTCTGCTCTGAATACCTTGTTTTCACTCTAGATACTTCCATCACCGCTTCAAATGGCTGATGCACAGGAAGAGTAGTTGAATATACAAATGTTGTCGCCAAATGGAACACGTAATACAAAAAAATGATAGTACATGATGATTGGCTAAACAGCATGGCATTGCATAATTCACATATATAATGCCTTTGCAACAAGATAGCATTGTATAATTCACATATATAATGTCTTGCTACAAGATGGCAATGCATAATTCACATATATGGTAATTAGACACTGAACAGGTGGCATTCACACAAAGCATGTCTAAACTAATCAAATAACATAGCAATGCAAGACACCATACGCACGATATGAGCAACATAACCCTGCCAAGTTAGAGCATACACCTCGGGGGGGGGGGGGATAGGACTGGTCATCTGTCTCTGAATCCTCCTCCGAGGAGCTATCCATAACCAGCGAGATATGCGCTTCGTCAGATAGCATAGTCTGCTCTGAAGACCTTGTTTTCACTCCATAATTTTCCATCACCGTGTCAAATGGCTGATGCACATGAAGAGTAGTTGAATGTAATAACATTGTTGACAAATGTAATATGTAACAGAAAAAAGGATGGCCTGATATAATTTACATATAAGATGACTGGCTAAGCAGGATGGCATTGCAAAATTCACATATATGACGCCTGGCTAAACAAGATGGCGTTGCATAATTCACATAAATGCTGAATAAACTAAATAGATGGCATTCGCACAAAGGATGTCTAAACTAAGCAGATGACATATTTGATGCATACAGTAAGCAATGCAAGACACCATATGCATGATATAACCAACATCAGCATGCCAAGTTAGAGCGAAGACCTCAGGGGGTAAATAGGAGTTGTCTTCTCCTTCTGAATCCCCCTCAGAACAGATATCTTCCTCTCGATTACAATCCGAAATGCGTGGAGGGGGGCTGCCTTTGCGCCTACCATGGAGCGACATCTGCATGAAATTTTATTGCCACACAAGGCTCGTCTCTTTTGCTCTACATGTTCAGTTCCATTGTTTACAATAACTGTCATGCATAAGAATAAAACATAGTGAGATTATGTAAGGAGTGCATGCAGAAATCCAGAGTGATGGTAGCAACCTGTGGATAGACCCAAAACCAATAATAGCAGGCTGATAATGGCTTTAGTTAAAAAATACAGATAATGGCTTCTTTACTGTTTGTTTCCCACCCAACGTGAAACTCATAGTAGACACCGGAGATTAACCAGATAGTAGATAGATACTATTGATACCGGCCCCGATATGTACCCCACAACCATTTAAAAACTCAAGTTTGACCATTAGTTTGGAGTTGACTCAGAGTCTAATCGGTGAATAGGAAGATAAAGTAGCATGTAATATTAAGCGATGCATAACGTAAGCAGACACGAAAGAGTGCGACCTCTCTTACGGACCCGTGTAGTCCTCGAGGTCATCTGCTCGGTTGATGATGGTAGTGCAGTTTTCATGGCTGCCAGCGGTGGGGAAGAAGATCTAAGGCGGCGAAAGACAGTCTGGAGGCCGGATCCCTGCTGTGCTGGACCCTTCTGTCGTTGGAGCAGCTGAGCTGGGGTGGACGACGGCGCAGCAGGAGCGGGACAAACCACGCAAGGTTTTCTTTGACAACTATCTGTAAGAGAAGTAATTCTGTAAGGGCTCGTTTGAATTGGAGGATTCTAACAATGCAGGGATAGGAAATAGACAGGAATAGGATAGGAATGCACGTGCAAAATAGAGAGTTTAAAAACACGGGATTTCTGCCAATCTGGGTGTTTGATTCACAACAATTGGAAGATCACAGGATGCAAAGAAGCATGGTGAGATTAAGTCAAACCACAAGAAAATGTACGGTTATAATGCTATTATGCTACTATCTCTTAGTCTTGTGCTTCATGAATAGGAATTTGAAAAGGAGGACAAGTGAAAATTAAAATTCCTATGTTTTTTCTTTCAAGGAGACACTAAAGGAACAAATCCATGTGCTTAGTGGACAATATATATAACATGTAGAGTAAAAAAGAGATGCAACAAGTGTACAACCTCTTTGGCGAAGCCATGTCGATCTCAGCGTGATTGGGTTGGCCGGTGAGGATGCTCCGGCTGACTTGGCTGTCGGAGGAGGGGAAGAAGATCTTAGGCGTCTGGAGATGGAGCCCGAGATACTGCTCCGCTGTGATGGAGGGTTTCGTCGTTGGAGCAGCTCCGGTGAGTTGTACGACGCCGAGGCTGAAGCAGGACAAGAGAGACAACGAACAACGTTAACCTGAGTGGAATTCTAATAGCATCTCCAATACATGACGTAAAATACATAACCACAAAGTGCTAGATGTAAAATACATCAGCCGCTCATCTCTGAACTTAACTGTCGAAACTGAATTTAACTGTCAAAACCGAACTTAACTGCCGAAACTGAACTTGACTGTCGAAACTGAATTTTGCTGTCAAAACTAAATTTTGCTGTCGAAGCTGAACGCACTAGCAAGGTGAGGCTACACGTCGGTCGACTGACTTTTTCATCTCTGGTCAGTCGATTTTGCAGCCGTTGGATACGAAATCAAGGGCCCGCGGTTCATCTTCAACCTCCACCCCCCTGAGCCGGCCAAACAGCAGCCCCCCGCCGCCCGCGGCCGGCGGTGCGCCGCCCCACCCACCCCGAAAACACTCCCCACCGCCGGTCCGCCGCCGCCCCGGCCATCCCTCTAGGCCCCCCGTGCCGAGCTTTTTCTCCGGCGATCCCCACGCCACTGCCCCGCCAACGCCCCGCCACCGCCGGCGACCACCGCCCCCATCCTGAACCCTAAGATAGATAGTGGGGTACCTCTCCGGCGAGCTCCCCTCCCCACTGTGGCTGGTTCTTCCTTCACCCCGGCGACATCAGAGTGAAGTGTAGCTAAATCGGAGCAGCATCGCAAGCAAGAGCAAGAGCGAGAGCAGCAGTGCGAGCAAGAGCAATAGCAAGAGCAGACCAGGCAGGGGACCGAGAGCAAGAGCAGAGCAGCAGCACGAGCGAGAGCTAAAGCAGCAGCAGGTCCTACTGATGTGGACGTCGCCGCCGAGGGAGCGACGCCGTGGAGGAAGTGCCCGGCGACGCCGCCATGGATGGAGCCGCGCTGTGTCGGCTCGGGACCGAGCGCCGGCAGCACCGTGAGATCGAATCAAGAAGAAAATGCGGTGATTAGTGTACAACCTCTTTGGTGGCGCCGATTAGGCCGCAGCTTCATCCGAGGAAACGGTGATGATGATGCTCTTCCGGTGGTGCAGGTGAAGACGGCGGTGTGGGAATGGAGGTGGCGCGAAAGACGAGGGGAACGTCGGGGCAGCTCCTTGGAGGTGGAGGACGGGGTGGCCGAACCGGCGGGATGATGAGATCGACAACGGATCCTCATCCGGTATGGTGGATGAGGGACGTCGAGGTGTTGCTGTGGACGACGTCGTCGGGGAAGAGGCTCTAGCTGGGTGGCGGACGGACCAGGGTGTGGGGTTTCGTCGCGGGTTTTTGCGGCCTCGATGTACGAATGGGTGGGCGGATGGGATGGCAGTGGGGAGCCATGGCTTAGAGACGCGCTTGTCCGAAATGTGGGTTAAGTTACGAAAGTACCCCCACCGATTTGAGGCGGTTCTTTCTGTTCAGGGGTACCACGGGCATTTCGCGTGTCGGGATTTCACAGGAGGTGGGAGTTTTCGCGCGCGTTGTAATTTCGGAATAGCAAGGCGCGGGTTGAGATGGAGGGAGTTGTTAGAGCACAACGAGACAAAGATATATCTTAAATATTTCGGGCTAACAAGGCGCTGGTTGAAATTTCCGGACAAGCCTAACGTGTACTGTACCAAATCAATGCACCCTACAAATGTCATTCCAAACTTTGAATTCATGTTATCTTCAATTAAAATATTTTGCTACGTGTATAATGCATGCAACCTACTACTCAAATGAACGTTTTAGTGCATTCCAAACGTATATACTACCGCTTCAATATGAACTAAATTTGAATTCATTTCTCTATTTGAATAAGATCTACAGTAATGATTGTTGTGAAGTCAAAGCATTTGAATTCGTTTCTCTGTTTTAATAAGATCTACAATCATCATTATTGTCAAGTTAAACCATCGTTTGTGCATTATCTTCATAGCACACCACATGATTAGTCTCGAGTTACATATGAACTATGTGTACTATATGAACTTGAACTAGATTTTTTGAATCCACTTTATTTTGATTTCAAATCACATTACATTTCTAGCTCTAGCTAGATCTTCATAATCTAAACCATGTCTCATATGTATAATGTGTTTATTACATTATGTATGGTGCCCCGCCCCCTACGCCTACAAGTATTTAGATGTGAGTTGCAAACACCACACATTACCACAAATTCAAATAAAATGTGAGAATGTTCGATATATAGTATTTTTTAGATTGTTCGATATTTAGTTGTAAGCTGCAAACGCCACACATTATCACAAATTCAAATAAAATGTGAGATTGTTTGATGTATAGTATGGTTTAGATTGTTCGGCATTTAGCTGTGAGTTGCAAACACCATGCATTATCACATTATGGTATAACATGTGCACAACACATGTATCACCGCTATATTCATGCATGCAATGTTTAAAACACTATGATCTCCTATTCAAATATATGAATCCGCTTTCATATCAAATTATGATCTTTGTTAGTCTCTTACACCCACACAATCCTCTAACCTTTGTAGCTACCACTAACTTTCTTTGTTGCATGCACACGCCCTCCTCGCCCTCCCCCTCCCTCGGCATTCTATCCACCGGGCACATTCATTTTTTTCTTTAGGTCGTTCTCCCAGAGTCTCCACAACTCCTTTCCGACACACACCGATCGATAAACCTCTCCAGCGATGCCTGCCTACAACATACAAACACACCTTCAATCTCCTCCTTTATGTGTCCTTGCCTCGTGTCTCTCATACGGTCAGACACACATGTAAACTCTCGCCCCTCTTTTCATCGCTCTCACAACCGCACACTCCTCCCCCTATCTAGCTAGTAGTTGGGCCTCTCGCACCACCTCCTAGCTCCATTCTCTCTGTCTATCCGTCTCGCTGGGCCTTATTTGCCTCTAACAAATGGACGTACACCGACCGATCTCTCGCTATACATATAGCTAGCTAGGTCCTTATAACTCGTTTTTTACCCACACGTCAATCGATCTACCTCATTAGTTGCGTCTCTCCCTTCCTCCGACAAACAACAATTGATCTACCGATCTAGTTAGGTTTGCTTACCAAACACATGGTTCCCCTTCATCATCCATGGATGTGTCCCGAGAGATCTATCACGCACAGGCACACACAGAAACACATCCCCACTCTTATTGATAACATTGCAGTTCCACCCTCAGTTTGTCTAGTAGGCCTCTCCCACCATCTTCGAGAAGCAACTCCATCACCCATCCAGCACTCTACCCCTCTCCCTCCCTCTCCCTCCCTCTCTCTCTCCTCTCTCTCCCATCATATTTCCCGTCCTTCAGTTATGTATGGATGTCGACCGATCTCCCTCAAGACATAGCTGGGTCTCTCCTTCTCAACACATATACGAGTCGTTCTACCTCTATAGTTAGGCCTCTGCCTACCCCTCCCACCACCCCCCACACACACCGATACATCGAGCGCTCTAGTCATGTCTCCCTGCCACACACAAACTTGACGTGTGCCCTCCAACGTTCCGGTAGGCCAGTCGCCCTATATCTTTGACTTGTACACACACACAATTTCGATGGCTCTCTTCATCGATCTCGCACCCACCCACTTGATCCTCTCTTCGACTCTATCGATAGCTATGACCCCTCCCTCTATTCTCGTGGATTGCCCGACCCTCTATGTATGATATGGATAGGCCTCCATTTCACACACATTGCATGCAAAATTTTGTTTGAGATGTCATCGACACATATTCCCACAAATAATTCACGAAATCAACCCCCACCCCACCCCCACCCCAAAACAAAAAACACTCACGAACGCGGTTTGTATCTCTCACACACACCCACGTAGGTGGGGGACGTGCACGAAGAGAAGAGGTGCACGCACGACGCACGTACTCCCGTCTCTTTCCCAACCACACCCGCGCGGGTACACGGTAGAGCTCATTTCTATATGAAAAAGGCAGCCCACGTGGTAATTTGGCACGTGTACTGGTTGTCCACTTGGTGGAGGGAGGATCGTCTACCACGGGTGAACAAAAAAATTGCGACTTGACGTGTTATGTTAAAAAAGAGGCAAACCATGTGGGGCCTACCTTAGAGGCAAGGCTCTATACACTAGAGTACTTTTGATGTGTCCCGTCAACTCGCAGAACGAGGAGAAGCTTGCTTAGTACGCCGTCTCCCCTGCCCACGGGCGCGGTGGCTCGCAGGATGAGGTGAAGCTTGCTTACTATGCCTTACGCCCGCTCCCTCGCCCATGCGTGCGGTGGCTCGCAGGACGAGGAGAAAAATTTACTACTCCCTCCGTTTACTCCTCGTCCCTACTACCTTGGTTATAGAGATTATATCATATTGTTTGGAATATATATGTCCTTTAGTAGATTTCAATATGAACTACTAGTACATACTCCAAACACTGATGTATATAGACGTATTTTAGAGTGTAGATTCACTCATTTTGCTCCGTATGTAGCACTCTCCCTCGCCCATGTGGTGGACGTGCAGCAATTCATTCGGTCTCATATAGCCAGAATGATATATACTGCACTACCATTATTGCTCGACTTCCCGAAGAGGCGAAGAGCCAATCGCAAGGTCAATATTTTGAGATGCCAAGCGCAAGGTTATAGGAGAACGAGTAGTAGGTGCCGCGTCATTTATAAATAAAGTTTTTTTTCCAGTGGCACGTACGCAATATGATAGGTTCATATGGAGAGAAAAGGAAACCGCTCCACTATATACATAGTCAGGACAGGCAAGCCTACACGGTTGCTTGCTGGGGTTGCTCTCTTCACACTCTCTCGCACAAAACGACTGTGGCCACATCTCTAACATCCCGGCGGATCATGTCCGCTTGGGGAAGGGGTGGTTGCTTAGTGTAGATGCGGTGGCTGTCGCCGACGGCGAAAACCCACTGTCGACATGTAACAGAAGCTGGAAGCTTCATAGCATTGTACAAATTTATCTCGCAGATAAATTACAGTACATACTATACAAGTACTTCCTCCGTTCCTAAATATAAGGCTTTGTAGAGATTTCACCATGAACCACATGCGGATGTATATAGATGCATTTTAAGTGTAGATTCATTCATTTTGTTCCGTATGTAGTGGAATCTCTACAAAGACTTATATCTACTAGTAATAGCTAGCCCCCACTACTACCAATTCTCTATCCTCTCCTTGAGCCACGTCATCAAAATTGATGTAGCCGTTAGATGAAGTAAATCAGTCCATAATAGCCGTCTGATCTTGACGTTGAGAGGCTCCGCACTAAGCCACATGCAAGCATGCAGAAATACCGTGCCACATGCATGTGAGTGGGTTTTAAATCACATCAACATGTCTGCATGCAATCATGCACCGGTAGCATGCATGTAAGTGAGCTTTTAAGTCCCATTAACATGTCAAAAAGAAAAATATAATCCCATTAAGCAGTAGGAGTTGGCTGATCTTTTTTCCTTACGTGGGATGATCTAAATGATGATGGGAGTTTATTTAGTTTGGCTACCACATTTGTCATGCGGTTATAGAGTTTTTTTTTGTTCTGTGAAATCGATAATTTTGCGCAGAGAGATATACCACTGTTCCGCGCCAACACGCGGGGACTCATCTAGTAATATTTAGGAACGGAGGGAGTACTATGTAAAGAGTTAGGTGTCGCACGATGATAGTGTGAGGTGGGCCATGTAATCACTGAGCCTGCGTGTTTTCACTGCTCTTGCACGCCTCCGCTGTAAGAATGGAGAAAATTGTAATCTAGTACTAGTAGTAGTATACCTCCTTTCGCCGAAAGCGTAGGACATCCAGCAGTCCTACCACCTCAGTAATAAAGACCAATGAGCCGTCAAATCACATAGACCCAGCAGTAAGTTGGACGGACGAAGCAAGCATCACTCTTGCGCCAGTGAGAGGTCGCGTCCGCTCTGCCCGGGCATGAATGCAGCACCGATTCTTTAGAGCGGCGCTGACCGTTTTGGGCGGGAAGCGCGCGCGGGCGATGGAGGGGCTTTGGGTGGGCCAGGCTGGTCAGGAGCGGGCGTGGAAGCTGTCCGCATGTCCCTACCGGACACGCCCGGAAACGAGAGGATGCACTGACTCTCGCGGCTAAAATCGTACACTACACAACATCTCTCTATAGGAGTAGGTCGATCTGTCGTTCTCTCTAACACACACATGGTGTTAAACACACAACACACACACACACACGCACACGCACGCACCTTGGTCCCGTTGCACCTTATAACGTGACTTATTACACCTAGATGAAGGGAGTAGTAAGTATACGAGATACGGTGGCACACTGACTTAAGTCGAATACAAATGCCCAAAATTTGTGTGCATGTTATAATAAGGATTCACTTAAAATAGTACGTGAGCGAACAGAGGGATCAATTGGATAGTGTTCCCGAGCAGTAGCGAGATGTGTGAGGTAAGATACACCACTGGCGCTTTTAATTTTTCTTATTAATTTGTTTGTTTCACCCTCTGACTGGTGGGACCCAACGTACTACGTGGAGAGAGGTAAGGTGACTAAGGCTGCATTATTTCTGCACCACTGTGGATAGTCTTACCACCAAAGCCACATGACACGATTATGATTGAAATCCCAATAACTCCCACACACACAAGAAAAACACGGCATGCTTGTCACATGAATGCAGGAATGTATAAAGGGTTATTTCCCTCTCGTTGAACATAACGGGAGGGTTGTGTAGCTGGTTAGCCTGTTCGCTCACTCTCTCGCCCTCTCCCGCTGGAGCCTCAACGCTTGTAGTTGCTCTCTTCACACTCTCTCGCCCTCTCCAGATCTAAACAAGACTTTGTTGGCCTCTCTCTCCCCTCACTGCTGCTCAAAGAGCCGGCAGGATCCGTCCACCGGGAAGGGAAGGAGGCTTATTGCTATCGCCGTCGGCGAGGGACTACCGGCGCAGCTGTTCACTTTCCACCCAGTGGCGGCGCGGGAGGGCCTCCGACCCCTTCTTCTTCACCGCCGTCCCGTCGCCCACCGAACCACGCCCCAAGAACCTTAAGGTATAATTTACTTACTCCACATGCATTGCTCTAGCTGCATGTATACCATGAATCTAGGACGTGGTTCAAAGAGGAAAGGAGTGGGGGAAAGTAGTGGGAAAAGTTGTATATAGCATGAATCTAGGACGTGGTTCAAAGAGGAAATGAAGGGGAAAAGTTGTATAGCATTAATCTAGGACGTGGTTCAAAGAGGAAAGGCATGGGGGAAAGTAGTGGGGAAAGTTGTATCGCATAAATCTAGGACATGGTTCAAAGAGGAAATGAAGGGGCGAAAGTACTAGTTCAAAAAGGAAAGGAAGGGACAAGTCTGTAGAGTTTGAGCAGGACTAGATTTGCTGCGCTCACATAGGGAAAGGTATCTAAAGATAACAAAACTGGGACCAGTGGCGATTTCACCGTGCGGGCACCCTGGGCACGTGCCCGGCTCGACTGCTGCGAATTTTACGAGCAGCCGGAGTCGATCGCTGAACAAAACGTATGATGTTTGGGCGAAGACGTTGACTGCGTATTTGGGCTTACTCACGTGGTAACGCACCACAGGCCTATCAATTAACTTTCTTATACATGGGCCGGAATAGGTAATCAACTCGTACAATGTGAAATAGGCTCAATCCATCGACCATGTTAGCTCGCTCGCCTCGCCTGTTCGGCTGCCTCCTCGGTTGCCTTTTGTTTGTGCGCCTCTCCGCACGACCCCACGACCCACGATGTGCCCTAGGTGCTCGCCCCTAGCAACTCCAGCATTGAAGGCGGCGGCCGGCGAGGTGGACTGGCGGAGCATCGACGGCTGCCAAGACCGCAGGACATGGCTCACGGTCGGGCCTCAACAGATGATCGGGATTGGAAACGGAAGCGGGAGGTAAATCGGCAACCCCTCTGATGGGAATTTCACTCCTGTTCTGGTGGATGCTAGCTTGTCCTCGTCACCGGCAAGTGTCCACCTGCACAAGGCCACGGTCGGGTGGCAACAAGTAGCAACAAACCCTCAACGACGAGGGCTACTAGTGGCAAGCGACGACCAGGTGAGTTATTGACATTTCCGCATATATTACACATGACGTTTATCCAAATATATGTTGTGGTGATAGACCAAAGTAAATTTTAGATTAAGACGTGCCCGGGCTTTGAAAATTCGCTAGCTCCGCCACTGACTGGGACCAACACAAATATGCTCCTTGGTTGCTTGTTCTTTGTTGCAACAGACTGTGCATGACCACAATACATCAGTAGATGCACATGGTGCTGGTGCGTCCACTGTCCCGTGCAACTCATTAGCTGTTGTTAATCTAAGGCCCCGTTTGGTTAAAAACTCCCTAGTCCCTACCTGCTGGGTTCCAGGGACTAAACATGGACTAGAGGTTATTAAATGACATGCTAAAATACCATGTTACCCCTAGTAATGAACTAATAGAGACTAGGTGTGATGCGTGGCAGGGGCAACTGTTGGAAAAAGTCCCAAAAAGACTCCCTTGGGGTCTTCTTTCTTTAGTCCCAAATGCCCACTTTTAGTCTCTAAAAGTCCCTCCTCTTTGGTTTAGATGGGACTGACACAGAGTTTTTTTAGTCCCTACACCAAAATGTCCCTGTAAACAAACACCCTCTAATAATGCCGCTGGAAAATTGATGCAATGCCACAGTTAAAAGCAAATTACATGTTTAACAAATTTTATTGTTAATATAATCTCTATGTTAATATTAATCAATGCCACCGTTTGAGAAATGCTATTGTCTTGCTTTCTTTACCATTTAGATAAGGTAGATGCTTCTTTTGTTGGCTTCTGTGTCATCCACCTTTATTAACCACTAATTGTTTCCTTTGCACCTCTGTGTAAATAGGGTTATCTGCTTCACCTCGTTGCCATTGTGACCTTTTGTTGCACTGCACAAAACACTTTTGTTTTAAGAGTGTTTTGTGCAGTTCAACCAAAATGTCAGACCGACAACGTTGCTTGATTGCTTGATCTTAGTGGAACTGCACAAGAGGAGATCTTACTTCCTATTCATTAAGGCGAATTTGGTTCAGATCTTCTTCTTGTGAGTTCTTTGAATTCCACATCATGAGAGGTCAGTACTAGCCTTCTTTCACATGATTCTGCAGTGTGCATTCATATGTTGTGCTACTTGTATGATAATGTTGCTTGACTTTAGTGAACTGCACAAATGGAGACAAGACTTCCAATCTGTATGTGCACTGTAATATCCCATTGAGGTAAGATAAGGATATTTCACAACTGCTGGCCTGTATTTTGCCACTTTCATTAGAAAATTAAGTTTAGTACTATACTTGTGCTCCCTAATTGACATGCCAAATCTTACATTGAAGGTGAAGCTTGTTTGTTATTGAACCAAGTGATGAAGGGGAAGAACAAGGGGAAGAAAAACAAAAATCAACTCCTGGTGCTGTAATGAAGCACTGGAACTGTGATCACACAAGTAATGATATAGTTTTGCATCTTAATTTATTGCTATGGCTGGAACGAGCAATTGTTTTGCCACTGATTTTATGCCACTCTTAATGTAATATGTAATTATCTCTACTTGTGCAAACAGGGATCTTCTTTGAAGATACCATATATTTTAGTGGAACTGCACAAGAAGATGTTGGAAACATTAAACTAATCGAGGAGTATATAGTAAGCATGGCCACCACCGTAGATTGAAACCGATGGTTCCGGAGAATTGCTTCATCTGTATGCTCTACACAATAAGCCTCCTGACAAAGGTTGGTACTCGCCCACTGATTTCATCCATATGATTGAGCTTTGTCATCTCTATTGGTGTTGTGCTACTGTTTAGATACTGTCATGAAAATGTGGTATTGTCCTTGAGAAGTGCTTCATCTGTGCTATTTTAAATATTTCCTTTCCTTTTTTTGAGCAAATAGTGATGCTAGCATTTAGTAGTCCTCTTGTCTTTGCACAACAGGATCATCTTCCTCTGAAGAAGAATATGGAGTACATGAAGTGACTAGTTCCGATTATGCCAAGATGAAGAAGCCCTGTCTATCTTATCATCAGAAGGAGCAGTTGAAGGATGGTTACATTACTCCCCACAAGACCAAACTAACTTCAGCTCAAAAGGACTGACAAAATCTCCATTTTTTGCTGCGATGCGCGAGTACAATGTTGTTCTAGGATTTTTTCTGGTGAGTTCCATTTTTCTAAAAGTGTGCTCTACATGGACCATGTATGTGCCTGTTGAAACTGTCAATTAATAGTACAGTTTGCTCTATACTAATCACTTTTTTGTATTTGTGCAAACAGGGGTGCTCAGCTTGATTTCAATGGGAACTGCACAAAATGTTCATGAATACATCGAATCATTCATTTCCACCACAAGAAAGGAGGTGCCGATAAGTTCAAGGCGTTACAACATATAAGGGCGAAATCATACAAGCTACGCGTGAATTTGGTTGATTTTGGTGGAACTGCACAAAAAGAACAGCTGGTTTATTTATCACGAGGTGCCATGTCAATGTCCGAACTGATGCCAAACCCTGCCCATTCCACAATCGTAGGCATTTGATATTTTGGAATGGGATAACCTTGTCAAATTTTGCTCATTGATTTTAGCAAGACATGCATTTGATATTTTCGAATGGGACGCCCTTGCTGTTAGCAGCGTCGATCAATTTTTTCTTTATTCTTTAGTTGTGAAGTAAATATTGCCTCTGACATGTGAGTCGCTGAGATGCATAATCATCGATTGTTTTGAATGTTCTCTATGAATTGCCAGGCCTGTGTGTTTGATTGCAATGTACAGAAACACTAAAAACCTGCTCAAACTCCTTGTACTCCTTCTGTTCCTTTTTACTTTGCACATTGTGAAAGTGCATACTTTTTTGTATATGATTGGTCAAAGTAGAGATACTTTGACTGCAGACAAAACTTGTATGCAGACTAGAAAGGACCGGAGGGAGTACATGTGAAACTGCTGCAAACGAGGTGATCACCCTGGGAATAATGCTAGTACATATTGTTTTGCATGTTCATCCAATGCCAGTGATACAGGAATTCGAACTAATCGAAATAAATTCATTCATACACGGTCGGATTTCATATAAACATGCCAGATTTCATTACATTTCATACATTCTTCAACTAAAAAGGGGTGCGCTGGAGGTATAATTAATTAACCGAAGCTACCCACCTGTGTCCCGCTGAGCCAAACAGAAGCTTCAGTGACTTAACTGCAGGTGCAGTTGCATAACTGACATGTGGCCTGTTGGGCCCACGTGTCAGTCAGCCAACTACACCAGCAGTTAAGTAGAAGCAGCGTTACTCTCCAGCAGAACTCCCCGACTCCACATCGCCGCCAAGAAGCTAACCGGCCGTCAATGGTCAACCCACCTAGCTTGGCTTCAACAGGAGGGTAGCAGCGGTGGCCTTACTTGGACCCGAGTGGCGGCGACCTACCATGTTCTACTCGTCCTTGTTTTCTGTGTGGCGCGGCCTCGTTGGCAGCGGGGCGGGGCCTCGGCGGAGCCGGCGATGTCCTTTGTCTCGTTGCCGGCGGGCGGCGCCTCAGCGGAGCGGTGGAAATCCTCGCCCGCGTTGCCGGCAGGGTGGGGCGGGGCCTCGGCGGAGCCGGCGGTGTCCTCTGCCTTGTTGTTGGCGCCGCGGGGCCTCGTCGGAGTCGGCATTGTCCTCTGCCTCGTCCTCGGTCTCGCCAAACAGCGCCTCACCCGCAGCCTCCGCCACCCGCATGCGGTCCCGCCAGCGCTCGAGGCAGCCCTTGTGGGCGGAGCGGTATGAGTCGAGTAGCGCCTCCTGCTCCGCTCGCTCCGCGGTGATCTGCTCCTCCGCCCGCAGGTGCTCCTGGAGGAGATGGTGGTTGTAGGCGGCGTCGGCCTGCGCCTCCCGGAACTGCTCCTGACGCATCTGCCTCACACTGTCCATATATTAGGCACGGGCCTCACCGATGGTCATGGTGCAATGCACCGGTGAGGATGGCGTGGAGGAGGGGGTTGTCGCCGGATCATCGACTACCATGTTCTCCATTGGGACGTCATCGTCCTCCAGCTGCCTGCCGGCCAGCCGGTTGGCAGCAATGGCTGCCATCTCCTTGTGGTCCGTCGTCCGCCCGCCCCGAAGAGCGCTGGAGCGCGAGGAAGCCATGGTGGGCGGTAGTGGCGTGGACAGGAGAAAGGGAACATATGCGGATGACTGCGACTATGGCTGGCGCAGCAGTTTATATAGCAA
The DNA here is from genome assembly GCF_056163025.1 of Triticum urartu. Taxonomy (NCBI): domain Eukaryota; kingdom Viridiplantae; phylum Streptophyta; class Magnoliopsida; order Poales; family Poaceae; genus Triticum; species Triticum urartu. The sequence continues at coordinate 71,776,435 of NC_141874.1, forward strand.
CGGTGGGCGGGCGGAGGGACGGACGTGTGGCGCTGGAGTAGCCGCCTCGGCAACCGCGTATCATTAATGTGGGCGACAGATGGACGGACGAACAGCACTTGTGTCGTTTGAAGGCGGAGCAATCGCCTGCACCGGGAAGCGGGGCGGGCGGCGCTGACTGTTTCGGGCGGAAAGCGCGCACGGGCGAGGAGATGACTTTACTTGGAGAGGATGATAATGGGGACCCACCAGGTCCATAGCCTCACGTACGCAAGTGCCTCCTTATTATATATATATGTATAAAACTATACTCCCTCCGTCTAGGTGAATAAGTCGTAATAGAAGGTGCATCACGACCTAGGTGCAAGCAGATTGGTGGAAAAGAAGAATAATTCTCTCTTCTAAACACAACATTTAATCACAGCAGTTAAGAGGATACCTTATTAGCTACCCATGCAGGCCATCATAATTCATAGCATGCAAAGCGCCTTTATTTCTTGCATAATAACCGCATGGACGTGCTGCATGCATTGGTCCTTGCCCGAGCAAAAAAAGGGAGGAAAGGGGTTTCCACGGGAGACAACGAGACAGAGGTGGAAGCGCTCGCTGGAGTTATTTATTTTGCTTCCCCCTGGTTTCCTGACATCACGGTCCCACACCATTGTCAACCTATGTAGTACTAGTCAATAAACGAGAGAATTGCACAAGAAGCGGCCGACAGCTGGGACCAAGCAGCTCGAGCAGTATTTGTGTTTTTGAGGTGGGAGCACTGCAGAGTTTTTCGATGTTTAGCCCAGATATTAATTTTTCTCCTCTGAACAACAACGAAAACATCCCTGCAGGTATTAACTGGGCGGGCTGTGGCCCGTCTAGCCCAGCCCAGATATTAATTTTTTTCAAGCTGAAAATGTCTAGCCCAGCTATACTTTTTTTAGGAATACCCAGGCAAGGTCAAGTTGTTATTCTCCGCCCCGTTGGGCTGCAAATCTTTCCTAGGAGGGATGCATTAGGATTAACAAGAAAATGAGCTTTAATAAATAATAAATGGGATGTAATTATAAAAACTGGGCGGTAACTATAAAAAAATGCACCAAACACGTGATTACTTTATAAAATATTATTTTTTGGATATTGAAAATTTTAATTTCATTAATTGTTGCGAGTGCAATGTTTTGTTGGATTTTTACATAATATAAATTTATATTGAAATTGTATTTAATTTGACTAGAAATTTCGGGATAAAAATATTTCGGATCCCATCAAAATGTGGGAAATTTTATTGAATTCTGTTTTGAACGGTTGGTTGAAATGGGCTGTACTTTTAACAAACTGTAAATGGGCTATAGTAAATTCCATTAGAATTCAAAAATGGGCTACACATTCTTACAAATCTCAAATGGGCTATAAGTTCTCTGCCACACGCTTCTGGCCTTACTAAGTTGACGCGTCCCCTAAAAAAATAGAGTTGACGCGTATGCAAGGCTTTGTCAACTTATAGTCAACACACGGTTCTAGCAGCAATGGCCGTTGGATGTCCATCCAACGGATGCCATGCTTCTTCTTCAATCTCGGATATTCTAGCTTCACCCGCCCAAAAAATGATTCCTCCCCCTGACATCTGGGGCGCACCGTTTCGGAAGCTGACCTGTGGGCCTACTAAGTTGACGTACCAAGGGCTTTGTCAACTTAGTCAATATAAACGATTCTAGCTGCAGTGACCGTACGATGTCCATCCAACGGCCGTAGTGCTTCTTCAACCTCTGGTCTTCTTGCTCCAGCCGCCCAAAGCAGCGCCGGTCGTGCTGCCTGCTCCTGCCTCCCGTGGTCGGCTGTGCTGCCGTGGAGGCCTCATGGCCCCCTACTATTCCCACCGCTGGCCAGGCCCTGCAGTGACGGCAGCCTCACACCGCAGCCGAACGAGTGAACCCTCATACTCCTCTCCGCATGGGCATCCACTGCCGCGTCTTCACCGGCTCCGCGTCGTCCCCTTCCTAGCCCTCGCCATCGTCCACCGCCCTGGTGCTCTTGGTGCGGCGTGGTCAACGTGGAAGGAACGACTTCCATCGGAAGTGGACTGTACGTGGAGAGGCTGACAGCTGGGTCCACGACGGCAGCAAGGAAGTGCCTCCTTATTACGCAAAAAATAATGATTCCTCCACCTGACAGCAGGGACCCACCGGACGGGCCACCAGTATTTTGCAAAAAAATCATTTCCCCCTGACTGCTGGGACCCACCGGACGGGCCACCGTATTTCATGAAAAAACGTTCCCCCCGCTGTCAGCTCGGACCCACCGGAAGTGCCTCCTTATTACGCACAAAAAAATGAATACTCCCCCAGCTAGCTGGGACCCACCTTGCTGGGAGGCGGACTTGTGGGCCTACTAAGTTGACGGGGATGAAGGGCTTTGTCAACTTAGTCAATATGAACGATTCTAGCTCCAGTGACCGTATGATGTCCATCCAACGGCCGTAGTGCTTCTTCAACCTCTGGTCTTCTTGCTCAAGCTGCCCAAAGCAGCGCCGGTCGTGCCGCATGCTCCTGCCTCCCGTGGCCGGCTGTGCTGCCGCAGAGGCCTCACCGCCCCCTACTATTCCCACTGCTGGCCAGGCCCTGCGGCGACGGCAGCGTCACATCATAGCCGAACCAGTGAACCCTCGTAGTCCTCTCCGCGCGGGCTTCCACTGCCGCGTCGTCCCCTTCCTAGGCCTCGCCGTCGTCCACCGCCGTGGTGCTCTCTGCGCGGCGTGGTCAACATGGTCAAGGAACGACTTCCATCGGAAGAGTACTGTACATGGAGAGGCTGACAGCTGGGTCCATGGCCACAGCCCAGTTTTTTTTTGTGATTTGCCAAGTAAATCTTTCAAGACGAGGAGAGCTTTCATTCGGCTGGCCGAGAAAATGGCCCATCAGTAATGAGAAATGGGTTGTACATTTTTAAAACACATCAAACCGGCAATTAGTTTCAAATATCTTTTTTTCATTTCAAGATTTTAAATTACATTAATTTTTATGCGTGGAGAATTTGTTGGATTTTTTATTGATATACATTTATTTTTAAAATCAGTTTGAATGTGAGTTGAAATTTCGGGATTAAAATCAGTTCGGACCGCACCGAAATATGCAAAATTTCGTATAATTTTTCAACCGTTGCCACAATATGGGCTGTAATGCTAACAAAAAGAATATGGGCTCCAAAAAAACCTTAAGAATTAGCAAATGGGCTGTAAATTATTAGAAATAATGGCAGATGGGCTGTATGCTATTTTCCACAGATTTGAGGCTTTCCTGAAAAAAGAGGTTGACGCACAAGCACTGACTGTTGGATGTCCATCCAACGGCCGTCGTGCTTCTTCAATCTCTGCTCTTCCTACTCCAGCCGCTCAAACAAGTGCCAGCGAGACTGCCTGCTCCCTCCTCCTCGCGGCCGACTGTGCTGCTGCGCAGGCCTCACCGACCGACCGTACTCCCATCGCTGGCCTAGCCATCCCTCTACTCACCCACACCTGCTGTTATTCTCCGGCGACGGCAGACGAACCAGTAAACCCTCGTACGGTCGTACTCCCCTCCGCGTGGGAAACAACTGCCGAGTCTTCCCTGCCTCCGTGTCGTCCCCTTCCCAGGCCTCGCCGTCGTCCACCGCCCTGGTGCTCTCGGCGCGACGTGGTCAACGTGGTCAAGGAACGACTTCCATCGGACATGGACTATATATGGAGAGGCTGATAGCTGGGTCCACGGCCGCAGTAAGGAAGTGCCTCCTTATTACGCGGAAAATAATGATTCCTCCACCTGATAGCTGGGACCCACCGGACGGGCCACTGTATTTCACGAAAAAACGTTTCCCCTGACTGCTGGGACCCACCAGCTACATCTTCGCACGCAAGGAAGTGCGTCCGGGCAAAAAAATGATTCGCCCCCTGACTGCTGGGACCCACCAGCTACATCTTCGCATGCAAGGAAGTGCCTGACAGTCGGGACCCATCTGGTCGAAGCGTACGTAGCGTTGTCATTCTGGTCGCGAACGTGTACGTACATACTGGTCGATGTAGAGGCACGCATGTGTTGTAGTAGAGGCGCGCACGTAGCATGTACACATACGTACAACGGCCAGGGTGCAAGAAAGAAAATACGGCCACGTATGTGTACATACGGGCGGGGTCTCGAACGCCTACTCGCGCATACGTACGGCCAGGGCTCGTGTACATGGCTGGGTCGGAATGGAGAAACAGCGTCGTCATCGTGTTCATGGGGAGGCAACGGAATGCGCCGTGTTCATGGGGAGGCAACATAATGCGTCGTGTTCATGGGGAGGCAACGGAACGCGTGGGAGCCAACCGACTGGGTCGGAACGGAATGCGTGGTCGTGTTCATCGGGAGGGCTTGGACGGAACATGCGATGGAAACGAGGCCTGGCGTACCGCACAACGGAGGAAACAGACCTCCTACGTTCGGAACGGGGTCCTGTTGATCGGGAGGGATCTGGCGTACCGCAAAACGGAGGAAACAGACCTACGGTCGAAACGGGGGTCCTGTTGATCGGGAGGGGTGTGGCGTACCGCAAAACGGACGAAACAGACTTGTGTTGGAGCGCTATGGTCGAAACGGGGGTCCTGTTCATTGGGAGGGGTGTGGCGTACCGCAAAACGGGACTCCACGGGATACTGTTCATCTCCACCGTCGACCCCTCCAGCCCCCACGAGCTACTGTTCATCCACCGTCGACCTCCTCCAGCCTCCACCTGCGACTGTTCATCCACGGGCTCCTATTCATCCAGCCTCCACCGCGCGCTACTCCACCGGCTACTGTTCAACCAGCCCTCTCCACGGGCTCCTGTTCAACCACCCCTCCACGGGCTACTGTCCATCCTGCCCTCCACCGTCTACTATTCATCCTGCCCTCCACGGGGTGGTCCTATTCATCCAGCCCTCCACGAGGTCCTGTTCATCTAGCCCCAATCGGCTCGATCGATCGGGGTCCTATTCATCCAGAGGCAACACCAAGGGGTCCTGTTCATCCACCCCCACCGGGAACTGTTCATCCGATCCCCCCGCAAAGCTCACTGTTCATCCAGAGGCAGCATTGATTGGCTTCAGTTAGCAGCAGTAGCGAAGGAATCGCTCGATCGAGTTCAGTTAACAGCCATCGATCGATCGCTCGGGTTCAGTAATGCGTAGCCTGCAGTGCAATCGCTTGGGTTCAGTTAGAGCCCAACGCCTCTCGGGTTCAGTTAGAGCCAACGCCTCGCACACACGTGCGTACGTGTACGAGAGAAACACGCATCGCTCAGCCCCCGATCTCCCACCGTAACTGGGAACTACCCAAAATTTTCCTCGCCCTCGCTTCTACCACGGTTTTTTCCATCATGGACGGCCCAAAGAATGTCATGCAGCCGTGTCTCCGGCCCGCCCAGGACGAAAAGCCCATTTTCTTTCATGATTTTTTGTCATAGAAGTAGGAGCCCACCACATCTATGATGATACCGGGTTTTGTCACAATTATCATCATAGAAGTGTCATATGTATGACAGAAAAAAATTTCGTTCGGCCCAAAATGTCATGGCTGTGTCTTTTTTTGTAGTGTATTTCCACCGCCGCACCCTTCTGTAGCCATGAGATCCCATCTTGGGGCCTTTTTGGGAGCTCCGCCGGAGGGGGAATCGATCACAGAGGGCTTCTACATCAACACCATAGCCTCTCTGATGATGTGTGAGTAGTTTACCACAGACCTTCGGGTCCATAGTTATTAGCTAGATGGCATCTTCTCTCTCTTTGGATCTCAATACAAAGTTCTCCTCAATTCTCTTGGAGATCTATTCGATGTAATTCTTTTTGCGGTGTGTTTGTCGAGATCCGATGAATTGTGGGTTTATGATCAAGATTATCTATGAACAATATTTGATTCTTCTCTGAATTCTTTTATGCATGATTTAAATATCTTTGCAAGTCTCTTCGAATTATCAGTTTGATTTGGCCTACTAGATTGATATTTCTTGCAATGGGAGAAGTGCTTATCTTTGGGTTCAATCTTGCGGTGTCCTTTCCAAGTGACAGCATGGGCAACAAGGCACGTATTGTATTGTTGCCATCGAGGATAAAAAGATGGCGTTTATATCATATTGCTTGAGTTTATCCCTCTACATCATCATGTCATCTTGCCTAATGCGTTACTCTGTTCTTATGAACTTAATACTCTAGATGCATGCTGGATAGCGGTCGATGTGTGAAGTAATAGTAGTAGATGCAGAATTGTTTCGGTCTACTTGTGGCGGACGTGATGCCTTGCTACCTCTTGAGCACTGCGTTGGTTTTCCCTTGAAGAGGAAAGGGTGATGCAGCAAAGTAGTGTAAGTATTTCCCTTAGTTTTTGAGAACCAAGGTATCAATCCAGTAGGAGACTACACGCAAGTCCCTCATACCTACACAAACAAATAAGAACCTCGCAACCAACACGATAAAGGGGTTGTCAATCCCTTCACGGTCACTTACGAGAGTGAGATTTGATAAACATAATAAGATAAATATTTTTGGTATTTTTATGATATAGATTGAAAGTAAAGATTGCAAAATAAAATAGATTGGAAACTTATATGATAAAAGATAGACCCAGGGGCATAGGTTTCACTAGTGTCTTCTCTCAAGATAGCATAAGTATTACGGTGGGTGAACAAATTACTGTCGAACAATTGATAGAAAAGTGCATAATTATGAGAATATCCAGGCATGATCATATATATAGGCATTGTTGGAAATATGCCCTAGAGGCAATAATAAAATGGTTATTATTATATTTCTTTGTTCATGATAATTGTCTATTGTTCATGCTATAATTGTGTTATCCGGAAATCGTAATACATGTGTGAATACATACACCACAACACGTCCCTAGTGAGCCTCTAGTTGACTAGCTCGTTGATCAAAAGATAGTCATGGTTTCCTAACTATGGGCATTGGATGTCATTGATAACGGGATCACATCATTAGGAGAATGATGTGATGGACAAGACCCAATCCTAAGCATAGCTCAAAGATCGTGTAGTTTGTTTGCTATAGCTTTTCTGAATGTCAAGTATCATTTCCTTAGACCATGAGATTGTGCAACTCCCGGATACCGTAGGAGTGCTTTGGGTGTGCCAAACGTCACAACATAACTGGGTGACTATAAAGGTACACTACAGGTATCTCCGAAAGTGTCTGTTGGGTTGGCACGAATCGAGACTGGGATTTGTCACTCTGTATGACGGAGAGGTATCTTTGGGCCCACTACGTAATGCATCATCATAATGAGCTCAATGTGACCAAGTGGTTGATCACGGGATCATGCATTATGGTACGAGTAAAGTGACTTGCCTGTAATGAGATTGAACGAGGTATTGGGATACCGACGTGTTGGGGAACGTAGCAGAAATTCAAAATTTTCCTACGTGCCACCAAGATCTATCTATGGAGAAACCAGCAACGAGGGGAAGGAGAGTGCATCTACATACCCTTGTAGATCGCTAAGCGGAAGCGTTCAAGTGAACGGGGTTGAAGGAGTCGTACTCGTCGTGATCCAAATCACCGGAGATCCTAGTGCCGAACGGACGGCACCTCCGCGTTCAACACACGTACGGAGCAGCGACGTCTCCTCCTTCTTGATCCAGCAAGGGGGGAGGAGAGGTTGATGGAGATCCAGCAGCACGACGGCGTGGTGGTGGAAGTAGCGGGATTCCAACAGGGCTTCGCCAAGCGCTGCGGGAGGAGGGAGATGTGTCACGGGAGGGAGAGGGAGGCGCCAGGGCTTAGGTTGGGCTGCCCTCCCTTCCCCCCACTATATATAGGGCCAAGGGAGATGGGGGGGGGGCGCAGCCTTGGCCCTTCCTCCAAGGAAGGGTGCGGCTAGGGAGGAGTCTCTCCTCCCCAAGGCACCTAGGAGGTGCCTTCCCCCTTTAGGACTCTTCCTTTCCTTATCTCTTGGCGCATGGGCCTCTTGGGGCTGGTGCCCTTGGCCCATATAGGCCAAGGCGCACACCCCTACAGCCCATGTGGCCCCCCGGGGCAGGTGGCCCCACCCGGTGGACCCCCGGGACCCTTCCGGTGGTCCCGGTACAATACCGGTGACCCCGAAACTTGTCCCGATGGCCGAAATAGCACTTCCTATATATAATTCTTTACCACCGGACCATTCCGGAACTCCTCGTGACGTCCGGGATCTCATCCGGGACTCCGAACAACATTCAGGTTACCGCATACTAATATCTCTATAACCCTAGCGTCATCGAACCTTAAGTGTGTAGATCCTACGGGTTCGGGAACCATGCAGACATGACCGAGACGTTCTCCGGTCAATAACCAATAGCGGGGTCTGGATACCCATGTTGGTTCCCACATGTTCCACGATGATCTCATCAGATGAACCATGATGTCGAGGATTCGATCAATCCCGCATACAATTCCCTTTGTCTAGCGGTACGACACTTGCCCGAGATTCGATCGTCGGTATCCCGATACCTTGTTCAATCTCGTTACCGGCAAGTCTCTTTACTCGTTCCGTAACACATCATCCCGTGATCAACTCCTTGATCACATTGTGCACATTATGATGATGTCCTACCGAGTGGGCCCAGAGATACCTCTCCGTCACACGGAGTGACAAATCCCAGTCTCGATTCGTGCCAACCCAACAGACACTTTCGGAGATACCCGTAGTGCACCTTTATAGCCACCCAGTTACGTTGTGATGTTTGGCACACCCAAAGTATTCCTACGGTATCCGGGAGTTGCACAATCTCATGGTCTAAGGAAATGATACTTGATATTAGAAAAGCTTTAGCATACGAACTACACGATCTTTGTGCTAGGCTTAGGATTGGGTCTTGTCCATCACATGATTCTCCTAATGATGTGATCCCGTTATCAACGACATCCAATGTCCATGGTCAGGAAACCGTAACCATCTATTGATCAACGAGCTAGTCAACTAGAGGCTTACTAGGGACATGGTGTTGTCTATGTATCCACACATGTATCTGAGTTTCCTATCAATACAATTATAGCATGGATAATAAACGATTATCATGAACAAGGAAATATAATAATAACTTATTTATTATTGCCTCTAGGGCATATTTCCAACAGTCTCCCACTTGCACTAGAGTCAATAATCTAGTTCACATCGCCATGTGATGAACACTCACAGGTCACATCGCCATGTGACCAACATCCAAAGAGTTTACTAGAGTCAATAATCTAGTTCACATCACTATGTGATTAACTCTCAATGAGTTCTGGGTTTGATCATGTTGCTTGTGAGAGAGGTTTTAGTCAACGGGTCTGCAACATTCAGATCCGTATGTACTTCACAAATCTCTACACTATATTTGGAGCCATTTCAAATAACTGTTCTACTTGGAGATATTCCAAATTGTTATTCCATTATACGTATCCGGTATCTCTACTCAGAGCTATCCAGATAGGTGTTAAGCTTGCATCAACGTAACTCTTTACGTCGAACTCTTTTACCACCTCCATAATCAAGAAAATTCCTTATTCCACTAGTTACTAAGGATAACTTTGACCGCTGTCCTGTGATCCATTTTTGGATCACTCTTGTACCCCTTGACTGACTCATGGCAAGGCACACTTCAGGTGCGGTACACAGCATAGCATACTGTAGAGCCTAAGTCTTAAGCACAGGGGACGACCTTCGTCCTTTCTCTCTATTCTACCGTGGTCGAGCTTTAAGTCTTAACTTCATACCTTACAACTCAGGCAAGAACTCCTTCTTTGACTGATCCATCTTGAACACCTTCAAGATCATGTCAAGGTACGTGCTCATTTGAAAGTACCATTAAGCGTTTTGATCTATCCTTATAGATCTTGATGCTCAATGCTCAAGTAGCTTAATCCAGGTTTTCCATTGAAAAACACTTTCCAAATAACCCTATATGCTTTCCAGAAATTCTACGTCATTTCTGATCAACAATATGTCAACAGCATATATTCATCAGAAATTCTATAGTGCTCCCACTCACTTCTTTGGAAATACAAGTTTCTCATAAACTTTGTATACACCCAAAATCTTTGATCATCTCATCAAAGCATACATTCCAACTCCGAGATTCTTACTCCAGTCCTTAGAAGGATTGCTGGAGCTTTGCATACTTGTTAACATCTTTCAGGATTGACAAAACCTTCCGGTTGTATCACATACAACCTTTCCTCAAGAAAATCGTCGAGGAAATAATGTTTTGACATCCTATCTGCAAGATTTCATAAATAATGCAGTAATCGCTAATATAATTCCAACAGACTCTTAACATTGCTGCGAGTGAGAAAGTCTCATCGTAGTCAACTCCTTGAACTTGTCGGAAAACATCTTAACGACAAGTCGAGCTTTCTTAATGGTGATACTTACCATCATTGTCCATCTTCCTTTTAAAATCCATATGTACCCAATAGCCTTACGACCATCAAGTAGTTCTTCCAAAGTCTACACTTTGTTTTCATACATGGATCCTCTCTCGGATTTTATGGCCTCGAGCCATTTATCGGAATCCGGGCCCACCATCGCTTCTCCATAGCTCGTAGGGTCATTGTTGTCTAGCAACATGACTTTCAAGACAGGATTACGTACCACTCTGAAGTAGTACGCATCCTTGTCGTCCTACGAGGTTTGGGAGTGACTTGATCTGAAGTTTCATGATCACTATCATAAGCTTCCACTTCAATTGGTGTAGGTGCCACAGGAACAACTCCCTGTGCCCTGTCACACACTAGTTGAACAGACGGTTCAATAACCTCATCAAGTCTCCACCATCCTCCCACTCAATTCCTTCGAGAGAAACTTTTCCTCGAGAAAGGACCCGATTCTAGAAACAATCCCTTATTGCTTTCGGATCTGAGACAGGAGGTATACCCAACTGTTTTGGGTGTCCTATGAAGATGCATTTATCCGCTTTGGGTTTGAGCTTATCAGCCTGAAACTTTTTCACATAAGCGTCGCAGCCCCAAACTTTTAAGAAATGACAGCTTAGGTTTCTCTAAACCATAGTTCATACGGTGTCATCTCATCGGAATTACGTGGTGCCCTATTTAAAGTGAATGTGGTTGTCTCTAATGCCTAACCCATGAACTATCGTGGTAATTCGATAAGAGACATCATGGTATGCATCATATCCAATAGGGTGCAGTTATGATGTTCGGACACACCATCACACTATGGTGTTCCAGGCTGTATTAGTTGTGAAACAATTTCCACAATGTCTTAATTCTGTGCCAAACTCGTAATTCAGATATTCATCTCTATGATCATATCATAGATATTTTATCCTCTTGTCACGACGATCTTTCAACTTCACCCTGAAATTACTTGAACCTTTCAATAATTCAGACTCGTGATTCATCAAGTAAATATACTCAACATCCACTCAAATCATTTGTGAAGTAAGAACATAACGATATCCACTATACGCCTCAGCACTCATTGGACTGCACACATCAAAATGTATTACTTCCAACGAGTTGCTTTCTTGTTCCATCTTACTGAAAATGAGGCTTTTCAGTCATCTTGTCCATGTGGTATGATTTGCATGTCTCAAGTGATTCAAAATCAAGTGAGTACAAACGGTCCATTTGCATGGAGTTTCTTCATGCATATACACCAATAGACATGGTTCGCATGTCTCAAACTTTTCAAAAATGAGTGAGCCCGACGATCCATCAACATGGAGCTTCTTCATGCGTTTTATACCGATATGACTTACGTGGCAGTGCCACAAGTAGGTGGTACTATCATTACTATCTTATATATTTTGGCATGAACATGTGTATCACAACGATCGAGATTCAATAAACCATTCATTTTAGGTGTAAGACCATTGAAGGTATTATTCAAATAAACAGAGTAACCATTATTCTCCTTAAATGAATAACCGTATTGCGATAGACATAATCCAATCATGTCTATGCTCAACGCAAACACCAATCTCGATGGTAGAGGGAGCGTACGATATTTGATCATATTAACATTGGAAATACTTCCAACACATATCGTCAGCTCACCTTTAGCTAGTCTCCGTTTATTCCGTAGCTTTTATTTCGAGTTACTAACACTTAGCAACCGAACCGGTATCTAATACCCTGGTGCTACTAGGAGTACTAGTAAAGTACACATCAACACAATGTATATCCAATATACTTCTATCGACCTTGCCAGCCTTCTAATCTACCAAGTATCTAGGGTAATTCTGCTCCATTGGCTGTTCCCCTTATTACAGAAGCACTTAGTCTCGGGTTTGGGTTCAACCTTGGGTTTCTTCACTAGAGTAGCAGCTGAATTGCCGTTTCATGAAGTATCCCTTCTTGCCCTTGCCCTTCTTGAAACTAGTGGTTTCACCAACCATCAAAAATTGATGCTCCTTCTTAATTTCTACTTTTGTGGTGTCAAACATCGCGAATATCTCAAGGATCATCATATATGTCCCCGATATATTATAGTTCATCACGAAGCTCTAGCAGCTTGGTGGTAATGACTTCGGAGAAACATCACTATCTTATCTGGAAGATCAACTCCCACTCGATTCAAATGATTGTTGTACTCAGACAATACAAGCTCAACGATTGAGCTTTTGTCCCTTAGTTTCCAGGCTAAGAAAATCATCGGAGGTCTTATACCTCTTGACGTGGGCACGAGCCTGAAATCCCAATTTCAGCCCTCAAAACATCTCATATGTTTCGCGACGTTTCAAAACGTCTTCGGTGCCTCAACTCTAAACCGTTTAACTGAACTATCACGTAGTTATCAAAACGTGTATGTCAGATGTTCGCAACATCCACAGACAACGTTCGAGGTTCAGCACACTGAGCGGTGCATTAAGGACATAAGCCTTCTATGAAGCAATGAGGACAATCCTCAGTTTACGGACCCAGTCCGCGTAATTGCTACTATCAACTTTCAACTAAATTTTCTCTAGGAACATATCTTAGTAGAACTAAAGCGTAAGCCACGACATAATTTGCGAAGACCTTTTGACTATGTTCAGGATAATTAAGTTCATCTTATGAACTCCCACTCAGATAGACATCCCTCTAGTCATCTAAGTGATTACATGATCCGATTCAACTAGGCCGTGTCCGATCATCACGTGAGACGGACTAGTCAACATCGGTGAACATCTTCATGTTGATCGTATCTACCATACGACTCATGCTCGACCTTTCGGTCTCTTGTGTTTCGAGGCCATGTCTGTACATTCTAGGCTCATCAAGTCAACCTAAGTGTTTCGCGTGTGTAAATCTGGCTTACACCCGTTGTATGTGAACGTAAGAATCTATCACACCCGATCATCACGTGGTGCTTCGAAACGACGAACTTTCGCAATGGTGCACAGTTAGGAGGAACACTTTCTTGAAATTTTAATGAGGGATCATCTTATTTACTACCGTCGTTCTAAGCAAATAAGATGTATAAACATGATAAACATCACATGCAATCAAATAGTGACATGATATGGCCAATATCATATTGCTCCTTTTGATCTCCATCTTCGGGGCTCCATGATCATCATCGTCACCGGCATGACACCATGATCTCCATCATCGTGTCTTCATGAAGTTGTCTCGCCAACTATTACTTCTACTACTACAGCTAACGGTTAGCAATAAAGTAAAGTAATTACATGACGTTTATGTTGACACGCAGGTCATAAATAAATTAAGACAACTCCTATGGCTCCTGCCGGTTGTCATACTCATCGACATGCAAGTCGTGATTCCTATTACAAGAACATGATCATCTCATCACATATATCATTCATCACATCCTTTGGCCATATCACATCACATAGCATACCCTGCAAAAACAAGTTAGACGTCCTCTAATTGTTGTTTGCATGTTTTACGTGGCTGCTATGGGTTTCTAGCAAGAACGTTTCTTACCTACGCAAAGACCACAACGTGATATGCCAATTGCTATTTACCCTTCATAAGGACCCTTTTCATCGAATCCGATCCGACTAAAGTGGGAGAGACAGACACCCGCTAGCCACCTTATGCAACTAGTGCATGTCAGTCGGTGGAACCAGTCTCACGTAAGAGTACGTGTAAGGTCGGTCCGGGCCGCTTCATCCCACGATGCCACCGAATCAAGATAAGACTAGTAACGGCAAGTAAATTGACAAAATCAACGCCCACAACTGCTTTGTGTTCTACTCGTGCATAGAATCTACACAATAGACCTAGCTCATGATGCCACTGTTGGGGAACGTAGCAGAAATTCAAAATTTTCCTACGTGTCACCAAGATCTATCTATGGAGAAACCAGCAACGAGGGGAAGGAGAGTGCATCTACATACCCTTGTAGATCGCTAAGCGGAAGCGTTCAAGTGAACGGGGTTGAAGGAGTCGTACTCGTCGTGATCCAAATCACCGGAGATCCTAGTGCCGAACGGACGGCACCTCCGCGTTCAACACACGTACGGAGCAGCGACGTCTCCTCCTTCTTGATCCAGCAAGGGGGGAGGAGAGGTTGATGGAGATCCAGCAGCACGACGCGCGTGGTGGTGGAAGTAGCGGGATTCCAACAGGGCTTCGCCAAGCGCTGCGGGAGGAGGGAGATGTGTCACGGGAGGGAGAGGGAGGCGCCAGGGCTCAAGTTGGGCTGCCCTCCCTTCCCCCCACTATATATAGGGACAAGGGAGAGGGGGGGGGGGTGGCGCAGCCTTGGCCCTTCCTCCAAGGAAGGGTGCGGCTAGGGAGGAGTCTCTCCTCCCCAAGGCACCTAGGAGGTGCCTTCCCCCTTTAGGACTCTTCCTTTCCTTATCTCTTGGCGCATGGGCCTCTTGGGGCTGGTGCCCTTGGCACATATAGGCCAAGGCGCACACCCCTACAGCCCATGTGGCCCCCCGGGGCAGGTGGCCCCACCCGGTGGACCCCCGGGACCCTTCCGGTGGTCCCGGTACAATACTGGTGACCCCGAAACTTGTCCCGATGGCCGAAATAGCACTTCCTATATATAATTCTTTACCTCCGGACCATTCTGGAACTCCTCATGACGTCCCGGATCTCATCCGGGACTCCGAACAACATTCAGGTTACCGCATACTAATATCTCTATAACCCTAGCGTCACCGAACCTTAAGTGTGTAGACCCTACGGGTTCGGGAACCATGCAGACATGACCGAGACGTTCTCCGATCAATAACCAACAGCGGGGTCTGGATACCCATGTTGGTTCCCACATGTTCCACGATGATCTCATCGGATGAACCACGATGTCGAGGATTCGATCAATCCCGCATACAATTCCCTTTGTCTAGCGGTACGACACTTACCCGAGATTCGATCGTCGGTATCCCGATACCTTGTTCAATCTCGTTACCGGCAAGTCTCTTTACTCGTTCCGTAACACATCATCCCATGATCAACTCCTTGATCACATTGTGCACATTATGATGATGTCCTACCGAGTGGGCCCAGAGATACCTCTCCGTCACACGGAGTGACAAATCCCAGTCTCGATTCGTGCCAACCGAACAGACACTTTTGGAGATACCCGTAGTGCACCTTTATAGCCACCCAGTTACATTGTGACGTTTGGCACACCCAAAGTATTCCTATGGTATCCGGGAGTTGCACAATCTCATGGTCTAAGGAAATGATACTTGACATTAGAAAAGCTTTAGCATACGAACTACACGATCTTTGTGCTAGGCTTAGGATTGGGTCTTGTCCATCACATGATTCTCCTAATGATGTGATCCCGTTATCAACGACATCCAATGTCCATGGTCAGGAAACCGTAACCATCTATTGATCAACGAGCTAGTCAACTAGAGGCTTACTAGGGACATGGTGTTGTCTATGTATCCACACATGTATCTGAGTTTCCTATCAATACAATTATAGCATGGATAATAAACGATTATCATGAACAAGGAAATATAATAATAACTTATTTATTATTGCCTCTAGGGCATATTTCCAACACGACGATCGAGTCTCGGGCAAGTAACGTACCGATTGACAAAGGGAATTATATACGGGATTGATCGAATCCTCGACATCGTGGTTCATCCGATGAGATCATCGAGGAGCATGTGGGAGCCAACATGGGTATCCAGATCCTGCTGTTGGTAATTGACCGGAGAGTCGTCTTGGTCATGTCTGCGTGTCTCTCGAACCCGTAGGGTCTACACACTTAAGGTTCGGTGACGCTAGGGTTGTTGAGATAGTAGTATACAGTAACCCAAAAGTTGTTTGGAGTCCTGGATGAGATCCTGGACGTCACGGGGAGTTTCGGTTTGGTCTGGAGGTGAAGATTTATATATAGGAAGTCAAGTTTCGGCCATCGGGAAGGTTTTCGGGATAATCGGTATTGTACCGGGACCACCGGAAGGGTACTGGGGGTCCACCGGGTAGGGCCACCTATCCCGGAGGGCCCCATGGGCTGAAGTGGGAGGGGAACCAGCCCCAGATGGGCTGGTGCCCCATGCCCTCCGTCGTGCTACTGGATCTCCATCAACCTCTCCTTCCCCCTTGCTGGATCAAGTTGGAGGAGACGTCTTCCCAACTGTACGTGTGTTGAACGCGGAGGTGCCGTCCGTTCGGCGCTAGGTCATCGGTGATTTGGATCACGACGAGTATGACTCCATCAACCCCGTTCTCTTGAACACTTCCGCTCACGATCTACAAGGGTATGTAGATGAACTCCCCTCTCCCTCGTTGCTAGATGACTCCATAGATTGATCTTGGTGATGCGTAGAAAATTTTAAAATTCTGCTACGTTCCCCAACAGTGGCATCATGAGCTAGGTCTATGCGTAGTTTCTATGCACGAGTAGAACACAAAGCAGTTGTGGGCGTGGATATTGTCAATTTGCTTGCCGTTACTAGTCTTATCTTGATTCGGCGGCATCGTGGGATGAAGCGGCCCGGACCGACCTTACACGTACACTTACGTGAGACTGGTTCCACCGATTGACATGCACTAGTTGCATAAGGTGGCTGGCGGGTGTATGTCTCTCCCACTTTAGTCGGATCGGATTCGATGAAAAGGGTCCTTATGAAGGGTAAATAGAAATTGGCATATCACGTTGTGGCTTTGGCGTAGGTAAGAAACGTTCTTGCTAGAAACCTATAGCAGCCACGTAAAAACTTGCAACAACAATTAGAGGACGTCTAACTTGTTTTTGCAGCATGTGCCGTGTGATGTGATATGGCCAAAAGGATGTGATGAATGATTAATGTGATGTATGAGATTGATCATGTTCTTGTAATAGGAATCACGACTTGCATGTCGATGAGTATGACAACCGGCAGGAGCCATAGGAGTTGTCTTTATTTATTTATGACCTGCGTGTCAACATAAACGTCATGTAATTACTTTACTTTATTGCTAAAGCGTTAGCCATAGTAGTAGAAGTAATAGATGACGAGACAACTTCAAGAAGACACGATGATGGAGATCATGATGATGGAGATCATGGTGTCATGCCGGTGACAACGATGATCATGAATCCCCGAAGATGGAGATCAAAAGGAGCAAATGATATTGGCCATATCATGTCACTATTTGATTGCATGTGATGTTTATCATGTTTTACATCTTATTTGCTTAGAACAACGGTAGCTTAAATAAGAGATCCCTCATAATAATTTCAAGAAAGTGTTCCCCCTAACTGTGCACCGTTGCGAAGGTTCGTTGTTTTGAAGCACCACGTGATGATCGGGTGTGATAGATTCTAACGTTCGAATACAACGGGTGTAAGCCAGATTTACACATGCAATACACTTAGGTTGACTTGACGAGCCTAGCATGTACATACATGGCCTCGAAACACGGAAGACCGAAAGGTCGAGCATGAGTCGTATAGAAGATACGATCAACATGAAGATGTTCACCGATGTTAACTAGTCTGTCTCACGTGATGATCGGACACAGCCTAGTTGACTCGGATCATGTTTCACTTAGATGACTAGAGGGATGTCTATCTGAGTGGGAGTTCATTGAATAATTTGATTAGATGAACTTAATTATCATAAACTTAGTCTAAAATCTTTAAACTATGTCTTGTAGATCAAATGTCCCACGCTAATGTTGCCCTCAACTTCAACGCGTTCCTAGAGAAAACCAAGCTGAAAGATGATGGCAGCAACTATGCGGACTGGGTCCAGAACCTGAGGATCATCCTCATAGCTGCCAAGAAAGATTATGTCCTAGAAGCACCGCTAGGTGATGCACCCATCCCAGAGAACCAAGACGTTATGAACGCTTGGCAGTCACGTGCTGATGATTACTCCCTCGTTCAGTGCGGCATGCTTTATAGCTTAGAACCGGGGCTCCAAAAGCATTCTGAGAGACACGGAGCATATGAGATGTTCGAAGAGCTGAAAATGGTTTTCCAAGATCATGCCTGGGTCGAGAGATATGAAGTCTCCGACAAGTTCTTCAGTTGTAAGATGGAGGAAAATAGTTCTGTCAGTGAGCACATACTCAAAATGTCTGGGTTGCATAACCGCTTGACTCAGCTAGGAGTTAATCTCCCGGATGGCACGGTCATTGACAGAATCCTTCAGTCGCTTCCACCGAGGTACAAGAGCTTTGTGATGAACTTCAATATGCAGGGGATGGAAAAGACCATTCCCGAGGTATATTCGATGCTGAAATCAGCGGAGGTGGAAATCAAAAAGGAACATCAATTGTTGATGGTGAATAAAACCACTAAGTTCAAGAAAGGCAAGGGTAAAAATAACTTCAAGAAGGACGGCAAGGGAGTTGCCGCGCCCGGTAAGCAAGCTGCCGGGAAGAAGTCAAAGAATGGACCCAAGCCTGAGACTGAGTGTTTTTATTGCAAGGGAAGTGGTCACTGGAAGCGGAACTGCCCCAAATACTTAGCGGACAAGAAGGCCGGCAACACTAAAGGTATATGTGATATACATGTAATTGATTTGTACCTTACCAGTAGTCGTAGTAGCTCCTGGGTATTTGATACCGGTGCGGTTGCTCACATTTGTAACTCAAAGCAGGAGCTGCGGAATAAGCGGAGACTGGCGAAGGATGAGGTGACGATGCGCGTCGGGAACGGTTCCAAGGTCAATGTGATCGCCGTCGGCACGCTACCTCTACATTTACCTACGGGATTAGTTTTAAACCTCAATAATTGTTATTTAGTGCCAGCTTTGAGCATGAACATTGTATCAGGATCTTGTTTAATTCGAGATGGCTACTCATTTAAATCCGAGAATAATGGTTGTTCTATTTATATGAGAGATATGTTTTATGGTCATGCTCCGCTGGTGAATGGTTTATTCTTAATGAATCTCGAGCGTAATGTTACACATATTCATAGTGTGAATACCAAAAGATGTAAGGTTGATAATGATAGTCCCACATACTTGTGGCACTGCCGTCTAGGTCACATAGGTGTCAAACGCATGAAGAAGCTCCATGCAGATGGAATTTTGGAGTCTCTTGATTATGAATCATTTGACACGTGCGAACCATGCCTCATGGGTAAAATGACCAAGACTCCATTCTTAGGAACAATGGAGCGAACAACCAACTTATTGGAAATCATACATACTGATGTGTGCGGTCCAATGAGTGTTGAGGCTCGCGGTGGCTATCGTTATGTTCTCACCCTCACTGATGACTTGGGTAGATATGGGTATGTCTACTTAATGAAACACAAGTCTGAGACCTTTGAAAAGTTCAAGGAATTTCAGAGTGATGTTGAGAATCAACGTCATAGGAAAATCAAGTTCTTGCAATTAGATCGTGGGGGAGAATACTTGAGTCACGAATTTGGCACACACTTAAGAAAATGTGGAATAGTTTCACAACTCACGCCGCCTGGAACACCTCAGCGTAATGGTGTGTCCGAACGTCGTAATCGCACTCTATTAGATATGGTGCGATCTATGATGTCTCTTACCGATCTATCGCTGTCATTTTGGGGCTATGCTTTAGAGACTGCCGCATTCACTTTAAATAGGGCTCCGTCGAAATCCGTTGAGACGACACCGTATGAATTATGGTTTGGCAAGAAACCTAAGCTGTCGTTTCTAAAAGTTTGGGGATGCGATGCTTATGTCAAGAAACTTCAACCTGAAAAGCTCGAACCCAAGTCGGAAAAATGCGTCTTCATAGGATACCCTAAAGAAACTATTGGGTACACCTTCTACCTCAGATCCGAAGGCAAGATCTTTGTTGCCAAGAATGGATCCTTTCTCTCGAAAGAAACAAGTGGGAAGAAAGTAGAACTCGATGAAGTATTACCTCTTGAACCGGTAAGTAGCGCAGCTCAAGAAAATGTTCCTGAGGTGCCTGCACCGACTAGAGAGGAAGTTAATGATGATGATCATGAAACTTCAGATCAAGTTGCTATTGAACTTCGTAGGTCCACAAGGACATGTTTCGCACCAGAGTGGTACGGCAACCCTGTCTTGGAAATCATGTTGTTAGACAACAGTGAACCTTCGAACTATGAAGAAGCGATGGCGGGCCCAGATTCCGACAAATGGCTGGAAGCCATGAAATCCAAGATAGGATCCATGTATGAAAAAAACGAAGTATGGACTTTGACTGACTTGCCCGATGATCGGCGAGCCATAGAAAATAAATGGATCTTTAAGAAGAAGACAGACACGGATGGTAATGTAACCATCTATAAATCTCGGCTTGTCGCTAAGGGTTATCGCCAAGTTCAAGGTGTTGACTACAATGAGACTTTCTCACCCGTAGCGAAGCTGAAGTCCGTCCAAATCATGTTAGCAATTGCCGCATTCTATGATTATGAGATATGGCAAATGGACGTCAAAACGGCATTCCTTAATGGTTTCCTTAAGGAAGAATTGTATATGATGCAACCGGAAGGTTTTGTCGATCCTAAGAATGCTAACAAGGTGTGCAAGCTCCAACGCTCGATTTATGGGCTGGTGCAAGCATCTCGGAGTTGGAACATTCATTTTGATGAGATGATCAAAGCGTTTGGGTTTACGCAGACTTATGGAGAAGCCTGCATTTACAAGAAAGTGAGTGGGAGCTCTGTAGCATTTATCATATTGTATGTGGATGACATACTGTTGATGGGAAATGATATAGAATTCTTGGAAAGCATAAAGGCCTACTTGAACAAGTGTTTTTCAATGAAGGATCTTGGAGAAGCTGCTTATATATTAGGCATCAAGATCTATAGAGATACATCGAGACGCCTCATTGGTCTTTCACAGAGTACGTACCTTGACAAGATATTGAAGAAGTTCAAAATGGATCAGTCAAAGAAGGGGTTCTTTCCTGTATTGCAAGGTACGAGATTGAGCACGGCTCAATGCCCGAACACGGCAGAAGATAGAGAAAAGATGAGTGTCGTCCCCTATGCCTCAGCCATAGGGTCTATCATGTATGCTATGCTGTGTACCAGACCTGATGTAAACCTTGCCGTAAGTTTGGTAGGAAGGTACCGAAGTTATTCTGACATGGAACACTGGACAGCGGTCAAGAATATCCTGAAGTACCTAAAGAGGACTAAGGATATGTTTCTCATTTATGGAGGTGACGAAGAGCTCGTCGTAAAGGGTTACGTCGATGCTAGCTTCGACACAGATCTGGATGACTCGAAGTCACAAACCAGATACATGTATATTATGAATGGTGGGGCAGTAAGCTGGTGCAGTTGCAAGCAAAGCATTGTGGCGGGATCTACATGTGAAGCGGAGTACATGGCAGCCTTGGAGGCATCACAAGAGGCAATCTGGGTGAAGGAGTTCATTACCGACCTAGGAGTCATACCCAATGTGTCGGGACCGATGACTCTCTTCTGTGACAACACTGGAGCTATTGCGCTTGCCAAGGAGCCCAGGTTTCATAGGAAGACCAGGCATATCAAGCGTCGCTTCAACTCCATTCATGAAAGTGTTCAAAATGGAGACATAGATATTTGTAAAGTACATACGGACCTGAATGTGGCAGATCCGTTGACTAAACCTCTCCCTAGAGCAAAAAATGATCAACACCTGAACTGCATGGGTGTTTGATTCATCACAATGTAACTAGACTATTGACTCTAGTGCAAGTCGGAGACTGTTGGAAATATGCCCTAGAGGCAATAATAAAATGGTTATTATTATATTTCTTTGTTCATGATAATTGTCTATTGTTCATGCTATAATTGTGTTATTCGGAAATCGTAATACATGTGTGAATACATAGACCACAACACGTCCCTAGTGAGCCTCTAGTTGACTAGCTCGTTGATCAAAAGATAGTCATGGTTTCCTGACTATGGGCATTGGATGTCATTGATAACGGGATCACATCATTAGGAGAATGATGTGATGGACAAGACCCAATCCTAAGCATAGCTCAAAGATCGTGTAGTTCGTTTTCTATAGCTTTTCCGAATGTCAAGTATCATTTCCTTAGACCATGAGATTGTGCAACTCCCGGATACCGTAGGAGTGCTTTGGGTGTGCCAAACGTCACAACGTAACTGGGTGACTGTAAAGGTACACTACAGGTATCTCCGAAAGTGTCTGTTGGGTTGGCACGAATCGAGACTGGGATTTGTCACTCCGTATGATGGAGAGGTATCTCTGGGCCCACTCGGTAATGTATCATCATAATGAGCTCAAAGTGACCAAGTGTCTGGTCACGGGATCATGCATTACGGTACGAGTAAAGTGACTTGCCGATAACGAGATTGAACGAGGTATTGGGATACCGACGATCGAATCTCGGGCAAGTAACGTACCGATTAACAAAGGGAATTGTATACGGGGTTGCTTGAATCCTCGACATCGTGGTTCATCCGATGAGATCATCGAGGAGCATGTGGGAGCCAACATGGGTATCCAGATCCCGTTGTTGGTTATTGACCGGAGAGTCGTCTCGGTCATGTCTGCGTGTCTCCCGAACCCGCAGGGTCTACACACTTAAGGTTCGGTGACGCTAGGGTTGTTGAGATATTAGTATACGGTAACCCGAAAGTTGTTCGGAGTCCCGGATGAGATCCTGGACATCACGAGGAGTTCTGGATTGGTCCGGAGGTGAAGATTTATATATAGGAAGTCAAGTTTCGGCCATCGGGAAGGTTTTCGGGGTAATCGATATTGTACCGGGACCACCGGAAGGGTCCCGGGGGTCCACCGGGTGGGGCTACCTATCCCGGAGGGCCCCATGGGCTGAAGTGGGAGGGGAACCAGCCCCAGATGGGCTGGTGCGCCCCCCATGGGCCTTCCCTGCGCCTAGGGTTGGAAACCCTAGGGGTGGGGGCGCCCCACTTGGCTTGGGGGGCACTCCACCCCCCTTGGCCGGCGCCCCCCCTTAGAGATTCAATGTCCTAGGGCCGGCGCCCCCTAGGGGTCCTATAAATAGTGGGGGGAGGGACGGCAGCCACACCCTAGCCCCTGGCGCCTCCCTCTCCCTCTCGTGACACTCCTCCCTCTCCCTGAGCTTGGCGAAGCCCTGCCGAGATCACTGTTGCTTCCACCACCACGCCGTCGTGCTGCTGGATCTCCATCAACCTCTCCTTCCCCCTTGCTGGATCTAGTTGGAGGAGACGTCTTCCCAACCGTACGTGTGTTGAACGCCGAGGTGCCGTCCGTTCGGCGCTAGGTCATCGGTGATTTGGATCACGACGAGTACGACTCCATCAACCCCGTTCTCTTGAACGCTTCCGCTCGCGATCTACAAGGGTATGTAGATGCACTCCCCTCTCCCTCGTTGCTAGATGACTCCATAGATTGATCTTGGTGATGCGTAGAAAATTTTAAAATTCTGCTACGTTCCCCAACAGGCATCATGTCCGCGACAAGTAGACCGAAACGATTCTGCATCTATTACTATTACTCCACACATCGACCGCTATCTAGCATGCATCTAGAGTATTAAGTTCATAAGAATAGAGTAACACATTAGGCAAGATGACATGATGTAGAGGGATAAACTCAAGCAATATGATATAAACCCCATCTTTTTTATCCTCGATGGCAACAATACAATACGTGCCTTGCTGCCCCTGCTATCACTGGGAAAGGACACCGCAAGATTGAACCCAAAGCTAAGAACTTCTCCCATTGCAAGAAATATCAATCTAGTAGGCCAAACCAAACTGATAATTCGAAGAGACTTGCAAAGATAACCAATCATACATAAAATATTTCAGAGAAGAATCAAATATTGTTCATAGATAATCTTGATCATGAACCCACAATTCATCGGATCTCGAAAAACACACCGCAAAAGAATTACATTGAATAGATCTCCAAGAAGACCGAGGAGAACTTTCTATTGAGATCCAAAGAGAGGGAAGAAGCCATCTAGATAATAACTATGGACCCGAAGGTCTTTGGTAAACTACTCACACATCATCGGAGAGGCTATGGTGTTGATGTAGAAGCCCTCCGTGGTCGATTCCCCCTCTGGCGGAGCAACGAAAAAGGCCCCAAGATGGGATCTCTTGGGTACAGTAGGTTGCGGCGGCGGAAATAGGGTTTCGTGGTGCTCCTGGATGTTTTTGGGGTTTTCGTGGTACAATAGGAAGAAGTAGGTCGGTGGAGCTACGAGGGACCCATGAGGGTGGGGGCGCGCCCAGGGGGGCAGGCGCGCCTCCCTGCCTCGTGGCTTCCTCGCTTCTTTCTTGACGTCTACTCCAAGTTCCCTGGATCACGTTTGTTCCAAAAATAACTCTCCCAAATGTTTCATTCTGTTTGGATTCAATTTGATATTCCTTTTTGGCAAAACACTGAAATAGGCAAAAACAACAATTTGCACTGGGCCTTGGGTTAGTAGGTTAGTCCCAAAAATAATATAAAAGTGTACAATAAAGCCCATTAAACATCCAAAACAGATAATATAATAGCATGGAACAATCAAAAATTATAGATACGTTGGAGACGTATCAAGTATCCCCAAGCTTAATTCCTGCTTGTCCTCGAGTAGGTAAATGATAAAAATAAATTTTTTGATGTGGAATGCTACCTAGCATAATTTTCAATGTAATTTACTTTATTGTGTCATGAATATTCAGATCCGAAAGATTGAAGACAAAAGTTTAATATTGAGATAAAAATAATAATACTTCAAGCATACTAACTAAGCAATCATGTCTTCTCAAAATAACATGGCCAAAGAAAGTTCATCCCTACAAAATCATATAGTTTGGTCATGCTCCATTTTCGTCACACAAGAATGCTCTCATCATGCACAACCCCGATGACAAGCCAAGCAATTGTTTCATACTTTAGTAATCTCAAACTTTTTTCAATTTTGACGCAATACATGAGCATGAGCCATGGATATAGCACTATGTGTGGAATAGAATATGATTATGGGGGTTATGTGGAGAAGACAAAAAGGAGAAAGTCTCACATTGATGTGGCTAATCAACGGGCTAGGGAGATGCCCATCAATTGATGTCAATGCAAGGAGTAGGGATTGCCATGCAACGGATGCACTAGAGCTATAAATGTATGAAAGCTCAACAAAAGAAACTAAGTGGGTGTGCATCCAACTTGCTTGCTCACGAAGACCTAGGGCATTTAAGGAAGCCCATTGTTGGAATATACAAGCCAAGTTCTATAATGAAAAATTCCGATTAGTATATGAAAGTGACAAAACAAACACTCTCTATCATAAAGATCATGGTGCTACTTTGAAGCACAAGTGTGGAAAAAAGGATAGTAGCATTGTCCCTTTTTATTTCTTTTTTTCTTTTTTGGGCCTTTCTTGTTTTATTTGTCCTTTCCTTTTTTTATTTGGGACAATGCTCTATTAATGATGATCATCACACTTCTATTTATTTACAACTCAATGATTACAACTCGATACTAGAACAAAATATGACTCTATATGAATGCCTCCGGCGGTGTACCGGGAAAGGCAATGAATAAAGAGTGACACATATGATAAATTATGCATGGTGGCTTTGCCACAAATACAATGTCAACTACATGATCATGCAAGGAAATATGACAATGATGAAGCGTGTCATAAATGAAACGGTGGAAAGTTGCATGGCAATATATCTCGGAATGGCTATGGAAATGCCATAACAGGTAGGTATGGTGGCTGTTTTGAGGAAGATATAAGGAGGTTTATGTGTGATAGAGCGTATCATATCACAGGGTTTGGATGCACCGGAGAAGTTTGCACCAACTCTCAATGTGAGAAAGGGCAATGCACACTACCGAAGAGGCTAGCAATGATGAAAAGGTGAGAGTGCGTATAATCCATGGACTCAACATTAGTCATAAAGAACTCACATACTTATTGCAAAAATTTACAAGTCATCAAAAACCAAGCATTACGCGCATGCTCCTAGGGGTATAGATTGGTAGGAAAAGACCATCGCTCGTCCCCGACGGCCACTCATAAGAAAGACAATCAAAGAACACCTCATGTTTCAAATTTGTTACACAACGGTTACCATGCATGCATGCTACGGGACTTGCAATCTTCAACACAAGTATTTCTCAATTTCAAAACTACTCAACTAGAACAACTCTAATATCACCATCTTTATATCTCAAAACAATTATCAAGTATCAAACTTCTCATAGTATTCAATGCACTTTTTATGATAGTTTTTATTATTCCCATCCTGGATGCCTATCATATTAGGACCAATTTTATAGCCAAAGTAAATTACCATGCTGTTCTAAAGGACTCTCAAAATAATATAAGTGAAGCATGAGAGATCAACAATTTCTATAAAATAAAACCACCACCGTGCTCTAAAAGATATAAGTGAAGCACTAGAGCAAAATTATCTAGCCCAAAAGATATAAGTGAAGCACATAGAGTATTCTAATAAATTCCAATTCATGTGTGTCTCTCCAAAAAGGTGTGTACAGCAAGGATTATTGTGGTAAATTAAAAATCAAAGACTCAAATCATACAAGAGGCTCCAAGAAAAACACATATCATGTGGTGAATAAAAATATAGCCTCAAGTAAAGTTACCGATGGACGAAGACGAAAGAGGGGATGCCTTCCGGGGAATCCCCAAGCTTAGGCTTTTGGTTTTCCTTGAATTTTACCTTGGGGTGCCTTGGGAATCCCCAAGCTTAGGCTCTTGCCACTACTTATTCCATATATAATCCATCAAATCTTTACCCAAAACTTGAGAACTTCACAACACAAAATTCAACAGAAAATCTCATGAGCTCCGTTAGTATAAGAAAACAAACCACCACTTAAGGTACTATAATGAACTCATTATTTATTTATATTGGTGTTAAACCTACTGTATTCCAACTTCTCTATGGTTAATACCCTCCGATACTAGCCATAGATTCATCAAAATAAACAAACAACACACGAAAAACAGAATCTGTCAAAAACAGAACAGTATGTAGTAATCTGTAGCTTTTGAATACTTCTGTAACCCCAAAAATTCTGAAATAAATTTGTGGACGTGAGTAATTTATCTATTAATCATCTTCCAAAATAATCAACCTAATCGCACTCTCCATTAAAAAATGGCAGCAAATCTCGTGAGCGCTAATTTTTTTTTTTACAGAAAGATCGCAAAAACTTCCCCCAAGTCTTCCCAAAGGTTTTACTTGGCACAAACACTAATTAAAATCATAAAACCACATCTAAACAGAGGCTAGATGAATTATTTATTACTAAACATAACCAAAAAGCAAGGAACAAAAATAAAATTGGGTTGCCTCCCAACAAGCGCTATCGTTTAACACCCGTAGCTAGGCATAAAAGCAAGAATAGATCTAGGTATTGCTATGATAATGATAAGGTAAATCGCGAAAACTCATCTCATACTCCCTACATTCAGAAGCAAGATTTCTTTGTGGCAAGCAAAAGTAATCAAAAGAGGTAAATTTAATGCGACAGAAGTCTCCAAGATCAAGCTCGGGAGGTATTGGTTCCTCCTTTGGCCCCTCATATTGCACAACCAACTCATCATTATAAGCATTTTTTGGCAAAAAGTCAGGAGCCTTTGTTCAAGGGAAAAACCCAACCCATTATTTTTGATAGAAAAATTATCATTAAGTTCATAGATCCGGTCAACAAGAACATCGGTAGGAACCTTCTTTCTAAGGTTTTTGTTAAAAGCAACATGATCTAAAGATCGTAAGCGCATTATGTCTTCTTGATAAAAAGGATTGCTTCTATGGGAGGACGGCCGGCATCCACCCTATAATGTGCAAAAATTTCATTGGCTTCTTTTATTATGAATCTGAACTCATGAGCTAAAAAGATGGTAGCTGCTCGCTTAACAGAAGAATGCTCAATATTAGAAAATTTTAGAAAAATCCTTTGGATGCAAGGGTGCATATGAATAAATTGTCTTTCAAGTTCAACTATGAGCAAAGATATAGCATCCACAAAACTACTAATTCTATGGAGAATAGACCCTCCCATAGTAGGTAAAGCACCGACACAAGTAAAGAAATCTTGAATAACTCCTTTTCCAATAATATTACCACTACCAATCCGAAACTTTTTAGTGTGTAAAAGAGTAGGTTCTTCATGAGGATCAACAAAAGCATAAAACTTTTCCATGTTATTACCACTATCCTTATCAATGATAACCTCCCCAATTTCAGACATGATGGCATCAAGAGGCAAGCAAAAAGAGGCGAACGGAAAAAGAGGGTGAATAAAACGGCAAGGGTGAAGAGGGGGAGAGGAAAACGAGAGGCAAATGGAAAATAATGTAATGCGAGGGATAATAGTTTCTGATGGGTACTTGGTATGTCTTGACTTGTGCATAGATCTCCCCAGCAACGGCGTCAGAAATCCTTCTTGCTACCTCTTGAGCACTGCGTTGGTTTTCCCTTGAAGAGGAAAGGGTGATGCAACAAAGTAGCGTAAGTATTTCTCTCAGTTTTTGAGAACCAAGGTATCAATCCAGTAGGAGACTACACGCAAGTCCCTCGTACCTACACAAACAAATAAGAACCTCGCAACCAACGCGATAAAGGGGTTGTCAATCCCTTCACGGTCACTTACGAGAGTGAGATCTAATAGAGATAATAAGATAAATATTTTTGGTATTTTTATGCTATAGATTGAAAGTAAAGATTGCAAAATAAAATAGATTGGAAACTTATATGATAAAAGATAGATTCGGGGCCACAGGTTTCACTAGTGGCTTCTCTCAAGATAACATAAGTATTACGGTGGGTGAACAAATTACTGTCGAGCAATTGATAGAAAAGTGCATAATTATGAGAATATCTAGGCATGATCATGTATATAGGCATCACGTCTGCGACAAGTAGACCGAAACGATTCTGCATCTACTACTATTACTCCACACATCGACCGCTATCCAACATGCATCTAGAGTATTAAGTTCATAAGAACAGAGTAATGCATTAGGCAAGATGACATGATGTAGAGGGATAAACTCAAGCAATATGATATAAACACCATCTTTTTATCCTCGATGGCAACAATACAATACGAGCCTTGCTGCCTCTGCTGTCACTGGGAAAGGACACCGGAAGATTGAACCCAAAGCTAAGCACTTCTCCCATTGCAAGAAAGATCAATCTAGTAGGCCAAACCAGACTGATAATTTGAAGAGACTTGCAAAGATAACCAATCATACATAAAATATTTCAGAGAAGAATCAAATATTGTTCATACATAATCTTGATGATAAACCCACAATTCATCGGATCTCGACAAACACACCGCAAAAAGAATTACATCGAATAGATCTCCAAGAAGATCGAGGAGAACTTTCTATTGAGATCCAAAGAGAGAGAAGAAGCCATATAGCTAATAACTATGGACCCTAAGTTCTGTGGTAAACTACTCACACATCATCGGAGAGGCTATGGTGTTGATGTAGAAGCCCTCCATGGTCGATTCCCCCTCCGACGAAGCTCCGGAAAAGGCCCCAAGATGGTATCTCTTGGGTAAAGAAGGTTGCGGTGGTGGAAATAGGGTTTCGTGGTGCTCCTAGATGTTTTAGGGGTATATGGATATATATAGGAGGAAGAAGTAGGTCGGTGGAGCTGCGAGGGGCCCACGAGGGTGGGGGCACGCCCAGGGGAGCAGGCACGCCTCCCTGCCTCGTGGCTTCCTCACTTCTTTCTTGACGTCTACTCCAAGTCCCCTGGATCACGTTTGTTCCAAAAATAACTCTCCCGAAGGTTTCATTCCATTTGGATTCCGTTTGATATTAATTTTCTACAAAACACTGAAATAGGAAAAAAAACCATCAATTTGCACTGGGCCTTGGGTTAGTAGGTTAGTCCCAAAAATAATATAAAAGTGTATAATAAAGCCCATTAAACATCTAAAACAGATAATATAATAGCATGGAACAATCAAAAATTATAGATACGTTGGAGACATATCATGCCTATATACATGATCATGCCTAGATATTCTGATAATTATGCACTTTTATCACTTGCTCGACAATAATTTGTTCACCCTCCGTAATACTTATGCTATCTTGAGAGAAGCCACTAGTGAAACCTATGGCCCCCAGGTCTATCTTCCATCATATTATTTTCATATCCACTTGCTATTTCTATTACCATTTATTTTGCAATTTTTATTTTCCAATCTATATCATAAAAATACCAAAAATATTTATCTTATTATCTCTATCAGATCTCACTTCCGTAAGTGACCGTGAAGGGATTGACAACCCCTTTGTCGTGTTGGTTGCGAGGTTCTTGTTTGTTTGTGCATGTACAAGGTGACTTGTGTGTTACCTCCTACTGGATTGATACCTTGGTTCTTAAAAACTGAGGGAAATACTTACGCTACTGTGTTGCATCACCCTTTCCTCTTTAAGGGAAAACCAACGCATGCTCAAGAGGTAGCAGGAGGCAACCCAATTTTATTTTTGTTTCTTGTTTTTTGTTCCTGTTTAGTAATAAATAATTCATCTAGCTTATGTTTCTATGTGGTTTTATGCTTTTAATTAGTGTTTGTGCCAAGTAGAACCTTTGGTGAGACTTGGGGGAAGTTTTTGCGATCTTGCTGTAAAAAACAGAAACTTTAGCGCTCACGAGATTTGCTGCCATTTTTACTGGAGAGTGCAATTAGATTGATTCTTTTTGCACATGATTAATAGACAAATTCCTCACGCCCACCAATTTATTTCAGAATTTTGGGGTTACAGGAGTATTCGAAACCTACAGACTACTAAAGACTGTTCTGTTTTTGACAGATTCTGTTTTTCGTGTGTTGTTTGCTTATTTTAATGAATGTGTGGCTAGTATCGGGGGGGGGGGGGTATGAACCATAGATAAGTTGGAATACAGTAGGTTTGACACCAATATAAATAAAAAATGAGTCATTACAGTACCTTGAAGTGGTAGTTTGTTTTCTTATACTAACGGAGCTCATGAGATTTTCTGTTGAGTTTTGTGTTGTGAAGTTTTCAAGTTTTGAGTAAAGATTTGATGGATTTTGGAATAAGGAGTGGAAAGATCCTAAGCTTGGGGATGCCCAAGGCACACCAAGGTAAAATTCAAGGACAACCAAAATCCTAAGCTTGGGGATGCCCCGGAAGGCATCCCCTCTTTCGTCTTCGTCTATCGGTAACTTTACTTGAGGCTATATTTTTATTTACCACATGATATGTGTTTTGCTTGGAGCGTCTTGTATGATTTGAGTCTTTGCTTTTTAGTTTAACACAATAATCCTTGCTGTACACATGTTTTGGAGAGACACACATGAATCGGAATTTATTAGAATACTCTATGTGCTCCACTTATATCTTTTGAGCTAGATAATTTCGCTCTAGTGCTTCACTTATATCTTTTAGAGAACGGTGGTGGTTTTATTCTATAGAAATCATTGATCTCTCATGATTCACTTATATTATTTTGAGAGTCTTTTAGAACAGCATGGTAATTTGCTTTGGCTATAAAATTAGTCCTAATTTGATAGGCATCCAAGATGGGTATAATAAAAACTATCATAAAAAGTGCATTGAATACTATGAGAAGTTTGATACTTGATGATTGTTTTGAGATATGAAGATGGTGATATTAGAGTTATTCTAGTTGAATAGTTGTGAATTTGATAAATACTTGTTCTAAAGTTTGTGATTCACGTAGCATGCACGTATGGTGAACCGTTATGTGATGAAGTCGGAGCATGATTTATTTATTGATTGTCTTCCTTATGATTGGCGGTCGGGGACGAGTGATGGTCTTTTCCTACCAATCTACCCCCCTAGGAGCATGCGGATAGTACTTTGTTTCGATAACTAATAGATTTTTGCAATAAGTATGTGAGTTCTTTATGACTAATGTTGAGACCATGGATTATACGCACTCTCACCCTTCCACCATTGGTAGCCTCTCTAGTACCGCGCAACTTTCGCCGATACCATACACCCACCATATACCTTTGTCAAAACAACCACCATATCTACCTATTATGGCATTTCCATAGCCATTCCGAGATATATTGCCATGCAACTTTCCACCGTTCCATTTATTATGACACACTTCATCATTGTCATATTGCTTTGCATGATCATGTAGTTGACATCGTATTTGTGGCAAAGCCACCGTTCATAATTCTTTCATACATGTCACTCTTGATTCATTGCACATCCCGGTACACCGCCGGAGGCATTCTCATAGAGTCATATTTTGTTCAAGTATCGAGTTGTAATTTTTGAGTTGTAAGTAAATAAAAGTGTGATGATCATCATTATTAGAGCATTGTCCCAAGTGAGGAAAGGATGATGGAGACTATGATTCCCCCACATGTCGGGATGAGACTCCGGACGAAAAATAAAAAAAGAAGGAAAAAAAGAGGCCATAAAAAAGAGAAGGCCCCAATAAAAAAGGGAAATGAGAGAAAAAGAGAGAAGGGACAATGTTACTATCCATTTACCACACTTGTGCTTCAAAGTAGCACCATGATCTTCATGATAGAGAGTCTCCTATGTTGTCACTTTCATATACTACTGGGAAATTTACATTATAGAACTTGGCTTGTATATTCCAATGATGGGCTTCCTCAAAATGCCCTAGGTCTTCGTGAGCAAGTGAGTTGGATGCACACCCACTTAGTTTCTTTTTGAGCTTTCATACACTTATAGCTCTAGTGCATCAGTTGCATGGCAATCCCTACTCACTCACATTGATATCTATTGATGGGCATCTCCATAGCCCGTTGATACGCCTAGTTGATGTGAGACTATCTTCTCCTTTTTGTCTTCTCCACAACCACCATTATATTCCACCTATAGTGCTATGTTCATGGCTCACGCTCATATATTGCGTGAAGATTGAAAAAGTTTGAGAACATCAAAAGTATGAAACAATTTCTTGGCTTGTCATCGGGGTTGTGCATGATTTAAATATTTTGTCTGGTGAATATAGAGCATAGCCAGACTATATGATTTTGTAGGGATAACTTTCTTTGGCCATGTTATTCTGAGAAGACATGATTGCTTTATTAGTATGCTTGAAGTATTATTTTTTTATGTCAATATTAAACTTTTGTCTTGAATCTTTAGGATCTGAACATTCATGCCACAATAAAGAAAATCACATTGAGAATTATGCTAGGTAGCATTCCACATCAAAAAAAATTCTATTTTTATCATTTACCCACTCAAGGACAAGCAGGAATTAAGCTTGGGGATTGCGGGAGTCCTGGATTAGGGGGTCTCCGGACAGCCGGATTATATCCTTTGGCCAAACTGTTGGACTATGAAGATACAAGATTGAAGACTTCGTCTCGTGTCCGGATGGGACTCTACATGGCATGGAAGGCAAGCTAGGCAATACGGATATGGATATCTCCTCCTTTGTAACCGACCTTGTGTAACCCTAACCCTCTCCGGTGTCTATATAAACCGGAGGGTTTTTAGTCCGTAGGACAACAACTACAACATACAATCATACCATAGGCTAGCTTCTAGTGTTTAGCCTCTCTGATCTCGTGGTAGATCTAGTCTTGTACTACACATATCATCAATATTAATCAAGCAGGACGTAGGGTTTTACCTCCATCAAGAGGGCCCGAACATGGGTAAAACATTGTATCCCCTGCCTCCTGTGTGACGCCCCCGATTTGACCGTACACTAATCATACACGCAAATGTGTACGATCAAGATCAGGGACTCATGTGAAAATATCACAACACAACTCTACAAATAAAATAAGTCATACAAGCATCATATTACAAGCCAGGGGCCTCGAGGGCTCGAATACAAGAGCTCGATCATAGACGAGTCAGCGGAAGCAACAATATCTGAGTACAGACATAAGTTAAACAATTCTGCCTTAAGAAGGCTAGCACAAACTGGGATATAGATCGAAAGAGGCGCAAGCCTTCTGCCTGGGATCCTCCTAAACTACTCCTGGTCATCGTCAGTGGGCTGCACGTAGTAGTAGGCACCTCCTGAGTAGCAGTAGTCGTTGTCGACGGTGGCGTCTAGCTCCTGGGCTCCAACGTCTGGTCGCCGCAATCGGGTATAGAAAGGGGGAAAAGAGGGAGTAAAGCAACCGTGAGTACTCATCCAAAGTACTCGCAAGCAAGGAGCTACACTACATATGTATGCATTGGTATCAAATGGAATAAGGGTATCATATGTGGACTGAACTACAGTATGCCAGAATAAGAGGGGGATAGCTAGTCCTTTCGAAGGCTACGCTTCTGGTAACCTCCATCTTGCAGCAGGAGAAGAGAGTAGATGGTAAGTTCACCAAGTAGCATCGCATAGCATAATCCTAACCGATGATCCTCCCCTCATCGCCCTGTGAGAGAGCGATCACCGGGTTGTATCTCTCACTTGGAAGGGTGTGTTTTATTAAGTATCCGGTTCTAGTTGTTATAAGGTCAAGGTACAACTCCAAGTCGTCCTGTTACCGAAGATCACGGCAATTCGAATAGATTAACTTCCCTTCAGGGGTGCACCACATAACCCAACATGCTCGATCCCATTAGGCCGGACACACTTTCCTGGGTCATGCCCGGCCTCGGAAGATCAACACGTTGCAGCCCTACCTAGGCACAACAGAGAGGTCAGCACGCCGGTCTAAATCCTATGGCGCAGGGATCTGGGCCCATCGCCCATTGCACACCTGCACGTTGCGAGGGCGGCCGGAAGCAGACCTAGCCTAGCAGGCGTTCCAGTCCAATCCGGCGCGCGCCGCTTAGTCGCTGACGTCACGAAGGCTTCGGCTGATACCATGACGTCGGGTGCCCATAACTGTCCCCGCGTAGATGGTTAGTGCATATAGGCCAGAGGCCAGACTCGGATCAAATACCAAGATCTCGTTAAACATGTTATCTTGAAATAACCGCGAACGCCGACCAGGGCCAGGCCCACCTCTCTCCTAGGTGGTCTCAACCTGCCCTGTCGCTTCGCCACAAAGATCCACACAGAGGGCCGTTGGGACAAAGGTCCTTTCAGCCCCCAATCCGTGAATCACTCGCGGGTACTCCACGAGCCACCCATCTTTAGTCACCACATGTATCATGTATAAAGTATATAGTATATACCCGTGATCACCTCCCGAGTGATCACGACCCGATAGTATAGCATGGCAGACGGACAAGTAGGTAGGGCCACTGATGGCAATCTAGCATCCTATACTAAGCATTAGGATTGTAGGTAAGGTATCAACAGTTGTAGCAACAATGACAGGCTATGCATCAGAATAGGGTTAACGGGAAGCAGTAACATGCTACACTACTCTAATGCAAGCAGTAGGGAGAAGAGTAGGCGATATCTGGTGATCAAGGGGGGGCTTGCCTGGTTGCTCTGGCAAGAGAGAGGGGTCATCAACACCGTAGCCGTACTGGGTAGCAGCGGTGTCGGTCTCGGTGTCTAGCGAGAGAAGAGAGGGAAGAAACAATAAATATAATGCAAACCAATGCATGACGATGCATGACATGACAAAGCATGATGCTAGGTGTGCCCTAACGCGGTACGAGGTGGTACCGGTGAAGGGGGAAAACATCCGGGAAAGTATTCCCGGTGTTTCGCGTTTTCGGACAGATGAACCGGAGGGGGGAAGTTGCGTGTTCGCTATGCTAGGGATGCATGGCGGACGAACGGGCTGCGTATCCGGATTCGTCTCATCGTTCTCAGCAACTTTCATGTACAAAGTATTTTCATTCGAGTTACGGATTATTTTATATGATTTTTGAAGATTTAAACAAATCCTGGAATTTCTGCATTTAATTTAATACGAAATAATAATCAGACAAATTGCTATGGGTACACAGGAGTGTACCCAGCAATGTGTGCATGTGTATGACACGTGGGGCCAGGTGCTGGGTTGACCTAGTCAATATTTTGACTAGTCCAAAGTGAACAGTGTACGTGGGTCCCAATTGTCATGGACTCATTTTAATTAATAGGTTCTTGACTAAATTTACTTAGCTTAATTAGGGGGTTTTGGGCTAAACTAATTAGGGCCTTCCTAATTAACAGGGGGTCGGGCCCATGTTCCAGTGGCCCAAATCGGCCTCGAGTGAGGCTGTGCCCGTACGTACGTACTCATAGAGTACGACGCCGACGGCCATGGTGCTGGCCCGGGGAAGGCTCAGTACGGGGAGGGGGGGGGGGGCGAGCACGCCCGGGCGGAGGTGGATGCCGCCGGCTGAGGCGGGCGCAACCGCGAGCGGTGGGGTGCGCGCTGGGGGGGTGCAGCGGCGGCCTCCGGCGATGTGGTGCTAGGCGGCGGCCCGAGCAGCAGCAACATAGCAAAACACGGGCGGGCAGCGGTGGCACGGCTGGGCGCGTGCGTGCACTAGGTGCGCCGGAGAGGCGAGCAGCGGGGGGGGGGGGGGCACGCGGACGGCGCAGTCAAGGCCGAGAGGCGAGACGCGGGTGGGGCGGCCAGGTTAGGGAGGTCACTCTGGTGGGGGGGCGGTGAGCAGCAGCATTGCGCGGGCGCCCACGGCTGAAGGTGGACCAAGCGCGGGGGGGGGGGGGGGTGAACACACACGGGAGCGAAGCTCCCGTCCATGGCGTCTTCAGGCGACATAGTTCTACAGCGACAAATCGACAGCAGGGCGAGTGGGAGACAGAGCAGGAGCTCACTGGGATCGCGAAGAGGAGGTCAGCTTGCTCGGGGAGGCTCTGGTGGTCATGAATCAAAGGCGGCAGTGGTCGGCTCCCAAGGTTGAAGACGGTGATGTAGGCGGCGTTCCGATGCTTCCGAGCTTGCTTGCGTCCATGGAGGGGAAGAGGGCATTGATGCACAGCTCCGGGGGCACGTCGGCGAGGCGCGGTGAGGAGAGTGGTCGCGAGCTTCATGGGGCAGCAGGCATGGCGGCGCTCTTGAGAGGTGGGGAAGGGCGAGGGAGAGCGACGGACGAGGGGAAGGGGGGATATGGTCTAGGGTTTGTCCCGGGGGTCGGGGATGGCTAAGTAGGCGTCGGAGGGGGCCTGGATGGCCGACACGCGACCAAGGCGCGGCCATGGCGGCTAGATGGCTGCCACACCCTCCCCGCCTCCTGTAGCGAGGTGGGAGGTGAGTTGGGGTGTGGGCTGGGCTGTGTACTGTAGCAGTGGGCTACAGTACATAGTGTAGCCCTTCTGTTCTTTTCCTTCTTTTTCTATTTTGACTTTTTCCTTTTATTTATCTTTCTTCTTATGTTTTCTTTTACTTTAGTTTTATAAAATACAAAAGTTGTACCTTAAATAGTATTATTAATTTATGCCACTGCCACAATTAAGTCGGCACCTTAAAAAAAGTAGTTTGTATTTGCTTATTATTTAAAGAGCATCTAAATAGTTGTTTTGGTGTTGTTTTAATTATTTTAGGACATTTAAACACCTTTAAACATGAGTTGGTTTCTCCACCATTATTACATCTGCAATATTTTCCACCTTTTGAACAATTTAGTTTTAATGTTTTGAAAACTTTTATTGTTTGCCTTGATCTTGAATTTGAATCCAAACGAGATTTGAATTATCGCGAGTTTAACAACAGTAATCGTGGTGACGTGGAATCATTAACAGGGAATTACTGTGGCTTAATTGTCCGGGCGTCACAATTCTCCTCCACTACAAGAAATCTCGTCCCGAGATTTTAGATTTAGTAAGGGGGAAAAGTTTTGGCTACGAAATTCTAACGTATGTGCTCGGTCTTGGTTGCTCTTCTCGAAGAGGATGATCCATTACGTTGATTTCTTTATTTCTCTGCTCCAGGTCATCATGATGAAGTCGGCATCCTTTCTTCGGGAACTCCATTGTACTTACGAAGAATAAAGGGGGGGGGCATTCTGGGAGAACGAACCTCGACGAGGTTAACTATCTGGTCGATAACATCGGGGAGGGTGGTGGAGAGTAATTCTCGAATTGAAACTTGAGAAAATATCGATAGCTAAATAAGAAGGTATCCTGGGAAGTTTCGAGTGGGCAGGCAAACGTTCGATGCCTGAAACGGGGCGTGAAAGGGGTTCAAATCACGGGAATAAGTATTTGTGTTTGATTCAAACGTAGCTTACTAGGAAGATGACCCATGAATTACATACGAGATCAAGCATGAGGAATAACTTGGCAACATGGGTGTATAGGAGAGTCAGGTTTCGATCCAGTGGAACTGTGGGTTATGGGCCCACCATGTGGGTTAAAAGTAGGAGGAGTGGTGACATCTTGCATGGTTATGATAGCAAGGCATGTCAGAGGGTAGCTTGTCGATTATGTCGGCAACAACGTCGGTACCAAGGGCGAGGGACGAAGAGAACCATTTTCCTGCTCGTTGAACGAGGCGGACCAATAGGCAAAGTTCTTGTCCATCGGTGGCTACCGGAATGTCATCAACAATAGTAACAGGGTCTTGCTGACAGAATTGTACACCGATGTGTTTACATAAGCAGGAGAATATTACTGCTTAGATCATATAGATCACAAGAAAGGTTAAACCAAACAAGGGAAAGGAAAAGATGATTATCAGATTAAATAGAACAATGGAAAGGAAAATGTGTTTAAACACGTATCCCAGGGGTATATCCTCCCCGAGGTCAAGTAGAGCATGATATCCATGACATGATATAATGTAGACAACTCTTTAGG
Source organism: Triticum urartu (assembly GCF_056163025.1). Classification (NCBI taxonomy): domain Eukaryota; kingdom Viridiplantae; phylum Streptophyta; class Magnoliopsida; order Poales; family Poaceae; genus Triticum; species Triticum urartu. Next base: position 71,815,389 of record NC_141874.1, read on the forward strand.
AAAAGCGAGAGAAATTTGATGACATTACCCATACAACGGTGCTTGGGGTAATTTATAAAGAAATTTTAGCATTGTGCTTCAAATGTTCGTACTGAAAATCGGAGTACCACATACATGCTTCGAGATAGCGTTGACATGGTCTTTAAGCAAAGGTCAGACTTTGGATATGCAAAGGATCCATCAGGAACAACCCATAGAATAAGTGTTACAATTTCCTCATGGAAGAATGGTTAACCTTGTTAAACAGGAAACTATAACCACAAGTCCTCCGGCCAGGTGTGATGGGCATGACATCACCTTACCGATATATAAGGACCAATGTTATAACTCTTGGAAATATGTCCCAACCATCATATCTGACCGAGATTCAGATCTGATTGGTGTCAGGATACCTCTGACTCAGGATGCCTGAGAAGAAAAGGTGCAACACAATTGTCGAGATGACCTTGTAAAATTCTGAGGAAATGAACTATGGGAGCGAATTCAGAAACAAGAGTCCATCATTAACCCAAGGGAATGATGAGGGGGGTGGCTGATGAACTCAGCGACAATTCTTCAAGATTTAGAAAAGCTGGATTTCCACACTTATGTGAACAAGGAGATAACATTTGTCAAATCAAATGATATAATGTTGTATGCTCGAGGAGAACATCCACGAGCAAACATTGGTTCAAAGCAATAGGGTTGCCAGAAGTTTTGAATTCACACATCATAGTTCATTTGTCGGTATTCCGGTTAGGAACAACATGAGGACCAAGAAGGAATGGTGATGGTGATAAGTATTGCCTATATCAAGAATTCTCAGGAGGTGGTGAAATTCTCACGACATTCTTGACATAAAAGATGGTAATACTCCAAGGTAAAGAAGAACAACTGCTGGATGGCAGTGAACTCAAGGTATAACACAAAACATGAACAAGTTTGTGTTGGAGGGAAGACAATAAAGTGGCCGATGATAACACAACTCATCGAGGGCAAGGATGTATTTCTCATCGTGAATTCGATTGATATCCTGGAAGAGCTCAGAATGTTGATGGTGACCATGACAAATTTTGTCGAGAGGCTCCACGAAGAAGCCATCGAACAATGGCTACATCAACCAACATGACTACTGCAGAGAAAGATTACTGGAACCACGGATACGACACCAACTCAGAATCAAGCTTGCTGTTCGAGGTGAAACGATAAGACAAGGAAGATCGTCGTCAGCTTAGCTCATCGCTGAAAGTGGTGCTCCGGAAATAAGGACCAGGTAGCACAGTTAAAATCACCACGATACTGATATAGCCGATCAGGCTAGAAATGATGTGGTCGAGTACAAACTCGTAAGTAAAGGAGATTACTAATAGTTGTTTAATCACGATGTAGACTCGATTCAGTTACCGATGTCCTTGAGTGTTTAATAACTCGGGGCTCGTGAAAAATTGGAATCAGTGAGAATGTAACACTTGATGAAGAACTCATAAGAAGTTATGCGGTTCCATGATAATCTCGAGATACCAGGGGGGTAATACTCGACGACAGATCAAAGTAGAGGTTGGACTAGGGTAATGCTCTGCAGAAGACAAGTGCTTAAACTTGCCCGAGAAATGGGATCAAAGAAGAACATGGTCGGAACCACGATTGCAGAAGGCCAGATCCCAGATATAAGATGAACTTCTACCAAGGGAATAATTAATTAAAGAGAAGCTTTAATGGTAAGATATACATCATGTCCATGGGCATGAACACAAAATTCAAGGTCGACTCCCACTTCTTCAATGCATAACCTTTCATTCATTGCTATAGGTAAAAATGATTTCACTGTCAAAACCTACCCGGTGAATTACCAGAGGAGTATGACCCGTGAAAACTTTCGGGTTCACACAGATTAAGGAAGACATAGGTTCAACCCATCTGGGCTTCTTAGAACATAAACCATGAACTTCAGGAGTAAATAACACAAGCTCAAAAGTAGAGCATGGCTGATAAAAGTAGAGTATACAATTTACCAAGGGCATTATGCATCAAGTAAAGAACTCACAAGAATTTTGGTTGTGAAGGACATTGACGGATAATAACCCGGCAATGGGTATGGCGGTCCACAATGGGGCTGATGTGAGTATCGGTACTCAATCAAAGGAAGAAGGAATGCCAAGGCATCGGATTATAGAAACAACTGACTAATTCAAAGCTTAATGCAAAGAAATTTTATGATTTCCAAATCAAGGGATCAGAAGCAATCGTTCTGATCGAAAATGAATAATTTCAATAGAGTTAGAAGCACAAACGGTCAAGGCATTGATTGGTCAAGAACCAGCTCATATCCAAATGACGTCTGAGCCGGAAGGATGAATCCTAGGATTCGACTGAGGAATGCGGGCATCCTCAACATATTGAATCAACGGACATAAAATGATAAAGACAAGGGAGGCCAATAAGATTACGAAACTTATGGGATTAACCATAATTCAAGCAAGTGAGAATTTCAAGAGCAATAGGTTGCTCGGGATTTTCGGAAGATCGAATGATATTTTGAAGTCTTTGGCGAAACACATGAACAACGGGGAATGAGCGGATACTCGATAAGTGCGAGAATTACCCGTAGGGGTATTCAGGTGACAAAGAACAGCAAGGCAGTAAGCTCAAAGGATTCTTGGAACAACATAGAGAATTTCTAGGTATCTTGTAATAACAAGATCAACCGGGAAACATTGTATGAATGGCGAGTATACGTGCTTATCCATAGGGGTTTATCGATGGAAGGGCATTGCATAAGTGACACTAAAGTTCCGAGAGAACATCGGAGAGTATCTTCGAATCCTTCTAGTGCAGCAGACGATCATCTATAACAAGGGGCTCTCCGGGAGAAAGTTGTTACGAGAACCTAATGTTAGAGTTTAGCAGATTCATTTAACCCGAATAGAAGAGAGATCAGAGTCCCAGAGTATAGGTCGAGGAATAAAAGATCCTAATATCACCCATTGGCAACGTGTGCCCATAAGACACACAGCCATGTTAGTAAAAAGTTTTGCAATGTCTAGACTCGACTTCGACCAAGGAGTGTGGAAGGGGGATTCCTACAGGCAGCTGGCTCTGATACCAACTTGTGACGCCCCCAATTTGACCGTACACTAATCATACACGCAAACTTGTACGATCAAGATCAGGGACTCACGGGAAGATATCACAACACAACTCTACAAATAAAATAAGTCATACAAGCATCATATTACAAGCCAGGGGCCTCGCGGGCTCGAATACAAGAGCTCGATCATAGACGAGTCAGCGGAAGCAACAATATCTGAGTAAAGACATAAGTTAAAAAAGTCTGCCTTAAGAAGGCTAGCACAAACTGGGATACAGATCAAAAGAGGTGCAAGCCTCCTGCCTGGGATCCTCCTAAACTACTCCTGGTCGTCGTCAGCGGGCTGCACGTAGTAGTAGGCACCTCCCGAGTAGCAGTAGTCATCGTCGACGGTGGCGTCTGTCTCCTGGGCTCCAACGACTGGTCACAGCAATCGGGTATAGAAAGGGGGAAAAGAGGGAGCAAAGCAACCGTGAGTACTCATCCAAAGTACTCGCAAGCAAGGAGCTACACTACATATGTATGCATTGGTATCAAATGGAATAAGGGTATCATATGTGGACTGAACCGCAGAATGCCGGAATAAGAGGGGGATAGCTAGTCCTTTCGAAGGCCACGCTTCTGGTAACCTCCATCTTGCAGCAGGAGAAGAGAGTAGATGGTAAGTTCACCAAGTAGCATCGCATAACATAATCCTAACCGATGATCCTCCCCTCGTCGCCCTGTGAGAGAGCGATCACCGGGTTGTATCTGGCACTTGGAAGCGTGTGTTTTATTAATTATCCGGTTATAGTTGTTATAAGGTCAAGGTACAACTCTAAGTCGTCCTGTTACCGAAGATCACGGCTATTCGAATAGATTAACTTCCCTGCAGAGGTGCACCACATAACCCAACACGCTCGATCCCATTTGGCCGGACACACTTTCCTGGGTCATGCCCGGCCTTGGAAGATCAACACACCGCAGCCCTACCTAGGCACAACAGAGAGGTCAGCACGCCGGTCTAAATCCTATGGCGCAGGGGTCTGGGCCCATCGCCCATTGCACACCTGCATGTTGCGAGGGCGGCCGGAAGTAGACCTAGCCTAGCAGGCGTTCCAGTCCAATCCGGCGCGCGCCGCTCAGTCGCTGACGTCACGAAGGCTTCGGCTGATACCACGACGTCGAGTGCCCATAACTATCCCCGCGTAAATGGTTAGTGCGTATAGGCTAGTGGCCAGACTCAGATCAAATACCAAAATCTCGTTAAACGTGTTATCTTGAAATAACCGCGAACGCCGACCAGGGCCAGGCCCACCTCTCTCCTAGGTGGTCTCAACCTGCCCTGTCGCTTCGCCACAAAGATCCACACAGAGGGCCGTTGGGACAAAGGTCCTTTCAGCCCCTAATCCGTGAATCACTCGCGGGTACTCCACGAGCCACCCATCTTTAGTCACCACATGTATCATGTATAAAGTATATAGTATATACCCGTGATCACCTCCCGAGTGATCACGACCCGATAGTATAGCATGGCAGACGGACAAGTAGGTAGGGCCACTGATGGCAATCTAGCATCCTATACTAAGCATTAGGATTGTAGGTAAGGTATCAACAGTTGTAGCAACAATGACAGGCTATGCATCAGAATAGGGTTAACGGGAAGCAGTAACATGCTACACTACTCTAATGCAAGCAGTAGGGAGAAGAGTAGGCGATATCTGGTGATCAAGGGGGGGGGGCTTGCCTGGTTGCTCTGGCAAGAGAGAGGGGTCATCAACACCGTAGTCGTACTGGGTAGCAGCGGCGTCGGTCTCGGTGTCTAGCGAGAGAAGAGAGGGAAGAAACAATAAATATAATGCAAACCAATGCATGACATGACAAAGCGTGATGCTAGGTGTGCCCTAACGCGGTACGAGGTGGTACCGGTGAAGGGGGAAAACATCCGGGAAAGTATTCCCGGTGTTTCGCGTTTTCGGACAGATGAACCGGAGGGGGGAAGTTGCGTGTTCGCTATGCTAGGGATGCATGGCGGACGAACGGGCTGTGTATCCGGATTCATCTCGTCATTTTGAGCAACTTTCATGTACAAAGTATTTTCATTCGAGTTACGAATTATTTTATATTATTTTTTGAAGATTTAAACAAATCCTGGAATTTCTGCATTTAATTTAATATGAAATAATAAACAGACAAATTGCTATGGGTACACAGGAGTGTACCCAGCAATGTGTGCATGTGTATGACACGTGGGGCCAGGTGCTGGGTTGACCCAGTCAATATTTTGACTAGTCCAAAGTGAACAGTGTACGTGGGTCCCAATTGTCATGGACTCATTTTAATTAATAGGTTCTTGAGTAAATTTACTTAGCTTAATTAGGGGGTTTTAGGCTAAACTAATTAGGGCCTTCCTAATTAACAGGGGGTCGGGCCCATGTGCCGGTGGCCCAAATCGGCCTCGAGTGAGGCTGTGCCCGTACGTACGTACTTGTAGAGTACATCGCCGACAGCCATGGTGCTGGCCCGGGGAAGGCTCGACACGGGGGGGAGGGGGGGGCGTGAGCAGGCCCGGGCGGAGGTGGACGCAGCCGCGAGCGGTGGGGCGCGTGCGGGGGGGGGGGGGGGACGTGCGCGTGTGATGTGGTGCTAGGCGGCGACCCGAGAAGCAGCAATGTAGCAGAGCAGTGAGCAGCAACGGTCAGGAGCAACGCCAGCAACGCGTGCGGGCAGCGGTGGCACGGCTGGGCGCGTGCGTGCACTAGGTGCGCCGGAGAGGCGAGCGGCGGGGGGGCAGGGGCACGCGGACGGCGCAGTCAAGGCAGAGGCGCGCAAGCGCGGCCAGGGGCGCGCACGTACGCGAGAGGCGAGACGGGGGTGGGGCGGCCAGGTTAGGGAGGTCACTCTAGGGGGCGCGGTGAGCAGCAGCATCGCGCTGGCGCCCACGGCTGAAGGCGGAGCGAGCGGGGAGGGGGGGCGAACACACACGGGAGCGAAGCTCCCGTCCATGGTGTCTTCAGGCGGGCATAGTTCTACAGCGACAAATCGACAGCGGGGCGAGTGGGAGACGGAGGAGGAGCTCACTGGGATCGCGAAGAGGAGGTTAGCTTGCTCGGGGAGGCTCTGGTGGTCGCGAATCGAAGGCGGCAGTGGTCGGCTCCCGAGGTTGAAGACGGTGATGTAGGCGGCGTTCCGATGCTTCCGAGCTTGCTTGCGTCCATGGAGGGGAAGAGGGTGTTGATGCACAGCTCCGGGGGCACGTCGGCGAGGCGCGGTGAGGAGAGTGGTCGCGAGCTTCATGGGGCAGCGGGCATGGCGGCGCTCTTGCGAGGTGGGGAAGGGCGAGGGAGAGCGATGGACGAGGGGAAGGGGGATATGGTCTAGGGTTTGTCCCGAGGGTCGGGGATGGCTAAGTAGGCGTCTGAGGGGGCCTGGATGGCCGACACGCGACCAAGGCGCGGCCATGGCGGCTAGATGGCTGCCACACCCTCCCTGCCTCCTGTAGCGAGGTGGGAGGTGAGTTGGGGTGTGGGCTGGGTTGTGTACTGTAGAAGTGGGCTACAGTACACAGTGTAGCCCTTCTGTTCTTTTCCTTCTTTTTCTATTTTGACCTTTTCCTTTTATTTATCTTTCTTTTTATGTTTTCTTTTACTTTAGTTTTATAAAATACAAAAGTTGTACCTTAAATAGTATTATTAATTTATGCCACTGCCACAATTAAGTCAACACCTTAAATAAAGTAGTTTGTATTTGCTTATTATTTAAAGAGCATCTAAACAGTTGTTTTGGTGTTGTTTTAAATATTTTAGGACATTTAAACACCTTTAAACATGAGTTGGTTTCTCCACCATTATTACATTTGCAATATTTTCCACCTTTCGAACAATTTAGTTTTAATGTTTTGAAAATTTTTATTGTTTGCCTTGATCTTGAATTTGAATCCAAACGAGATTTGAATTATCGCGACTTTAACAATAGTAATCTTGGTGACGTGGAATCATTAACAGGGAATTACTGTGGCTTAATTGTCCGGGCGTCACATCCTGTTACCATCCGCCTTAGATGCACAGTTCGGGACTCCCTACCCGAGATCCGCCGGTTTTGACACCGACATTGGTGCTTTCATTGAGAGTTCCTCTGTGTCGTCACCGTTAGGCTTGATGGCTCCTACTATCATCGAAAGCGATGCAGTCCAGGGTGAGACTTTTCTCCCCGGACGGATCTTCGTGTTCGGCGGCTTTGTACTGCGGGCCAATTCGCTTGGCCATCTAGAGCAGATTGAAAGTTACGCCCCTGACCACCAGGTCAGGTTTGGAAGTTTAACTACATGGCCGATATCCGTGGAGACTTGATCCTCGACGGATTCGAGCCTCTGCCTTGTGCGTCACGCGGTCACGATGAGTACGATTTAGCTCTACCATCGGATAGTGTTCAAGAGATTGCATAGGCAGCTGCTCCGACCCTAAATTCGGAGCCAGGTGCGCCTTCCACGAACGGGTGGATGGATCCCGCCACGGAAGCCTTACCCTTAGCGGCGATCGAGCCAAACATGACCCTACCTTGCACGAGAGCCGTGTTGTTAAACTGCCGGATCCTTCTCCGGCCACGGACTCCGAACCACCTGCGCCCGTTCCTATCGAATCCGATTGGGCACCGATCATGGAGTTTACCTCCGCGGATATTTTTCAGCACTCGCCCTTTGGCGACATACTGAACTCATTATGGTCTCTCTCCTTGTCAGGAGGATCCTGGCCGAACTATGTCCGGCAGGATTGGGATGCGGATGACGAAGAAATTCGCCGCCCACCCACCACCCACTTAGTAGCCACTGTCAACAATTTGACCGACATGCTCGACTTCGACTCCAAAGACATCGACAGTATGGACGATGATGCGGGAGACGCAGAGGAACCACTGCCCACAGGGCACTGGACGCCCACTTCACCACATGACGTATACATGGTGAACACACTAAAAGAAAACGACGACGAGGAATGGAAGGACGCAACGAAAGGTTGTCCCCTCGAGAAACAGTCAAAGCGGCGGCGTAAACGCCGCTCCAAATCTCGCCTCGACAGAAATAATGATCATATAGACCCAGCGCTAGAGCAGGGGGAACCATTGCCGGACCACGGCAACCCGAAGGATCAAGCCGAACAACCTGACTCTGTCAAAAATAATTGTCCGGACGACTTCACACCGGACAAACACCTGGAGCAACAAAATGCCCGTCAAAGGCTTGTTGCCACCGCGAGGAGTCTAAAAAAACAGAAGCAAAGACTCAAGGCTGCACAAGACACACTCGGAATCAGATGGAGCAAAGTACTCAATGCAGCAGCGAAATACGGCGGTAATCGCCCCACCAAGAGCTACCCGAAGCGGAAGTTGCTACCCGAATTCGATGAGGAGGCCTTAGATCCCCCGCAACCAAAAATTAAAACGGCCACCTGGCCGGATAGACGACCTCACGGCCAACATAGAGCGGCAAGCAATGCCGCACATAAGCCAATACGCGATCCACGCGAGGGCTCTCATCAAAAGGACGGTGCAACCAGATCCATCTATGGACCACGCAGGCGCGCTCCAGCATACGATGCAACACAACAAACATCCGAACACTACGGTACACCCAGATACAGGGGTGCCGCACACCCCCTATGTTTCACCGACGAGGTACTGGACCATGAATTTCCAGAGGGATTCAAACCCGCAAACATATAGGCATACGACGGAACAACAGACCCTGGGGTCTGGATTGAGGAATATATCCTCCATATCCATATGGCTCGAGGAGATGATCTCCACGCCATTAAGTATTTACCCCTCAAACTCAAAGGGCCAGCTCAGCACTGGCTTAAAAGCCTCCCCGAAAGCTCCATCGGAAGCTGGGAAGAGCTCGAAGACGCTTTTCGGGAAATTTTCAAGGGACTTATGTCCGACCTCCGGACGCGGACGATTTGAGTCATATAACTCAACAGCCCGGAGAGTCAGCCCGAAAGCTTTGGAACAGGTTCCTTACTAAAAAGAACCAAATAGTCGACTGTCCAGACGCCAAAGCCTTGGCAGCCTTTAAACATAGCGTCCGTGACGAATGGCTTGCCAGACACCTCGGCCAAGAAAAGCTGAGAACAATGGCAGTAACAAGCCTCATGACCCGCTTTTGCGCGGGTGAGGATAGTTGGCTAGCCAGATGCAGCACCAGCGACCCCAGCACATCCGAAGTTAGAGATGGAAACGGGAAACCACGGCGCAACAACAACAATAAACGCCGGAATAAAGAAGACAACACGAAGAGCACGACAGTAAACGCCGGATTCAAAAGCTCTCGGCCAAGTCAGCAAAAGCCGCCCTCTAAAGGCACCAGAGACGAACTGTCCAGCCTAAACAAAATTCTGGACCAAGTATGTCAGATCCATAGCACCCCCGGTAGACCTGCTAATCATACCCATAGAGAATGTTGGGTCTTCAAGCAGTCCGGCAAGCTCAACGCCGTACACAAGGGGGAAGATACACCAAGCGAAGACGAGGATGAGCCTCTCAAGCAAGACACTGGGGAACAAAGAAAATTTCCACCAGAAGTCAAAACAGTAAATGTGTTACACGTGATAAAGGGGAAAAACAAAGCGGCACTCCCAGATAAATATGCCCAAGGGCCTATCACCGCAGAGTCCTGCCACTGGTCGTTTCAAGCGATCACTTTTGACCATCAGGATTACTCAGCAAGTATCCGGCGTGCAGGATGGGCTGCCCTAGTATTAGACCCGATAATTGACGGATACCACTTTACACGAGTCCTGATGGACGGTGGCAGCAGTTTAAACTTGATATACCAGGATACAATTCGCAAAATAGGGATAGACCCAATGAAAATTTGCCTAAGCAATACTACCCTTAAAGGAGTAATGCCAGGCCCAACGGCTCATTGCACGGGCTCCCTGCTACTAGAGGTTATATTCGGCTTCCCCAACAACTTCCGTGGCAAACATTTAACATTCACATTGCTCCGTTCCAAAGCGGCTATCAAGCACTACTTGGGCGTGAAGCTTTCGCTCGCTTTAATGAAATACTGCACTACGCTTCCCTTACGCTTAAGATGCCCGGTCCACGTGGCATCATTACAGTAAATGGAAATATTAAGCGATCCCTGCGCGCCGAAGAGAGTGCGACTGCCTTGGCAGCCGCACACTAAAAAGGGCCTCACCAGCTAAAGCATTTGATAGGTCGTCAAGACCACAGACACAGTTAGACGAGTCCGGCGCAGCCATATGTAACTCACACAGGTTTGATAAGCCACACCCCTATTACAAATACAAGGGGCTCAACGCGCGCAGACAAGTGGCAATTTTTACTCATCTTGAATTATACATGGTTTCTTCAAACCTACCTTTTTGCACGACAACTTTTCACCTAAGTTTCTCTCTTTTACAGATGACCACCGTGCTACACCCGTCTAGGATATGGCACAACAGAGACACAGGCGCAGACGTGCAGCAGGGACCCGCCCCAAGGATTCTTTTTAGATTAAGACCCTGCGTCAACCTTTTTTACTTTCTCTTGTTGATACACATCCCTCGGATTCTCAGTACAATTGAGAAGGATGCTGGCGTCTTGGCATGTGGCCACGTCAGAATAATGCACGTACATGGACACCAGGGGCTCTTACAAAGGGCACTATTTAGGCCCGGTTTATACAATAAAGACCGAATACCTTAGGGAGTGTTCGGCGTCGCGAGTTTGGCCTTATATGTATCAGCTCCGAATCATGTCTTTGGTCAAATGTTGGGTTTGCCCGGCTCCTATGTTTTGGAACCTTACGTTCCGCTCTATCGGCTAAGGTAGCACTAGGAGAACTACTGCGATTGTGCCCCGGGTCATCCGGACGAGCACCTCAGTAGAGAAAGCCGAAAACTGACTGTCATGATATAGCATGAGACTGGTTAACCACTCGATGACCTATCGGAATGTTAGAATTCCTCCGCCTTAATGAAGGGCCGTTTCCCGGCCAAGCATGTACGCACCCCGAATTCGGGAGAGTGCGGAGCCAACAGGGGCTATATAGTAGCCCCACCGTCAAACTCCTATGGATAAGTGAAAGTGTTAAAGCATTATAGTCCAGTTGCCTCGTTCGCTGCGCTATCTCCTCCTTAATAGGACCAAGATGTTGGGTTAAGTGTGAACACGCGTCTTCTGCGAACACCTCCGCATTATATGCGTGGGGGCTGAAGCCGACGACTGCAATCTTTCAAGTTATACACATGTATACATAGACGGCCGTGCAGGAGGCATCATATTACTTTCAGGCAAAAGTATAAACACAGCATTAATAAATTTCATAAAAACATTGTGTTTTACAATAGGAATACATGTCACTCAAACATAATATTCTTCGAACACTGGGCCTCTATCGAACGAGCACCCTCGAGAACCTCTTCGAAATAGTGCTCGGCAGCCACTCGGCCTATGACCGAACCCTGCGCCGCAACAGTGGTAGCATCCATCTCCGCCCAGTATGCTTTAACACGGGCTAGTGCCATCCGCTAGCCTTCTATGCACGCGAACCTCTTCATCGCAGTGATGCGCGGCACCGCACCAAGGAACTGCTGCACTAAGCTGAAATAGCTGTTCGGCTTCGGCTTTTCCGACCACGGCTGATCCACGACAGACCTCATGGCGAGTCCGGACAACCTATTTAGTTCGGCCCATTCGGCTAGCTGATCAGTCAATGGAAGTGGACGCTCTGGAACGTTGAATTGCGACCAGAACAGCTTGTCCACTTCATGATCTGTTTGACCTTGGAAGTATTTGGCCGCATCGGCAGCGCTTGCCGCCAAGTCCATATATGCGTCTGCCGAACTCCACAGCCGATCCAGAGGGGCATACCGTGGATCTCCGAACTTTCTCCGTAGCATGAAGGGCTTCCCAGCCGCAATATCCCTGGCTTCACGCAGCTCCTCCTTCTTTGCTCTCATAGCAGAGCGGGTGTCTTTGTTCGCCATCGTGGCCTTTTCAAGGTCCGCTGCCTTCAATCGGTTCTCTTTTTCAAGGAACTGGCAACAGTCAGCAGTGTCTTTTAATTCTACGACCATCTTGGCCATCTTCTCTTTGCTCTCGCAATGCGTGGCCTTCTCGGCTTTTAACTCCTCGGCCGCCTTCCAAGCAGCCGCATTACTAATCATTGCTTGTTCTTTGGCTCGGGTAAGTTCCGCCCACAAGGTTTCCACGGTGGCAGCTCCATCTGCAGTCACAACATACTAAAGATACTGGCATCATGCAGCTCTTACTATGTGGCATTCACCAGAAAATAACACTTACCCTGTGCCTCGTCAAGCCTCTTGTTAACAAGCTCGATGTCGGCATTCGCCGCATCCAGTTCCTGCTTCAGTTTGGCAAATTCATGAGTCCGTCTAGCCACCGGAGCTCCCACTACCTGCACATTAAAGTGGTACGGTTATTGCCTGGGACAACGATCCTCTATTTGCCGCCGTTCTCGGTGACAACCAGAGTCTCAGGGGCTACTATCTACACAGGGTACACCTGAAAATGTGCGATACCATCACAAATGTACATCATTTTACGTACCTCAAAGCCCGTCAGTAGACTCATAAAGGCATCATGCAACCCGCTTTCGGCGGATGAGATCCTTTCCATCACTGTACCCATCAATGTACGGTGTTATTCTGAGATGGCCGCTCGCTCCAACAGCTCTCTCAGTATGTCCGACCGCATACTAGGCGGTGCCGGACTCTTCTGTTTGCTCTCTTCGAGAGCCAGACGCTGGGGACTTCGGGTGACTATGGGATTATCTTCTGGCCTCACCGGATCCGGAGAGGCCCTCCGTGACGACACTTCAGGGTTGCCCGCTTCTTGAGCGGAGGAGTCTGGGGGAGGCATTTCGCTCTCCATCATCTCTGGAAGAAGATCCCCCGAAGATGAGCTCTGCTAAGAAGGGCTAAGATCCTAACTATAATAAATACTTCGGTTATTTTCCTCAGAGGCAAGGTAGTATATCTCCACTATTAAAGTACTTTCTGATTACTTACAGCTCGTTGGAGGGCTGATCCCCGTGCGGACTTTGTGCGGCAAGAGAACCCTCCAAGGCAGGACCCTCTGGCGGAGATTTCTTCTCCCGCTTGGAAACCTTGGTTTTTGGATCTTCAGAGGTAGTCCTCTTCCTCCCCGGGGTGAGAGAATGTCTGATTCCTCCCCTCGGTTATCCTCCCTCACGGAGGCGCTTGTTCCCTCGGTCGGAATGGGTAGCGATGGAGGTCCGCTTTCGCCCTCATTATTCCCCCCTTTGTCTTCCTTTGAGGGCTCCGGGCAAGGTGCTAGCTCGAGCATCTTTTCCAGTAACAGATTTTCCAAACCCTCAGGAAGGGGGGCCAAACACCGAATCATCTCCGCCTTTGTTATCCAGTCCTGGTCAAAGAACGATTTCTCATAATGATGTCGTGGTAAACAAAAGACGGTGTGTTCGGCTGAAGGATTACTTACTTGGCCGACTGTACGGTTGCTGCTCAGGCCAACGTCCTCGGTGGTATCCAGACACTCTATTTGGGGTCTGAAGAATGATTTGTACATCTCCTCGTGCGTCAGGCCGAGGAAATTCTGAATAGTACGCGGCCCTTCTGGGTTGAACTCCAACATGCGGAGGGGCCGACGTTTGCAAGGTTGGACTCGACAAACCAGCATGACTTGCTCCACCATAATCAAACTGAAATCTCCTTCGAAGAGATTTTGGATGCGGCTTTGCAGTACAGGCACGTCCTTGGCAGTACCCCAGCTCAGCCCTCTGCTAATCCATGACATCAGTTGTGGTGGAGGGCCTGAGCGGAAAGCAGGGGCAGCCACCCACTTGGCACTTCTGGGAGCTATGATATAAAACCACCCCTGTTGCCATAATCTGGACACCTCTGGAAAGGAACCTTTGGGCCACGGAGCTCCTGCTATCTTGCTTATTAATGCACCTCCGCATGCTGCATACTGCCCCTCGACCATCTTCGGCTTCACGTCAAAGGTCTTGAGCCACAGGCCGAAGTGAGGGGTAATGCAGAGGAAGGCCTCACACACGACAATAAATGTCGAGATGTGGAGAAAGGAGTCTAGGGCTAGATCGTGGAAATCTAGCCCGTAATAAAACATCAACCCCCTAACGAAGGGATCCAGAGTGAGGCCTAGTCCTCGGAGGAAGTGGGAGATGAACACGACGTCTTCGTTGGGTTCAGGAGTAGGGACGACCTGCCCTTGGGTAGGCAGCCGATGCGAAACCTCGGCGGTCAGGTATCTGGCCTCCCTCAACTTCTTGATGTCTTCTTCCGTAACGGAGGAGGGCATCCACTGGCCTTGAAAGCTAGATCCGGACATGATTGAAGATCCGGAGCACCTGCCTGGGCTTTGGGTGTTAGAACTCGAGGCGGGGGAAGGATTCGATTGAGCACGGGAGGGAAAAAAGTAAAGGCCTTGTCCCTTTATAAAGAGGGTGAATATCAAGCGTCCTCTCCGTAGCCGTTTGGGACTCGCCTATGATCTAGGAGTCCTAGACACGGTTGGGTTACCCATGCCCGTATTGATGAGAATCCCGTAATAAGGGGACACGATCTCTGCTTTGACAGGACGTGTCAAAAAACTGCCTCGCGTTATGTGCGGGGCTAGTTAAAGGAAATGGTTCGAATCATCACCGGGCCATGGCATAATGTCGTGTTGCCAAAACAAGTCAGCAAATTAGATTTGTGAAAATATTATTCGCTCTACGGTGGTCTGTGGAACTTATTTTGCTGGGTCGGACACAATCCTTGCATTCAAATTCCTCTGTGATGTATTCGGAGAAGGAACCCGCCTTGTAATGCCAAAGACAATACTGCACCGGACTCATCGTCATTGAAGCCTGGTTCAGGGGCTACTGATGGAGTCCTGGATTAGGGGGTCTCCAGACAGCCGGATTATATCCTTTGGCCAGACTGTTGGACTATGAAGATACAAGATTGAAGACTTCGTCTCGTGTTCGGATGGGACTCTACTTGGCGTGGAAGGCAAGCTAGGCAATACGGATATGGATATCTCCTCCTTTGTCACCGACCATGTGTAACCCTAACCCTCTCCGGTGTCTATATAAATCGGAGGGTTTTTAGTCCATAGGACAACAACTACAACATACAATCATACCATAGGCTAGCTTCTAGGGTTTAGCCTCTCTGATCTCGTGGTAGATCTACTCTTGTTCTACACATATCATCAATATTAATCAAGCAGAACGTAGGGTTTTACCTCCATCAAGAGGGACTGAACATGGGTAAAACATTGTGTCCCCTGCCTCCTGTTACCAACCGCCTTAGACGCACGGTTCGGGACCCCCTACCCGAGATCCGCCAGTTTTGACACCGACAGGGATGCTTGATACGTTTCCAACGTATCTATAATTTTTGATTGTTGCATGCTATTATGTTATCTGTTTTGGATGTTTAATGGGATTTAATTTACACTTTTATATTATTTTGGGGACTAACCTACTAACCAAAGGCCCAGTGCAAATTGCTGTTTTTTTATACCTATTTTAGTGTTTCGCAGAAAAGTAATATCAAAAGGAATCCAAACGGAATGAAACCTTCTGGAGAGTTATTTTTGGAACAAACATGATCCAGGAGACTTGGAGTGGTCATCAAGAAAGAAGCGAGGAGGCCACGAGGCAGGGGGCGCACCCAGGGGGGCAGGCGCGCCCCCACCCTCGTGTGCCCCTCGCAGCTCCACCGACATACTTCTTCCTCCTATATATACCCATATACCCCGAAAACATCCAGGAGCACCATGAAATCCTATTTCCACCGCCGCAACCTTCTGTACCCATGAGATCCCATCTTGGGGCCTTTTTCGGAGCTCCGCCGGAGGGGGAATCGATCACGGAGGGCTTCTACATCAACACCATAGCCTCTCCGATGATGTGTGAGTAGTTTACCACAGGCCTTCGGGTCCATAGTTATTGGCTAGATGGCTTATTCTCTCTCTTTGGATCTCAATACAAAGTTCTCCTCGATTCTCTTGGAGATCTATTCGATGTAATTCTTTTTGTGGTGTGTTTGTCGAGATCCGACGAATTGTGGGTTTATGATCAAGATTATTGATACGTCCATTTTGCAGCATGCTTTTATATTGATATTTATTGCATTATGGGCTGTTATTACACATTATTTCACAATACTTATGCCTATTCTCTCTTATTTTACAAGGTTTACATGAAGAGGGGGAATGCCGGCAGATCGAATTCTGGGCTGGAAAAGGAGCAAATATTAGAGACCTATTCTGCATAGCTCCAAAAGTCCTGAAACTTCACGAAAGTTATTTTTGGAATTAATAAAAAATACTAGCGAAAGAATCCACCAGAGGGGGCCCACACCCTGGCCACAAGGGTGGGGGCACGCCCTACCACCTGGGCGCGCCCCCTGCCTCGTGGGCCCCTTAGCAGGCCTCCAGTGCCCATCTTCTGCTATATGAAGTCTTTCGTCCGAGAAAAAATCATAAGCAAGCTCACGGGACGAAACTCCACCGCCACGAGGCGGAACCTTGGCGGAACCAATCTAGGGCTCCGGCGGAGCTATTCTGCCGGGGAAACTTACCTCCGGCATGGGGAAATCATCACCATCATCATCACTAACGATCATATCATCGGGAGGGGGTCAATATCCATCAACATCTTCACCAGCACCATCTCATCTCAAACCCTAGTTCATCTCTTGTATCCAATCTTTGTATCCAAACCTCAGATTGGTACCTGTGGGTTGCTAGTAGTGTTGATTACTCCTTGTAGTTGATGCTAGTTGGTTTACTTGGTGGAAGATCATATGTTCATATCCATTATGCATATTAATACCCCTCTGATTATGAAAATGAATATGCTTTGTGAGTAGTTACGTTTGTTCCTGAGGACAAGGGAGAAGTCTTGCTATAAGTAGTCATGTGAATTTGGTATTCCTTCAATATTTTGATGAGATGTATGTTGTCTCTCCTCTAGTGGTGTCATGTGAACGTCGACTACATGACACTTCACCATTTTTTGGGCCTAGAGGGAGGCATTGGGAAGTAATAAGTAGATGATGGGTTGCTAGAGTGACAGAAGCTTAAACCCTAGTTTATGCGTTGATTCGTAAGGGGCTGATTTGGATCCGTATGTTTCATGCTATGGTTAGGTTAACCCTAATACTTCTGTTGTAGTTGCGGATGCTTGCAATAGGGGTTAATCATAAGTGGGATGCTTGTCCAAGTAAGGGATGATACGTCCATTTTGCATCATGATTTTATATCGATATTTATTGCATTATGGGCTGTTATTACACATTATGTCACAATACTTATGCCTATTCTATCTTATTTTACTAGGTTTACATAAAGAGGGAGAATGCCGGCAGCTGGGATTCTGGGCTGGAAAAGGAGCAAATATTAGAGACCTATTCTGCACAGCTCCAGAAGTCCTGAAACTTCACAGAAGATGTTTTCCATATATATAAAAAATACTGAGAGCAAGAACTTCACTAGGGGGCCACACCCTGCCCACGAGGGTGGGGGCGCGCCCTACCCCCTGGGCGCGCACCCCTACCTCGTGGGCCCCCTGGTGGCCCTCCAGTGGCCATCTTCTGCTATATGAAGTCTTTCGATGGGAAAAAATAACAAGCCATCTTCTCGGACGAAACTCTGCCGCCACGAGGCGGAACCTTGGCGGAACCAATCTAGGGCTCTGGCGGAGCTGTTCTACCGGAGAAACCTCCCTCTCGGAGGGGGAAATCATCGCCATCGTCATCACCAACGCTCCTCTCATTGGGAGAGGGCAATCTCCATCAACATCTTCATCAGCACCATCTCCTCTCAAAACCCTAGTTCATCTCTTGTATCCAATTCTTATCTCCAAGTCCGGGATTGGTGCTAGTAGGTTGCTAGTAGTGTTAATTACTCCTTGTAGTTGATGCTAGTTGGTTTAATTGGTGGAAGATCATATGTTCAGATCCTATATGCATATTAATACCCCTCTAATTATGAACATATTTATGATTTGTGAGTAGTTACGTTTGTTCCCGAGGACATGGGAGAAGTCTTGCTATTAGTAGTCATGTGAATTTGGTATTCGTTCGATATTTTGATGAGATGTATGTTGTCTCTCCTCTAGTGGTGTTATGTGAACGTCGACTACATGACACTTCACCATTATTTGGGCCTAGAGGACGGCATTGGGAAGTAATAAGTAGATGATGGGTTGCTAGAGTGACAGAAGCTTAAACCCTAGTTTATGCGTTGCTTTGTAAGGGGCTGATTTGGATCCATATGTTTCATGCTATGGTTATGTTTACCTTAATACTTTTGTTGTAGTTGCGGATGCTTGCAATAGAGATTAATCATAAGTGGGATGCTTGTCCAAGTAAGGGCAGTACCCAAGCACCGGTCCACCCACATACCAAATTATCAAAGTACCGAACGCGAATCATATGAGCGTGATGAAAACTAGCTTGACGATATTCCCATGTGTCCTCGGGAGCGCTTTTCTCTATATAAGAGTTTGTCCAGGCTTTTCCTTTGCTACAAAAAGGATTGGGCCACTTGCTGCACTTTATTTACCTTTATTACTTGTTACTCATTACAAATTATCCTGTCACAAAACTATCTGTTACCACTTATTTCAGTACTTGCAGAGAATACCTTGCTGGAAACCGCTTATCATTTCCTTCTGCTCCTCGTTGGGTTCGACACTCTTACTTATCGAAAGGACTATGATAGATCCCCTATACTTGTGGGTCATCAGGCAGTACCCAAGCACTGGTCCACCCACATATCAAATTATCAAAGTACCGAACGCGAATCATATGAACGTGATGAAAACTAGCTTGACGATAATTCCCATGTGTCCTCGGGAGCGCTTTCCTTTATATAAGAGTTTGTTCGGGCTTGTCCTTTGCTACAAAAAGGATCGGGCCATCTTGCTGCACCTTATTTACTTGCATTACTTGTTACTCGTTACAAATTACCTTATCACAAAACTATCTGTTACCGATAATTTCAGTGCTTGCAGAGAATACCTTACTAAAAACTGCTTATCATTTCCTTCTTCTCCTCGTTGGGTTCGACCCTCTTACTTATCGAAAAGGCTACGATAGATCCCCTACACTTGTGGGTCATCAAGACTCTTTTCTGGCGCCGTTGCCGGGGAGTGAAGTGCCTTTGGTAGGTGGAATTTGGTAAGGAAAAATTTATATAGTGTGCTGAAATTTAGTGTCACTTGTTACTATGGAACATAATCCTTTGAGGGGCTTGTTTGGGGTATCTTCACCCCAACCATTAGAGCAAAGAGTTGCTCCTCAACATACTGAACCTACTGAAAATGTTTACTTTGAAATTCCTTTGGGTATGATAGAGAAACTGCTAGCTAATCCTTTTGCAGGAGATGGAACATTGCATCCCGATTTACACTTAATCTATGTGGATGAAGTTTGTGGATTATTTAAGCTTACAGGTATGCCCGATGATGTTATCAAGAAGAATGTCTTCCCTTTATCTTTGAAGGGAGAGGCATTGACATGGTATAGGCTATGTGATGATATGGGATCATGGAACTACAAATGATTGAAATTGGAATTTCATCAGAAGTTTTATCCTATGCATCTTGTTCATCGTGATCATAATTATATATATATATATATATAATATTTAGCCTCGTGAAGGAGAAAGAATCGCTCAAGCTTGGGGGAGGCTTAAGTCAATGTTATATTCATGCCCCAATCATGAGCTCTCAAAATAAATGATTATTCAAAAATTTTATGCTCGACTTTCTCTCAGTAATCGCTCCATGCTCGATACTTCTTGTACTAGATCTTTTATGATGAAGACTGATGAATTCAAATGGGATTTATTGGAAAGAATTAAACGCAACTCTGAATATTGGGACCTCGACGAAGGTAAGGAGTCAGGTATAACACCTAAGTTTGATTGTGTTAAGTCTTTTATGGATACCGATGCTTTCCGTGAATTTAGCACTAAATATGGACTTGACTCTGAGATAGTAGCTTCTTTCTATGAATCCTTTGCTACTCATGTTGATCTCCCTAAGGATAAGTGGTTTAAATATAATCCTCCCATTGAAGTAAAAGTAGTTGCACCTATTAAAGTTGAAGAAAAGACTATCACTTATAATGATCCTGTTGTTCCTACTGCTTATATTGAGAAACCACCTTTCCCTGTTAGAATAAAGGATCATGCTAAAGCTTCAACCGTGGTTAACAAAAGTAATATTAACACACCTAAACCCCATGAGCAAATTAAAGTTGAACCTAGAGTTGCTATGGTTAAAGATCTCTTGGCCGATAATATTGATGGGCATGTTATTTACTTCGGCAATGAATCTGCTAGAATTGATAGACTAGATACTAAAAGTAAACATAGACCTATTGTAGGAATGCCTGTTATTTCTGTTAAAATAGGGGATCATTGCTATCATGGCTTATGTGATATGGGTGCTAGTGCAAGTGCAATACCTCATTCCTTATACCAAGAAATTATGCATGATATTGCACCTGCTGATCAGATAGAAGAGATTGATGTTACACTTAAGATTGCAAATAGAGATACTATTTCACCAGTTGGGATTGTTAGAGATGTTGAAGTCTTGTGTGGGAAAGTTAAATACCCCGCTGATTTTCTTGTTCTTGGTTCCCCACAAGATTACTTTTGTCCCATTATATTTGGTAGACCCTTCTTGAATACTGTTAATGCTAAGATAGACTGCAATAAGGATATTGCTTCTGTTGGTTTAGGGGATATGTCTCATGAGTTTAATTTTGCTAAATTTCGTAGACAACCCCATGATAAAGAATTGCCTAGTAAACATGAAATTATTGGTCTTGCTTCTATTGCCGTGCCTCCTACTGATCCTTTAGAACAATATTTGCTAGACCATGAAAACGATATGTTTATGAATGAAAGAAGGGAAATAGATGAAGTATTCTTTAAACTGGGACCTATTTTGAAACACAACTTGCCTGTTGAAATTCTAGGGGATCCTCCTCCACCCAAGGGTGATCCCGTGTTTGAGCTTAAACCTTTACCTGATATTCTTAAATATGCTTATCTTGATGAGAAAGAGATATATCCTGTTATTATTAGTGCTAAACTTTCAGAGCATGAAGAAAATAAATTATTGAAAACTCTGAAGAAGCACCGTGCTGCTATTGTATATACTCTTGATGATCTTAACACTACAAAAAAAAGACACATCCGTGACATTTTGGGCCGAACGAAATTTTTTTCTGTCATACATATGACACTTCTATGACGATAATTGTGACAAAACCCGGTACCATCATAGATGTGGTGGGCTCCTACTTCTATGACAAAAAATCATGACAAAAAATGGGCTTTTCGTCCTGGGCGGGCCGGAGACGCAGCTGCATGACATTCTTTGGGCCGTCCATGACAGAAAAAACAGTGGTAGAAGCGAGGGGGAGGAAAATTTTGGGGAGTTCCCGGTTACGGTGGGAGGTCGGGGGCCGAGCGATGCGAGTTTCTCTGGTACACGTACGCGCGTGTGTGCGAGGCGTTGGGTCTAACTGAACCCGAGCGAGGCGTTGGGCTCTAACTGAACCCGAGCGATTGCACTACAGGCTACGCATTACTGAACCCGAGCGATCGATCGATGGCTCTTAACTGAACACGCTCGAGTGATTCGTTCGCTACTGCTACTAACTGAAGCCGATCGATGCTGCCTCTGGGATGAACAGTGAGCGTTGCGGGGGGTTTGGATGAACAGTGAGCGGTGGCGTTGCCTCTGGATGAACATGACCGCGTGGTGTGGTGGAGGGCTGGATGAACAGTAGACGGTGGAGGGGTGGTTGAACAGGACCCCATGGTGTGGAGGGCTGGATGAACAGTAGACGGTGGAGGGGTGGTAGAATAGTAGCCGGTGGAGTAGCACACGGTGGAGGCTGGATGAACAGGAGCCCGTGGAGGCTGGAGGAGGTCGACGGTAGCCCATGGAGGCTGGAGGTGGTCGATGGTGGAGATGAACAGTATCCCGTGGAGTCCCGTTTTGTGGTACGCCACACCCCTCCCGATGAACAGGACCCCCGTTTCGACCGTAGGAGGTCTGTTTCGTCCGTTTTGCGGTACGACACACCCCTCCCGATCAACAGGACCCCCGTTTCGACCGTAGGAGGTCCGTTTCATCCATTCTGCGGTACGCCACACCCCTCCCGATAAACAGGACCCCCGTTTCGACCGTAGGAGGTCCGTTTCCTCCGTTTTGCGGTACGCCACACCCCTCCCAATCAACATGACCCCGTCCAGGGCTCGTTTCCATCGCCTGTTCCATCCAAGCCCTCCCGATGAACACGACCACACATTCCGTTCTGACCCAGCCGGTTGGCTCCCACGCGTTCCGTTGCCTCCCGATGAACACGACGCATTCCGTTGCCTCCCCATGAACACGACACATTCCGTTGCCTCCCCATGAACACGACGACGACGCTGCCTCCCCATGAACACGAGAACGACATTGTTTCTCCGTTCCGACTCAGCCATGTACACGAGCCCTGGCCGTACGTATGCGCGAGTTGGCGTTCGAGACCCTGCCCGCATGTACACATACGTGGCTGTATTTTCTTTCTTTCACCCTGGCCGCTGTATGTACGTGTACATGCTACGTGCAAGCCTCTACTACGACACATACGCGCCTCTACTGCGACACGTGCGTGCCTCTACATCCACCAGTATATATGTACGTACACGTTCGCGACCAGAATGACAACGCTACGTATGCTTTGACCAGGTGGGTCCCGACTGTCAGGCACTTCCTTGCTTGCGAAGATGTAGCTGGTGGGTCCCAGCAGTCAGGGGGCGAATCATTTTTTTCGCCCGAACGCACTTCCTTGCGTGCGAAGATGTAGCTGGTGGGTCCCAGCAGTTAGGGGCAAACATTTTTTTCGTGAAATACGGTGGCCCATCTGGTGGGTCCCCGTTGTCAAGTGGAGGAATAATTATTTTGCACGTAATAAGGAGGCACTTCCTTGCTGCGGCCCTGGACCCAGCTGTCAGCCTCTCCACGTACAGTCCATGTCCGATGGAAGCCGTTCCTTGGCCATGTTGACCACGCCGCGCCAAGAGCACCAGGGCGGTGGATGACGACGAGGCCTAGGAAGGGGACGACACGGAGCCGGGGAAGATGCGGCAGTGGATGCCCACGCGTAGAGGAGTACGAGGGTTCACTGGTTCGCTGCGGTGTGAGGCTGCCGTCGCTGCAGAATAATAGGGGGTGTGGGTGAGTAGAGGGATGGCCTAGCCAGCGGTGGGAGTAGTAGAGGGCGGCGAGGCCTCCGCCGCATCGCAGCCGGCCACGGGAGGCAGGAGCACGAGGCACGACCGACGCTGGTTTGGGCGGCTGGAGCAAAAAGCCCAGAGGTTGAAGAAGCACTATGGCCGTTGGATGGACATCGTACGGTCACTGGAGCTAGAATCGTGCATATTGATGAAGTTGACAAAGCCCTCCGTCCCCGTCAACTTAGTAGGCCCACAAGTCAGCCCGCCACTATACTGGGTCCCAGCTAACAGGGGGAGTATTCATTTCTTTTGTGCGTAATAAGGAGGCACTTTCTTGCGTGCGAAGATATAGCTAGTGGGTCCGAGCTGTCAGTGGCGGTAACGTTTTTTCGCGAAATACAGAGGCCCTTTCGGTGGGTCCCTGATGTCAGGTGGAGGAATAATTATTTTGCGCGTAATAAGGAGGCATTTCCTTGCGTGCGGCCGTGGACCCAGCTGTCGGCCTCTCCACGTACAGTCCACTTCAGATGCATGTCGGTCGTTGACCACGTTGACTAGGCCGCGCCGAGAGCACCAGGGCGGTGGACGACGGCGCGGCCTAGGAAGGGAACGACACGGAGGCAGGGAAGACTCGACAGTTGTTTCCCACGCAGAGGGGAGTACGACTATACGAGGGTTTACTAGTTCATCTTCCGTCGCTGGAGAATAACAGCAGGTGTGGGAGAGTAGAGGGATGGCTAGGCCAGCGATGGGAGTACGGTGGGCGGTGAAGCCTGTGCGGCAGCAGAGCCGGCCGCGGGGAGGAGGGAGCAGGCAGTCCCGCCAGCGCTTGTTTGAGCGGCTGGAGCAGGAAGAGTAGAGATTGAAGAAGCACGACAGCCATTTGATGGCCATCCAACAGTCACTGCTTGTGCATCAACCTTTTTTTAGGAAAGCCTCAAATCTGTGGAAAACAGCATACAACCCATCTGCCATTATTTCTAATAATTTACAGCCCATTTGCTAATTCTTAAGGGTTTTTTGGAGCCCATATTCTTTTTGTTAGCATTACATCCCATATTGTGGCCACGGTTAAAAAAATATACGAAATTTTGCATATTTCGGTGCGGTCTGAACTGTTTTTAATCCCGAAATTTTGACTCACATTCAAACTGTTTTTAAAAATAAATGTATATCAATATAAAATCCAACAAATTCTCCATGCATAAAAATTAATGTAATTTAAAATCTCGAAATGAAAAAAAGATATTTGAAACTAATTGCTGGTTTGATGTGTTTTAAAAATGTACAACCCATTTCTCATTACTGATGGGCCATTTTCTTGGCCAGCCGAATGAAAGGTCTCCTCGTCTTGAAAGATTTGCAGCCCAATAGGCCTCACAAAGTGACTTACTTGGCAAATCACAAAAAAACAGGGCTGTGGCCGTGGACCCAACTGTCAGCCTCTCCACGTACAGTACTCTTCCGATGGAATGTCGTTTGACAAAGTTGACCACGCCGCACCGAGAGCACCAAGGCGGTGGACGACGGCGAGGTCTAGTAAGGGGACAATGCGGAGCCGGGGAAGACGCGACAGTGGATGCCCACACGGAGAGGAGTACGAGGGTTCACTGGTTCGGCTGCGGTGTGAGGCTGCCGTCGCCGCAGGGCCTGGCTAGCGGTGGGAGTAGTAAGGGGCGATGAGGCCTCAACGGCAGCACAGCCGGCCACTGGAGGCAGGAGCAGGCGATCTCCCCGACGCTGCTTTGGGCGGCTGGTGCAAGAAGAGCAGCGATTGAAGAAGCAACAGGACCGTTCGATTCAAATCCAACGGTTACTGCTGCTAGAATCTTTTGTTGACTAAGTTGACAAGCCCTGCATACACGTCAACTTAGTAGGCCCACAGGTTCAGCCTCCCAACCGGGGAAGCCTGCGCGGCATCATAGCGGGCCACAAGAGGAGGGAGCAGGCAGTCCCGTCGGTGCTAGTTTAGGTGGCTGGAGCAGGAAGATCAGAGATTGAAGAAGCACGTCGCCCGTTGGATGGACATCCAACAGTCACTGCTGCTAGAATCCTGTGTTCACTGACAAAGCCTTGCATAAACAAGTCAGCCTCGAAATCTGTGGCGTGTACAACCCATTTGCTATTATTTTTATAATTTTTACTCATTTTCTAATTCATATGGAATTTATTGCAGCCCGTTTTCCATTTTTAGAATTGCCGGCCATTTTCTGGTCAGTACCAGGGTCAAAAAATTAACTAAATATGTGGGAAATTTTGAAAATACGCAATTTTTTGCTGGGGGATGAAATATTCTTAATCCAAAAATTAATAGCCATACTAAAACAAATTTAAAAATAAATTAGTACTATGTCATGTTAAATCCAATGAAATACGTATAAGATATCAGTGAAGAACAAAAACAAAAAAAGAAACTTATATCCCATTTGCTATATTTTTTTGGAATTTTCAACCCCTTTTGATATTACTTTTAACAGACATTGACCACTCTTAAGCCAGGCCGGAATGCATCCCTCCTCGTCTTGAAAGATTTGCAGCCCATTAATTCGGAGAAAACAAATAGGCCTAGCTTGGGTATTCTTCAAAAATAAATACTGGGCTACCTATTTTCCTAAAGAACTGGTGCATGAGAATTTAGCTTTATTTATTTATTTATTTACTTATTTATGTTTAGGGTACCATGAGCATGTACCTGGGCCGGATTCATGTGAGAGCCTCCCTTCTAGTTAATTATGGGCTTCTCTATTGGGCCTTCATCAGTGGACTGCATGTTATCAACAAGTGGAAAATGTGTTCCATATGAAAAATAGTATGTGCTACGTACGGTACGGGGCACTAAAGGATCGAACCGTGCAACGACTTCCAAAACATTGTGTTTGTCGTTCTAACAACACATTTATTCAACCAACAGACGAAATATACTATTGATTGTACATTGAAAACAGCAGCAACAACAACCAGGGCTGGGGGGTGCAACAGAAGCAGTAAGTAGGCCAGAACAATGAAGACGCAGTTCCTTCTTCCAAACCAAACATCAGCCATCATTACAAAAGGGCTACCAAAAAAGAACAAGCGTATGCATCAAACTAAATAAAGATCCTACTACACCAAGTGTACGCATCTAACTAACTGGCTCAGTTAGACGTTACTATTTATTAAGCTGTGGAGATTGGCTGACGGCTTGAACCAGATGGGTGTCTGACGGGGGAAACTCTAGCCAGCAGGTCGAAGTCTGATACTTGCGACCCTCTCTCCTACTTTGGGCTGCAGAGCGTGGCGGCACATATCAGGGTATGGTGCATGCAGAGACGCATGGTACGCTGTGTACACACAGTGTTGCCTGATGAACGAAGCCACGCTGCCATCATGATCCTTGCATGGTACTGAGATTGTCCACACGCGAAACAATGAGCTTGATTACCTCTATGGGGAGCGAATTCCAGCCACTCTTTCGGCGGACGCTGCTCGGTTCTGCCATTGCTAGTGCTTGGGTTTCGGACGAGGGGGGAGGCGCCTTAGCGGGGATGGAAGATTGGACGAGATTATGTGCGGAAAAAGATGGAGAAGCGAATATGTGCTGCGGGAAGTGGACAGGTGATGATGACTACAGCACGCCGCTTGACTTACGAGACACATACCAGCAGCGTAGGGTCATGTCGATGCTAGACAACTTTCTTGAGTGATCACATTAATGGTACTCCCTACAGTGCTATGCCCTAACTTGCTTGAGTAGAGTAGTAGAGTAGGACTCTGCTATACTACTAGCACCGGAGGAGTAGTATATTCTAATCTAAAATAGTTACAAAGTTCAATGCCCGAGCGTGGAACGACTACGAACCGTGCTCAAAGACCGTGGCCCTGTTTGGATATGGGTTAGAGTTAGTTTGGGTTAGTTTGGACTCAACTAACCAAAAAATATCCAAACATGAGGGTTAGTTTGGGTTAGATCCATCTAACCCACCCCAAAAAACTAAACCACCCAAGAGGTGCTTATTTGAGTTAGTTCTTCTCGGGACCACTAAAAAAACACATTTACTCTCGCTCTTTCTGTGGAAGATCCCACCCCACTTCCTCAAAGCTTCTCGTCCTCTTCCTCCCTCCCTCTCGCACCGCCCATGAAGGCGCCTCGCCGTATCTGCGCTCCATCTAACCCTGCCATCCAAACATCTTTTTGGTTAGAGTTAGTTCAGAGCTAGTTCAAGGTAAGAATCTAATTCTAACCTCTAACTAAGTTAGAGTATCCAAACAGGGCCCGTGTCTACGTGGTGTTTGGACATGGGAGACAACCTCAACGCCAACGGTGCTGCTCCCGTTGCACCGTATGTGTTTCTGTCCTTCCTGTTCGAAATCGTGGTAGAATTCATGTTTCTACTCTGTATCCTACTGCTATGCTAGTCCACATGATTAGTTTCATCTCTGTTATAGCCGTCATGATTTATTTTGTCCTTATTCGGATTAAATCTCGTAGTAACTTGCTCATATATTCAACTGGCGCAACGTCCCCTACAGCCACTCCCGTTTCATGGACGGCTTGGTCGATGCCTCCAAGGAGCCCTTCGTCCACTGATATGAGTGCCCGATGCCGTTTTGTGGCTCGCCGTCGGACATGGTGCATCACCTCACAGATGCGTGCAGCGGTCACTGTTGGCCCTTGGCGGAGAACATCAAGTATGATACGTGCTACCCGTTCACCATGCTGGAGTCGCTGGAGGATCACTGCCGCCTACTAGTCTCGGAGGAGGACGGCAGCGTCTTCCTCTTGATCGTGGGCATAGGCGAGGCCCGCGCAGGCCGCCGCCCCGTCTCTGTAACGTGCGTTAGGGGCGACACCGCTGACGCTGACACTGACACGAGGCCGATGTACGGGTGCATGGTCAGTGTGTTGGGGAACGTTGCAGAAAACAAAAATTTTCCTACGGTTTCACCAAGATCCATCTATGAGTTCATCTAGCAACGAGTGATCGAATTGCATCTACATACCTTTGTAGATCACGCGCGGAAGCGTTCAAAGAACGGGGATGAGGAAGTCGTACTCGACGTGATCCAAATCACTGGAGATCCTAGCGCCGAACGGACGGCACCTCCGTGTTCAACACACGTACGGTCAGTGTAACGTCTCCTCCTTCTTGATCCAGCAAGGGGGAAGGAGAGGTTGATGGAGATCCAGCAGCACGACGGCGTGGTGGTGGATGCAGGGCGTCACAGTAGCAGGGCTTCGCCGTATACTATGCGAGAGAGAGGTGCAGCAGGGGAGAGGGAGGCGCCAAAGGCTCTAGGGGTGGCTGCCCCCTCCCTCCCCCCCTTTTATATAGGCTCCCCTAGGGGGGCGCTGGCCCTAGGAGATTGGATCTCCTAGGGGGGGCGGCGGCCAGGGCTGGAGTGGCCCCCAAGGCAAGGTGGGGCGCCCCCCCACCCCTAGGGTTCCAACCCTAGGCGCATGGGGTGGGCCTAAGGGGGTGCACCATCCCACTATGGGCTGGTTCCCCTACCCACTTTGGCCCATGGGGTCCTCCAGGATGGGTGGCCCCACCCGGTGGACCCCCGGGACCCTTCCGGTGATCCCCATACAACACCGGTGACCCCGAAACTCTCCCGATGGCCGAAACTGCACTTCCTATATATAATTCTTCACCTCCGGACCATTCCGGAACTCCTCGTGACGTCCAGGATCTCATCCAGGACTCCGAACAACTTTCGGGTTCCTGCATATTCATATATCTACAACCCTAGCGTTACCGAACCTTAAGTGTGTAGACCCTACGGGTTCGGGAGACATGTAGACATGACCGAGACTGCTCTCCGGTCAATAACCAACAGCGGGATCTGGATACCCATGTTGGCTCCCGCATGCTCCTCGATGATCTCATCGGATGAACCATGATGTCGAGGATTCAAGTAACCCCGTATACAATTCCCTTTGTTAGTTGGTATGTTACTTGCCCGAGATTCGATCGTCGGTATCCCAATACCTCGTTCAATCTCGTTACCGGCAAGTCACTTTACTCGTACCGTAATGCATGATCCCGTGACCAGACACTTGGTCACTTTGAGCTCATAATGATGATGCATTACCGAGTGGGCCCAGTGATACCTCTCCGTCATACGGAGTGACAAATCCCAGTCTTGATCCGTGTCAACCCAACAGACACTTTCGAAGATACCCGTAGTCTACCTTTATAGTCACCCAGTTACGTTGTGACGTTTGGTATACCCAAAGCACTCCTACGGTATCCGGGAGTTACACGATCTCATGGTCTAAGGAAAAGATACTTGACATTGGAAAACTCTAGCAAACGAACTATACGATCTTGTGCTATGTTTAGGATTGGGTCTTGTCCATCACATCATTCTCCTAATGATGTGATATCGTTATCAATGACATCCAATGTCCATAGTCAGGAAACCATAACTATCTGTTGATCAACGAGCTAGTCAACTAGAGACTTACTAGGGACATGTTGGTGTCTATCATTCACACATGTATTGCGATTTCCGAATAACACAATTATAGCATGAATAAAGACAATTATCATGAACAAGGAAATATAATAATAATGCTTTTATTATTGCCTCTAGGGCATATTTCCAACAGTCTCCCACTTGCACTAGAGTCAATAATCTAGTTACATTGTGATGAATCGAACACCCATGGAATTCTGGTGTTGATCATGTTTTGCTCTAGGGAGAGGTTTAGTCAACGGATCTGCTACATTCAGGGCCGTATGTACTTTACAAATATCTATGTCTCCATCTTGAACATTTTCACGAATGGAGTTGAAGCGACGCTTGATGTGCCTTGTCTTCTTGTGAAACCTGGGCTCCTTGGCAAGTGCAATTTGCTCCAGTGTTGTCACAGAAGATTTGATTGGCCTCGACGCATTGGGTATGACTCCTAGGTCGGTGATGAACTCCTTCACCCATATTGCTTCATGTGCTGCCTCCGAGGCTGCCATGTACTCCGCTTCACATGTAGATCCCGCCACGACGCTCTGCTTGCAACTGCACCAGCTTACTGCCCCACCATTCAAAATATACACGTATCCAGTTTGTGACTTAGAGTCATCCAGATCTGTGTCGAAGCTAGCGTCGACGTAACCCTTTACGACGAGCTCTTCGTCACCTCCATAAATGAGAAAATTTCCTTAGTCCTTTTCAGGTACTTCAGGATATTCTTGACCGCTGTCCAGTGTTCCTTGCCGGGATTACTTTGGTACCTTCCTACCAAACTTACAGCAAGGTTTACATCAGGTCCGGTACACAGCATGGCATACATAATAGAACCTATGGCTGAGGCATAGGGGATGACACTCATCTCTTCTATATCTTCTGCTGTGGTCGGACATTGAGCTGAGCTCAATTTCACACCTTGTAACACAGGTAAGAACCCCTTCTTAGACTGATCCATATTGAACTTCTTCAATATCTTATCAAGGTATGTGCTTTGTGAAAGACCTTTGAGGCATCTCGATCTATCTCTATAGATTTTGATGCCTAATATGTAAGCAGCTTCTCCAAGGTCCTTCATTGAAAAACTCTTATTCAAGTAGGCCTTAATGCTGTCCAAGAGTTTTATATCATTTCCCATCAAAAGTATGTCATCTACATATAATATGAGAAATGCTACAGAGCTCCCACTCACTTTCTTGTAAACGCAGGCTTCTCCATAAGTCTGTGTAAACCCAAACGCTTTGATCATCTCATCAAAGCGAATGTTCCAACTCCGAGATGCTTGCACCAGCCCATAAATCGAGCGTTGGAGCTTGCACACCTTGTCAGCATTCTTAGGATCGACAAAACCTTCCGGCTGCATCATATACAATTCTTCCTTAAGGAAACCATTAAGGAATGCCGTTTTGACGTCCATTTGCCATATTTCATAATCATAGAATGCGGCAATTGCTAACATGATTCGGACGGACTTTAGCTTCGCTACCGGTGAGAAAGTCTCATCATAGTCAACCCCTTGAACTTGTCGATAACCCTCAGCGACAAGCCGAGCTTTATAGATGGTCACATTACCATCCGCGTCTGTCTTCTTCTTAAAGATCCATTTATTTTCTATAGCTCGCCGCTCAACGGGCAAGTCAGTCAAAGTCCACACTTCGTTTTCATACATGGATCCTATCTCTGATTTCATGGCTTCTAGCCATTTGTCGGAATCCGGGCCCGCCATCGCTTCCTCATAGTTCGAAGGTTCACTGTTGTCTAACAACATGATTTCCAAGATAGGGTTGCCGTACCACTCTGGTGCGGAACGTGTCCTTGTGGACCTTCGAATTTCAGTAGGAGCTTGATCAGAAGTATCTTGATCATCATCATTAACTTCCTCTCTAGTCGGTGCAGGCACCTCAGGAACATTTTCTTGAGTTGCGCCATTTTCTGGTTAAAGAGGTAATACTTCATCAAGTTCTACTTTCCTCCCACTTACTTCTTTCGAGAGAAACTCCTTCTCTAGAAAGGATCCATTCTTGGCAACAAAGATCTTGCCTTCGGATCTGAGGTAGAAGGTATACCCAATAGTTTCTTTAGGGTATCCTATGAAGACGCATTTTTCCGACTTGGGTTCGAGCTTTTCAGGTTGAAGTTTCTTGACATAAGCATCACATCCCCAAACTTTTAGAAACGACAGCTTAGGTTTCTTCCCAAACCATAATTCATACGGTGTCGTCTCAACGGATTTCGACGGAGCCCTATTTAACGTGAATGCGGCAGTCTCTAAAGCATAGCCCCAAAAAGAAAGCGGTAAATCGGTAAGAGACATCATAGATCGCACCATATCTAATAGAGTGCGATTACGGCGTTCGGACACACCATTACGCTGAGGTGTTCCAGGCGGCGTGAGTTGTGAAACTATTCCACATTTTCTTAAGTGTGTGCCAAATTCGTGACTCAAGTATTCTCCTCCACGATCTGATCGCAAAAACTTGATTTTTCTGTCACGTTGATTCTCATCCTCACTCTGAAATTCCTTGAACTTTTCAAAGGTTTCAGACTTGTGTTTCATTCAGTAGACATACCCATATCTACTCAAGTCATCAGTGAGGGTGAGAACATAACGATAGCCACCGCGAGCCTCAACGCTCATTGGACCGCACACATCAGTATGTATGATTTCCAATAAGTTTGTTGCTCGCTCCATTGTTCCTGAGAACGGAGTCTTGGTCATTTTACCCATGAGGCATGGTTCGCACGTGTGAAATGATTCATAATCAAGAGACTCTAAAAGTCCATCTGCATGGAGATTCTTCATGCGTTTGACACCTATGTGACCAAGGCGGCAGTGCCACAAGTATGTGGGACTATCATTATCAACCTTACATCTTTTGGTATCCACACTATGAACATGTGTACCATTACGCTCGAGATTCATTAAGAATAAACCATTCACCATCGGAGCATGACCATAAAACATATCTCTCATATAAATAGAACAACCATTATTCTCGGATTTAAATGAGTAGCCATCTCGAATTAAATGAGATCCCGATACAATGTTCATGCTCAAAGCTGGCACTAAATAACAATTATTGAGGTTTAAAACTAATCCCGTAGGTAAATGTAGAGGTAGCGTGCCGACGGCGATCACATCGACCTTGGAACCATTCCCGACGCGCATCGTCACCTCGTCCTTCGCCAGTCTCCGCTTATTCCGCAGCTCCTGCTTTGAGTTACAAATGTGAGCAACTGCACCGGTATCAAATACCCAAGAGCTACTATGAGTACTAGTAAGGTACACATCAATTACATGTATATCACATATACCTTTTGTTTTGCCGGCCTTCTTGTCCGCTAAGTATTTGGGGCAGTTCCGCTTCAAGTGACCACTTCCCTTGCAATAAAAGCACTCAGTCTCGGGCTTGGGTCCATTCTTTGGCTTCTTCCTGGCAGCTTGCTTGCCAGGCGCGGCAACTCCCTTGCCGTCCTTCTTGAAGTTCTTTTTACCCTTGCCCTTCTTGAACTTAGTGGTTTTATTCACCATCAACACTTGATGTTCCTTCTTGACTTCTACCTCTGCTAATTTCAGCATTGAAAATAACTAAGGAATGGTCTTTTCCATCCCCTACATATTGAAGTTCATCACAAAGCTCTTGTAGCTTGGTGGAAGCGACTGGAGGATTCTGTCAATGACCGCATCATCCGGGAGATTAACTCCCAGCTGAGTCAAGCGGTTATGTAACCCAGACATAGTGAGTATGTGCTCACTGACACAACTATTTTCCTCCATCTTACAGCTGAAGAATTTGTCGGAGACTTCATATCTCTCGACCCGGGCATGAGCTTGAAAAACCATTTTCAGCTCTTCGAACATCTCATATGCTCCATGTCTCTCAAAACGCTTTTGGAGCCCCGGCTCTAAGCTGTAAAGCATGCCGCACTGAACGAGGGAGTAGTCATCAGCACGTGTCTGCCAAGCGTTCATAACATCTTGGTTCTGTGGTACGGGTGCGTCACCTAGCGGTGCTTGTAGGACATATTCTTTCTTGGCAGCTATGAGGATGATCCTCAGGTTCCGGACCCAGTCCGTATAGTTGCTGCCATCGTCTTTCAGCTTTTATTTTCTCCAGGAACGCGTTGAAGTTGAGGACAACGTTGGCCATTTGATCTACAAGACATATTGTAAAGATTTTAGACTAAGTTCATGATAATTAAGTTCATCTAATCAAATTATTCAATGAACTCCCACTTAGATAGACATCCCTCCAGTCATCTAAGTATAACATGATCCGAGTTAACTAGGCCGTGTCCGATCATCACGTGAGACGGACTAGTCAACATCGGTGAACATCTTCATGTTGATCGTATCTTCTATACGACTCATGCTCGACCTTTCGGTCTTCTGTGTTCCGAGGCCATGTCTGTACATGCTACGCTCGTCAAGTCAACCTAAGTGTTTGCATGTGTAAATCTGTCTTACACCCGTTGTATGTGAATGTTAGAATCTATCACACCCGATCATCACGTGGTGCTTCGAAACAACGGACTGTCGCAACGGTGCACAGTTAGGGGGAACACTTTCTTGAAATTATTATGAGGGATCATCTTATTTACTACCGTCGTTCTAAGTAAACAAGATGCAAAACATGATAAACATCACATGCAATCAAATAATAATAGTGACATGATATGGCCAATATCACATAGCTCCTTTGATCTCCATCTTGGGGCTCCATGATCATCTTGTCACCGGCTTGACACCATGATCTCCATCATCATGCTCCATCATCGTGTCTCCATGAAGTTGCTCGCCAACTATTACTTCTACTACTATGGCTAACGCGTTTAGCAATAAAGTAAAGTAATTTACATGGCGTTTCTCAATGACACGCAGGTCATACAAAAATAAAGACAACTCCTATGGCTCCTGCCGGTTGTCATACTCATCGACATGCAAGTCGTGATTCCTATTACAATAGCATGAACATCTCATACATCACATATATATCATTCATCATTCATCACAACTTTGGCCATATCATATCACAAAGCACTTGCTGCAAAAACAAGTTAGACGTCCTCTAATTGTTGTTGCAAGTTTTACGTGGCTGAAATAGGGTTCTAGCAAGAGCGTTTTCTTACCTACGTGAAAGCCACAATGTGATTTGTCAACTTCTATTTACCCTTCATAAGGACCCTTTTCATCGAATCCGCTCCAACTAAAGTGGGAGAGACAGACACCCGCCAGCCACCTTATGCAACTAGTGCATGTCAGTCGGTGGAACCGGTCTCACGTAAGCGTACGTGTAAGGTTGGTCCGGGCCGCTTCATCCCACAATATCGTTGAAGCAAGATAAGACTAGTAGCGGCAAGAAAGTTGACAACATCTACGCCCACAACAAATTGTGTTCTACTCGCGCAAGAAGAACTACGCATAGACCTAGATCATGATGCCACTGTTGGGGAACGTTGCAGAAAACAAAAAATTTCCTACGGTTTCACCAAGATCCATCTATGAGTTCATCTAGCAACGAGTGATCAAATTGCATCTACATACCTTTGTAGATCACGCGCGGAAGCGTTCAAAGAACGGGGATGAGGAAGCCGTACTCGACGTGATCCAAATCACCGGAGATCCTAGCGCCGAACGGACGGCACCTCCGTGTTCAACACACGTACAGTCAGCATAATGTCTCCTCCTTCTTGATCCAGCAAGGGGGAAGGAGAGGTTGATGGAGATCCAGCAGCACGACGGCGTGGTGGTGGATGCAGGGTGTCACAGTAGCAGGGCTTCGCCGTATACTACGCGAGAGAGAGGTGCAGCAGGGGAGAGGGAGGCGCCAAAGGCTCTAGGGTGCGGCTGCCCCTCCCTCCCCCCTTTTTATATATGCTCCCCAAGGGGGGCGCCGGCCCTAGGAGATGGGATCTCCTAGGGGGGGGCGACGGCCAAGGGTGGAGTGGCCCCCAAGGCAAGTGGGGCGCCCCCCACGCTAGGGTTTCCAACCCTAGGCGCAGGGGGTGGGCCAAGGGGGCGCACCAGCCTACTATGGGCTGGTTCCCCTCCCCACTTCAGCCCATGGGGCCCTCCGGGATGGGTGGCCCCACCCGGTGGACCCCCGGGACCCTTCTGGTGGTCCCGGTACAATACCGGTGACCCCGAAACTCTCCCGATGGCCGAAACTGCACTTCCTTTATATAATTCTTCACCTCCGGACCATTCCGGAACTCCTCGTGACGTCCGGGATCTCATCCGGGACTTCGAACAACTTTTGGGTTCCTGCATATTCATATATCTACAACCCTAGCGTTACCGAACCTTAAGTGTGTAGACCCTACGGGTTCGGGAGACATGTAGACATGACCGAGACTGCTCTCCGGTCAATAACCAACAGCGGGATCTGGATACCCATGTTGGCTCCCACATGCTCCTCGATGATCTCATCGGATGAACCACGATGTCGAGGATTCAAGTAACCCCGTATACAATTCCCTTTGTCAGTCGGTATGTTACTTGCCCGAGATTCGATCGTCGGTATCCCAATACCTCGTTCAATCTCGTTACCGGCAAGTCACTTTACTCGTACCGTAATGCATGATCCCGTGACCAGACACTTGGTCACTTTGAGATCATAATGATGATGCATTACCGAGTGGGCCCAGTGATACCTCTCCGTCATACGGAGTGACAAATCCCAGTCTTGATCCGTGTCAACCCAACAGACACTTTCGGAGATACCCGTAGTCTACCTTTATAGTCACCCAGTTATGTTGTGACGTTTGGTATACCCAAAGCACTCCTACGGTATCCGGGAGTTACATGATCTCATGGTCTAAGGAAAAGATACTTGACATTGGAAAACTCTAGCAAACGAACTATACGATCTTGTGCTATGTTTAGGATTGGGTCTTGTCCATCACATCATTCTCCTAATGATGTGATCTCGTTATCAATGACATCCCATTTCCATAGTCAGGAAACCATAACTATCTGTTGATCAACGAGCTAGTCAACTAGAGGCTTACTAGGGACATGTTGGTGTCTATCATTCACACATGTATTACGATTTCCGAATAACACAATTATAGCATGAATAAAGACAATTATCATGAACAAGGAAATATAATAATAATGCTTTTATTATTGCCTCTAGGGCATATTTCCAACACAGTGTTACTACCCCTCCGGGTCGCATGGGCGGCGACACCGGCCTCATCGAACGGACTTGGACTCTGGGGAGCTGGGACTATCCCGCCAATGTGGACATGGAAAACCCATGTCATCCTTTACCCGCCGATGCGGTGCATGGGGACTCCAAGGAGGTTCACCTGGACATACACATTATCAAGTTAAATGTTGATCATTAGTCTTCGCTCAATGTAATCCGCTGTCTAAGCATGTGGAGACTTCCATGCAGGATCTTGCTCTATTGGAGTATCGCACATGAATAAAAGTGTATCCGTTTATGGTTTAGTCTAGAATCTTCCATGTATGAATTTTTTACTACAGTACTGGTGAAAGACTTACGATGAACCATTTCTTACATCTCCTCTGCCCGCTTGCAAGTCATCCTGATTTAATCCCTCCGTCTAGGTGTATAAGGGCATGGTTAATATTACTTAATAGTATAGCCAACTGTTGACTATAAGAAAGTGCCATGTCATCTGTAGCCAACATGTATAACAATTGATACTCAAAAACTAATTCTTACTAGTGTGTATGAACGTGCAATGCACGTCTTAACAGTATGGTGTGATTCCACCAAAAAATACTTTGAAATATGAATTCCGAGCAAAAAAATATTGTTGATGCACACGAAATAGAGTTTAGAAATTTACTAATTGTTAGTGCAAAATGCAACTACTGCCTGCGGTCATCCAGAAATTTTCGAAGAATATAAAAAAAGTACGCGGTGGAACCCACAAATTGTTTACTTCAACTTTAGTTTCTCCTCCAGGCCATCTCACATCGGCTCACAACCAACTCTTTTTTTACTCATCACAACCTGAAAATTGCAGCATAGTAGAGGAGGCATAGGTCTTCTTTTCAGGAAGGTATGACACGGTGCAGCGATGGTTCCAGAACCAAGTAGATTCAGCTGCAGGCACTGTTCACTGCGAATCCCTCCAATATCAGCCGTTAGATTTAGGAGATGAGTGGCTAGGATTGATGCTCTAGGTGCAATCCAGGACTCGTATACTATATAGTAGTATAGATAGTATAGAAAAGATCATTTCTTGCAAAGCACAATAAGTGTTATTTCTTCACAAGTTTTGGATGAAGGTTGAACAATTGAACGCTTTTGTTTGCAAAAGATACCTTTTTATCTATTTCACCCAGATGTTTGTGAGCTCTAGAGATGAAATAATATCCGAAGAAACCTATCGATACCCGTTACACATGAGATGACCCCCACATCCTTTGTCAAAATAAACAACTCCCCGATCAATGCATTTCACTCTTTGGTGCAACACACGGGCACCTAACTACTATAGATTAGTATGACCAAAAATTGAACTAACATTATATATAGTACGATAAATGCTGATGCATGTCACCTAAAATTATATCATTCAAAACTATGTTCAAATACGAATCCAATGATATAGTTTTTGTTGACATGCACTAACATTTTGTCAGTTAAATCTTCAGTCAAAATCAATGGGGGACTAATAGACCACGACCGATGTAGTACAAGTGTAGAGGGCGGCGCTGCACGAGAGTCTCACCTCTCACCCCGCTCGTGGCGCGACAGTAAAGTCGTCATATCACAAAACCCAACCACTCCCAGTAATAAGTGGGCTGGTAAAATAAACGGACAAGCAACCATCACATCCCTCCGTCTTTTTTTGCATTTCATCTCTCTGCATTTACTTTCTCTGGTTCATCTAGCGCACTCGATCCCTAGCTACTACTCCTAGGGCCAGTTCTTTTTGGCGGCTTCCCCAGCGTTTCCCACAAGACAAGTCACAGTGGAGAGTAACAATAAGGCGCCTCACTCATTTATTTGGGCTTCTAAAATACTACTCCGTCCTGGTTTATTCCTCACCATTGTAATTTGTGCTAAATTTTGACCAAAGATTTAACTGGTTTATTCCTCACCATTCTAATCCCTCCATCTAGGTGTGTAAGTCATCTTACGAAAACCAAATAATCCCAAAACACTTAGGCGCGGTGCATTAACTTCTACCTCGTTTCTTGTTTCTTGACATATCAACCAATAAGAGATAAAGAGTGTGCATGCTTTTAATGACTTGAGATATCAAACACGACATGCAGTGGTTAGTTCATTGCATGTAATACTATTAATTA
This sequence comes from Triticum urartu, assembly GCF_056163025.1. NCBI lineage: Eukaryota > Viridiplantae > Streptophyta > Magnoliopsida > Poales > Poaceae > Triticum > Triticum urartu. Next base: position 71,854,454 of record NC_141874.1, read on the forward strand.
GCAAATAAACATTAACGTTTCTCGTTTTCTCCTCCTCCTTGGTCACGGTGCACAACCTAAGAGCAAGTACAATAGAGACTAGTCAGCAGGCTATAGCATCTTCCACATCAGCAAAATCATAGCTGGAGGAGAGAGAAGTGAGAAGAAAGGACCAAGCGAGCGCTTCACGAGTCGCCGGGCGATAGCACAAGCAACGAGGAAAAGGAGCCTGCATGCAGCCCATGCGAGCGCTACGGCCGGCGTTCAGCTCCCCCCAGCCAATCCTGTCACTTTCCTTTGCCTAGCACAACATGCATGCATTAAATGTATAGCCAACACTACAACCATTCTACTGTATGAACTTTTTCAAATATAGTCTACAGGTGACATGGCTCTACTATAGAGCCGGCAGCAGGCTTTACTATTAACCTTGCTCTAAGATGACTTAATCACCTAGACAGATGGAGTAGTGCATGTGACATGCACTAACATTTCATTAGTTAAAATTATGATCAAAATTTGACACAGATTACAATGGGGACCAATAAACCAGGACGGAGGTAGTAGTTATGGGATTACTAATCTAGAAGCCTAAAAGAAGTGGCCCCTGGTACTCCTACTTGTAGTAGTACTCAAGTTGGAATTCCAATTGCACGGTACAACTTGTTAGGCAAAAAATTTGATACAGGGTGTAGGAAGCGGTTTGGGAATTTGCATGCCTTTCCAACCAGTGAGATACTCTGTACAAAGTACGACAGAGAAATAAGCACAGAGAAGGAAGCTAAAAGTAAACAATCAAACGAGCATTTTTGCATTTGTTTTGCATTGAATCATTTCACAAGCTTGACTAGTGTTGTTTTTCTACTTTTACAAAAACCGCATCATAATGTTAAAACGTGCATTTGCACGTACATAAGTAATAGTAGTACTCCCTCTGTCTAGGTGTATAAGTCTTCCCTCCTTCTTGGTCATGGTGCACAACCAAAGATGACTTATTGACCTGGACGGAGGGAGTAGCACAGCCTGCAAGCATATATCGAGAGATACGTGTAGTGCGATACTATATAGTAAAGTTTGTGCTATATGCATGTACTTGCAAAATGCGTACGAATACACAAGGTTTCCAAACTTTTCCTTTTACATACTTAATTAAGGACGCTAAAAATTCCTGAACGTTCAGGATTTATCATTTGCGTCCCAAAACTAATGAGATCGCCTTATGAAACAAAAATTATACTCCTCCTAAAAGCCACGGCGCTCACAGGAGCACTTGCGGCGTGCCACGAGTGCCCTGGTGCGCGGCCGTTTCCCAGCGCGCCGACACAACGCCTCTTCCTCAGCCTCGCAACTCGCGAGGTGCTGATTGGCGGCTTGTCGGCGGGCGAGCACGATCTCACCGGTGTGGTGATCCGGTGCCAACAGGTACTCCTCCTCACTGGAAGCGTGCACCCGGTCCACGTACCACCAAGAGTAGATGAGGCGCTTGGGCCCGACTGCACTCAGGGCGTCGGCACGGGCGTCCTCTGGCACCCTCACGGCCCTCGCATGAGCCTTCTGCCAAAGAGCCAATCGCCTGACTCTCTCGGACGCGACATAGGCCTCCTAGGCAGCTTGTTCCGCGGTGCGCTTCTCTTCCTCGGCCTTCTTCTCCGCCTCTATTTTGGCGCGCTCTGCTGGAGGCAAAGCCTCCCACAAGGCGACATCCATTTCTTTCCAAAGCTCCTCAAGGCTGGGGGGCTTGGCGGGCGGCGTGGCGTTCTCCTCATAGCAGGGATCCGACGTGTCCTCCGGTGCGCGTGCTGGCGAGATTGGGAACGCCGACGCGTCCACCTCAATGCGTCGCGGCGAGGAGTGGAACACCGACGCATCCTCCTGGACTAATGGCGGCGAGGAATGGAACGGCGACGTGTCCCGTCGCGGCGAGGAGCGGAACGCCGATGCGTCCTCCTCGACTAGTGGCGGCGAGGAACGGAACGACGACGCGTCGTGTAGTGGCAAGGAGCGGAACACCGATGCGTCCTCCTCGACTAGTGGCAGCGAGGAACGGAACGGCGACACGTGATCGTCTGCACGGTGCAGCAAGGGGCTCCTAGGGCTTGGGAGGGGCGATGCCATAGTGGTCGACGTGAGAGGGAGGGGGAGGAGATAGCGATGAACGTGAACGTGAGGGGGAGGAGATAGCGATGTCGTGGGAGGCGCAGTATTTATAGCGAGCAATGGCACACCTATGTAAGATATGGACTGAGCTGCACTGACTTAACTCAGGTCCAGATGCGTCACTAACATGTGGGCCAGACCCCTGTTGGGCCCATATGTCAGTGACCCAATGCACCTGCAGTTAAGTAATGGCTACATGGGCATATTTGTTGGAGTAAATTACGGGGGAGCGAAGGGGTGGGAATATTGCTGGTCACAACGGATTGGACGAGCGTGGGGGGAGGAGAGTCATGCATGCAGATTTTTTCACACGGGGTGGACTGGTGGGACCGCTGGAGGGAGAAGGAGAGTTTGGCAGGCATATTGTTTCCACACATGGAGAGGAAAAGATTTGGAGACGAACGGGCTTCCTGCAGGTATGGGGAACGGTGCATAATAAGTCATCTTGCATGCCGGGCTAGGTATAGTCTCAAGTCATTAAAAACATACACGCCCCACACATGTTCATATTTCAAGGTGCACTAAATTATTGCATACGATGATTAAGTGTAACACCCCGGATATTACTTTCCCAATTTGTACTCCAACTCTTGCCGTTTCCGGCATTAAGTTATATTTATTTCTTGGGTTCGGGTCTTCGTCTCCGTGTGTTGTTTTCGTTGTCATGCATCTCATATCATGTCATCATGTGCATTGCATTTGCATACGTGTTCATCTCATACATTCGAGCATTTTCCCCATTGTCCGTTTTGCATTCCGACGCTTCGTTCTCCTCCGGTGGTCTTTTCTAGCTTTCTTTCGTGTGTGGGGATCAAACATTTCCGGATTGGACCGAGACTTGTCATGCGGCCTTGGTTTACTACCGGTAGACCGCCTGTCCAGTTTCGTATCATTTGGACTTCGTTTGATACTCCAACGGTTAACCGAGGGACCGAAAAGGCCTCGTGTGTGTTGCAGCCCAACACCCCTCCAATTTGGCCCAAAACCCACCAAACTTTGCTCCATCACCTAGAGTGTTCGATCACGATCGGGTGGCCGAAAACCGCACCTCATTTGGACTCTCCTAGCTCCACTTATGCCTATAAATAGCCCCCCCGTTTTCGGATCTCTCTCCCTCTCCGAAACCCTAAAAGAAAAAAAAACAGATCTCGCGCGCGCCGGACATGTCCGACCCGCGCCGGACAACGTCCGCCGGCCGCCACCGCCACCCGCGCCCCGCCACGTGGCGCCTGCCCGCCGCCGCCGCCGAAGCCCGCTCGGCCCGGGGAGAGCCCCCGAGGCCCGAGCCGCCCGCCGCCTCCACCGGCTCCCGTCGCCGCCGCCTTCATCGCCTCAGGTGGCCGGCGCCACCGCGCCGCCTCTCCGCCACCGCGTCCGCCTCCCCGCAGCCCGGTCCGGCCGCCCCTCGCCGCCCCGGGCCGGCGCTGCCCCGCCGCCTCCGCCGCCGGATCCGGCCGGGAGTGGCCGGATCTACCCCTCCGACGACCTCCGGCTTCTTCCCAGACGATCTCAGGCGAGCTACAGTAAACCCGGCCATCCTCGGTTCCCGTGCCCGATCTGGATCTGGATCTGAGATTCCGGTTGACTTTTTCTCCTCCAAACCCAAATTTTCGAGCATACTTTGACCTGCCATATCTCCGCATCCATAGCTCCGTTTTGGGCATATAGTATATCAAAATGTTCGTCTCGACGAGTACATCATTTCATTCCATTGCATCATTTTCATTTGAGTTCATCTTGGTGCCTGAAATGCTGCTAGAAGGAGGCTTCGTGAGTTAATTGTCAGATCTGCTAGTTCATCTTAGACTTTTGTCATTTTTGCCATGATTGTTGTGTGCATGATATGCCTGTGAGTCCTTCATATGTTTTGTTAAGAATTTTGTTATCTTTCCAGTGGTGCAACCCATGCATTTTTAGGATGTGTGTGGTGACTTGTGCAAGCTTGCAAAGTGAGGCACCCGGTAAATCTGTTTTCAGGGACTTAGTAGTTTTCACTAAGTCTGGGATTATTTAGTTCATGATGCCATATGTTCTTGTTGTTTCCTAATGATCCGTGCCTCTTTTGAGGATGATCAGTAAAGGAGTTTTGTTAATCTTGTTATGCTCTATCCATCCATGTCTTTACTTGCAATTATGGAGCACCCTATCTTGAGTAAATCGAGCTCTACTTTTGCTTCGTTGTGAATCTGGGCAGATCGTCAACTTGTTTGCGATTTTGCCGATGCTATTGTAGTTGATCCGTGCATGCTATGCCATTGTTCTTGCCATGGCTAGTTAGCATTTTGTGCCTTCTTAATGGATGTGTTCTTGCCTTGCCATGACTTGCACCTAGTGAGTGCATCGAGCTCGTTTACATGCCTTCGTGAGTTAAATTTCAGCATGTCTCAGTTTTCACTAAGTCTGAAAACTGATTGTGTTTTAGCTATGTTCGTGTGCTTGTTAGTATATTTTGTGATCCCTTTTGGCCCTAGGTCACTTAGGGACTTTTGTTAATCTTGTTGAGTATCTCCATGCCATGTTCTTCTTTGCCTTAATCAGATCATGTATCGTGTTGTTTTGCTGCTCCAAAGAGGGCTTCATGATCTGAAATTTCAGACAAGTGTTAATTTCACTAAGTCTGAAATCTGTTTTGCATTTGCGTTTTTGCCATGCTTGTTTGAACCTCATGATGGATGAATTGGCCATGGCTCAGTGCTAGTCTTTTGTTAAGCATCTTGGATGCATCCCTGCCATGTATTTTGTTGCCATGTTTGGGTGCTGTAGCATGTTCATCTCATTGCATTTAGAGGCCTACTTGCTGTAAATCGCAGACCGGTGTCATTCTTAAATCGCTTGCCATTTCCAAACCGTAACTCCGATTTCGGCGTTCTTTATATCGTTTTCAAGCGATTTCATCCCCTGTTTCCAGTGGCACACTTGGTTTTCCAAGTTGAGGCCAGGTTCATGCATTTCCTGTCATATCTTGCATTTTGCATCCCGCATCGCATCCCGCATAGCATCATTGCATCTTATTGTTTGAGCTTGCACGTGGTTGATTGTATCCTTTTTGCTTGTTTGTCTTGTTTGGGTAGAGCCGGGAGACGAGTTCGCTAACGAGCAGCCCGTTGAGTTTGCTTTTGAGGATCCAGTCAACTCTGATAGCTTTGCAGGCAAGATGATCATACCCTCGAAATCACTACTATCTTTGCTATGCTAGTTTGCTCGCTCTTTGCTATGCCAATGCTAAGATGCCTACCTTTTGCTTGTCAGCCTCCCAATTGCCATGTTGAACCTCTAACACACCTTGTCCTAGCAAACCGTTGATTGGCTATGTTACCGCTTTGCTCAGCCCCTCTTATAGTGTTGCTAGTTGCAGGTGAAGATTAGAGCCGTTCCTTGTTGGAGCATTTATTTACTTGTTGGGATATCATTATATTGCTATGTTATCTTAATGCATATATATACTTGGTAAAGGGTGGAAGGCTCGGCCTCTCGCCTAGTGTTTTGTTCCACTCTTGCCGCCCTAGTTTCCGTCATATCGGTGTTATGTTCCCGGATTTTTGCGTTCCTTACGCGGTTGGGTTATAATGGGAACCCCTTGACAGTCCGCCTTGAATAAAACTCCTCCAGCATTGCCCAACCTTGGTTTTACCATTTGCCACCTAGCCCCTTTTTCCCTTGGGTTTCGCAGACTCAAGGGTCATCTTATTTTAACCCCCCCGGGCCAATGCTCCTCTAAGCGTTGGTCCAACCTAGAGCACCGTGCGGGGCCGTCCCTTGGCAACTTGGGTTACGTTGGCTCCCGTACGCTTAGCTTATCCGGTGTGCCCTGAGAACGAGATATGTGCAGCTCCTATCGGGATTTGTCGACACAGCGGGTGGTGTTGCTGGACTTGTTTTACCATTGTCGGAGTTGTCTTGTTGTACCGGGATACCGAGCCTGATCAGAATGTCTCGGGTGGAGGTATATTCCTTCGTTGACCATGAGAGCTTGTCATGGGCTAAGTTGGGACTCCCCTGCAGAGATTGAACTTTCGAAAGCCATGCCCGCGGTTATGGGCAGATGGGAATTTGTTAATGTCCGGTTGTAGATAACTTGAACTTTAAATTAATTAAAATGAATCAACCGTGTGTGTTACCGTGATGGCCCCTTCTCGGCGAAGTCCGGGAAGTGGACACGGTGTTGGAGTAATGCTTGCTTAGGTTGTTCCTCTAGATTCTCGCCCGCGCTTGGCCTCCTCTTCTCGCTCTCTTTTGCGTATAAGTTAGCCACCATATATGCTAGTCGCTTGCTGCAGCTCCACATATATTTGCCTTATCCTTCCTATAAGCTTAAATAGTTTTGATCGCGAGGGTGCGAGATTGCTGAGTCCCTGTGGCTCACAGATACTATAACTCCAGATGCAGGTCCAGGTGATTCCGCTCCAGGTGACGAGTACGAGCTCAAGTGGGAGTTCGACGAGGACTCTCGGCGTTATTACGTGTCTTTTCCTGATGATCAGTAGTGGTGCCTAGTTGGGGTTTGATCGGGACCGTGTCACATGTTGGGTTTTCTTCTATTTTGGCGCCGTAGTCGGGCCATGAGTGTTTGGATGATGTATGTTATTTATGTACTTTGATGTGACGTGGCGAGTGTAAGCCAACTATGTATCTCCCCTTTTATTCTACATATTACATGGGATGTTGTGACGATTGCCTAACTTGCGACATTGCTTTCAATGCGGTTATGCCTCTAAGTCGTGCCTCGACACGTGGGAGCTATAGCCGCATCGAGGGCGTTATATTAAGGCTGGCCATAATGGTGGTATCTTAGCTGGTATCATGCACACGGGAATAACAAACATGCTGATGTGGCAGAGAATTAAAGAAGAGAGGGGGGGTTAGAGTAACTAGTGTTCATGCATGCATCTCGTTTTCCAATCACATTTTACAAGTAAAATTCGTGGACAAACTTTGACCAAAGTACGATGGGGACTAGTAAACCAGAATGGAGGTAGTAGTTTTTTTAAATCAAAGAAGGGTTTCCCCTTCCGATTTTCACTACTGAAAACCAACATCTAAATCTAAACCATAGTATTTGCCCTAGAACTACCAGGTTCAACATCTCGCAACATAAACCCATACAACCTCCATCCAAAAAAACCATACAACCATACGCCAAGGAGGTACGTAGTACTATGAATTCCATTTTCGCTCCATACCAATCGTTCTAAAAACTACTTACTACTTATAATGCGCCATTGAAAATTGGAACTCTTAACCCCGCTAAAAACGATATTTTAAACGTGGCTACTCGATCTATGGCAACTGGCGAGCCACCGCGCTCCAAATCGTTCACCTGTGGTCCCGACCATCAACTCCTACGGATCAAATTATCACGCGAGCTGACTATTCCTACAAAGGTGCTCCACCACGTACCCGGTACCCGCGAATGCAGCAATCATGCACCTAGGGTTTTAGGGTTTATTTGTTAACGTCGCCTTTACGTAACACTCATGTGTGCGAGACAGCGAGAGGCCGACTGTGTGCTTGCGCCTCTTCTTTTCGTATATGTACTCCATCGTTTGTCTGGTGTCCAAAAAATTATAATAACTACTAGCAATGTGCCAATGTGTTGCCACACGATCAAAGTAGATTAACATATTATAATAACTACTAACATATTCACCAATTTGATAGAAAAAAGTCTAGTTTTGAAATACGTATATCACTAAAAATATGTTATGTTTCACTCAAAATATATTCCTTTGGCGATTTTGATGAGATAAGGGAGGAATGTTGTTGGTTTCAAGATTCGAGAAGTGGTATAAGTCTAATTTCTACTCTTACTAGCAAGATGCCCGTGCGTTGCATGGAACATCAAGATCTTGTGGGAGAAAAGGATGAACGAGGGAAGACCTTATCTGCAAATGTGGTGAAGAGTCCTGGTAAATTGCCATATTTTCCTTCCTATCCATCAGATATAAATCGGACGACCTACATTGCAGGATGGCAGGCCCACCATCATCACCAACTCTATTTTTTATCCCTACTCTTATAAAAAGCATTGTCGGTGATGATCGTGTGCCTGCCATCCTGCAATATAGGCCGTCCGATCTATATCTGATGGATATGAAGGAAACTATGGCAATTTTGCAAAAAGATACCCACACCCCTCTCCACATTTGCAAATAAGGCCTTCCCTCGTTCATCCTTTTCCCCACAAGATAAACTACTCATACAAATGCATCTTGATGTTCCGTGCAACTCATGGGCATCTTGCTAGTTGTTGCAAAAAGCCCATGTGTGTGTGAGAGAGAGGGAGAGTGGAGGAGGACGGAGTGCATGTGTGACAAAGACACAAGGAGTGTGTGTTTGCGATAGGTATCAGCTTAAAATGAGGCGATAGTGTGTGTGTGCACAATCGAGAGGGCGTGTCTCAAGAAGGGAAGAAAAATCTACATAGATACAAGGAGCGGGAGAGAGACATGTATGCGATGGTGGAAGCACGAGTGTGCGGGTGTATAAACCTATCTAGAGGCTAGCCAGTCGATAAATGTTTGTGAGAGAAATACGAGTCGGGGTGCGAAAGCGAGAGTTTTGTGTGTGTGAGAGAGAGATGGTAGTCACGAAGGGGAGTGGAAGCAGGAGTTGTGTGTGTGTCTGTGAGAGAGAGAGGAGATGGTAGTCGGGGTTGTCTAATCGGTAAACAAATGAATAATGTCAGTCTGGGATGGAGACGAAAAGGAGACTGCAAAAAATGTTGTGTCTACAGGAGAGAGAGAGAGAGAGAGAGTAATTTTAGTGGTATGAGTCATATGTAGAGACATATAGGGTGTGTGAGAGAATCCCATAGAGAGAAAAACAAAGTGAAAGACGAGTGGAGACTGTGTGTGTACCGAGTGATACCAGAGAATAGTAGAGACGTGAGAGATAATGAAAACCGTGTAATGTATAATGATAGGGAGAGTGTGACACTTCTCAAGGGAGACGTTGAGAGACCATGTTTGCGAGGATAGGAGAAACATGAAGTGAGCGTGCGGGTGAGCTAGAGAAAAGAGAGTGATAGCTACCTGAAGGAGCATGCATGCGAGAGATATGGGCATGAAAGGAGTGAACAAAAAAGGGATTCAAATATTTGAATTCGAGATGATGATACATGTAATCCATACTCGAACCAAAATTGATCTATCAAACATGCATACTCATATGAATTCACGCACATCTATGTTCTTTAATATGTAGATATTACTGATCCATACATTTTAGTAGAACATAATTTGGTTAAAAAAATTCGAATTCAACCTTAAGATTTCGAATCGTTGTATTTTCAAATCATATTATACATATAAAGGAGCAGAATTCTTTGTTGTGCTTTTGAAAGTATATATAAACAATGATGTATATAGAATGTAATTCCAATTGAAAATGGATCCCGCCCGAAAAAATAGAATACAAACGGGATTCGAATTGAGTTGGCACGGTAAACGTGCACTCTGCAAAATTTGAACGAAGCGGGGAAAGTCGCAGTAACCGCCCGAAACCAAAATCTGCGAGATGGAAATCACTACTTCCTATCCCTGCCACGCAAAGCCTATCTGCTGGATTTCTATAGGTTTCGATAGGGGTAGGTTTGTAATTTCACCCAAACGTGACGTAACCGCCTCTCACCCGGATTCATACACGGTGGGCGCCACAACACAGTGTGTCCTCGACCGAAATCGACTCCCTCCCTGATTCATATTCATACACGGTGGGCGCCAAAAACAAACTCTCATCGGCAAATATTCGGTGTATGCGAGATTACCGTCCTATCCCCAACCGACTAATGTTGCTGTGATGTAGTAGAAATTTGAAACGGAGGCTAAGTTTGTAAATTTCCTCGCATTTGAGACAAGCGCGCCTTGAATACATGGTTCCCCCCTTCCTCTCTACCTCCCTTTTCCCCATTCGTACTCCGTGGGCGCCAAAACACCCTCTCCACCCCACCCTCCTCCGTCCGCCGCCGTCCGCCACCCCATCCACCGCCGTCCTCCTCCACCATGCCGGAGCTGATACCCCGACGCTGCCATCCATTACAAGAGATCGACCTCTCTCATCCACGGCTTCGGACTGGGATCCTTGCATCCCGTCCTCTCGCTTCATCCCCGACGTCGTCCACCTTGCCGACGCCGCTCCTACGACCGTCTCGTCCACCATTCCCCGCCGCCACCGTCTACCCTCCTAGATCTTCTTCCACGGTGCCGGCAGCCATTGCTACCGCAGCACCATCAAATTCTCAGCAGATGCGTACACGGCGCCGCACCAGAGGCGATACTCTTTCGTATCGGCTCAACTTATTTATCGCAGCAAGAAAATAGATCGCCACTGCTTTACTCTGATTTCTTGTCTTGGTTGCGAAGTTGACTTTGTCCGGTTTGCACCTTCAGATCCGCCATGGCACGCTCAACACTATACTCCCAATGCTTATGTATTTCCCCTTTTATATTCCACACTATTTAAAATCACAGTAGACTAAATTTCAAAATTGGGTCAGTCGATTTTTCAAAGCTCGCCGGAGTTCGCCGGTGCGATCGAAAGGGGCTCGGGTGGGTGTCGGGTCTCGCCGAACGAAGAAAACTTGACGCGGGTGGGGTTTGGGGCGGGGGTGGGGGTGCCAGAGGAACACAGGCGGTGGGGGCCGGTGGTCCGGCCGGTGGCCCGTGCGGTGTTCTGTATGGGAAGAATCAGAGACGAGGAAGAAGAAGGGTTAGGAGACGTAGGATCTTCATCCAACCGCCTGAAATGGTCGAGAGACAGCTGGGAGTTGCATTCTTAATGTGCTCTGGTTCATCATGTGTGGGCACTGCGCAACCAACATTTTATTATCCAAAATCTGCTTGCTCTTCTTTACCATGTTCCTCTTTCGTTCTTCTTTAATATGTACTCTCTCCGTTCCTAAATACAAGTCTTTGTATAGATTCCACCATGGACTACATATGGAGCAAAATGAGTGAATCTACACTCTAAAATGTATGTGGATACATCTGTATGTGATCCATAGTGGAAATCTCTACCAAGACTTATATTTTGGAATGGAGGGAGTATGATAGTAGTACAGTATGTTCCTTGTACTGAAGATTAGCAGGGACATTTGCAGTGTAGAGGTCTATATGGTCGGTTATGATGGACACTTTGAGCCTCTTTGATTCGTAGGATCTTGTAAACATAGGAATAGGATTTGTAGTTGTAACACCCTAGTTAGTTCAAGCATTACAGTGTGCATCATGTTTAAATTCCTTTTAAATTTGAAATGGGGATGACAGAACCCCCAGCACCCCCTGGAAACAACTAGGGTTTACTAAAATTATTTTCAATGAACCCAAAATGCCCTTCACAAAATGTTCATCATTTCTGGATTGGGCTAAAACCCCTGGCAAAAATGGTGCACACTTTTCTAGGACATTCTGGATTTTCTTGAATTAAATCATAAGTATTTGAATTTGGGCATTTAAATGCTATAAAATAATTTAAATGCTCAAATAATTCTGGAAATAAGTGTGGGCTGTTGGAAATAATCTAAATAGAGCCCCTGATTATTTTCAGGATTTTTAAAGATGTCTAGGTATTTTTAATAAAGCCCAACAGTTGCAGAAGAATAGAGAAAGAAAACAAATAAGAAAGAGAGAGAGAGAGAGAGAGAGAGAGAGAGAAACCCACCTGGGCCTCACCTATGCTGGCCCAGCCCACCTGGCTAGTGCCAGTCGTCACCCACCTCTGCCAGTAGGCAGAGGCATGTCGCCAGCGCGCGCACCCGCGGCCACCTCCTGCTGCCTCCTCGTCCCCATCCGAGCGCCACGAAGACGCCAGCACCCCCCTGCACTCCTCCCCTCTCTCTCCCTCACTCTCCCCGTGCTCCTCTCCCTCCTCTGGCTCTCCTCTCGCACGCACCGAGAGCCATTGTCGCCGCCGCACGCCGTTGCCGCGCCCACCGCCACTGCCTCACCTCTCCGACAAGCCCATTAGCTCCGCGCTGCCGTCCTCGACCTCTTCGTCGACCCACGCAAGGTCGGACGACCCCAAGACGACGTGGTGACCTTCTTCCCCGTCTACAACCGCCGGATGCCATCGTTCGATTCGCCGGCCTCAAGTCCTCCCCGAGCTCACTAGCCTGCTCCGCGAGTTCCCTGTGAGCCCCTCTTTCCTCCGCCCCTCTCCCCATCGTCTCTTGCGACCTCTAGCCGTGGTTTCCACCTCAGCCGGAGCCTGCCGCCGCCTCCACGAAGCTCGCCGTTGCTAGCAGCCCCGCCTGGCCAAACCAATCATGTAGGCGTGTTCTGGGCATCCCCAGGAAGCTGCAGCACGCCCCAGGCCGCTTGCTAGTGCACCGCAACCCTCACGCCTGAGCTCACCAAGCTCCGGCCGCCGCACTTGCCCTCGCCGCCGTCGTTGTAGGGCACCCCAGCTGCTGCCGCTGGCCGCAATGGATGCGCGCGAGCCTGGGCGTCTCGTAGAGCCCCTCCGCCGCTCTTCCGGTCGCTGGAGGGCGAGTTCCGACGCCCTTCACCGTCCCTGGCGTCGCCGGCGATGAGCCGCAGGCCAACTCCAGCGAGTTGACCTGGGGGTTTGACCCGCTGACCAGGGGTTTGACCCCTCCAAGCCCCTGCTTAATTAGAATTAGGTTAATTAGTGTTAATTTAACTTAGTTAATTAGATGAGCCACTGACATGTGGGCCCAGGCCCTAATTAACCTAGGTTAGTGCTAACCTAACACTAACTAACTCTGTTAGTTAGTTGTTACACCGACATGTGGGTCCCAGCCATCAGGTTTGACCTAGGCTGGCGCCTTTGACCCGCTGACGTTACAGTGACGCAGTGCTGATGCAGTTATTTATTTTTTGGATTTATTCTTATATAGGAAATTCCAGAAAATAGTCAAAACTTCTAAAAATCATAGAAAATCAACCATAGCTCCAAATGCAAAGATTTATATATGAAAAATGATCAGAAAAATTCAATCTATCCATCTGTAATGGTTTCATGCATGACAAAACAAGTTAACCTTGATGTTTAAGCAGAATAAGGTAATGCACTAATAAGGCCATGTTTAATGAGCTAATATTTGAATCTTTGATTCAAAAGTTCATGCCCTTCTGTTTTAGCTTGCATTAGGCCAAGACACTTTCATCTTGCCATGTCATAGTATGCATCATATTGTTGCATATTGCCATGTGTTGATTATGTTCGGTGTGTCTTTCGTGGTAGGTTCTGCCTCCGAGGATAACCCCGAGTATCTGTCTGAAGGGCAGTACCCTACTACCTCTACAACAGGCAAGCAACCCATTGATCATTCCGATACAAACCCATGATCTCGCTTCTGCTATTGTTTACTTCATTAAGACAACGCGATTCAAACTACTGTGTGCTACGGTAGTTGAACCCTTATCCTCTGCATGACCTGTCATTGCCACAGTAACTAGATGAAACCCACTAGCATGTGTAGGAGTTGATTGAGCCATGTATGTGATTCCTACCTTGCTATGCCTGCTAAGCTTAGAGTTGTGTCAGGTCTGGTTCATCTGGGTGATGGGCTAGAGTGATATGATTATGTCGGTAATGTGAGGGATGTGTTGAACATGTTTTGGTAAAGGTATCGATGAGAGGCCATGTAGGAGTACATGGTGGGTTGTTTCATTGAGGCCGTCCATAAGAACTGAGATCTGTATGCCTGATTTAAGATTCAGCTACTACCACACATTGGGCCCTGAAATATGACCCCGCTCGACTTACTGACCCCTCTCACCCTCTGTCCAGGAGTTGCAACTAGTTTCTGGTGTTTGTAGGTTATGTGTTGGCGGCCGTGCGTAGTGCTGACCCTAGGGGTGGGCTATGATGCGGTAGATACACCGTGGCACGGTGTATCGAGTCGCCCGTTTGGTGTCTCGGGAACCCTGCACACATCATTTGGGGCCGTTGAGGACACCCCGGCCGGATTTCCTTGCGGATGGAACCTGAATAGGCGATAAACCTGGACTAGAGACTTGTGAGGTTAGTCAGGTCATGGTGTACACCCACGTCGGTTTTCGCTTGAAGTCTGCCGAGCACATGTCGTGGGAAGACGCTAACTGGTGGAAACATGTGTGACGAAGTACACCCCTGCAGGGTATAAAACTATTCGAATAGCCGCGTCCGTGGTAAAGGACTACTTGGTTGCCTATACAGTTCATAGACAAGTTAATGGATACTACTAAAAGACTCAAGATAAGTGTGAGTACCGAGGATGGCCCTCTCGTAGGATGACGAGGGAGGATCCCCGGTGGAGTATTGTGTTGGTGAGTAGTGGACTCGTGTGCGAAAACTATTTTACTAGTGGAGTTCCGTAGGATAGCTTAGCCAAGAGTCAAAGCTGGCTTGCTGCAATAACCCCACCACCTCCTTGAGAATGAGCATGTATAGTAGGTTCTGTTGTAAGACTTGCTGAGTACCTTTGTACTCATGTTTGCTTAATTACTGTTTTTAGATGACAACACCGCCCCCTCCGATGGGTTCTACATAGACCTTGACGTCGACGAGTGACTAGCCACCCAGGTGGTGATCCTGGCCATGGAGGGCCCTATGTAGATAGACAGGCTTCGAGAAGCGTTCTTTCTTTCTAGTGTCTGTACTCAGACTAGTTGCTTCCGCATGTGCTTGTATGATTGTATGACTTGAGTGTCGGGTCATGTGACCCCTATCTGTATGAACATGTTATGTATGGCTCTCTGGAGCCTTTAAATAAAGTACTTGAGTTGTAGAGTTTTGTTGTGATGCCATGTTGTATGTACTCATATCGGGCATATTGTACGTATGATTGAAATGCTTAGTATGAGTGGGATCCGACAATGTAGTTGTTTATCCTTGGCAGCCTTTCTTATGGGGAAATGTAGTCTAGTGTTCCTCGAGCCATAGTAGTCCGCTACAGCCCGGTTCACCGGAGTCCTGCTAGCCCAGCACTACTGCTCAGGACACTTGACTGGCCGGCATGTGTTTCACGTCGTTCCTATGTCTGTCCCTTCGGGGAAATGTCACGCGGTAACATCCGGAGTCCTGCCTACCCTGCTACAGCTCGGGTTCCCCGGAGTCATGTTAGCCCAGTGCTACAGCCCGGAATCACTCGCTGATGACCGACATGCTCGATGTGATTCATGTATGCCTGTCTCCATAGGTCTGTGCCGCTTTGGGTTCACGACTAGCCATGTCGGCCCGGGTTCTCTGTCATATGGATGCTAGTGACACTATCATATACGTGAGCCAAAAGGCGCAAACGGTCCCAGCCATGGTAAGGCGACACCCGTGGGATACCGTGCGTGAGGCCACAAAGTGATATGAGGTGTTACCGGCTAGATCGATGTGACTTGGAATCGGGGTCCTGACAGCGTTGGCATCAGAGCCGGACTGCCTGTAGGTTCGTTGAGCCAAACTGGTCGATGTCGAGTCTAGAAATGCTTTAGTTATATGTAGGGGAATTGATTGTGGGAGGGAACGTAAGGCTCTTTTACTCCTTTACCTTATGCCTCTGATCTGAGTCATTCTCTTCTCATTCAACGTGGGTTAAGGACTAGGCTCTCTCCTTTTATCAGGTTCACGTGTTACTAATCTGTAGTAGCTTATAGGATTGTTGTTACAAGCCCCAGTTCAGTTTCTACTATTTTCAGTATGTTGCTAATTGGATCAGAACCTTGATATGATGTTGTTGAGTGGTATTGCAAACTGTTGTGGATGTCTCAAATCTTTTTCTGAGCATTTACAACTGTTATGTTGTCCAATTTTCCCTAGAAATTCTAATGTCTTGCATTGTAGTTGTGCTTTCAGATGGCCAACCGTGTTCAAAACCAAGTGGTTCGCCTGACCCGGTGCCTCGACGTGCCTGGTCATACTGCTATGTTAGTCCGGGTAATGATCGAGACGGGTTACCGTTGGTATCCCGAATACACCGTCGAAGAGCAATTCCGAGACTTTAATCAAAGCCAATATTTCTGCACCGTCAGGGTATTTCCTTCTTATCCTGGATCTACCGAGCCCCTTCACTGTTCCTATGGACTCGGGGTTACTGTTGAGATGGTTGTGCAGGATGTTGCCTATTCCATGATGACCATCATGCGAGTCCGGACTGGTCTGCTTTGGAACACCGACTTCCGTTACATGCCAGCTTCACTTCCGGGAGCGCAAGGGTATCTTCAGGCTATCTATGTTGACTCCACTCAGGATGACTCATTAACTCGTACCACTGCCGAGATGCTCGAAGATATGGACCGAGAGAATCGGGCCTTGAGGCTGGAGCTTTTCAATACCCGTGCTGATCATTGGGCCACATTGACTCGGTTTGCACCTGCGGTGCAAGCTGGATGTATGGATACAAGGGATCTGTATCCTGTGAGATCTGCTCTTCCAGACATGGTGGATTGGCGTGATGTGGGAGGCATCACCCCACCCCGTGGTCCTTGCAGGCCACCGTTTGTTGGTCCAAGACCTCATCCTAGCCCCTTTGGTCCACAAGCTCCTCAAGACCGTCTGTTCCCGGATGATCACGTTGAACTTCTAGGCTATGGAGGTGACTTCTATGAGGACTACTATGGAGCTGTCTGAGTTAGTAGTAGTATCACTAGTATTGTAATAGTTGTATCTCCACTGTCCTGCGTGACTTGTGGAATATGACTTTGTGTGTAATCAATTCCGGAGGTGTAGACAAATAATGTATAGGAGCTTGGAATGCCTCCGATGAGATGTAACGTCTTTCATCATAGTTGTACTGTAGCCTGGGCTTGTACTAAACTATGTATGATGTGTATGACCGTTGGTATATATATTGCAGTTTTATATTACCATGACATACGGATGAACATCTCTGCATTCCGTGTTATCCATTACATTCTGCACTTCCTTGCTAAGTTTGAGCCATCCTTATCTAAACCATTGTCTTGTTTTCTCCTAGGATGGTCAACACCCGCAGCAACCCTGCTGCCCCAGAGCAGGGGGGAGCCAGTGCAGCTAGGGGTGAAAATCTGCCTCACCCGCCTTCTCTGGTCGAAGTGATGCTGGAGGCAGAAAGAAACAAGCGTGAGACTAACCGCCTGCTAGAGAGGATTGAGCAGAACACTGCACGCCATCCGCGAAATGACTTGGTGTCAATCAATGACTTTATCAAGCTGTACCCACCAAAGTTTAACCATTCCGTCGAGCCCCTCGACGCGGATGACTGGCTTCGTAGCATCACCCACAAGCTACGTTCTGCCAACGTAGCCGAAGCCGACAAGGTTACTTATGCTGCCTATCACCTCGAAGGCCCTGCTAGCCTTTGGTGGGAAAACTTCGAAGCTATGCGCCCGGTCTGCCAAATTACTACTTGGGCTGAATTCAGTGAGGCTTTCCGTGAGCATCACATTCCGGAAGGTCTCATAGATCGCAAGAGGGAGGAGTTCTGCAATTTCACCCAAGGAAGACTGACTGTGGATGCATATAGTCGTGAATTTGGGAATCTGGCACGTTATGCTCCTGAAGAGGTATCTACCGACGCTAAGAAGCAGGCAAGGTTCCGCAAGGGATTTAGCCCTGAGCTTCGCCGCGATCTTCGTCTGCACGAGTGCACCTCCTTTCAGAAGTTGGTCAATAAAGCCATCAGTGCTGAGACAGGCCAGAGTGATTATGATGCTTCACGCAAGCACTCACGTGATTTTGGCTCTTCATCCGGCTCTGGAGCTCAGAAGCGCCGGGTGTGGATCCCAAGCACGGCACTGCCACCCAGGTTCATCCCGAGGCCATCCTTTGAGGCGCCTCGTCCCAACCAGCAGTTTGCACCGCCCAAGCCTTATGGTGGCCCCACTGCTAATGCTGCTCCACGCCCCAATGTGGTGACATGCTTCAAGTGTGCAGAGCCGGGTCACTATAGCCGAGAGTGTCCCCAGAACAACAACCCCAATCAATCTGGAAAGTCCGTTGGTCGTGGTAAGCCCGCGGGAAAGACATTCTACGCCAAGCCGGCCACCACTGCTCGTGGCCATGTCAACTATGTTTCAGCCGAGGAGGCTCATGAGGATCCTAAAGTCATCCTTGGTACGCTCCTTGTTAACTGCCATCCGGCATCTGTTCTTTTCGATACTGGAGCATCTCATTCATTCATATCCAAGAACTATGCTCGATTGCATAACACGACATTCTGTGACATGCCCACTTCCATGGTAATTCAAACTCTGGGTCCAAATGGCAAACTTCTAGAGTAAGCCATGGGAACGAAATTCTTGTCGATAGACTTGTCTTCCTTGCATCCTTAATAGCTCTCAAGTCCTCGGACATAAACATCATCTTGGGTATGGACTGGATGTCAGCTCATTATGCTATGATTGATTGTGCCACTAGAACCGTTCAACTTACTCACCCATCGGGCAAGACGGTCAATGTCTTAACTCGAGTGGCCAAGCGCCAGCTTTACTCCCTAAATGCCAACCCCCTTCCAGACCTTGAAGATGTTCCGGTAGTCCGAGACTTTCTGGATGTCTTTCCAGAAGAACTGCCAGGTGTTCCACCTGACAGGGATGTCGAGTTTGTGATAGAACTTGTTCCAGGAACCGTTCCAATTTCTAGGAGACCCTACAAGATGGAACCCTTAGAACTAGCCGAGCTTAAGAACCAACTCGATGAGTCCTTGAAAAAGGGTTTCATCCGTCCTAGTTCCTCTCCTTGGGCTTGCCCCGTCCTCTTCGTCAAGAAGAAGGATGGAACGGATCGAATGGTTGTAGATTACCGACCTGTCAAATTGGTCACCATCAAGAACAAATATCCGCTTCCCAGGATCAACGATCTGTATGATCAGCTCGCTGGATCCTCAGTATTTTCCAAGATGGATTTGAGGTTGGGCTACCATCAAATCAAAATCAGAAACGGGGACATTCCCAAAACGGCTTTTGTTACTCGTTATGGCCAATACGAGTACACCGTTATGTCCTTCGGTTTAACCAATGCCCCAGCTACCTTCTCCCGGTTAATGAACTCGGTCTTCATGGAGTATTTGGATAAATTCGTCGTAGTATACCTCGATGACATACTCATCTACTCCAAGAATGAAGAGGAACATGCCGAACATCTAAGGCTGGTATTGATGAAACTTCGAGAGCATCGCCTTTATGCCAAATTCTCCAAGTGTGAATTTTGGTTGCCAGAAGTGACCTATCTAGGCCATGTAATCTCTGGTAAGGGTATTGCTGTCAATCCCGAGCGAGTTCAAGCTGTCCTTGATTGGACTCCACCTGAGACGGTCAAGCAAGTTCGGAGTTTCCTTGGCTTAGCGAGCTATTGCCGCCGCTTCGTCGAGAATTTCTCCAAGGTTGCTAAACCTCTAACTGAACTCCTCAAGAAAGATAAAAGGTTCGAGTGGACTCCATAGTGTGAGTTCAGCTTTCAGGAACTGAAAATACGCCTGACATCTGCTCCCGTACTGGTACCACCAGATTTCTCCAAGGACTTTATTATCTATTGCGACGCCTCGTGACAAGGACTAGGTTGCATACTCATGCAAGATCGTCAGGTAATTGCCTATGCTTCACGGCAATTACATCCACATGAGGAAAATTATCCCACACATGATCTAGAGCTTGCAGCTGTAGTCCATGCACTTAAAACTTGGCGACATTACCTCCTCGGTAATCGTTGCGAGATCTTCACCAATCACCAAAGTTTGAAATATATCTTCACCCAACCAGATTTGAATCTCAGGCAAAGACGTTGGGTCGAGTTGATCTCGGATTATGACTTAGGAATAACTTACACCCCAGGCAAAGCCAATGTCATGGCTGATGCACTAAGTCGTAAGTCCTATTGTAACAACCTGATGTTACAACAAAGTCAACCACTTCTCCATGAGGAATTTCGTAAGCTTAATCTTCACATTGTTCCTCGAGGTTTTCTATCCACCCTGGTGGCGAAGCCTACCCTTATGGATCAAATCATAGCTACGCAGAAGCATGATAAGGGCATATCCCAGATTAAGGAAAACATTGCTAGCGGAGTTGCTAAATGTTTTTCCATGGATAAGCGGGGTGCTGTTTTCTTCGAGAACCGTTTGGTGGTTCCCAAGAAACAACATCTACGCCAGTTGATCCTTAAAGAAGCTCATGAATCCCCTCTCACCATTCATCCCGGTAGTACTAAAATGTATCAAGACCTACGCCAGAGGTTTTGGTGGACTAGGATGAAGAGAGAAATCGCTCAATACATTGCTAATTGCAACGTTTGTCGTCGTGTTAAAGCAGAGCATCAACGGCCTGCTGGCACCCTTCAACCTTTGGCTATTCCCGTGTGGAAATGGGATAAAATCAGTATGGATTTCATCACTGGGTTTCCCAGGACCAAGAGAGGGAATAATGCCATCTTCATCGTGATCGACCATCTTTCCAAAGTAGCCCAGTTTCTACCTGTTCGTGAGAGTATCACCGCTAGCCAGCTAGCCGATTTATACATCTCCCGAATAGTGTCTCTTCATGGTGTTCCATTGGAAATTAACTCAGACCGTGGGAGTCTCTTCACCTCTTGATTTTGGGAAAGTTTCCAAAATGCTATGGGAACTCGTCTCTCTTTTAGCACCGCCTTCCACCCTCAATCAAGTGGTCAAGTAGAACGAGTCAATCAAATTCTGGAAGATATGCTCCGAGCCTCTGTCATCTCATTCGGAATGGGTTGGGAGAAATGCCTTCCATTCACGGAGTTTGCTTACAACAATAGTTATCAAGCTAGCTTAGGCAAGGCTCCTTTCGAAGTTCTCTATGGACGAAAATGTCGAACGCCTCTTAACTGGTCAGAAACCGGAGAAAGACAACTTTTTGGCCCAGATATGATTCAGGAAGCAGAAGAACAGGTTCGCGTTATTCGTGAGAAATTGAAAACAGCACAATCTCGTCAAAAGAGTCAATATGATCGTAAACATAAGCCTATGACTTATGAAGTCGGCGAGAAGGCCTACCTTCGGGTTACTCCGTTAAAGGGAACCCATC
Organism: Triticum urartu; assembly: GCF_056163025.1. Taxonomy (NCBI): domain Eukaryota; kingdom Viridiplantae; phylum Streptophyta; class Magnoliopsida; order Poales; family Poaceae; genus Triticum; species Triticum urartu. The sequence goes on from NC_141874.1 coordinate 71,875,546, forward strand.
GTTTCGGTATCAAAGGCAAATTGGCTCCTCGGTACATTGGAACTTTTCGCATTCTTGCCAAACGAGGAGAAGTTGCCTACCAATTGGAACTACCTTCGCATCTTTCCAAAGTTCACGATGTCTTCCACGTTTCTCAACTCAGGCGTTGCTTCGCGGATCCTATCCGTGGAGTGGACCACGAAACGCTTGATCTACAAGATAACCTCTCATATCGGGAATATCCCGTTCATATCCTTGATCAAGCCGAGCATACCACTCGACGTCATAATATCAAGTTTCTCAAGGTTCAATGGTCACACCATTCTGAGAAAGAAGCCACTTGGGAAAGGGAGGATCGTCTTCGACTCGAGTACCCCACCTTCTTCCCGGAGGATCCTAAATCTCGAGACGAGATTCTTTTGAGTGGGGGTGAGTTGTCACACCCTAGTTAGTTCAAGCATTAGAGTGTGCATCATGTTTAAATTCCTTTTAAATTTGAAATGGGGATGACAGAACCCCCAGCACCCCCCTGGAAACAACTAGGGTTTACTAAAATTATTTTCAATGAACCCAAAATGCCCTTCACAAAATGTTCATCATTTCTGGATTGGGCTAAAACCCCTGGCAAAAATGGTGCACACTTTTCTAGGACATTCTGGATTTTCTTGAATTAAATCATAAGTATTTGAATTTGGGCATTTAAATGCTATAAAATAATTTAAATGCTCAAATAATTCTGGAAATAAGTGTGGGCTGTTGGAAATAATCTAAACAGAGCCCCTGATTATTTTCAGGATTTTTAAAGATGTCTAGGTATTTTTAATAAAGCCCAACAGTTGCAGAAAAATAGAAAAAGAAAACAAATAAGAAAGAGAGAGAGAGAGAGAGAGAGAGAGAAACCCACCTGTGCCTCACCTATGCTGGCCCAGCCCACCTGGCTTGTGCCAGTCGTAACCCACGTCTGCCAGTAGGCAGAGGCGTGTCGCTGGCGCGCACACCCGCCGCCACCTCCTGCTGCCTCCTCGTCCCCATCCGAGCGCCACGAAGACACCAGCACCCCCCTGCACGCCTCCCCTCTCTCTCCCTCACTCTCCCCGTGCTCCTCTCCCTCCTCTGGCTCTCATCTCTCACGCACCGAGAGCCATTGTCGCCGCCGCACGCCATTGCCGCGCCCACCGCCACTGCCTCGCCTCTCCGACAAGCCCATTAGCTCCGCGCTGTCGTCCTCGACGTCTCCGTCGACCCACGCAAGTTCGGACGACCCCAAGACGACGTGGTGACCTTCCTCCCCGTCTACGGCCGCCGGATGCCGTCGTTCGATTCGCCGGCCTCAACTCCTCCCCGAGCTCACTAGCCTGCTCCGCGAGTTCCTTGTGAACCCCCCTTTCCTCCGCTCCTCTCCCCTCGTCTCTTGCAACCTCTAGCCGTGGTTTCCACCTCGGCCGGAGCCCGCCGCCGCCTCCACGAAGCTCGCCGTCGCTAGCAGCCACGCCTGGCCAAACCAATCACGTAGGCATGCTCTGGGCATCCGTAGGAAGCCGCAGCACGCCTCAGGCCGCTTGCTAGTGCACCGCAACCCTTGCGCCTGAGCTCACCGAGCTCCGGCCGCCGCACTTGCCCTTGCTGACGTCGCTGTAGGGCACCCCAGCTGCTGCCGCTGGCCGCAATGGATGCGCGCGAGCCTGGGCGTCTCGTAGAGCCCCTCCACCGCTCTTTCGGTCGCCGGAGGGTGAGTTCCGACGCCCTCCACCGTCCCTGGCGTCGCCGGCGACGAGCCACGGGTCAACTCCGGCGAGTTAACCTAGGGGTTTGACCCGCTGGCCAGGGGTTTGACCTCCCCAAGCCCCTGCATAATTAGCATTAGGTTAATTAGTGTTAAATTAACTTAGTTAATTAGATGAGCCACTGACATGTGGGCCCAGGCCCTAATTAACCTAGGTTAGTGCTAACCTAACACTAACTAACTCTATTAGTTAGTTGTTACACCGACATGTGGGTCCCAGCCGTCAGGTTTGACCTGGGCTGCCGCCTTGACCCGCTGACGTCGCAGTGATGCAGTGCTGACGCAGTTATTTATTTTCTAGATTTATTCTTATATAGGAAATTCAAGAAAATAGTCAAAACTTCTAAAAATCATAGAAAATCAACCATAGCTCCAAATGCAAAGATTTATATATGAAAAATGATCAGAAAAATTCAATCTATCTATCTGTAATGGTTTCATGCATGACAAAACAAGTTAACCTTGATGTTTAAGCAGAATAAGGTAATGCACTAATAAGGCCATGTTTAATGAGCTAATATTTGAATCTTTGATTCAAATGAGTTCATCCCCTTCTGTTTTAGCTTGCATTAGGCCAAGACACTTTCATCTTGCCATGTCATAGCATGCATCATATTGTTGCATATTGCCATGTGTTGATTATGTTCGGTGTGTCTTTCGTGGTAGGTTCTGCCTCCGAGGATAACCCCGAGTATCCGTCTGAAGGGCAGTACCCTACTACCTCTACAACAGGCAAACACCCCATTGATCATTCCGATACAAACCCATGATCTCGCTTCTGCTCTTGTTTAGTGCATTAAGACAACGCGATTCAAACTGCTGTGTGCTACGGTAGTTGAACCCTTATCCTCTGCATGACCTGTCATTGCCACAGTAACTAGATGAAACCCACTAGCATGTGTAGGAGTTGATTGAGCCATGTATGTGATTCCTACCTTGCTATGCCTGCTAAGCTTAGAGTTGTGTCAGGTCTGGTTCATCTGGGTGATGGGCTAGAGTGATATGATTATGTCGGTAATGTGAGGGATGTGTTGAACATGTTTTGGTAAAGGTATCGATGAGAGGCCATGTAGGAGTACATGGTGGGTTGTTTCATTGAGGCCTTCCATAAGAACTGAGATCTGTATGCGTTGGCGGCCGTGCGTAGCGCTGACCCTAGGGGTGGGCTATGATGCGGTAGATACACCATGGCACGGTGTACCGAGTCGCCCGTTTGGTGTCTCGGGAACCCTGCACACATCGTTTGGGGCCGCTGAGGACACCCCGGCCGGATTTCCTTGCGGATGGAACCTGAATAGGCGATAAACCTGGACTAGAGACTTGTGAGGTTAGTCAGGTCGTGGTCTACACCCACGTCGGTTTTCGCTTGAAGTCTACCGAGCACATGTCGTGTGCAGACGCTAAGTGGTGGAAATATGTGTGACGAAGTACACCCCTGCAGGGTATAAAACTATTCGAATAGCCGCGTCCGCGGTAAAGGACTACTTGGTTGCCTATACAGTTCATAGACAAGTTAATGGATACTACCAAAAGACTCAAGATAAGTGTGAGTACCGAGGATGGCCCTCTCGTAGGATGACGAGGGAGGATCCCCGGTGGAGTATTGTGTTGGTGAGTAGTGGACTCGTGTGCAAAAACTATTTTACTAGTGGAGTTCCATAGGATAGCTTAGCCAAGAGTCAAAGCTGGCTTGCTGCAATAACCCCACCACCTCCTTGAGAATGAGCATGTATAGTAGGTTCTGTTGTAAGACTTGCTGAGTACCTTTGTACTCATGTTTGCTTAATTACTGTTTTCAGACGACAACACCGCCCCCTCCGATGGGTTCTACGTAGACCTTGACATCGACGAGTGACTAGCCACCCAGGTGGTGATCCTGGCCATGGAGGGCCCTATGTAGATAGACATGCTTCGAGAAGCCTTCTTTCTTTCTAGTGTCTGTACTCAGACTAGTTGCTTCCGCATGTGCTTGTATGATTGTATGACTTGAGTGTCGGGTCATGTGACCCCTATCTGTATGAACATGTTATGTATGGCTCTCTGGAGCCTTTAAATAAAGTACTTGAGTTGTAGAGTTTTGTTGTGATGCCATGTTGTATGTACTCATATCGGGCATATTGTATGTATGATTGAAATGCTTGGTATGAGTGGGATCCGACAATCTAGTTGTTTATCCTTGGTAGCCTTTCTTATGGGGAAATGTAGTCTAGTGTTCCTCGAGCCATAGTAGTCCGCTACAGCCCGGTTCACCGGAGTCCTGCTAGCCCAGCACTACTGCTCAGGACACTTGACTGGCCGGCATGTGTTTCACGTCGTTCCTATGTCTGTCCCTTCGAGGAAATGTCACGCGGTGACATCCGGAGTCCTGCCTAGCCTGCTACAGCCCAGGTTCCCCAGAGTCCTATTAGCCCAGTGCTACAGCCCGGAATCACTCGCTGATGACTGACATGCTCGATGTGATTCATGTATGCCTGTCTCCATAGGTCTGTGCCGCTTTGGGTTCACGACTAGCCATGTCGGCCCGGGTTCTCTGTCATATGGATGCTAGCGACACTATCATATACGTGAGCCAAAAGGCGCAAACGGTCCCGGCCATGGTAAGGTGACACCCATGGGATACCGTGCGTGAGGCCGCAAAGTGATATGAGGTGTTACCGGCTAGATCGATGTGACTTGGAATCGGGGTCCTAACAGTAGTGGCCTACCCACTTGAATTCTATAAGAATAGAATGGAAATGCGGGGAGCTGTGTCGCCTTTGAGAGTTACACTGATATTAACAGTACCGCACCTTCACTTGAAGAGAGCTGGTATCCGAAGCCTTTCTAGCCGTACCGGCAATATTAGCACATATATTCCAGCAAGTTCCACTTTGCTGATTTTACTCTGATGCTTAAGGTTTTCCCGTTATATCTACACTATGATCTGTGTAGCTGCTTTGTGTCGCACTAGCAGCAGTCCACTCTTGAAGCTAAACACTGCAATGACTTACAAAATTGGCACCAAGGCATTGAGTGCCATTCTGGATGCAATGAAACTCATACGCTCCCCACCTGTTGATTCTTGTTCAGAATATGATCCTAATGACTATTCTAACCTCGAGGAGTCAAAGGCAGATGGCCTGTCCTGTTCACCCATCAAGGTGCCTGTTCTAATTTGGCAATGTTTTATTTATTGCGGGTATCTTGCTATGTTGTCCTGCATTTCTTCTACTTTGTTGCACCGCCATCTGCTTAGTTTACTCATCATATATGTCGAGATGCTATGCCCATCCATTATCAATACATATTCCATCTGTCATAATACCATGTTTTTCCACTCAAATGCTGTTCTTGTGCATCAGACATCAAAAAGGAAGAGGGTGATTGCCGAACCTGAAGGAGCACCAGCAAAGTCCTTGAAAAACGTGGTGGTGCCGGAGAAATCAGACAGCACCCCACTTATATTGGCTGTACAACCAGTACAACAAAATGTAGGACCGACTCCAGCAGATAGTACCCATACTTCACTGGCCATACCACTAGCCCCACCACACAGGACCTGCACTCCAGCAAAAGGTATATCGAGTTCATTTGCCATAGCACCAACTGTACCACAGAAAAATCCAACTCCAGCAAAAAGTACAGCAAGTCCACCGGCCGAAGACCTATCCCAACTGCAGAGACGACCAATTCCTGCAGATTGGAACCCCATTCCATTTATTCATAGTTTAAAAGACAATGCTTTCAATGTTGTTAGAGACTACGTGCATATATTCCCATCATGGGAAGATTATTGTGAAGACAAACACCATTTTCACATCTTCCTGTCCAACTTACATGTAAGTGCTATTATTCATGGTTATTATTTTCTTGTTTTCTGCTGATTGAACACATCAATGATTTACATTACATTGTTGTAACTAGGCGAGGGTCAATCTGGATAGTCATGATGAGCAAAGCTTGCTTGTGCTTTTCAAGGAAGCATTGCAGCAGTATCGGTGTTACCTGAGGAAATCACACTTTGATGGCAAGTCTATAAACGAATTTCCGGTGAAGTCTCCTGTGCTAAATTTAGAAGACATTGAATGGAAAAACCTTGTTATGCACTGGTCTCGTTCTCAGGATGAGGTACTTTCTATGAAATCACATGACAATTTGAACTTCTACTTTTCCGCATGTGCCTTACGGATCTTTTTTGCAGGAAATCTGCTTGAAGAAAAATTCCGGTTTGACAAGAATGACAAGATATCGCAAATATGCTGCCCGCTGCTTTGCTCTTGTTAGTACCTATTGTCCTGTATCACTGTACTTGCATACATACCTGGTTCATTATGTGATAGCAGTATGCATGATAGCTTGCTTATCAATTGTTCGCTCCAAATTATCTGATCTGTATGAATGGTTACATTATTGTAGAATATATCCAATGCCAATGTTTTTTTAGCTCTGCATTGTTCTTGTAAGTACATGCTGTCCTTTATCAGTGTATTTATAATGATAGGTAGTTGTTCATGTACCATCACTTTGCAGCTTATTTTCCTTTGCCCTCCATTTTCTACGCATCAGATCTATATTTACTCTTACCATAAGGTTGGTACTGAAGAAGTTTAGCTGTGCATTGCTCTTGGCTGTACCTTTTACCTGTATCGCTGCACTTACATTTATAGCTACTTGGTTATGTAGCATCACTCTTCATCTTATCTTAAATATTCTCCATTTTTTCGTATATTATCATATCTATATTTACTCTTAACAAAATGTAGAATAAAGGCAATGCTTTTGAAGAAGATTCTATGGTAAAATTCTTGAATTACCCCCCCCCATCAGCATGGACAAGGCCTTTATAGAGTCTGTCTTCACCAATAATGTAAGTTTGTCCATCTCAAGCCTTCAAACTTTGTTGTATCTTTTGGTTAGGCATGACTGCAACAGCTGTTTATTTTTGGTGTTTGCATCAAATTGCTTGTTTAAAGTTTATTATGTAGTTCATAAACAAAAGTTTGTCCTTTCTCAATTTAAGTTTTCAGTTGTACAACCAAGTTCCACCATGTAAAATAAACTATACAGAGCAAGTGATCTTCTTTTGCACTGCATGTATGCTTCTGTTCTTCATCTGTAATCCAGTGGTGTGGTGAACCTACCCACTACAGCACAATGTCATATTCTGCAATGTCTTAACTATGAACAATGTCATATCATTCTACTATTATTTAAACCGTCTCTTTATTTGCAAATCTGAAATGGTATAAATTGACAGCACACTAACCATTGATACTTATGAGTTCTTGATCTGTAATCCAGTGGTGTCGTGAAGCTGCCAACTCCTTCACAATGTCATTTCCTGCCATGTCTTGACCTGAACAATACCATATTGTGTTAATGCAATTTTAAACTGTGTCACTTTATTTGTCAGTAAGAAATGTGATGAGTTGTCAGCACTAATACTTTTATGTGCAAAACTTGTCATATGTCTGCTTGTTTATCTTTCAGAGTGAGGAAGATATAAGTGTTGAGCAAGCGCAGTCTCATCATCTTGCTCAGCTGCTTGCGCTGCAGCTCCCCAGCAGGGCTAACCTTTCTTGAACTCTATTGAACTGTTGTCGGTTTTGCATATTATTTTATCGGCGTGTTTATTTGCACTGGTGGCATCTTTGATGCCCAGTGTATGTAATCTGCTATCTGCTTGTGCTTTATTATCATAGTGGCGAACTTTGATGCCCAGTGGATGTAATATGCCGTTATTTCTTTATTGTATAGTCTAGGTTTTTTCTTATTCACGATGCTGCAGTTATTTTACTGTATATATATATATCCTATCTTCGCAGTAAACCGGCCAAACCGTAAAATTACGGTACATAATCGGGCCGTCATGCAATCACGATGTAGGTTGGGCCTGAAATGTGCCGAACAGCTCACGGGCTGGCAGCAGCCCGAAATGAACCCCGGCCCATGATTGTGCGAATCAAATCACGGGCTTTTAAGAGGCCAAAATTGTCTCGGTCCTTGTTTGGCCCAATCAAATATCAGCTGCGAGCAAGCCGGATGCAAACCGGGTTGTAGTTAGGCCCAACTATATGATGGGCTTTTAACAGGTCGAAATTAATATAGGGCCAAAATGTTAAACGGGCCCTTAACACGCCAAAACTAATATCAGGCTGAATTACTAAGTGGGCCTTTAGCAAGTGGGCCCAAAAGCATAGTTTCCAGTTGACGGGCCGAATCTGATATGGGCCATAATTGAGCCCAAAGCCTCTTAAAGGGCCGGACCTGATCTGGGCCGTAATTTAGCCCAGAACGTGGTAGGCTTTTAACGGGACGGATCTCATATGGGCCACTATTAGGCCCGGAGCGTGCCAGGCCATTAATGGACCGGATCAAATATGGGTCGGCATTTGGCCCAAAACATGGCAGCCAGTTAATGGGCCGACCTACTAGGGTCCTCAAAATCTTGTGGGCCTACAGCTGGGCCGGCCCATTAATGTCAGCGAAATCTCGTGGGCCTTTAGCTGGGCTGGCCCATTATGATCCACAAGAATCTTGTGGGCCTTTACCTGGGCCGGCCCATTATGGCACACAAAAATCTTGTGGGCATTTACCTGGGCCGGCCCATTATGGCCTGCAAAATCTTGTGGGCCTTTAGCTGGTCCAGCCCATTATGGTCCACAAAATCTCGTGGGCCTTTAGCTGGGCCGGGCCATTATGGTCCGCAAAATCTTGTGGGCCTTCAGTTGGGCCGGCTCATTTAACTTGATGTATCGGTCCACGTGTCAACATATCATAGGCGCGTCTCGCCCATTGGATGAGTGACACATGTGCTAACGTGTACCTGACACGTGTCTCCTCCAGGCAATGATGATTTTACAGGTGGAAAATCCCCATTGGTCGGGGCTGTTAACGGATTATCGGATCCAAAACCCGACCCGATAGCTTAACGGTGTTCCGTTACGGTGGATGCCACGTGTCGGTCACCCTTGATGAAAGCACTTCTGTGACGCGCGATTTATCGTCATGGAAGTGGACACTTCCATGATGATAATTTTGGTAATGTCATGGAACACTTCTACGACAGCACAGGTATGACTATCTTGATTCTGTCATAAATTTGTCATGGATGTACATGCATGACAAAAAACGCGACCTACTGTGACAAACACGTATCATCACGGAAGTGTATTTTTTTGTAGTGTAAGGGCATTAGTCCCACTCTATGCCAGCACAAAATAAAGCTGGAGAAAGACGCTAAACCAGTTGTTAATCACCAAGGACGGTTAAATCCTAAGATGAAAGAAGTGGTAAGAAAAGAAATACTAAAGCTTCTTGAGGCAGGTATAATTTATCCCGTTGCTGATAGTCAATGGGTAAGTCCTATCCATTGTGTCTAAAAAGGGAGGTATTACTGTTGTTCCTAATGATAAGGATGAATTTATCCCACAAAGAATTGTTACAGGTTATAGAATGGTAATTGATTTCCGCAAATTAAATAAAGCCACTAAAAAGGATCATTACCCTTTACCTTTTATTGATCAAATGCTAGAAAGATTATCGAAGCATACACATTTTTGCTTTTTAGATGGTTATTCTGGTTTCTCTCAAATACTTGTGTCAAAAGAGGATCAAGAAAAGACAACTTTTACTTGCCCTTTCGGTACCTTTGCTTATAGACGTATGCCTTTTGGTTTATGTAATGCACCTGCTACCTTTCAAAGATGTATGACTGCTATATTCTCTGACTTCTGTGAAAAGATTGTTGAGGTATTCATGGATGATTTCTCTGTTTATGGGACTTCTTTTGATGATTGCTTAAGCAACCTTGATCGAGTTTTGCAGAGATGTGAAGAAACTAATCTTGTCTTGAATTGGGAGAAGTGCCACTTTATGGTTAATGAAGGTATTGTCTTGGGGCATAAAATTTCTAAAAGAGGTATTGAAGTTGATAAAGCTAAGGTTGATGCTATTGAAAAGATGCCATGTCCCAAGGACATTAAAGGTATAAGAACTTTCCTTGGTCATGCCGGTTTTTATAGGAGGTTCATTAAGGACTTCTCTAAAATTTCTCGACCTCTGACTAATCTCTTACAAAAAGATGTTCCTTTTGTCTTTGATGATGATTGTGTAGAAGCATTTGAAATACTTAAGAAAGCTTTGATTTCTGCACCTGTTGTTCAGCCTCCTGATTGGAATTTACCATTTGAAATTATGTGTGATGCTAGTGATTATGCTATAGGGGCTATTCTAGGACAAAGAGTTGATAAGAAATTAAATGTTATTCAATATGCTAGTAAAACTCTAGACAGTGCCCAAAGAAATTATGTTACTACTGAAAAAGAATTTTTAGCAGTTGTATTTGCTTGTGATAAGTTCAAACCTTATATTGTTGATTCTAAAGTAACTGTTCACACTGATCATGCTGCTATTAAATATCTTATGGAAAAGAAAGATGCTAAACCTAGACTTATTAGATGGGTTCTCTTGCTACAAGAACCCCGTTGCAGACAACTTATCTAGGTTAGAGAATGTTCTTGATGACCCACTACCTATTGATGATAGCTTTCCTGATGAACAATTAGCTGTCATAAATGCTTCTCGTACTGCTCCATGGTATGCTGATTGTGCTAATTACATTGTTGCTAAATATATACCACCTAGTTTCACATACCAACAAAAGAAAAAGTTCTTCTATGATTTAAGACATTAATTCTGGGATGACCCACATCTTTATAAAGAAGGAGTAGATGGTGTTATTAGACGTTGTGTACCTGAGCATGAACAGGAACAGATCCTACGCAAGTGCCACTCCGAGGCTTATGGGGGACACCATGCTAGAGATAGAACTGCACACAAGGTATTGCAATCTGGTTTTTATTGGCCTACTCTCTTCAATGATGCCCGTAAGTTTGTCTTGTCTTGTGATGAATGTCAAAGAATTGGTAATATTAGTAGACGTCAAGAAATGCCTATGAATTATTCACTTGTTATTGAACCATTTGATGTTTGGGGCTTTGATTATATGGGACCTTTTCCTTACTCTAATGGGGCTTTGATTACGTTACTAAGTGGGTAGAAGCTATTCCGACTAGTAGTGCTGATCATAACACCTCTATTAAGATGCTTAAAGAAGTTATTTTTCCTAGGTTTGGAGTCCCTAGATATTTAATGACTGATGGTGGTTCACATTTCATTCATGGTGCTTTTTGTAAAATGCTTGCTAAGTATGATGTTAATCATAGAATTGCATCTCCATATCATCCACAGTCTAGTGGTCAAGTAGAACTTAGCAATAGAGAGCTTAAATTAATTTTGCAAAAGACTGTTAATAGATCTAGAAAGAATTGGTCCAAGAAACTTGATGATGCATTATCGGCTTATAGAACTGCATACAAAAATCCTATGGGTATGTCTCCGTATAAAATGGTTCATGGTAAAGCATGTCATTTACCTCTTGAATTAGAACATAAGGCATATTAGGCTATTAAAGAGCTCAACTATGACTTTAAACTTGCCGATGAGAAGAGGCTTTTTGACATTAGATCACTTGATGAATGGAGAACCCAGGCCTACGAGAATGCCAAAATGTTTAAAGAAAAAAGTTAAAAGATGGCATGACAAAAGGATACAAAAACGTGAGTTTAATGTAGGTGACTATGTATTGTTATACAACTCTCGTTTAAGATTTTTTGCAGGCAAACTCCTCTCTAAATGGGAAGGTCCTTACATCATCGAGGAGGTCTACTATTCCGGTGCCATAAAAATCAACAACTTCGAAGGCACAAATCTGAGGGTGGTGAACGGTCAAAGAATCAAACATTATATCTCAGGTAATCCTATAAATGTTGAAACTAATGTTATTGAAACCGTAATCCCGGAGGAATACATAAGGGACACTTTCCATAATGTTTCAGACTCCGAAAAGGAATAGGTACGTGGTACGGTAAGTAAACCGACTCCAAAACAGTTCTAATGGCAATTTTTCTCCGTTTTGGAATCTTTAAGAAAATAGGAAAATAAGAAGCAGACCGGAAAGGACACGAGGCTTCCACGAGGGCGGAGGGCGCGCCCCACCCCCTAGATGCGCCCCCTGCCTCGTGGGCACCTCGTGTGCTCTCCGGACTCCGTTTTCTTGCACGTTACTTCTTTTGGTCGGTAAAAAATCATTATATAATCTCCCGAAGTTTTGACCACCGTATCACACAAAAATCTCTTGTTCTTGTTTCAAGCTGTTTTCTGCCAGGGTTGTCAAGGCCAAGCATCATGTCGTCTCCCTCCTCTTCTAACAATGAGGGCAACGATGCTTGGCTAATGAAGATAGAGCTGAAGAGAGAAGAACCCGGTGAGATTAACAAGGATGATGGGATCAAGAAGGCCATGGTAGATCAAGTTCCGGCAGTAGCAGAAGAAGACATCCTTCAACCTCACCACAATCTCTTTACCCCAACGGAGATTGAAGCTTTCAATATGATTGAGTTAGCTCGCATTCAAAACAAGTATCTCACAAGTGAAAATATTTTGTTGAAGGAGCATATCATCGCACTCAATGGCATTATCTGCAAATTGGAGGATCTCTTACGCTTGGGCGACTACCCATCATCACAAACACCTTCTTCACCAACAAAGAAGAACCGAGCATCGGGTATGGGCACTCCCCTTGGCAACTGCCAAGCTTGGGGGAGTGCCCCGGTATCGTATCACCATCACTTTTATCTTTACTGTTTTTCTTAGTTCAATCCTTTTGGTAATATCTTGATCTATTAGAATAAAAGTTCTTAGTATGATCTAGTCGTGAGTTTTGCTTTATAATTCCTCTATGTAATCGAGTCCGTGAGCTATATAATAAAGATTAGTGTTGAGTCAAGGTCTTGATTATTTTGCTATGATCTTGAGGGAATAGAACAAAATAGAAAGAAAAGAAATAAAACGAAATAAAGAGATCATATGGATCTTATGGAGAGTAGTGACTTCACATATAAAAAGTATGATGAATAAAAGTTGTTGAGAGTTGACAAACACAGTCTTGGTCATCGTTGCAATTAATATGAAGTAATAAAGAAAGAGAGGTTTTCACATATAAATATACTATCTTGGACATCTTTTATAATTGTGAGCACTCATTAAAGTATGATATGCTAAAGAGTTGACGTTGGACAAGGAAGACAACGTAATGGGTTATGTTTTCTTACATCTGAGATAAATTATATTGTCATGGATCATCCAACATGTTGAGCTTGCCTTTCCCTCTCTTGCTAGCCAATTTCTTTGCACCAAGTAGAGATACTACTTGTGCTTCCATATATCCCTAAACCCAGTTTTGCCATGAGATTCCACCATATCTACCTATGGATTGAGTAAGATCCATCAAGTAAGTTGTCATCGTTGCAAGAAATAAGAATTGCTCTCTAAATATGTATGACTTATTAGTGTGGAGAAAATAAGCTTTATATGATCTTGTGATTTGGAAGAAATAAAAGCGACGGACTGCATAATAAAGGTCCATATCACAAGTGGCAATATAAAGAGACGTTCTTTTGCTTTAAGATTTCGTGCATCCAAGCATAAAAGCACATGACAACCTCTGCTACCCTCTGCGAAGGGCCTATCTTTTATTCTTGTCTTATACTTCATGCAAAGAGTCATGGTGATCTTCAACTTTCCTTTTTACATTTTATCCTTTGGCAAGCACAATGTGTTGGAAAGATCCTGGTATATATGGCTAATTGTATGTGGGTTTTCATGAACTATTATTGTTGACATTACCCTTGAGGTAAAAAGTTGGGAGGCAAAACTATAAGCCCCTGTCTTTCTCTGTGTCCAATTAAAACTTCATAACCATAAATATCGTGTGAGTGTTAGCAATTGTGAAAGACTAAAAGATGGTTGAGTATATGGACTTGCCGAGAAGCTCTTATATTGACTCTTTCCTATGTTATGATAAATTGCAATTGCTTCAATGACTGAGATTATAGTTTGTTAGTTTTCAATGAAGTTTCTGATTCATACTTGAGTATGTGAATGAATTGTTACTTTAGCATGGGAGATCATATGATAATATATATATATATATATATGTTGTTGTTGTTCTAAGAATGATCATGATGCCCTCATGTCTGTATTTTATTTTATCGACACCTTTATCTCTAAACATGTCGACATATTTTTTGATCTCGGCTTTCGCTTGAGGACAAGCCAGGTCTAAGCTTGGGGGAGTTGATACATCCATTTTGCATCATGCTTTTATATAGATATTTATTGCATTATGGGTTGTTATTACACATTATGTCACAATACTTATGCCTATTCTCTCTTATTTTACAAGGTTTACATGAAGAGGGGGAATGCCGGCAGCTGGAATTCTGGGCTGGAAAAGGAGCAAATATTAGAGACCTATTCTGCACAGCTCCAAAAGTCTTGAATCTTCATGGAAGTTATTTTTCAATTAATAAAAAATACTGGCAAAAGAATCCACCAGAGGGGGCCCACACCATGGCCACAAGGGTGGGGGCGTGCCCTACACCCCTGGGTGCGCCCCCTGCCTTGTGGGCCCCCTGGCAGGCCTCCGGTGCCCATCTTATATATGAAGTCTTTCGTCCGATAAAAATCATAAGCAAGCTCACGGGACGAAACTCCGCCGCCACGAGGCGGAACCAATCTAGGGCTCCGTCGGAGCTGTTCTGCTGGGGAAACTTCCCTCCGATAGGGGGAAATCATCACCATCGTCACCACCAATGATCCTCTCATCGGGAGAGGGTCAATCTCCATCAACATCTTCACCAGCACCATCTCATCTCAAACCCTAGTTCATCTCTTGTATCGAATCTTTGTATCCAAACCACAGATTGGTACCTATGGGTTGCTAGTAGTGTTGATTACTCCTTGTAGTTGATGCTAGCACTAGTAGAAAACAGGGCTATGGTCCAGGCCGCATCAGTCCATTAGTCCCGGTTCAGTCTAGAACCGGGACCAATGTGGGCATTGGTCCCGGTTCGTGAGCCCAGGGGGCCGGCCGGGCCACGTGGGCCATTGGTCCCGGTTCGTCTGGACCTTTTGGTCCCGGTTGGTGGGATGAACCGGGACCAATGGGCCTCCCTCCTGGCCCACCACCATTGGTCCCGGTTGGTGGCTTGAACCGGGACCAAAGGCTCCCCTTTAGTCCCGGTTCATGTCACCAACCGGGACCAATGAGGTGCCTATATATACCCCTCGCTCGCGAGCAGAGCACCCCAGTGCTCTGTTTTTCTCTGGCCGAGGGGGAGAGGGCTTTGTGGTGCTCTAGCTCACCTCCTATGCACATGAGGTGTTCGATGGAATGCCCGAGCCACACTACTTAAGCTTTCTCCTCTCGAAGCTCGACCTCCAAGCTCCATTTTCCTCGAGATTTGTCTAGATTTAGCAGTCCGTCACGCCCCGTCCCCGTCTTCACCGCCGTCGATCACCCGCGCCGATCTCATCACCAACACCACCGTGGTGAGCCTCTTGTTCTTATCTTCTTTCTGAAAGGAAAAATATTCTTACTTGTATGTTTAGATAGATACTTGTATCATTTTCTTACATTTTTTATTGCATCTTATATAGTGCGATGGTTTTGGTATCCGCCCCCGTCGGCCCTCGTCCTGTCTATGATTTGGTTTTGGTATGTATATTATCTTTATAACTATTGGTTCATTTATTGTTTATGAAAATTATGCCGACCAACGTGACATAGATTTTATTTATCTAGGATGTATGTGAATCGGAAATGCTAACCGACCTTGTCGAGAGGTTAAATTTAGTTGAAGAAGAAAACAACTTGTTGAAGGAAAAAATAAAAAAAAATTAGGAGGAGAAGATGATATTAGAGTTGCATGTTGCGGATGTCGTCGATGATCACAAGATCAAGATGGATGCAATGCGCTTGAAGATTAGAAAGATTAGAAAATATGCCATTCATACCGAGGCTTGGTATCATTATGCCGTTGGATCAATTGTTACCTTGGTTGCGATTATGATCGCATTTGTTTTCGCATTGAAATGTTTTACATAGTTTCAATGTATGGTTTAATTAATTAGATGCTCTGGAGAGCTATATGTTATTAGATGAGAACTATGTATGCACTTTGGTTTTAATGTGATGATGAACTTCTATTAATTTGGACACTTAATTATATATAATGCACGCAGATGAACCGGCAATGGATGTACGGTGACAGACACACCCGTGAGTACATTAAGGGCGTGCATGAGTTTCTCGATGCGGCTGAGGCAAACAAGCAGAATGGTTTTATGTGTTGTCCATGCACTGAATGTGGGAATACGAGGTCTTACTCTAACCAGAAAATCCTTCACTCCCACCTGCTTTACAAGGGTTTCATGCCACACTATAATGTTTGGACGAGGCACGGAGAAATAGGGGTTATGATGGAAGACGGCGAAGAAGAAGAGTACGATGACAACTATGTGCCCCCTGAATACGGTGATGCTGCAACGGGGGGAGCTGGTGAAGATCAAGAGGAACCAGACGATGTGCCCAATGATGCTGCCACGGGTGAAGCTGCTGAAGATCAAGAGGAACCAGACGATGTGCCCGATGATGATGATCTCCGCCGGGTCATTGTCGATGCAAGGACGCAATGCATTAGTCAAAAGGAGAAGCTGAAGTTCGATCGCATGTTAGAGGATCACAAAAAAGGGTTATACCCCAATTGCGAAGATGGCAACACAAAGCTCGGTACCGTACTAGAATTGCTGCAGTGGAAGGCAGAGAATGCTGTGGCTGACAAAGGATTTGAGAAGCTACTGAAAATATTGAAGAAGAAGCTTCCAAAGGATAACGAATTACCCGACAGTACATACGCAGCAAAGAAGGTCGTATGCCCTCTAGGATTGGAGGTGGAGAAGATACATGCATGCCCTAATGACTGCATCCTCTACCGCGGTGCATACAAGGATCTGAACGCATGCCCGGTATGCGGTGCGTTGCGGTATAAGATCAGACGAGATGACCCTGGTGATGTTGACGGCGAGCCCCTCAGGAAGAGGGTTCCTGTGAAGGTGATGTGGTATGCTCCTATAATACCACGGTTGAAACGTTTGTTCAGAAACGAAGAGCATGCCAAGTTGATGCGATGGCATAGTGAGAACTGAAAGAAAGATGGGAAGTTGAGAGCACCCGCTGACGGGTCGCAGTGGAGAAAAATCGAGAGAAAGTACTGGGATGAGTTTGCAAAGGACCCAAGGAATGTATGGTTTGCTTTAAGCGCGGATGGCATTAATCCTTTCGGGGAGCAGAGCAGCAATCACAGCACCTGGCCCATGACTCTATGTATGTATAACCTTCCTCCTTGGATGTGCATGAAGCGGAAGTTCATTATGATGCCAGTTCTCATCCAAGGCCCTAAGCAACCGGCAACGAAATTGATGTGTACCTAAGGCCATTAGTTGAAGAACTTTTACAGCTGTGGAATGGAAACGGTGTACGTACGTGGGATGAGCACAGACAGGAGGAATTTAACCTTAAGGCGTTGCTGTTCGTGACCATCAACGATTGGCCCGCTCTCAGTAACCTTTCAGGACAGACAAACAAAGGATACCACGCATGCACGCACTGTTTAGATGACACTGAAAGTATATACCTGGACAAATGCAGGAAGAATGTGTACCTGGGCCATCGTCGATTTCTTCTGACCAACCATCAATGTCGAAAGAAAGGCAAGCATTTCAAAGGCGAGGCAGATCACCGGAAGAAGCCCGCCATGCACACCGGTGATCACGTGCTTGCTATGGTCAATGATTTACACTACGTAATCTTTGGAAAGGGTCCCGGTGGACTAGCTATTCCGAATGACGATGAGGGACACGCACCCATGTGCAAGAAGAAATCTATATTTTGGTACCTACCCTACTGGAAAGACCTAGAGGTCCGCTCCTCAATCGACGTGATGCACATGACTAAGAACCTTTGCATGAACCTGCTAGGCTTCTTGGGCGTGTATGGGAAGACAAAAGATACACCTGAGGCACGAGAGGACCTGCAACGTTTGCACGAAAAAGACGGCATGCCTCCGAAGCAGTATAAAGGTCCTGCCAGCTACGCTCTTACAAAAGAAGAGAAATAAATCTTCTTTGAATGCCTGCTCAGTATGAAGGTCACGACTGGCTTCTCGACGAATATAAAGGGAATAATAAATATGCCAGAGAAAAAGTTTTAGAACCTAAAGTTTCATGACTGCCACGTGATTATGACGCAACTGCTTCCGGTTGCATTGAGGGGGCTTCTACCGAAAAACGTCCGATTAGCCATTGTGAAGCTATGTGCATTCCTCAATGCAATCTCTCAGAAGGTGATCGATCCAGAAATCGTACCAAGGCTAAGGAGTGATGTGGCGCAATGTCTTGTCAGTTTCGAGCTGGTGTTCCCACCATCCTTCTTCAATATCATGACGCACGTCCTAGTTCATCTAGTCGACGAGATTGTCATCCTGGGGCCCGTATTTCTACACAATATGTTCCCCTTTGAGAGGTTCATGGGAGTCCTAAAGAAATATGTCCATAATCGCGCTAGCCAGAAGGAAGCATCTCCATGGGCCATCAAATAGAGGATGTTATCGGGTTTTGTGTTGACTTCATTCCTGGCCTTAACAAGATAGGTCTCCCTAAATCGCAGTATGAGGGGAGACTGACTGGAAAAGGCACTCTTGGAAGAGACTCAATAATATGCAGGGACGGATATTCTTGGTCTCAAGCACACTACACAGTTCTACAGAACTCTACCTTGGTGACCCCGTATGTTGATGAACACAAGAACAGTCTGCGCTCCAAACACCCGGAGCAATGCGACGACTGGATTACATGTGAACACATCAGGACTTTCAGCAGTTGGTTGCAAACACGTCTCAGAGGTGACAACACTGTTTGTGATGAGTTGTACTTGTTGTCCAGGGGACCATCTTTGACTGTATTGACTTACAAAGGATACGAGATAAATGGGAATACATTTTACACGATCGCCCAAGATCAAAAGAGCACCAACCAAAACAGCGGTGTTCGCTTTGATGCAGCAACCGAGAGCGGAAAGGACACATATTATGGTTACATAGTGGACATATGGGAACTTGACTACGGACCTGATTTTAAGGTCCCTTTGTTTAAGTGCAAATGGGTCAATCTGTTAGGCAGCGGGGTACAGGTAGACCCACAGTACGGAATGACAACAGTGGATCTGAAAAAATCTTGGGTACACTGACGAACCGTTCGTCCTAGCCAATGATGTGGCACAGGTTATCTATGTGAAGGACATGTCTACCAAACCGAGAAAAAGAAAAGATAAGGAAGCGAATACATCATACGATGAGCCAAAGCGCCACATAGTTCTTTCAGGAAAAATGGACATCCTGGGAGTGGACGGCAAGACAGACATGTCTGAAGATTATGAAAAGTTTCATGAAATTCCTCCCTTCAATGTCAAGGCTGACCCAAGCATCCTGATAAACAATGAAGATTATCCATGGTTACGGCGCAATAAGCAAATGACACAAGCGAAGAAAAAGTGAAGACTTTCTCCCGCAATAAGCAAATGCTATGTGGGTGAAATTATGATACCATCCCAACTTTAACTTTTTCAGAGTTCATTTGAAATGCTTTCATGTCTTATGGTTCGAAACTTTGATACTTCAAAAGTGATTGTCCATTTTGTACACGAAGTGCATCAAGTTTTTGTCGTAACCCTCTCTACTTTTTGGAACATGCTATGTGGGTGAAATGATGATACCATGCCAACTTTCAACCTTTTCAGAGTTCATTTTGAAATGCTTTTCAATTTCAGAGTCATTTAGCTCAAAGAATGAATTAATAGCAAACAGAATGAACTACAAAACTTTTATGAAAATAAAAACAATCAATTAAAATATTATGTTATGATCAACTAAAATAAAACTATAATATTCTTCAATAGCAAAAAGGATATATTTTTTGTGACCTAAAATCAAACTATAAGTATTTAATTGTAAGTATAAATAAAAAATAAATAGCAAAGAAGAAAAAAATTTCTATTTTTATAGTAAAGTTATTCATAAACTAGTGATTCACACAAATTTTATAAAATTCCAATTTAAACTATTCAAAATTTCAAAACTAATGGCACTAACAGAAAGTTTATAATTTTTGTGACCTAAAATCAAAAAGAAATCACTAAAAAACTATAAGTATTTAGTTGTAAGTATAAATAAAAAATAAATAGAAAAAATTCTATTTTTATAGTAAAGTTATTCATAAACTAGTGATTCACACAAATTTTATAAAATTCCAATTTAAACTATTCAAAATTTTAAAACTAATGGCACTAACAGAAAGTTTATAATTTTTGTGACCTAAAATCAAAATGAAATCACTAAAAAACTATAAGTATTTAGTTGTAAGTATAAATAAAAAATAAATAGAAAAAAATTCTATTTTTATAGTAAAGTTATTCATAAACTAGTGATTCACACAAATTTTTAAAAATTCAAATTTAAACTATTCAAAATTTAAAACTAATGGCACTAACAGAAAGTTTATAATTTTTGTGAGCTAAAAGCAAAAAGAAATCACTAAAAAACTATAAGTATTTAGTTTTAAGTAGAAATAAAAAAATAAAAAACCAAAAAATGTAGAAATAAAAAAGAAAAAACCAAAAAAAATGCCACCTACTGGGCCTCCACGGCCTAAATACGACTAGAAACCCTACATGGGCCAGGATTCAGGCCCGCAGAGGCCCAATAGGCCCACAGGCAGTAGCAAGTTTAGGCCCGAAAGCCTGCATTAGAGAGGAGCTCGAATGGGGAGGCACAGCAGCGCTTATAAGCAAGTGCCGGCGCCCTTCAGCTAGCGATGTGGGACTAAACTTTTGGGCGCGGGCAGCACAAGGGCATTGGTCCCGGTTGGTGGCACCAACCGGGACTAAAGGGGGGCATTGGTCACGGTTGGTGCCACGAACCGTGACCAATGCCCCCCTTTAGTCCCGGTTGGTGCCACCAACCGGGACCAAAGGCCGCCGCTTCCCGCCCTTTGGGCTGCTGAAAATTGGCCTTTGGTCCCGGTTGGTGGCACCAACCGGGACTAAAGGGGGGCATTGGTCACGGTTGGTTTCACGAACCGGGACCAATGCTCTGGCTATATAAGCCAACACTTGTGAAATTCTCGATTCAGTTCGATCGATCTCCTCGTCCTCTCCTCCGACGACGCCGCCAGGCTGCTCCTCGTCCTCGTCGCCGCCGAGCTCTCCGGACCACGTCGTCACCTCCCTGAGCCCGCGCCGTCCTCGTCGCCGGCATCCCTGAGCCTGCCGCCCTCGTCCCCATCGTCACGTGCCTGCCCGAGCTCGCCTCCTTGTCCCCGGCCGTCACTGCGTGCCGCCCGGCCCGAGGCTGCCGTCCCCGTCACCGCGTGCCGCCCCGAGCCCGCCGTCCTCGTCGCCGAACTCCAGCCGTCGCCGCCCCCCTCAAAGTGAGCCCCCCTCTCGAGTGCCACTCTTGCACCCGAGCGCCCTTGCTCCGCCCCTGCTCCATGGTCGCCGCCGGCCCCGATGCATTCAAGAGTAGAAGGAGAGGAGAAGTAGAGGAGAGGAGAAGTGGAGCAGCAGCAACGCGCTGTCCACTTTTCTGAATTTTTTGGAATTTCTGAATTTTTTTGTCCATATAGAAGGTGTTTGATGAAATGCTAGATGGCTTTGGGCATTTTTGGAATTTTTTAAAAAAAATTGTGGTGAAGTACTGATGCAAGACAAAGGCGATGGCAAAATTTCAGAATTTTTGGAGAGGTTTAGAATAGGTTTTCAACAAGTTATTTGAATCCGATTCAAATTTCATTTGAATGAAATTTGAAAATTTTGAACTATGGATCAGAATATGCTAAATATGTCAAAAATGTTTTTTTATATGATGTTTTTTTTCATATATGTATTCATTTTTTTATTTAGGTTGTTAATTAGTAGATATCGACTTTAGGTTAGTGTAGAGGAAAAAGTAAAATAAGGAAAAGGAAGAAAAGAGGAAGAAGGAAGAAGAAGAAGAAGAAAAGGAAGGAGTGGAAAAAGGAAAATAAGAAGAGGAAGACTTCTTTTTTTTTCTTCGATCTTATCCTCTTTTTTGTTCATGGATATATGCTAAAGAAAACGAGGGGGTGATAGATGAGGATGAGGGGTCGAGAGTGGGACGAGAGGTCGAGAGGTGTCGAGGGGAGAAAAAATATGTTATCAGG
Source organism: Triticum urartu (assembly GCF_056163025.1). Taxonomy (NCBI): domain Eukaryota; kingdom Viridiplantae; phylum Streptophyta; class Magnoliopsida; order Poales; family Poaceae; genus Triticum; species Triticum urartu. Next base: position 71,897,486 of record NC_141874.1, read on the forward strand.
GACGAGGGTCATCGAGGGGTCGAGAGAGGGACGAGGGGTCGAGAGAACTAAATAAGAAGAAGAAGAGGAGAGGAAGAAGAGGAGAAATAAATAAGAAGAAGAAAAAATAAGAAAAAGAAGAGGAGAAGAAGAAAGGAATAGTGGAGAAGAAGAAAAAATAGAATTATTCTTCTCCTCTAGCTATTCCTTTCTTCTTCTCCTATTTCTTCTTCTTCTTCTTCTTCTTCTTCTTCTTATTTTTTATCGGGAACGAGGGTGTCGAGGATCGCCGAGGGGTCGAGGGTCGGGAACTAGGGTAGAGGGTCGAGGGTCGTTAAGGGGTCAAGGGTCGAGGGTTCGAGGGTTCTATAGGGTCGAGGGTCGAGGGTTCCAGGGTCGTCTAGGGGTCGAGGGTTCCAGGGTCGTCGAGGGTTCGAGGGGTCGAGGATCACCGAGGGGTCGAGAGAGGTTTCCTAGTGTCAAAGTATGGAAGAAATCCATGCCTTCATCATTAGCCGAAAGTAACCAGGGCATGTTGGTACGAAGTTCTGCAAAGTTGTTCTGGAATGGAGTCCCGGATAGAATAGTCCGCCTTTTGGTACGAATTCAGCAAAGGCCTTCCAAATAGTGATATTCAGAAGGCTCTTGCTGAACTTTGTACCAAAAATCGAATTATCCTATCTGGGACTCCGTTCCAGAACAGCTTTGAAGAGCTTCGTACCATCATGCACATGTTACTTTCGCCTAATGATGAAGACATGGTTTTGTTGAATCCTTTGACACTACGCAACCTCCCGACCCCTCGGCGATCCTCTCGAACATGAGAGGAAGAAGAGGATCGTCGAGGGGTCGAGGGTTCCAGGGTCGTCGAGGGTTCGAGGGGTCGAGAGAGGTTTCCTAGTGTCAAAGTATTGAAGAAATCCATGCCTTCATCATTAGCCGGAAGTAACCAGGGCATGTTGGTACGAAGTTCTGCAAAGTTGTTCTGGAATGGAGTCCCGGATAGAATAATCCGCCTTTTGGTACGAATTCAGCAAAGGCCTTCCAAATAGCGATATTCGGAAGGCTCTTTCTGAACTTTGTACCAAAAAGCGAATTATCCTATCTGGGACTCCGTTGCAGAACAACTTTGAAGAGCTTCGTACCATCATGCACATGTTACTTTCGCCTAATGATGAAGACATGGTTTTGTTGAATCCTTTGACACTAGGCAACCTCCCGACCCCTCGGCGATCCTCTCGAACATGAGAGGAAGAAGAGAATAAAAAAAGAAGAGGAAGAAGAAAAAAAAGAGGAGAAGAAAGAATAGAGGAGTTCTTCTCCTCTATTCTTTCTTCTCTTTTTTTCTTCTTCTTCCTCTTTTTTTATCGGGAACGAGGGTCGTCGAGGGACATAGATGTAGTGTCGTCGTTGTCGATATATACCCCCTCCCGATAGCTTACTATGATTAGGTAGCTAGTTCTACGTTTGGCACTAATATATCCATCTGTCATGTTTGAATAATAATTGCCATGTTGTAAATATTTGTAGAAACTATGGACACCGCCCTAGACGAAGCAACAAAAGAAGCATTGTTGAGGGAGATAATCGCAGAAGGAAGTGATGCCGTCTCATACTTTCTCAACGAAACCGATGGTCTGGAAGGAGAGGGTGAACAAGCTGGCTACGGTGACCTAATGCCGGTGCAAGAAGAAGAACATGAGGACGGCTCCAGTAACCCAATGCCGGTGCAAGAAGGAGACTGTGATGACGGCTCCGGTGACCGAACCGAGTCCGGCCAGGTATATATATTAGTTAAGCCTATGCTGACCGATTGATGCATTCATTGTTTTGGTATGTACACATATTAATTAAGTCTTTGTTCTTTTTTCTAGCCCTCCGGATCGAGCACAACTTCGGTAAAGAGACGAGGCCCAAAGAAAAAGTTGAGCTCGGATGAAAAGCTTGAGATCACAGCAATCGCGCCCGACGGCCAACCTATTGAACCCCTCCGGACAAAGAGCGCATTTGTTGCTTAGTGCGGGGTTCTGGTTAGGGACAAGATCCCGATAAGCATCCAGCAATGGTTTAAGCTAGCTACAGAAGACCCTGAGGTGTCTTATGTCAATGATATGCAGAAAAATGATCTTTGGACTGAGCTGAAGTCAAATTTCACCCTACCGCCAGGGGATAATCCAGAGAACCCAATTAAAGAGAAATTAATCAAGTCTTTTGCTCTGAAGAGGATGGCAGAACTATTCAGGAGGTGGAAGAAAGAGCTGAATAATAAGTTTGTCGAAAATAATGAGACACCAGAATTCAAGGGCAGATATGAGAAGATCAGAGATCACTGGCCCGCATTTGTGGCCCACAAGACATCGGAAAAGAGTGAGAAGATGTCGGCGACAAACGAGCAAAATGCTGCAAAGAAGAAGCTTCACCATCGCACGGGGTCAGGTGGCTACCTCGTAGCCCGGCCTAAGTGGTCCAAGAGTGAGAATGATCTGGTTCTTAAAGGGATCGAACCAGAGACAAATAACTGGCCAGACCGTTGCCGGACTTGGTTCTTCGGGGCTGGCGGAACCTTGGACCCTGAAATAGGGAAGTGCATTTGGACGGACGAACAAATGGACATACCAGTCAGTAAGCTTAAGCAGTATATCGAAGCAGCGCAGGAAGGGACGTTCTTTCCAGACAGAGAGAACGACGAGCTCACAATGGCCCTCAGGAATCCTGAGCACCCTGGACGGACACGAGGCACGCCAGGCTCCGTTCCGTGGAAGGTTGGGTTTCCGGACGCAGGCGGTTACAAATCCCATGAGAGGAGGAAAAAAGTGCAGCGGACCCAAATGCAGGCGCTGCAAGCAAGGGTAGACGCGATAGAGGAACGAGAAGCAAATCGCACCAAACATACTGCCGAAGCCTCCCCCGAAGCTACCCCGCCATCTCAGCGCAGAAGCAGCGTGGCTTCCACCGAGCTGCTTTAGCCGGAGCATGCCTTGACGGCTCCTGCCAGCTATCCCGTGGATGCTATCATGGAGTCTCAAAATTGCCACCTTATGACGCAATGGATGAATTTGAAGGTCAAGGCGGCTGTTGGCTCTGTTTATCCTACTGAACCCGGCGCAACTTTTCACTACTGGCCGATTCCAGAAGGATATGCTAGGGTGATGGTGGATGAGATAACGGAGGGATTTGAGGACCTCCAGCTTGACCACCCTACCGGTGAAGGGGAGACTCGGCTGGGGTCTGCTTTGAAGACTCCATGCCTATGGCGGAAGGAGCTCATCAACCTTCCGAACTGGACGCCTCCGCCTCCTCCTCCTCCTCCGGCGAGTCAGGGCACTCCACCTCCTCCACCGCCTCCTCCTCCGGCGAGTGACGATCAGGGCCCTCGGCCGGCTCCTTCTCCGGCGCGTGGCGGCACTCCGCCTCCTTCTCTGCCTGCGCCGACGTGCCCGAGCAGCCAGCCTCCTCCTTCTCTGCCTCGTCAGCAAGGGCGGAAGAGACCTGCCGCCGCTCCAGCTGCTCTGGCGCGTCGTAGTCCTTCTCCTCCGCCTCTTAAGCAAGTAAAGAAGACAACCGCTCCGTCTACTCGGTCGGCGTCTAGCAGTACAACCAGAGGCGGTCGGACATACAGATTCGGTCCTTCTCTGAAGACTCCAGAGAAGTTACCATACGAGAGGACCCAGGAGGAGAACGCCGAGATCGCGCGAGAAGAAGTGAGGAAATTCTTTGAAGGGGTGAAAGCAAAGAAACATCCACCTCCGGAGGAGAAGGTAGATCGGGTGAAAGTGAAGCCCACTCTGGCTGCCCTGACAAAACCACCGAAGTCTGATCCGCCTAAAGGAAACTATGACCGCATTATTGGAAAGGAATTTGCCGAAGTGGAGCGGTCGGGAAGTACTGTCAGTGATCAAAGGCTGAGAGAACGACGAGCGGGGAAACAAATTGCCCAGCTCGGCGAACAAGCAAAGCAATCGTGCCCCCCGCTCAAGATGCCTAGCCACAACGTCGCTAATGATCCGAGGATGGTGCCCGGTTATAGCAATCTTGCAGATTACCTGCCCGACGAAGTACATTATGAACCCATGGAGATGCAGATACAAAGATACGAGTACGGGAAGCCTCTCGTCAAAGATGAAAGATCTCTATCAACGATGATGCGAAGATTGCATGATTGGTACTTGAAAATCTGCAGAGACTCTAGGGGGAGGAGTACTTTGTATTTGAAAGTTAAAATGGAGCATGACCTCGTTGGAATTGATCTGTTGCCTGTTCCATTTGAGGAGTTCTATCAGTTTTTCAATCAATTGGCCCTCGATAAAACAACGGTCGCCTGCTACTGTCTGTAAGTAGTAGTACTTCTGTCATTAAGTTTCTCTATATAGCTTAGCTCTTTCATTGCATGTATTTATAATCATCCTCACTATATTATGCAGATTGAAGATCATCGAATTGAAGAAAAGACAAGTCGGTGATATTGGGTTCATTTACACATATCTCATAGATGCAACTCAGGTTAAATTTCATGCCGCAGAAACCGAGGCCAGCATGCTACAATCGTTGATAATAAATCAAAACAAAGATATAATACTCTTTCCTTACAATTTCAAGTGAGTGTTACTGTCTTGTGCGTATTCGGTTTCCCTTATATATTAGTCAAGGTTATAGTAATGTAATTGATGAGTTATGCATGCGTGTGCAGTTTCCACTATATTCTCCTACAGATTAAGCTTGAGCAGGGACTAGTAACCGTCTTGGACTCAAGACGAAAAGATCCCAAGGACTATGCAGACATGACTCAAATACTTGAGAATTAAGTTAAATCAATCATTATCCACCATATCAGCAACTTTGTTCATTTCCTGGTATATCAAGTAATTGTTTTCTTTGTCCGGCAGGGTTTGGAGAAAATTCACCAGAAAAGCTCCGGGACTGCCGAAGGAGCTGCAATTTAGACACCCGAAAGTAAGTACTAGCTATAGTAGCATTTTAAGCGCATCTACTAGTCATTCAAGCGCTAGTTTCATCAATACCATTTGGCATTCTTGCTTATCAGTTTGATTAACCTCTATTTCTTGTAAAGTGGTTGTGGCAGGAACAAGGGAATGATTTCTGTGGATACTATGTTTGCGAGTCCATCCGCCACACGACCTGTGAGCGGGGCTACACTGACGAACAATATGAAGTACGTAAATAACAACATTCACAATTTTATTTTATTACCATCATTTGTGTTGAGTTTCATTCATTCATATATATATGTATTGACCCCCTTCTTTAAATTAGATGCTTTGGAAGCGGGATGAACTCCTAGCACCAGCTCGCATGCGAGGAATTCAAGAGGAATTGGCGGCATTCTTTCTTGACCATGTGATCCCTGAAGACGGAGAATTCTATGTTGACCCTGAGTCCGTATGATTATATTTGTAAGAGATAATTACTGTATATATGTAGCCGGTAGTGTCAGAGATATACGAGAACTTGTTGTTCGACCAATCTCTCGGAGAAAGAGAGGTGGTCGATATCACTTCTCTCTGTATGCATATATGTTCATCACGATCTTCTGTTTCCTTCGTTTGCTTACTAGCTAGCCAGCGTGTCTAGTGCTCTCTATACGTATGTATAGTACGTAGCGTCGACCAAGCACGGACATAAGAGAGGACACTTCTCTCTATTAATTATAGCTAGCTAACACAATATATGAAACACCTAAATTAACCCCCCAAAACCCCCAACCCCCCCCCCCTTCAAAAAAAACAAAAACCCCAGCCACAGAAATGCTGACGCGTGGATGCCTATTGGCCCCGGTTGGTGCCACCAACCGGGACCAAAGGGTCTCCTGACTGGGCTCTGCGCACTGCCCACGTGGAGGCCCATCAGTCCCGGTTCTGGATTAAACCGGGACTAAAGGGTCGGGGCATTAGTACCGACACTTTAGTCCCAGTTCAGGAACCGGGACTAAAGGCCCTTACGAACCGGGACTGTAGGCCCTTTTTCTACCAGTGTAGTTGGTTTACTTGGTGAAAGATCATATGTTCAGATCCATTATGCATATTAATACCCCTCTGATTATGAACATGAATATGCTTTGTGAGTAGTTACGTTTGTTCCTGAGGACATGGGAGAAGTCTTGCTATGAGTAGTCATGTGAATTTGGTATTCGTTCGATATTTTGATGAGATGTATGTTGTCATCCCTCTAGTGGTGTCATGTGAACGTCGACTACATGACACTTCACCATTGTTTGGGCCTAGAGGGAGGCATTGGGAAGTAATAATTAGATGATGGGTTGCTAGAGTGACAGAAGCTTAAACCCTAGTTTATGCGTTGCTTCGTAAGGGGCTGATTTGGATCCATATGTTTCATGCTATGGTTAGGTTTACCTTAATACTTCTATTGTAGTTGCGGATGCTTGCAATAGGGGTTAATCATAAGTGGCATGCTTGTCCAAGTAAGGGCAGTACCCAAGCACCGGTCCACCAACATATCAAATTATCAAAGTACCAAACGCGAATCATATGAACGTGATGAAAACTAGCTTGACGATAATTCACATGTGTCCTCGGGAGCGCTTTACTTTATATAAGAGTTTGTCCAGGCTTGTCCTTTGCTAAAAAAGGATTGGGCCATCTTGCTGCACCTTATTTACTTACAAATTACCTTATCACAAAACTATCTGTTACCGATAATTTCAGTGCTTGCAGAGAATACCTTACTGAAAACTGCTTATCATTTCCTTCTGCTCCTCATTGGGTTCGACACTCTTACTTACCGAAAAGGCTACGATAGATTCCCTACACTTGTGGGTCATCAATTATCTATGAACAATATTTGATTCTTCTCTGAATTCTTTTATGCATGATTTAAATATCTTTGCAAGTCTCTTCAAATTATCGGTTTGGTTTGGCCTACTAGATTGATCTTTCTTTTAATGGGAGAAGTGCTTAGCTTTGGGTTCAATCTTGCGGTGTCCTTTCCCAGTGATAGCAGGGGCAGCAAGGCACGTATTGTATTGTTGCCATCGAGGATAAAAAAGATGGGGTTTATATCATATTGCTTGAGTTTATCCCTCTACATCATGTCATCTTGCCTAATGCGTTACTATGTTCTTATGAACTTAATACTCTAGATGCATGCTGGATAGCGGTCGATGTGTGGAGTAATTGTAGTAGATGCAGAATCATTTTGGTCTACTTGTCGCGGATGTGATGCCTATATATATGATCATGCCTAGATATTCTCATAATTATTCGCTTTTCTATCAATTGCTCGACAGTAATTTGTTCACCCACCATAGAATTTTCTATCTTGAGAGAAGCCACTAGTGAAACCTATGGCCCCCGGGTCTATCTTCCATCATATTATTTTCATATCAGCTTGCTATTTCTATTACCGTCTATTTTGCATTCTTTATTTTCAAATCTATATCATAAAAATACCAAAAATATTTATCTTATATCTCTATCAGATCTCACTTCCATAAGTGGCAGTGAAGGGATTGACAACCCCTTTATCGCATTGGTTGCGAGGTTCTTGTTTGTTTGTGCAGGTACTAGGAGACTTGCGTGTTACCTCCTACTGGATTGATACCTTGGTTCTCAAAAACTGAGGGAAATACTTACACTACTGTGCTGCATCACCCTTTCCCCTTCAAGGGAAAACCAACGCATGCTCAAGAGGTAGCATGCCCCATGATCACGACCAAGACGAAGCGATCCGGGCCACAAAACCGAGGATTGCCCCAGCCTACCCTGCCACAACTGTGGGGGGGTGCATCACACATGGAGCGCTTGCTTCAACCGGAGCCTTGTTTTCCGCAGAGGACCAAGGTGCCCGACCTGCGGTGGCTTCGTGCACGAGGTACCCAACTGCTTGTCCAAAGGCAAGTTCCAGATCCCTATGTGCTTGGTGTGCAACGAGGAACATCGCCCCAGACACTGCCCCTTTCGTCTGGTCCAGTATTCGGGGTGGATGGGCTATGGAAAATGCATCCAGTGTGGTGATCCCACTCATGTTTTTTGCCACTGTCCTAATAAGTACTAATTTCTTGGTGTCTTGATAGTATTTTAGTTCGTGAGTTTCTTGAGTACTTTTCAGGACTATATTAGCCAGTGGTTTGCCCATTTTGTGGATGTATGAGCTTGAATCTTTAGGCCTTGTCAAGGCACTCCAATGCTATGTTATGGGAAACACATTGTCAAATGTTGATATCTTATTAATGTAACTGTAAGGATCAAACACCTAGTATATTATGGGAAACATATTGTGTTCACGTGTGAAGCATTGCATATGTGATAACAATCTGATGCCCCTCCCCATGAAACTTATCTATTCTAGAAAAAATCCAAAACTACTCAATTACAAGGAAAACACAAAATGAAAAACTGTTCTAGCAAAAAAAATCCAAGCAACTGTCTAGCAAAACAAAGCAACTCCATTACAAAAAAACACATGCAAAAGGCCTGTTCAAAACGAATCCGAGCAACTGCCCCAACAAATCATGAGAACTTAACAATGCTAATTAATTGCCTAACAATGATGCTCGATTGCATGTCATTGCTAATTAGTTGGCAATGGTGCTAGGAGAAGTTGTTTGTTGGTGTAGCTCATGTTGCCTATAATTTGAAACATAGTGTTAGCATACTCGATAGTGGGGTATACACCTTATATGTGAATTTAGTGAATATGATAGTCATGGGAGGCAACTTACAAGGACTTCTTATTGATAGGCAATCATAGTAGGCAAACTAAGAAGTTGCTTTTCTATAGAACTAAAGTTGCCTCTGCAACACCCAAAAGTTGCTTAGATTGTTTACTCCTATGGGATCTAGTTTTGAAGAACTCATCGCAAGTAACCCAACGATGAAAACGAATCTAAATTCTGATACTCGAATCAAAAGTTATGGTCTTTAAAAATGTCTAAAACCAAAATAAAAGCACACTATTTTTCCTTTCTTGACTTGTCCGAAGTAGGGAGTGTACGTTTCAAGGAACGAGGACCGGATAGTTTCTATTTTTGTAGTGTAATAATGACACACGGGATGCTAATTTCCTTTTATGGCATGTCTGCTCCCCCGTGCTGTGTGAGTTTTTGTCGTGTAGCGTGTGCGCTCGGATAATCCAATTAATGCAGCTGCACTAATGAGTATTTGGGTTTTGTTTTCTACTATGAAGCACACATTGTATTTTGAAGCACAATTTGATTGTGATTGAAGAATGAAAATGTAAGTGTAAGGAACAAGCACATACCATGCTATAGGAAACACATTGTGTGCATTTTACTTGTCAGTGAGCCAACGGAAGCAGTCTTAAATGAAAGGAAGCTCATAGGCAAACTGAATACATCATTGTGTCTATGAAAATGAAAGCCAGACATTCCCACAAAAATTTAGGATGTGTTTGGTTTGAGGACTACCCTCTCAGGGACAGGGATAACCCTTTTTCGATGGATGCCGCCCGTTTGGATGTGAGGCGAGGAAGGATAGGGTCAAGCAGGCTTAGAATATTCCTCAAAAACTGGGATGCGTTGACCCGCGAAAAATGAGCGGGTGGCGGCACACGCGTCGTTGTGGTCACGCGCGAAATGTTTTTCTCGGCTAGATTGGCTCCCGCTTACCCCGCTTACCCTCACTTTCCCCCCATTACTCGCCTCTCTCTTCTTGCGAGGCGGCGGCGCATCTAGCAAATAGTAGAGAGGCCGGCGGGAGGTGAGCTCCTTCTCTACTCGTTCCCTATCTTCTCTGCTTCGTCTTGTGTGTGCCGGCCGGCCGTTGTGGAGGGTGTTCCTGGGCGATGTCCGCAAGGATTTCCGGCGGCGGCGCGGCTGAATCTCAAGGCCGGCGGCGGCTGGGGGCCTCAGGAGGCGCGCACTTGGCTGGATCTGAAGCCTGGCGGCGGTGGAGATGGATCTGAAGGCTGGCGACCGAGGGCTTCAGGAGGCGTGGCCGGCCGGTGACTGATGCATGCACACTGCGTGTGTGAAGGAAATATGCCCTAGAGGCAATAATAAAGTTGTTATTTATATTTCCTTATATCATGATAAATGTTTATTATTCATGCTAGAATTGTATTAACCAGAAACTTAGTACATGTGTGAATACATAAACAAACAGAGTGTCACTAGTATGCCTCTACTTGACTAGCTCGTTAATGAAAGATTGTTAAGTTTCCTAGCCATGGACAAATAGTTGTCATTTGATAAGCGGGATCACATCATTAGAGAATGATGTGATTGACTTGACCCATCCGCTAGCTTAGCACGATGATCGTTACAGTTTCATTGCTACTGCTTTCTTCATGACTTATACATGTTCCTAAGACTATGAGATTATGCAACTCCCGAATACCGGAGGAACACCTTATGTGCTATCAAACGTCACAACATAACTAGGTGATTATAAAGATGCTCTACAGGTGTCTCCAATGGTGTTTGTTGAGTTGGCATAGATCAAGATTAGGATTTGTCACTCTGAGTATCGGAGAGGTATCTCTGGGCCCTCTCGGTAATGCACATCACTATAAGCCTTGCAAGCAATGTGACTAATGATTTAGTTACGGGATGATGCATTATGGAACGAGTAAAGAGACTTGCCGGTAACGATATTGAACTAGGTATTGAGATACCGACGATCGAATCTCGAGCAAGTAACATACCGATGACAAAGGGAATAACGTATATCGTTATGCGGTTTGACCGATAAAGATCTTTGTAGAATATGTAGGAACCAATATGAGCATCCAAGTTCCGCTATTGGTTATTGACTGGAGATGAGTCTCGGTCATGTCTACATAGTTCTCGAACCCGTAGGGTCCGCACGCTTAACGTTCTGTGACGATTTGTATTATGAGTTATGTGATTTGATGACTGAAGTTTGTTCGGAGTCTCGGATGAGATCGGGGACATGAAGAGGAGTCTCGAAATGGTCGAGACATAAAGATCGATATATTAGAAGGCTATATTCGGACATCGGAAAGGTTCCGAGTGATTCGGGTATTTTTAGGAGTATCAAAGAGTTAGGGGAATTCGTATTGGGCCTTAATGGGCCATACGGGAAAGGAGAGAAAGGCCTCAAGGGTGGTTGTGCCCCTTCCCCATGAACTGGTCCGAATTGGACTAGGGAATGGGGGCGTCCCCTTCCTTCCTTCTTCTTCTCCCTTCCCCTTTTCCTATTCCACGTGGGAGGTGGAATCCTACTAGGACTAGGGAGTCCTAGTAGGACTCCACACTTTGGGCGCGCCCTATGAGGGCCGGCCTCCTCCTCCCTCCATCCTTTATATACGTGGCGAGGGGGCACCCCATAGACACACAAGTTGATCATTGATCTCTTAGCCGTGTGCGGTGCCCCCCATCACCATAATCCATCTCGGTCATATCGTAGCGGTGCTTAGGCGAAGCCCTGTTCCGATAGCATCATCATCACCGTCATCATGCCGTCGTGCTAACAAAGCTCTCCCTCGATACTCTGCTGGATTGTGAGTTCGTGGGACGTCACCGAGCCGAACGTGTGCAGATCACGGAGGTGTCGTACTTTCGGTACTAGGATCGGTCGATCGCGAAGACGTACGACTACATCAACCGCATTGTCATAATGCTTCCGCTTACGGTCTATGAGGGTACGTGGACAACACTCTTCCCCTCTTGTTGCTATGCATCACCATAATCTTGCGTGTGCGTAGGATTTTTTTTGAAATTACTGCGTTCCCAATAGTGGCATCCGAGCCAAGTCTATGCGTAGATGTTATATGCACGAGTAGAAAACAAAGGAGTTGTGGGTGTGAGTATATACATATTGCTTGCCGTCACTAGTTGATTCTTGATTCAGCAGTATTGTTGTATGAAGCGGCTCAGACCGACATTACGCGTACGCTTATGCGAGACTGGTTCTACCGACGTGCTTCGCACACAGATGGCTAGTGGGTGTCTATTTCTCCAACTTTAGTTGAATCGGATTTAATGAACAGGGTTCTTTCTGAAGATCAAAAAGCAATCACTATACCGCGTTGTGGTTTTTGATGCGTAGGTAAGAACGGTTCTTGCTCAGCCCGTAGAAGCCACGTAAAACTTGCAACAACAAAGTAGAGGACGTCTAACTTGTTTTTGCAGGGCTTGTTGTGATGTGATATGGTCAAGACGTGATGAGATATAAGTTGTTGTATGAGATGATCATGTTTTTGTTGAAGTTATCGGCAACTGGCAGAAGCCTTATGATTGTCTCTTTATTGCATAACATGCAAGCGCCAAATAATTGCTTTACTTTATCGCTATGCGATAGCAATAGTTGCAAGAGCAATAGTTGGTGAGACGACCATGTGATGACACGTTGATAGAGATCAAGATGATGGAGATCATGGTGTCATGCCTGTGATGATAGAGATCATGATGGTACTTTGGAGATGGAGATCAAAGGCGCAAGATGATCGTGGCCATACCATGTCACATATTTTGATTGCATGTGATCTTTATCCTTTGTGCATCTTATTTTGCTTAGTTCGGAGGTAGCATTATAAGATGATCTCTCACTAAATTTCAAGGTATAAGTGTTCTCCCTGAGTATGCACCGTTGCGACAGTTCGTCGTGCCGAGACACCATGTGATGATCGGGTGTGATAAGCTCTACGTTCACATACAACGGGTGCAAGCCATTTTGCACACGCGGGATACTCAAGTTAAACTTGACGAGCCTAGCATATGCAGATATGTCCTCGGAACACTAGAGACCAAAAGGTCGAGTATGAATCATATAGTAGATATGATCAACATAGTGATGTTCACCATTGAAAACTACTCCATCTCACGTGATGATCGTACATGGTTTAGTTGATTTGGATCACGTGGTCATTTAGATGACTAGAGGGATGTCTATCTAAGTGGGAGTTCTTAAGTAATATGATTAATTGAACTTAAATTTATCATGAACTTCGTCAGGATAGTATTTGCGTATCTATGTTGTAGATCAATTGCTCGCGTATAGCTTCCCCGTTTTATTTATGATATGTTCCTAGAGAAAACTATGTTGAAAGATGATTGTAGCAAGGATGCGGATTGGATCCGAGATCTGAGGATTATCTTCGTTGCTGCACAGAAGAATTATATCCTTGATGCACCGCTAGGTGACATAACTATTGCAGGAGCAAATACAGACGTTATGAACGTGTGAAAAAGCTCGGTATGATGACTACTTAATAGTTTATTGCACCATGCTTTACGGCTTATAACCGGGACTTCAAAAATATTTTGAACGACATGGATCATATGATATGTTCCAAGAGTTGAAATTGGTATTTCATACTCATGCCCGTGCCGAGAGGTAGGAGACCTCTGACAGTACTTTGCCTACAAGATGGAGGAAAATAGCTCAACCAGTGAGCATGTGCTCAGATTGTCTGGGTACTACAATTGCTTGAATCAAGTGGGAGTTAATCTTCCAGATAAGATAGTAATTGACAAAGTTCTCTAGTCACTATCACCAAGTTACTGGAACTTCGTGATGAACTATAATACGCAAGGGATGACGAAAGTAATTCCCAAGCTCTTCGCGATGCTGAAATCAGCGAAGGTAGAAATCAAGAAAAGCATCAAGTGTTGATGGTTGACAAGATCACTAGTTTCAAGTAAAAGGGCAAAGGAAAGAAAGGGAACTTCAAGAAGAATGGCAAGCAAGTTGCCACTCCCATGAAGAAGCCCAAAGCTAGACCCAAGCCTGAAACTAAGTGCTTCTACTGCAAAGGAAATGGTCACTGGAAGTGGAACTACCCTAGATACTTGGCGGATAAGAAGGATGGCAAAGTGAACAAAAGTATATTTGATATACATGTTATTGATGTGTACTTTACTAGTATTTATAGGAACCCCTCAGTATTTGATACTGGTTCAGTTGCCAAGAGTAGTAACTCGAAACGGGAGTTGCAAAATAAATAGAGACTAGATAAGGGCGAGGTGATGATGTGATTTCGAAGTGATTCCAAGGTTGATAAGATCACCATCGCACACTCCCTTTACCTTCGGGATTAGTGTTGAACCTAAAATAAATGTTATTTGGTGTTTGCGTTGAGCATGAATATGATTGGATCATGTTTATTGCAAAACGGTTATTCATTTAAGTCAAAGAATAATTGTTGTTCTATTTACATGAATAAAACCTTCTATGGTCATACACTCAATATAAATGGTTTATTGAATCTCGATCGTAGTGATACACATATTCATTATATTGAAACCAAAAGATGCAAAGTTAATAATGATAGTGCAACTTATTTGTGGCACTGTCGTTTAGGTCATATTGGTGTAAAGCGCATGAAGAAACTCCATGCTGATGGGCTTTTGGAATCACTCGATTATGAATCACTTGATGCTTGCGAACCATGCCTCATGGGCAAGATGACTAAGACTCCGTTCTCCGGAACAATGGAGCGAGCAACTGACTTATTGGAAATAATACATACTGATGTATGCGGTCCGATGAGTGTTGAGGCTCGTGGCGGGTATCGTTATTTTCTGACCTTCACAGATGATTTGAGCAGATATGGGTATATCTACTTGATGAAACATAGGTATGAAACATATGAAAAGGTCAAAGAATTTCAGAGTGAAGTGGAAAATCATCGTAACAAGAAAATAAAGTTTCTATGATCTGGTCATGGAGACGAATATTTGAGTTACGAATTTGGTCTTCAACTAAAACAATGTGGAATAGTTTCACAAATTCATGCCACCTAGAACACCACAACATAATGGTGTGTCCGAACGTCATAACCGTACTTTACTGGATATAGTGCAATCTATGATGTTTCTTACCGATTTACCACTATCATTCTGGGGTTATGCATTAGAGATAGCTACATTCACGTTAAATAGGGCACCGTCTAATCCGTTGAGACGACACCGTATGAACTATGGTTTGGCTAGAAAAGTAAGTTGTCGTTTCTTAAAGTTTGGGGTTGTGATGCTTATGTGAAAAAGTTTCAGCCTGATAAGCTCAAACCCAAATCGGAAAAGTGCGTCTTCATAGGATACCCAGAAGAAACTGTTAGGTACACCTTCTATCACAGATCCGAAAGGCAAGATCTTTGTTGCTAAGTGTGGATCCTTTCTAGAGAAGAAGTTTTTCTCGAAAGAAGTGAGTGGGAGGAAAGTAGAACTTGATGTGGTAATTGTACCTTCTCCCGAATTGGAAAGTAGTTCATCACAGAAATCAGTTCCAGTGATTCCTACACCAATTAGTGACGAAGCTAATGATGATGATCATGAAACTTCGGATCAAGTTACTAACGAACCTCGTAGGTCAACCAGAGTACGGTCCGCACTAGAGTGGTACGGTAATCCTGTTCTGGAAGTCATGTTACTAGGCCATGACGAACCTACGAACTATGAGGAAGCGATGATGAGCCCAAATTCCGCAAAATGGCTTGAGGCCATGAAATCTGAGATAGGATCCATGTATGAGAACAAAGTATGGACTTTGATTAACTTGCCCGATGATCGGCGAGGCATTGAGAATAAATGGATCTTCAAGAGGAAGACGGACGATGATAGTAGTGTTACTATCTACAAAGCTCAAATTGTCGCAAAACGTTTTCGACAAGATCAAGGTGTTGACTACGATGAGATTTTCTCACTCGTATCGATGCTTAAAAGTCTGTCCAAATCATGTTAGCAGTTGCCGCATTTTATGAAATCTGGCAAATGGATGTCAAAACTGCATTCCTTAATGGATTTCTTAAAGAAGAGTTGTATATGATGCAACCAGAAGGTTTTATCACTCCTAAAGGTGCTAATAAAGTGAGCAAGCTCCAGCGATCCATCTATGGACTGGTGCAAGCATCTCGGAGTTGGAATATATGCTTTAATAAAGTGATCAAAGCATATGGTTTTATACAGACTTGCGGTGAAGCCTGTATTTACAAGAAAGTGAGTGGGAGCATTACAACATTTCTGATAAGTATATATGAATGACATATTGTTGATCAAAAATAATGTACAATTTTCTGAAAAGCATAAAGGAGTGTTTAAAAGGAGGTTTTCAAAGAAAGACCTCGGTGAAGCTACTTACATATTGAGCGTCAAGAGCTATAGAGATTGTAGCGACCAGACCTCAAACAGTCTGATCTCTGTGCTCCAGTGTCATCCCTGGATCAGTAATGCTGACACCACACAGTACTCGGAGGATTTATAGCAGAGTAGCAATCACACACTTATTACATCGAGTGTCTCAAAAGAGAACTTATTACAATAAATATGGCTTAAGGCCATCTAATAACGATAACAGCGGAAGGCTTGGAAGATAAGTGAGTCCATCAACTCCAACGGCATCACTGAGTATAGAACCACGACCTAAAACTCCTTAATCGTTGTCTGAAAAGTCTGCAACATTAACGTTGCAGCCTGAGAACGGGTCAGCACATGGAATATGCTGGCAAGGTAACACATAGAGAGTAATGGCATGAAACAGCTATACTATATGCATATTTGGCTGGTGGAAAGCTCTATGGTTACAGTTTTGCGTAAAGCCAATTTTTCCCTACTTCAAAGGAATAAATTTAATTACTATCATGGTGGTTGTTAAACATTGAGAATGGTTGACAGCATTCTCAATCCCAATTAAGCATCATCATTAAACAAACCCAACAAACTTAACTTTAGAGTAACATGTTGAGATTCACATGAAAATGCAGGTACTAGATACTCAAGATGTCCATAAGCGGGGACACGGCTAACCATGATTAGTTTATTACACTATGTAGAGGTTTGCGCACTTTTCCCCACAAGACTCGATCGCCTCCGTTGGATTTCTCGCACTACATGGTGTTTGAGAAACGGATGACCGAGACATAGTCTTTCAGAAGCGCTAGCACCTTACGTTGGATAGACCGGTACACCTACTTTCCCCTACATCTGCTAGTCTACCCTGTAAGAGTTCACACGACTTAATCAACTATGCCAGAGCCCATAATGGCTTGTGGCTACAGACGGAAGTTTCTAGTATGAATAATCTTATGATCCCTTTGAGCCTGGGTGGCGGTCCAAAAGAAAAACAGGCAAGTCCTGATAGAAACCAGGCGCCTCAATCCACCCAGATGTGTATTTAAGTTGCCACCTTAAGTAAACCATTAAAATTAACAAACTCACATCTGTCATGGATATCACTCACCCAATCCACGTCTACTAGCATAGCATGGCATAATAAGCAAACGTAGAAGTAACTCCCCAAAGGTTTCATAATAAACAGGTAATAGGTACTACCTCATCTACCTCCCATCCCACAATTTAATTAGATCCTAATCATGCAATGTGTGAGGATTGATCTAATGCAACAAAACTAGGTTGTAGGAAAGGTATGATCAAGTGTTACTTGCCTTGCTGATGATCCGCGAAACCTAGAGATTCGAAGTAACAGGCGGCGCACTCCGGGTATTCTATCGCAGACAAACAAACAAGCATACAATAAGTACTCATCTAATGCACAGGTAAAACTCAAATAGAAGATCTAACCAGAAAATTCAACTTAAGAACCCTGATTTGCAAAAAGAATCAAATCGATCGAAGCAAAAGAAATCAAACGGCGAAAGAAATCTACTTCGTTCTAGTAATATGGATCTAAGTTAAATTTTTCAGTAGCAAAAACTTGTTTAAGTTGATTATTCGGAAAGAGGGTTTCGAGACGAAACTCGAGGCGCTTGGATCGCCTGATTCCGATAAACGAGCGAAAAGTTATACTAAAATGAAAATCGGATCAGAAATCACGATCAGAAAATAACCGCAGAAAATCCGACGAAAAAGACAAACGACGAACAGAAAAGAATATATATATATATATATATTTTTCCTTTTAAAAAAAAACTGCACGGAAATCGAGGCGGCTGCGGCGAACCTCGGGCGGCGCGCGCTCCGGCGGCGGCGGCTATGGGCTAGGGTTTGGGGCGGGGCTGTGGCTGGGGCTCGGGCGCTTCGCTATATAAAGGCGCCCCCGGGCGGAGTCCCGCTCGGGTACGGCCCAAAGTCGGTTCCGTTTTTTTTAAATAATTCCGCTCGGAAGAAAATAAAAATAAATACTAAACAGACTCCAAAAATCACGAAATAAATTTTGCCGGGTTTCTAAAATCAAGCCCGATAAAGTGAACATTTATTTGGGCCCAAACTACAACTTTGAAAAACGCGCATTTTTCCTAAATTCAAATAAAAATACCGAAAAACTCTGAAATAAATCTTATTTGATTTTTTTATTAAATCCTCAATATTTCTATATTTTGGGAAAGTCATTTTATTCCCTCTCTCATATTTTTGTAATAGAAATAATTGATGATAAAATAAATAAAATCAAATGATCCTGTTTACACAATTTGAGAAAACTCAAATATGTAAATAACGAAATCCCCAACTCTCTCCGTGGGTCCTTGAGTTGCTTAGAATTTTTTAGGATCAAAACCAAAAGCAAAATAAAATATGATATGCATGATGATCTAATGTATAACATTCCAAATTAAAAATTTGGGATGTTACAGAGATAGATCAAGACGCTTGATATATTTTCAATGAGTACATACCTTAACAAAATTTTGAAGTAATCAAAATAGAACAGTCAAAGAAGGAGTTCTTACCTGTATTGCAAGGTGTGAAGTTGAGTAAAGACTCAAAACCAGACCACGACAGAAAATAGAAATAGAATGAAAAGTCATTCCCTATGCCTCAGTCATAGGTTCTATAAAATATGCTACGGTGTGTACCAGACCTATTGCGTACCTCACCATAAGATTGGCAAGAGGGTACGATAGTGATCCAGGAGTGGATCACTGGACAGCGGTCAAAAATATCCTTAGTGGAATAAGGAAATGTTTCTCGGTTATGGAGGTGACAAAGAGTTCATCGTAAAGAGTTACGTCGATGCAAAGCTTTGACACCGATCTAGATGACTCTAAGTCTCGATCTAGATACATATTAAAAGTGGGAGAAATTAGCTAGAGTAGCTCCGTGCAAAGCATTGTAGACATAGAAAATTTGCAAAATACATACGGCTCTGAATGTGACAGACCGGTTGACTAAATTTTTATCACAAGCAAAACATGACCACTCTTTGGGTGTTAATCACATAGCGATGTGAACTAGATTATCGACTCTAGTAAACCCTTTGGGTGTTAGTCACATGGAGATGTGAACTAATCACATAAAGATGTGAACTATTCGTGTTAAATCACATGACGATGTGAACTAGATTATTGACTCTGGTGCAAGTGGGAGACTGAAGGAAATATGCCCTAGAGGCAATAATAAAGTTGTTATTTATATTTCCTTATATCATGATAAATGTTTATTATTCATGCTAGAATTGTATTAACCGGAAGCTTAGTACATGTGTGAATACATAAACAAGCAGAGTGTCACTAGTATGCCTCTACTTGACTAGCTCATTAATCAAAGATGGTTAAGTTTCCTAGCCATGGACAAAGAGTTGTCATTTGATAAGCGGGATCACATCATTAGAGAATGATGTGATCGACTTGACCCATCAGTTAGCTTAGCATGATGATCGTTACAGTTTCATTGCCACTGCTTTCTTCATGACTTATACATGTTCCTCGGACTATGAGATTATGCAACTCCCGAATACCGGAGCAACACCTTGTGTGCTATCAAACATCACAACGTAATAGGGTGATTATAAAGATGCTCTACAACTGTCTCCGATGGTGTTTGTTGAGTTGGCATAGATCAAGATTAGGATTTGCCACTCCGAGTATCGGAGAGGTATCTCTGGGCCCTCTCGGTAATGCACATCACTATAAGCCTTGCAAGCAATGTGCATGACTAATGAGTTAGTTACGGGATGATGCATTATGGAACGAGTAAAGAGACTTGCCGGTAACGAGATTGAACTAGGTATTGAGATACCGACGATCGAATCTCGGGCAAGTTACATACCGATGACAAAGGGAATAACGTATATCGTTATGCGATTTGATCGATAAAGATCTTCGTAGAATATGTAGGAACTAATATGAGGATCCAGGTTCCGCTATTGGTTATTGACTGGAGATGAGCCTCGGCCATGTCTACATAGTTCTCGAACCCATAGGGTCCGCACGCTTAACGTTCTGTGACGATTTGTATTATGAGTTATGTGATTTGATGATTGAAGTTTGTTCGGAGTCCCGGATGAGATCGGGGACATGACGAGGAGTTTCAAAATGGTCAAGACGTAAAGATCGATATATTGGAAGGCTATATTCGGACATCGGAAAGGTTCCGAGTGATTCGGGTATTTTTCGCAGTACCGGAGAGTTAGGGGAATTCGTATTGGGCCTTAATGGGCCATACGGGAAAGGAGAGAAAGGCCTCAAGGGTGGCCGCGCCCCTTCCCCATGAACTGGTCAGAATTGGACTAGGGAAAGGGGGCGTCCCCTTCCTTCCTTCTCCTTCTCCCTTCCCTTTTTCCTATTCCATGTGGGAGGTGGAATCCTACTTGGACTAGGGAGTCCTAGTAGGACTCCACACTTTGGGCGCGCCCTATGAGGGCCGGCCTCCTCCTCCTTCCTCCTTTATATACGTGGCCAGGGGGCACCCCATAGACACACAAGTTCATCATTGATCTCTTAGCTGTGTGCGGTGCCCCCTCCATCATAATCCACCTCGGCCATATTGTAGCGGTGCTTAGGCGAAGCCCTGTTCCGGTAGCATCATCACCAGTGTCATCACGCCATCGTGCTGACAAAGCTCTCTCTCGACACTCTGCTGGATCGTGAGTTTGTGGGACGTCACCGAGCCGAACGTGTGCAGATCATGGAGGTGCCGTACTTTCAGTACTACGATCGGTCGATCGTGAAGACGTACGACTACATCAACCGCATTGTCATAACACTTCCGCTTACGGTCTACGAGGGTATGTGGACAACACTCTTCCCCTCTCATTGCTATGCATCACCATAATCTTGCGTGTGTGTAGGATTTTTTTTTGAAATTACTGCATTCCCCAACAGTGTGTGTGTTCCATGCGTGCAGGGGGCTGGTGGATGCGTGCTCTCTGCTCATGTGTACTTTGTTGATTGATTTAATTTTCTAGTGTAGGAAAGTTGGAAGGCCACCGTCACTACATCCAGCAATCTGAGGTTATTTCTCCCCTAAATCCTATTCTGTTTCTGTAGTGAAATATGTAACATTGGAAAGTTGTACACACACGGTGTGCTATCAAATTCTTGTTCACACGTAGATGGACAGCAAGACAAAAGATAACATATTTTAGATGTAAATCTTGTACTGCATATTTTAGCTCTAAACCTTGTTCTGCATATTATAGCTGAATCCTATATTGCATTATAGATGGACAGAAAGACAAAGATGTTAATTTATGCGGCTGCGGCACAATGGTTTATCAACATGATAACATTGGTTGTTCAATCCATAAAAAGAAAAAAAGAAGAGAGGCAATTACGTATGCCCCAATTGATGAGAGAGATAGGATAAGAAGAGAGTATTTTGACAACAAAATATGGAAGAGTGACACAACTTGTGTGAACATGCTTAGGCTTCAGAGAGAACCTTTCTTTAGGTTTTCTCAACTCTTTAGGGATCGCAACTTGCTAAAGGACACAATACATTTGACTATTGAGCAACAAGTAGCAATGTTCTTGCACACCGTTGGGCACAACATTAGAAATAGGGTAATTGGTGCCAATTTTGGTAGATCCGGTGAAGTCCTAAGCCGTTACTTCCAAAGGGTACTTCATGCCATTGGCGAGTTTCGAGATGACCTTATTAGGAAGCCTTCATTGGAGAACCAAACCAAAGTAGAAGGAAACGACCGGTGGGATCCATACTTTAAGGTATGAGACCAAGTGACAACTACATTTTGTCATTGTAGGCATTAATTTGTTTAGATCCTAATTTTTCGGTTTTTGTTTTCACCAAATAGGATTTTTTGACCCAAAATGAAACAATTCAGTAGTTAGTAACATTTCTGAAAATTACGACTCCAGATGCCACATGGATTCAGAAAAATGGATCCAAACTGAAACAATTCAATAGTAAGTAGTAACATTCCTAGACAGGACTCATCACTAGTAATACATTACAATTTACAGAGGAGCCCAGCAAGCCTTAATTCGTAACGAGAAGTACTGGCAGGCGGCAGCACGATGAGCAATGACTATAATCAGTAAACAGAAATTGCGGAAGAGGCAGAAATCTTATCAAACGTACCTCAAATCGGGCTGGGCGGCTGGCTGCGTGCCTTCTGCAGCTGTACAACGCCGCGCGCCGGGCGTCGACTGCCGAGCGCGGTCTGGACGGCTGCCGGCTGGTCGCGGTGGCGCAGGGCAGGGGCAGGGCGGGTGGGTAGAGTCGATGACGAGATACGGGACCAGGTAGCGAGATCGGCAGAAGCGCAGAGCAGTCGCGAGGGGAATCGGGGACGCAACGGCTGTCTTGGCCGCTGCCGCGGCTATGCGACGAGTCAACTCAAGGTTGTGTTTGCTGGGCTTTTTTTGTTTTTCTTTCCTTCCAGCCCATCCCCTGATCTCTCTTATGGGCTATGGTCTCTCACACGCGATGCGAAATTTTGAATGATGCTTGCAGGCGCATGATAAGACCCGGTTAGGAGGAAAGGCCATGAGCAAGAATTTCAGTGTCTCTATGTTCAGCTTTATCCACAAACTAACACAACGCACTGGCTTAGGTATCGTCAAAATATGTTGGCGTCACATGGCCTTTGTGTGCGGTTCACTATTTTGAAAAGAACAAAAATACAACAAAAGATCAAACGTGAGGCACACTCTGCAAAATCAAAGCATGTAGGTTTTTTCTTATGCAAAATCAAGATTTTTTGAGATTTTTTTCTAAGATCATATTGATCAAGTTCTATTGTGCTATTGGCATATCATATTTATCGTAATTTTTTTAAGATGGACTACCCTGTTTCAAAATCTTTGATCCGCCAGCCAGCCGCTCTTGCCACCACCGTCAGAGGCAGAGTCTTGGCTTCCAACCGTCCTCCTGCGGCCTTCTAGCCGCTGCCACCACCTGCGGCCACCAACCTCTCTCCTGCACGCAGGGGGTCCCACAGCAACTGAACCACCTCTCGCAATCCAACAATGGAGGGTCTCCTCGACAGGCCCCTGAACCCGAACAAGCTTCTTAAGGAGCAGTGAGTGCAAAGTTCAAACCCTACCTACATTTGCACCACTTTATTCTTGCCCGTACTGCTCTGCTAACTTGTAGGTATTCTCCCCCTTCATGACGCAGATTCGTGAGCAACCTGACGGGGTCGTCCCTTCTGGAGATCGCGGCGCTCTCCACTATCGTGCCGGTGACTGATCAGTCTCTCTCCCTTAGATTCCCAATATTTCTGTATCTATATATGCATGTCAGGGTTGTGGTTTGATTTGCTTTTTTGGTTTGCAGGCAGTGGTGGTTTTAAGGAAATGGAGCAGCAGAGGTCAGTTGGTTAGATATACTGTAATTTTTCATAACCATTTCTATCTTTTCATGTAAATGTATAATGTTTTTGTGCAACAAATGTGCAAGTGAGATACAGCTCATCATTGTGTAGGTATTATGACTGGAAAGTGGAATCTTAGTTGCTAGTATGCTGCAGTTTTTCACATTTAGCGTTTTGATCATAAATGTGTATGTTCTAATATTCACCGATCCAGCTAGCATGTCCAATACTTTAAACTGTGCTGACCAATCTGATGCTAGCTATGTCATGGCATCCTTCTCAGTTTTTCCATGTTTTTTACCCTGATGTAGTCATTGTTATCAATAATAGAAACGTCTTTATTTTCATGCATGGAGTAGATCTGACAGAGATTTCTACTTCCTTGTTTTGATCTTATTATAGATAATATTAGGAGGGAACAAAAATGATGATGCTCTTGCTGATCATAAAGATGGAGTGTATTACTTTTCAGCGTTGGTTATAGATTGTCTCACTGTTGTATTGCCTATACTTCTGATTTTCATGGCAAGTACCCTCTTCATTGCATTTTAATATGCATACGTGATGAAATTGTTAAACGGCATAAATCAGGGAACATGCAGAGCACAAGCCTATACTGAAGTACTGAACTATTCAGTTGTCATCTACCAATCTTTGGCTGAGCTTTAACATTTTTTAACTCATGATGAAGTGAATCTGTGGTTATTCCTTTGGTTTGTTGCAGATCTTAGCTGAATGGGCTTATATTTGTGCAATTTCTCTTGTAGTTGTGATATCTATCTACATCTTGCTTAAAAGGTATTTGGTATTTAGTTATTTCCCCAATTTTTGTTACCTTGTTTTTGCTGCTCTAATTCCCTTCTAATTTCTTTTCGTGACACACTACCCTTGGTGATCTGGAGTTATATGACACTGCACTTTCAGGTCTCAGTCTCAGTCTCATCTCAAGGCTCAACAACATCTGCCTTCTCTTAGGGCAGACATATCTTCTTACCGAGTGTCAGTGGTATGCACAAGTTTATTGATTATATAAGTAACACATTATCGCTCCTTCACCAGTACTAGAGATGGAGCAGTACTATTGCAGTATTAATGGTGATTGTGCTCTTTGTAGGTTTAATTTACATGCTTGTCCATATTGGCAGTGGATTTCAAAATCTTTCCTAGACGGTATGCAAAGGCTGAAACATATATGGTAGTGGCATTGTAAGTTAACTCATCCAAGCATTTTCTTTAGTTTATCTTTTGTTTTTACATGTTCCGCTCCTTACCTTCGTCATGAAGGCCAATTAACTAGCCAAAGGTTGTTTACATGGTGTGTAGCCCCCATGATGGCCTAATTTTATAATCATCATCATTAAGAATTGCACAAAATCATGAACTAGTTGTGCAAAAAGTGACAGCAGCTGCAAATGTGCATATTATTTGGATTGCAAAGGATCAACGGCTTCATTAGATTGGTTAAATGAAATCCATTTGTCAGTCGTGGACTCCTCTGGTGCATGAAGTAGAGATGTATCTGCACATTAGGAGCTGGAGTGGGTTGTGTTACTGGTAATGCCTCCTGCTGCTTCACAGCCACCGCTCCTCCTTTAGCGCACAGTATCGCTGCCCATCCTGCTGTGCACATGGAAGTAAACTCATGACACGTTGAGCTAGTAATCAATACAAAGTTGGCCCTGTGATCCTCACGGTTTTGTTGCAGTGTAAACATTCCTTATTCATATCCTGGCCCGAACTCTTCATGCCCTAATTGTTTCTTGGCTTCCATGCAAATCGTTGCTTACATATATCTTTGCTTGGCTGGTCTATACTCATAATCTCATACATTGGATCAGCACAATGCAATCTCATGCTAGGAAACTCCACCGGCTGCGCTCAGCAGTCCCGCCGCCGCCGCCGCTGACTTCATCCCTGGTGCATATTCTTGGAGTCTGTTTTGCAATCAGAACTGTAGCTTGCAAATATTGCACACGCCAAACTCTTGTTTCATGTTTGTGCGCACACATAGAACCAGATTGTTTGAGTCAATCTCCACACATGCATGGCCTGGATTCTTCTAGCTGGGCTCAACAATGTCACTACAGAGGACTCTGCCGCCATTTGTATGCCTTCTGCTTCTCCTAGCATCATCTCATCTATCTGCTCTGCTACCACTGTTTATAGTTGCACCTTTGATGATGTTATCCCTGTATGCACTGCCGTTCCTCCTCTTGTGCTTGCCTCCTCCACTGTTCTTGACTGTGTCGGCTTCTTGCGACACCTCTACAACTACTTCTTGCTCCAGTGTCATTGCCATGGTTGTATATGTTCAGCACTGACTCTATCTGATGTGGCGCTGGATAATATATCAACTCAATACCGATTGACAACAGCCGTCGTAGATTGATTTGCAACTTTGTAACTCTCGAAATATGGTGCTTTATCATGTCTAACCATACTTGATGAAGGCCACAATCCTTAACTTTGCTGGAAAATTCAAACCTTTTTTACCTGTTGCTGCAAGCCCTGCGGCAGTATGACTACCCTGGTCTAGGTTGCTGACATGCCGGTCGAATGCGATTTACGATGTCCACATCACTTA
Source organism: Triticum urartu (assembly GCF_056163025.1). NCBI lineage: Eukaryota > Viridiplantae > Streptophyta > Magnoliopsida > Poales > Poaceae > Triticum > Triticum urartu. The sequence continues at coordinate 71,923,457 of NC_141874.1, forward strand.
ATAGTCATCTTTGTGGTTGTCCAATTTTCATGCCTTTCGCCTGTATGATTAGGTCATCAACTACTGTTCACAATTGCTTATTTTTTGTTCTTCTGGAATTGACACAAGTTTCTTGTTTACAAATATGCCTTGCTTCCATTTTTTCGTCATCAATCTATTATTTATTACTCCCTCCGTCCTGAAATTCTTTTCTTAGATTTTTCTAAATACGGATGTATCAAGTCATGTTTTAGTATTAGGTACATCCGTATCTAGACAAATCTAAGACAAGAATTTTGAGACGGAGGGAGTAGTTATCAATGTAAGGTTCTCGACCCGTGCTTACCTTCGTGTAATTTGAATCATGTTTGCCTTTATTTCTGAAAGATCAGAAATCTGATCTCTCTTCCGACATAACAGATGGATCTCGGAGTAGGGTCTTTTGTAGTGGCTAACGCACTGGTGTCTAGACAAGCACGAAACATAACCTCAATGTAAGTGCTTAAATGATCTCATTTGTCTTAAAGAAAATATTTTAGGGCTTAATAAATATAAATATATATATATATATATATATATATATATATATATATATATATATATATATATGGATTCAGCATGATGCTAAGGGTTCTCATCTAGTTAAGTCGGAAGTAGCTCACATGAATACTTAAACTAAAAGGCAAACTCTGTGAACAAGTATATTCTGTATTATGCAAAAGTGAATCCTACTTTTTCTATCTTAATAATTATTAGTCAATAGTCATAGTGTTTGGTACTGTCGTCCTTCGGGCTTAATGTCAAAATGTTCTTACTACATAAGTTGTTTTTTGTAGATACTCTAAAGAACTAATGTTTATTCATGTTGACTGTTTTTACTGGGCATAGGCGCTTGTAGGAACCTAGAAGTTTCAACTTCACCACGTACATTATGGTGTGCTGAGTTTTCTTGCCCTTTTTAAATTGAGATACAAAGTATTACAATTCTGCATGCAAATATTAGCTTTGTCAGTTCATTGATAAATGAAGAAAATTATAACCATTAGTAGTATTTAGGATAAAATCAGTGGTTCATCTCTTCTTTCAAATAAGATCTGTCCTGCAACTTTTGCATCTTTTCTATTTGCATGTAGGTGGCATTCCTGTGTTAATCGCTTCTTGTTAGGTTGTTCTCCAAGTAGCTTTCTGACTTAGTATATTCCTCATACTGACAAATGATCCCGTGTTTGTCCAGTATCATTGCAAAAATGCAGTTACTTTGGCAGAATCATTCTTTGAATTTTTAATTTTCTTGGGAAGATAACTGTAGTTTCTGACCGATAGATCTGCCAATAGGCACTATTCAATAGCATACGTATTCTATCTCATAGTGAATGTTCTGTTTTTTAGGAGATGGAAGGCAGCACTGAGGTCCATAAGTCCTCTAGTGTTTCTTGGCTTTGCTCGTCTTATCTCTACATCAGGTGTTGATTATCAGGTACTTTTCTTGTGCCAATTACTTATATTACGCATCCGTCAGAATTTATCATATAATGCCATCCGTGCAGACTTGCTAACCTTTTCTTGTGTTTTCTTGTCCCTGTCTATTTTCGTATTCTCACTTCCTTCATTTCTAGATACTGACACCTGTATTAAGCAGAATTAGATATAATAGTTACTATCGCATGTGTAGTCCTGTGTAGTAATGAAAGTGGGGTTGATTGGATTTCAGTTTGCAATGCATAATCTAAGGTTATTTACTCCATTTTTTCTATATTAGAATGTTGTCTTTTCTGAAGAGGTATGTTCTGTTTGTTACCTTGTAGGTGCATGTAGGAGAATATGGTGTCCATTGGAACTTCTTTTTCACCCTTGCACCAGTTTCTATCCTTACATTCATTATCAGGATTCATCCTAAATATTGCGGGATAGTTGGTATGCTTGTTCTTGCAGGTACTAATGGTTCTAGTTTTACAGTTTGGTTAGAAGGGTTTAGAGGTGCTACAATTCTCCTTTTTCAGTAGATAAATTGCAGGTACTAATGGTTTAGAGGTATGGCCAAATTTTGGGTTGAATGAGTATCTCACATCTGATGAGAGAAGTGTTGATATCATTGGCCAGAGTAAGGAAGGCGTGTATAGCATATTTGGTAAAAATATCTATGTGTGCATGAATTTTTTGTCATTTTTTGCATAAGATGCTAAGGAACATAGAGGCGTAGAGCCGTCCAAGCTTGGTTTTTGTTTGTTTGACAAAATAACATTGTTGGTCTAGATTTGTACAGAAAGCTTGATACGTCTCCGTCGTATCTACTTTTTCAAACATTTTTGCCCTTGTTTTGAACTCTAACTTGCATGATTTGAATGGAACTAACCCGGACTGACGCTGTTTTCAGCAAAATTGCCATGGTGTTATTTTTGTGCAGAAATAAAAGTTCTCAGAATGACCTGAAAATCAACACAGAATTATTTTGGAATATATAAAAAATACTGGAAGGAAGATCCATGTCAGGGGGCCACCACCTGTCCACGAGGGTGGGGGCGCGCCCTACCCCCTGGGCGCTCCCCCTGCCTCGTGGGCCCCCTGACGCTCCACCGACCTCAACCCTGACTCCATATATTCACTTTCGGGGAGAAAAAAACCAGGGAGAAGGATTCGTCGCGTTTTACGATACGGAGCCGTCGCCAAGCCCTAAACTCTCTCGGGAGGGCTGATCTGGAGTCCGTTCTGGGCTCCGGAGAGGGGAATCTGTTGCCATCGTCATCATCAACTATCCTCCATCACCAATTTCATGATGCTCACCGCCGTGTGTGAGTAATTCCATCGTAGGCTTGCTGGACGGTGATGGGTTGGATGAGATTTATCATGTAATCGAGTTAGTTTTGTTAGGGTTTGATCCCTAGTATCCACTATGTTCTGAGATTGATATTGCTATGACTTTGCTATGCTTAATGCTTGTCACTAGGGCCCGAGTGCCATGATTTCAGATCTAAACCTATTATGTTTTCATCAATATATGAGAGTTCTTAATCCTATCTTGCAAGTCTATAGTCACCTACTATGTGTTATGATCCGGCAACCCCGAAGTGACAATAGTCGGGACCACTCCCGGTGATGACTGTAGTTTGAGAAGTTCATGTATTCACTATGTGTTAATGCTTTGTTCCGGTACTCTATTAAAAGGAGGCCTTAATATCCCTTAGTTTCTGCTAGGACCCCGCTGCCACGAGAGGGTAGGACAAAAGATGTCATACAAGTGCTTTTCCATAAGCATGTATGACTATATTCGGAATACATGCCTACATTACATTGATGAATTGGAGCTAGTTCTGTGTCACCCTAGGTTATGACTGTTACATGATGAACCGCATCCAGCATAATTCTCCATCACCGATCCATTGCCTACGAGCTTTCCATATATTATTCTTCGCTTATTTACTTTTCCGTTGCTATTGTTATCATCACTACCAAACACCAAAAATATTACTTTTGATACCGTTACCTTTTACCACCATTACCACTACTATCATATTATTTTGCTACTAAACACTTTGCTGCGGATACTAAGTTTCCAGGTGTGGTTGAATTGTCAACTCAGCTGCTAATACTTGAGAATATCCTTTGGCTCCCCTTGTGTCGAATCAATAAATTTGGGTTGAATACTCAACCCTCAAAAACTGTTGCGATCCCCTATACTTGTGGGTTATCAAGACTATTTTCTGCCGCCGTTGCCGTGGAGCACAGCTCTATTCTTTGAGTCACTTGGGATTTATATCTGCTTATCACTATGAAGAACTTGAAAGACGCTAAAACAAAAATTTATCACTCAATTACGAGGGGAGGTAAGGAACTGCCATCTAGCTCTGCACTTGATTCACCTTCTGTTTTGAGTAGGTTGTGACACCTAAACCTGTTTCTGCTATTAATTCTGATATGTCGCATGTTATTGATGATGCCACTTCTACTATGCATGATACTTATGATGAAACCACTTCTATGCTTGATACTACTGTGCCACTTGGTGAATTTCTTGATGAACAACTTGCTAGGGCTAGAGAGAATGAAATTATTGAAACCGATAATATTGATGAAAGTGATGATGAAGAATCTCCCCCTAGATATAAATAACCTGTTGTTCCTGAGGGTTATGTTATGGATGAAGAAACTGCTAGAGACTTTCTTGCTTGCAATGATAGGAGTGATCTTAAGAAATTATTAGCTAAGCTGAAACAAAAAACTTTGAATGCTAGAATGAAATATTATCCTGCTTATGCTACTTCACCTATCTTTGTTACTGATAAGGATTATGCTTTCTCTGTTGATCCTGAGACAATAACTTTAGTTGAATCTGATCCTTTCTATGGCTATGAATCTGAAACTGTTGTGGCATATCTTACTAAATTAAATGATATAGCTACCCTGTTCACTAATGATGAGAAAACTCGCTATTATTATATCCTTAAATTATTTCCATTCTCATTAAAGGGTGATGCTAAGATATGGTTTAATTCTCTTGATCCTGGTTGTGTGCGTAGTCCCCAGGATATGATTTATTACTTCTCTGCTAAATATTTCCCTGCTCATGAGAAACAAGCTGCTTTAAGGGAAATATATTATTTTGTGCAAATTGAAAAAGAGAGTCTCCCACAAACTTGGGGGAGGCTTCTCCAATTACTTAATGCTTTGCCTGATCATCCTCTTAAGAAAAATGAAATACTTGATATCTTTTATAATGGACTAACTGATGCTTCCAGAGACCACCTGGATAGTTGTGATGGTTGTGTTTTCAGGGAAAGAACACTAGATGAAGCTGAAATTCTATTGAATAATATGTTTACTAACAAAAATAATTGGACACTTCCTGATCCAATTCCTGAACCAACTCCTAAGCCAACTCCGAAGAAGAGGGGTATTCTATTTCTCAGTCCTGAAGATATGCAAGAGGCAAAGAAATCTATGAAGGAAAAATGTATTAAAGCTAAAGATGTTAAGAATTTACCTCCTATTGAAGAAATACATGGTCTTAATTTACCGCCTGTTGAAGAAATGCATGGTCTTAATCCATCACCTATTGAAGAAATACATGGTCTTGATAACCCGACACAGGTAGTAAAGGTAAATTCTCTTTATAGATATGATAAAGCTGAAATCACATTTACTAAGTTTGCTAGCCCATGCTTGGATGAGTTTGATGACTTTATGGTTAAACAAGAAAACTTCAATGCTTATTTTGGTAGAGAATTAAAACGCAATGCTGATATGCTTGAACACTTGGGTGATTATATGGCTAATATTAAAGGTGAACTTAAACTTATTAGTAAACATGCTTCTATGGTTACCACTCAAGTAGAACAAGTACTTAAAGCTCAGAATGATTTGCTCAATGAATTGAATAGTAAGAAAAATGATAATGATGTCAGAGTTATGACTAGAGGTGGTAAAATGACTCAGGAACCTTTGTATCCTGAAGGCCATCCTAAGAGAATTGAGCAGGATTCTCAGAGAGATAATATTGATGCACCTGATCCTTCTAAAAGGAAGAGAAAGAAAAATAATAGGACTTTGCATGCTTCTAGTGAACCTGTTGATGACACACCTGAGAATCCCAATGATATTTCTATTTCTGATGCTAAAACACAATCTGGTAATGAATATGAACCTAGTAATAATGTTAATGATGATGTTCATATTGATGCTCAACCTAGAAATGATAACGATGTAGAGATTGAACCTGCTGTTGATCTTGATAACCCACAATCAAAGAATCAACGTTATGATAAGAGAGACTTTGTTGCTAGGAAGCACGGTAAAGAAAGAGAACCATGGGTTCAGAAACCCATGCCTTTTCCTCCTAAACCATCCAAGAAAAAGGATGATGAGGATTTTGAGCGCTTTGCTGAAATGATTAGACCTATCTTCTTGCGTATGCATTTGACTGATATGCTCAAAATGAATCCTTATGCTAAGTATATGAAAGAAATTGTTACAAATAAAAGAAATATAACGGAAGCTGAAATTTCCACCATGCTTGTTAATTATACTTTTAAAGGCGGAATACCAAAGAAACTAGGAGATCCAGGAGTACCCTGTAGCGACCAGACCTCAAACGGTCTGATCTCTGTGCTTCAGTGTCATCCCTGGACCAGTATTGCTGACACGCACAGTACTTGAAGGATTTATAACAGAGTAGCAATCACACACTTATTACAACAAGTGTCTCAAAAGAGAACTTATTACAAATAATATGGCTTAAGGCCATCTAATAACGATAACAGCGGAAGGCTTGGAAGATAAGTGAGTCCATCAACTCCAACAGCATCACTGAGTATAGAACCACGACCTAAAGACACCTTACTCGTCGTCTGAAAAGTCTGCAACATGAACGTTGCAGCCCGAAAATGAGCCAGCACATGGAATATGCTGGCAATGTAGCACATAGAGAGTAATGAACAGAAATAGGCTATACTACATGCATATTTGGCTGGTGGAAAGCTCTATGGTTACAGTTTTGCGCAAAGCCAATTTTTCCCTACTGCAAAGGAATAAATTTTATTTAACTATCATGGTAGTTGTTAAACATTGAGAGCGTAGACAACCTCTCAATCCCAATTAAACATCATCATTAAAACCCAACAAAATTAATTAAAGTCACATGATGAGATTCACATGATAATCCAAGTACTAGATACTCAAGACGTCCATAACCGGGGACACGGCTAACCATGGTTAGTTTATACGCTCTGCAGAGGTTTGCGCACTTTTCCCCACAAGACTCGATCTCCTCCGTTGGGATTCTCGCACTACATGGTGTTTGAGAAACGGATGACCGAGACATAGTCTTTCAGAAGCGCTAGCACCTTACGATCGGGTAGACCGTTACACCTACTTTCCCCTACATCTGCTAGTCTACCACTGTAAGAGTTCGCACGACTTAATCAACTATGCTAGAGCCCATAGTAGCTTGTGGCTGCACACGAAAGTTTCTAGTATGAAATAATCTCATGATCCCTTTGAGCATGGGTGGCGGTCCATAAAGAAAAACAGGCAATCGCTGGAATACCCAGGTGCCTCAATCCACCCAGATGTGTATTAAAGTTGCCACCTTAAATAAACCATTAATTAACAATCTCACATCTGTCATGGATACACTCACCCAATCCACGTCTACTAGCATAGCATGGCAATATAAGCAAACGTAGAAGTAAGTCCCAAGGGTTTGATAATAAAATAGGTAATAGGTACTACCTCATCTACTTTCCCAAAACCCACAATTTAATTAGATCCTAATCATGAAATGTTTGAGGATTGATCTAATGCAATAAAACTGGGTAGTAAGAGGTATGATCAAAGTGTTACTTGCCTTGCTGATGATCCGTGAAACCTAGAGATTCGAAGTAGCAAGCGGCGCACTCCGGGTACTCTATCGCAAACAAACAAGCACACAATAAGCACTCATCTAAAGCACGGGTAAAACTCGAATAAGAGATCTAACCAGAAAGTTCAACTTAAGAACTCCGGTTTGCAAAAAGAAACAAATTGAACGAAACAACGAAAATCAAACAACGAAAGAAACAAGCTTCGTTTACTAATCTGGATCCAAGTCAAATTTTACAGAAGCAAAAACTTGTTTGAGTTGGTTAAACGGAAAGAGGGTTTCGATACGAAACTCTAGGCGCTTGAATCGCCTGATTCCGATAAACGAGCGAAAAGTTAAACTAAAACGAAAATCGGATCAGAAATCGCGATCAGAAATAATCGCGGAAAATCCGAGAAAAAGAAAAAACGACGAAAAGGCTAACGAACGAACGTTCCCTGTCTGCGGCTAAACGACAAAAACCGTTCGTTAAAACGACCGTACGGACGAACGTCCGCTAAATAAACTAAACCCGGAAAAACTAAACCGATCTAAAAAGAAAACGACCGCGGTTTTTATAAAAAAACCGGGCGGTTGACCGGTGAAGACCGGCGGCGGTGGCGGCTACCTCCGGCAGCGGCGAACTCCGGCGGGGCGGTGGCGGTCGGCGGCGGCGAACTCCGGCGGGGCGGCGGCGGATGTCGGCGAGGCGGCGGCAGCGCGCGGCGGCAGCGGCGGCTCGGGGCGGCGGCAGCTAGGGTTAGGGCGGGGCTGGGCGTCTCGGGGCTGGGCTCCCCTGGCTTATAAAGGCCGGCCGGGCTAGAGTCCGGGTCGGGTACGGCCCGGCTAGGTCGGTACGTTTTTTTTAATAGTTTCGCGCGGAAAAACAAAGAAAAGAAATACTAAATTGGCTCCAAGAATTCCGAAATAAATATTCCCCGACTTCTAAAATCAAGCCGGACAAGGTGAACATTTATTTGGGGCCTAAATGCAATTTTGAAAAACGCATATTTTTCCTAAATTCAAATAAAACAGCGAAAAAACTCCAAAAAATTATTTGATTTTTTAAATCCTCAATATTCCTTTAATTTGGTAAAGTCATTTTATTCCCTCTCACTTATTTTTATAATTAGAATTATTGAAGATAAAATAATTAAATCAAATGATCCTATTTTAAAATTTTGAGAAAATCCCAAATATGAAAATAACGAAATCCCCAACTCTCTCCACGGGTCCTTAAGTTGCGTAGGATTTCTAGGATCAAGCCAAAATGCAAATAAAATATGATATGCAATGATGATCTATGTATAACATTCCAAATTGAAAATTTGGGATGTTACATACCCACTATACCATGCTCCATTAAAAGAAACTATGTTAAAACTGCTTTATGTGATTTTGGAGCCGGTATTAGTGTTATGCCTCTCTCTTTATATCGTAGACTTGATTTGAATAAGTTGACACCTACTGAAATATCTTTGCAAATGGCTGATAAATCAACTGTTATACCTGTCGGTATTTGTGAGGATGTGCCTGTTGTGGTTGCAAACGTTACTATTTTAACAGACTTTGTTATTCTTGATATTCCCGAGGACGATAGTATGTCTATTATTCTTGGAAGACCTTTTTGAATACTGCAGGGGCTGTTATTGATTGCACCAAAGGCAATGTCACTTTTCATGTTAATGGCAATGAGCATACGGTACACTTTCCGAGGAAACAACCTCAAGTTCATAGTATAAACTCTATTGGAAAAAATTCATCGATTATTTTTGGAGGTTTTGAATTCCCTCTTCCTACTGTCAAGAAGAAATATGATATTCTTATTGTTGGGGATGTGCATATCCCCGTTGAGGTAACCTAGTGTTATGCGAAAATTCTCCGATTCCATGTTATTCGAAATGAGTTTGTTAACAAGACCTGATCAACCTTGTTAGTGGATTCCTTTTGATGAGCATGAGACGGATGAATTTAGAAAACACAACTCTCTGTACCCTCTTTTTATTTTCTGTCATTCATATTAAATAAAGCAAAAATAGTAATTTATGTCTGTTTTCTGAATTATCCATGCAATAAAAAATACCCCAAAAATAAAAGTTCTCCAAATGCCCTAAAATTTAAATATGATTTTTTTCTGGAATATTTGAGAATATCTGGCATTGAGAACACAGCAGGGGGAGCAAGCACCTGGCCACGAGGGTGGAGGGCGCGCCCTATCCCCCTGGGCGCGCCCCCTGCCTCGTGGGCCCACGGTGGCTCCCCTCCACCTATTCCAGCTACCACACACTCCTTCTTCCTCCCGCAAACATCACTAACCAGCTCAAACACGAGTCCAAGCTCATTTTGCTGACATTTTTGATTTCCTTGCTCAAAGCACCTCTCACAAAACTACTTTGGGGGATTGTTCCTTAGTATGTGACTCCTCCAATGGTCCAATTAGTTTTTGTTCTAGTGCTTTATTCATTGCATATTTTTGCTGCTTAGGTGACTCTGTTCTTGAGCTTGCATGTCAAATTTATATGGTCAAAAGTAGTTTTGATGCATGATATTGCCTCTAGGCACTTGTAGGAGTAGTTGCTATCAATATTGTTGAGTTTGGTTCACTTTTATTTTGAAGTTACTAAAATTTCAGAATTTTTTCATAGGAAGAAACATGTTTAGGAAAATGTACCAAGGTGGTCCTTCAAGGAAGCAAGGACCCAGGCTCGCAATACGCGATGCCGACAAGAACCACCGAGGGAAGCTCAAGTGCGGGCTTGTGAATGGCCTTCAGAGGACTTTATGGATCGAGCAGGAATCAAGGAAGAATTTAACGCATATGTGCGTAATGCTGATCTTGAGAGCTTCGAGGCTGATAAGTGCCGCCAGTACCACTATCTCACTCATTCCTTTGTGAGAAGGTTTGAATTTTCATCATCACGCAACTCTCAAACTGTCCTGTTTGATCTTTATGAAAATTCGTATACTATGGACTTAGAGGATTTTAACACTGCTTGCAAACTTCCACAATGGGGTAGTCCTAATGAACCTCGCAAATCTGAATTTAGAGATTTTCTTGCTAGTATAACTGTGGGGGAATCTAGAGACATAACACACGCTACCATAGGGAGCATCCATTTTCCTGCTATACATTATTTTGCTCTCTTCATAGGTAGGTGCATAAATGGTAAGGATGAAGCATGTCACATGTGTGTCCTTGGCCTCAGTGTTCTCAGGAGTGCTGTATTAGGAGATAGACACTATAATTTGGGAGCCATTGTTGCACGTAGGTTGCATAATAATAGATTTAATGGAGATTTCTTCGGTGGAATTTATGCAACCCATCTAGCTAATTTTCTTGATATACCCATACGTGGGTATGATATTGAGTTGCCTCCTATTTATTTAGATTATGAGGCCATGGTACGTCATCAGTTTGTTGAGAGGAACGATCAGTCCCTCCAGTACCGACTAATCTTTGACAGACGACGCACCTATCACGTCGCTCTCCCTGCTCCTGCTTTCTTTGACTCTCAGGAAAAAGGGAGATATGTTATAACCAGGGAGGAGGCGGACGAGTATAAGAGGAGGACGGAGACGGCCCGTCTCCAAGCGGCAGCTCATGAGGCAATAGCTGTTGCATCTCAGTACGATCCCAGCTACAACTTTGGATATCCGCTAGGTCAGCCGTGGCCATAGACCAACTTAGGCCAAAAGCCTAAGCTTGGGGGAGTATGTATTTCTCACCGACATTACATTCATGTTCACACACTCATTGCTAGTTGTCGGTGCTCATACTTTTTCATTGTATCATCCATGCTAGTTTGTTTTCCTTTTTTATGTTTTCTTCTTGTGTGCTGAATAAACCTTAAGAAAAACCAAAAAATAGTTGTAGCTTTTAATTAGTTTACTTTCCATGCTTGTAGTAGTAATTAAAAAAAGAAAACCCAAAAAGATTTCTCGTTCTTCTTTTGCTTGTTGGGAGCTTTCCCGTGTAAATAGTTTTATTTCTTTTCTTGTTCTTTGGGGGTCGATAGGAGAAGACCATAATGAAAATGTTAAAGTGGCTTTTATATGCATTATTATTGATTTGACAAAAGAGCCCATAATACCTTGTCTTCTCTCTTGAATTGAATGCTTGCAGATTCCAGCTTAGTCCAATGCATGTGCACTATTATTATTATCCACACTATTCGGTCGTGCAAGTGAAAGGCAATAATGATGATTATATGATGAACCTATTGAGATGAGAAAAGCTGGTATGAACTCGACCTCTCCTGTTTTTGTAAATATGATTAGTTCATTGATCCTGATTTAGCCTATTATAAATAAACATGTTTGCAATGGCAATTAGAGATTTTAGTTGCTTATGCTATGCTTAATTAGCTAGGAGCTTATAATGGTTTACCTTGCGTGCCAACACGCTATTAAAATGGTTGTGATGTGGTATGATAGGGTGGTATCCTCTTTTGAATGATTCGAGTGGCTTGACTTGGCACATGTTGATGCATGTAGTTGAAACAAAATCAACGTAGCCTCTACGATATTTATGTTCATGGTGCATTATATCCTACTCATGCTTGCATTCGGTGTTGATTAATTTTAATGGATGTTCATGACTGTTGTCGCTCTCTAGCAGGTCGCTTCCCAGTCTTTTGCTAGCCTTCATCTGTACTAAGCGGGAATACTGCTTGTGCATCCAATTCCATAAACCCCAAAGTTATTCCATATGAGTCCACAATACCTACCTATATACGGTATCTACCTGCCGTTCCAAGTAAATTTGTATGTGCCAAACTCTAAACCTTCAAATAAACATTCTGTTTTGTATGCTCGAATAGCTCATGTATCAACTAGGGCTATCTGCATCCTCCATGGTAGGCGGGTTATTCTCAAGAGGAGTGGACTCCGCTCCTCATTCACGAGAAAATGGCTGGTCAACGGGATGCCCAGTCCCATGCTCAAATCAAATCAAAATAATTGCAAACAAAACTCCCCCAGGATTGTTGTTAGTTGGAGGCACCCGTTGTTTCGGGCAAGCCATGGATTGATACTTGTTGGTTGTGGGGGAGTATAAACTTTACCATTCTGCTTGGGAACCGCCTATAATGTGTGTAGCATGGAAGATATCGAGATCTCTCGGTTGTTATGTTGACAATGAAAGTATACCGCTCAAAATATTATTCATATCTATTTCAAAACCGAGCTCTGGCACCTCTACAAATCTCTGCTTCCCTCTGCGAATGGCCTATCCATTTACTTTTATGCTGAGTCATCATCCTCTTATTAAAAAGCACCAGTTGGAGAGCACCGTTGTCATTTGCATACATTACTGTTAGTTTACATTGAGTATGTCTTGAATGGTTCTCTTTTACCATGAATTACAATGTCTAGTCAGTCCTTGATCTTTAAAGGTGCTCTGCATTTATGTTTTGTGGTCTCAGAAAGGGCTAGCGAGATACCATCTTGTTATATCATATCATGATTGTTTTGAGAAACTGTTGTCATCCGAGATTTATTATTATTGCTCGCTAGTTGATTATGCCATTGATATGGGTAAACATGAGACCTAAATGTTATTGTGAATATGGTTAGTTCATAGTCTTTGCTGAAAACTTGAATGTTGGCTTTACATATTTACAACAACAAGAGCAAACAGAGTTTGTAAAAGTTTTTCTTTATCACTTTCAGTTTATCAACTGAATTTCTTAAGGACAAGCAAAGGTTTAAGCTTGGGGGAGTTGATACGTCTCCGTCGTATCTACTTTTCCAAACACTTTTGCCCTTGTTTTAGACTCTAACTTGCATGATTTGAATGGAACTAACCCGGACTGACGTTGTTTTCAGCAGAATTGCCATGGTGTTATTTTTGTGCAGAAATAAAAGTTCTTGGAATGACATGAAAATCAACACAGAATTATTTTGGAATATATAAAAAATACTGGAAGGAAGATCAGGGGGCCACCACCTGTCCACGAGGGTGGGGGCGCGCCCCCTGCCTTGCGGGGCCCCTGACGCTCCACCGACCTCAACCCTGACTCCATATATTCACTTTCAGAGATAAAAAAACCAGGGAGAAGGATTCATCGCATTTTACGATACGGAGCCACCGCCAAGCCCTAAACTCTCTCGGGAGGGCTGATCTGGAGTCCGTTCGGGGCTCCGGAGAGGGGAATCCGTCGCCATCATCATCACAACTATCCTCCATCACCAATTTCATGATGCTTACCGCCGTGTGTGAGTAATTCCATCGTAGGCTTGCTGGACGGTGATGGGTTGGATGAGATTTATCATGTAATCGAGTTAGTTTTGTTAGGGTTTGATCCCTAGTATCCACTATGTTCTGAGATTGATGTTGCTATGACCTTGCTATGCTTAATGCTTGTCACTAGGGCCCGAGTGCCATGATTTCAGATCTAAACCTATTATGTTTTCATCAATATATGAGAGTTCTTAATCCTATCTTGCAAGTCTATAGTCACCTACTATGTGTTATGATCCGGCAACCCCGAAGTGACAATAGTCGGGACCACTCCCGGTGATGATCGTAGTTTGAGGAGTCCATGTATTCACTATGTGTTAATGCTTTGTTCCGGTACTCTATTAAAAGGAGGCCTTAATATCCCTTAGTTTCCGCTAGGAACCCGCTGCCACGGTAGGGTAGGACAAAAGATGCCATGCAAGTTCTTTTCCATAAGCATGTATGACTATATTTGGAATACATGCCTACATTACATTGATGAATTGGAGCTAGTTCTGTGTCACCCTAGGTTATGACTGTTACATGATGAACCGCATCCGGCATAATTCTCCATCACCGATCCATTGCCTACGAGCTTTCCATATATTGTTCTTCGCTTATTTACTTTTCCGTTGCTATTGTTATCATCACTACAAAACACCAAAAATATTACTTTTGCTACCGTTACCTTTTACCACCATTACCACTACTATCATATTATTTTGCTACTAAACACTTTGCTGCAAATACTAAGTTTTTGGGTGTGATTGAATTGACAACTCAGCTGCTAATACTTGAGAATATTCTTTGGCTCCCCTTATGTCAAATCGATAAATCTGGGTTGAATACTCTACCCTCGAAAACTATTGCGATCCCCTATACTTGTGGGTTATCAAAGCTCAGTGAACAAATATGTGTTATACTGGGTTTACCAACTCATGATTTTAAAACCAAATAAATCACCACATTGAGCCCACACCCATCCTTTCTCACTAATCCTGATACTGTGCTTGAAGATGTTGCAAAATGCAGAGTGTAAGCTCACAACACTTCAGTTTTCTTGTATCGCCCCACATCGTCAATTGCTTCCAATGCTAACAAAGAATATAGAGAGTAGCATAGCTTTTTGTTTGAAACATAATCATTACCAACAAGCAACAAAGTCCAACAAATACCAGAAAACATTATCAATTTGATTTTGTTTTACTTTGCCAATCATGCTGATCATCTTGACAAAATAAATCCCCAGAAGTCAAAACGGCTTGGAATTTACTTCATTCCCTCCCAAGACTGTTAGCACACGCGCTTTATAGGTTGATATTTTGCATATGCATCTCTCTAATGTTTTCTCTTCCTACATGTGCACCTATGTGCGTGATAAACTTAACAGAGCTCTACTCATCGCCATCACTGGTGTTATCTTATCTCCATCGTCACTGCCTCCTCGTCTCTCTTGTCTAGCTGAAGCTCTCCTCTGTCATGAGTTCTCTTCTGCCAAATCTCGCTTTTGGCAACAACATCGCTTATGTTTCCTTGGTTAGGGATGGCTTCACACCCCCCTGTCACTCCTGGTTGCAATAAGAGTTCTGGGCACCGGTAGGTCTGGCTAGGCGGTATGAGGAGGGGAGTGTTAGGTTCAACAGGGTTGCAACGGCAGTGCATCATTACGTTTAATGACGTGATGAGGCACAACAGGAGGTGGCAGTGGAAGCCATGGTTAAGGTTGTAGATGCAGAGTACTGGGCCCAAATGTGATGGAGAAGAAGCACATGGGTCCATGTTAAGCCTAATGAACACCCAGGTGTGCCATGATTGCAACAAAGACATGCATGCTCGAAACTGAGCACACATGTGTCTAAATGTGAGCACTAAAATTTGAACCCTGTTGGGTGGAGTCATGTACCCACAACTCCTTCATCCCAGGAAGAGCTTGCTCTCTTTCTATCATTCTTTTTTGTTTTGCTAAACTTCAATATGGTGATTATCTGTTGTTACTTATCAAGGTCACTTTATATCTTGTTGGGGATATAGCTATCAGGTATGACCCGCCCAGGAGGGGCCGGGTCAACCCCAATGGCGGGTTACAAAAAGAAGCCCGGTAATATTCAAGGTGATAGTTTATTAAGACTTGCAGAAGGCCTAAGCCCAGAGGCGGCTTAAAGCCCAATATTGTAAACCGCCATATGTAAAGAAATACTTGTAAAGAAAGGCATATAAAAGAAGTCACCGAGCCGGACACGTTTTATGAGTCGGCCGGGACTCTGTAGGCTGCTAGGCGTCAACCCGTGTATATAAGGGGACGACCCGGCGGCGGCTTAGGACAAGAATCAACAGATCGATAGCCAAGCTAGCAAATTCGCTCCTTGGTCATCGGAACCTAGCAATACAACATCAACTGGACTAGGCCTTACCTTCACCGTAAGGGGCCGAACCAGTATAAACCTCTCGTGTCCTTTGTCCCGATTAACCCCTTTAAGCTTTCTAGTTGCGATGGCCCTACGACTAAGTCCTTTCGTTAGGACATCTGCCGTGAAAATTCTACGACAGTTGGTGCCCACTGTGGGGCCAGCGCTCGATGGATTTGAGTTCTTGAAGGGCAACTTCGAAGGGCTCAAGGGATATGTTGTGGGCCTGATGACCAAGAGTCGTCGCGGCAAGCTCTACATCGACGACGAAGGCTGGGGCCCCGATGCTGGCTCAATTGAGTACGGATACCGGGTCCCCTTCGGCAGAATCCACGTCTTCATCGGCCGGATCGGCGAGCCAGGCCCTGAGCCGGACATCTGCACCGACCTCGTCGAGACAGCTCAACACGCTAGATCTGCCCGGACTCAACCCGCCATGAGGCGTGCCTTCGTGGGCTACATCCATGGAGGGGAATTTTCTGAAGGATAAGTGGAGGGTGGTGAGACGGCCGTTTGTTCTGACGGTGAGTCATCCACAGGCAAAACAGATTCTTTGTATCAGTTACAAGACGGCCGGCTTGGGGGCTGTTCCGATGGCAGCAGTATTCCGGACCCCACTGAGCCGCCGAATCGAGCCGGAGTCTTCATAGCTGGCACTCAACCTAGTCAGGATTCTACGGCAGCAGCAGCCATAACCACCGGGTCAGCAGCGGCCGGGTCAGGAGAACCCGTGCGCCCGCCAGCTCAGGTATTAATGGACCTTGAAAGTGCTAGTGATCGACTAGAGGGGGGGTGAATAGGCGATTTTTATGAAAGTCTTCAAAACATGGAAGTTTCGAAGACAAATGATAGAAGTAAACCTATTACCACGCAGGGGAAGGTAGACTACACTAGGCAAACCTTAGTCAAGTATTCAATGAAGTGAAAGCACAATGACTAATAGCAGCTAGGCAGTAAGGATCAGGTAGGAAGATATTGTGAAGCCAATCAGAACAAGCAGTCACTCAGTGAAGACAAAAGATAATGCAATCATGCAATGACTTCACAAGGACCAACAGTAAGTAAAGGGAAGGGGAGGATGAAACCAGTGACTCGTTGAAGACAATGATTTGTTGGACCAGTTCCAGTTGCTGTGACAACTGTACGTCTGGTTAGGGTGGCTAGGTATTTAAACCTGAGGACACACAGTCCCGGACACCCAGTCCTGAACACGCAGCTCAGAACCCTTAGTCCTCACCGTATTCCCCTTGAGCTAAGGTCACGCAGACCTCGCCCAATCACTCTGGTAAGTCTTCAAGGTAGACTCCCAAACCTTCAGAAACTTCGTTCAGGGGCGATCCACAATGACTCTTGGATGCTCAGAACACGACGCCTAACCGGCTGGAGGATTCACAGTCCTCAAGTGTAATAAGTCTTCAGATCACACAGACAAGACGACTTAAGCGATGCCTAACACTCTTTGGCTCTAGGTGGTTAGGGCTTTATCCTCGCAAGGAATTCTCTCTCAAAGGCTTCGAGGTGGGTTGCTCTCAAATGACAAAAGCCGTACTCTAACTCTAAGCAGCCAACTGTTTATGGTTGTAGGGGGTGGGCTATTTATAGCCACTAGGCGACCCGACCTAATTTATCCGAAATGACCCTGGGTCACTAAGGAACTGACACGTGTTCCAACGGTCAGATTTCAAACACACACGGCAACTTTACTTGGGCTACAAGCAAAGCTGACTTGTCCAACTCTGGACAAGATTCTCTCTCATAGTCTTCACTCGAAGACATAGGATTTTGGTTAAGCATCACTTCAGTCATTCTGATTGGTTCTCTTGGACCCCACTTAACAGTACGGTGGTTCCTATGACTCAACAAAGAAGAAAAAGAACTATGAAAGATCTAAGTCTTCGCGCTCCATAATCTTTATGCGATGTCTTCTCTTGTCATAGTCTTCAAGGTGAATGTCTTCACATACCACCTTTGACTTCAATGTCTTCATACATTTTTAGGGGTCATCTCTGGTAGAAAAACCGAATCAATGAGGGACTTCTACCTGTGTTATCCTGCAATTCTCACAAACACATTAGTCCCTCAACTAGGTTTGTCGTCAATACTCCAAAACCAACTAGGGGTGGCACTAGATGCACTTACAATCTTCCCCTTTTTGGTGATTGATGACAAACTAGTTGAAGTTTTCAACGGGGAATATAATATGTGAAATTGTAAAGGAACCGTCTTCATAAGTTGCAAGGGCTCCCCCTGAAGATGTGCATATAGGTAATTTGCTTTTGGAATGCAAATGCACATGGCAGGTTGTACTTGTGGAGATCCTCTTCAACTTATGATGACAATTCATCATGCATGAAAAGTATGTGAAGATAATGACATGCATAATGGAAAATGGACGTTTGCAAATGATCTAAGTGCGGAATTTATTGTCGCACATGCGGAATTTATCATCGCATCACAGAATAGCAAATAAGTAGCAAACGACCATCGAGTTTAAGTGTTACAACTCAAAGAACTAAATGCATCAAAACGTGAGTTGTAAACACTAAGCAAAACATAAGATAACCGCCCATATGGACCCGCTTGAAGACTATCAAACTCATATGCTTCTCCCCCTTTTGTCAGTAAGGACCAAAAAGGTTTGAAGACATAGAGCATCTACTCGTTCCCATGAGGAGTAGGTGAAGTAGCAAGGTCGTCGGGGTTGTTAGGCGGTGCAGACAAACTCGGGGCAGTGTCGATGCATGCTGAAGTAGGGGGCGGTGAAGTAGCATCGTCTTCGTCCTCGATCACTCTGGCATTCACAGTTGCCGCGGACGAAGAGAACTCAGAGTCTTCAAGAGACGGAGTTCGTCGCAGCACAGTCCTTCGGGGAGGTGTGGAGTCAAACTTGAAATGTTCAGAGAAGCCATCCTCGTGAAGATCATCCTCAGAGCACATAAGCGTCAGCCCTTTCCATGTATGCCGACAGGTTTCATGGGCAACAAAGGCATTCTTGGTGGCAAGATTGCGAATGCGGTTGACATCCACCAAGAGGCTTTGCATTTGGAGCTTCATCCAGTCATGATGCCTATCCTGTTTCTAATGAAGAGCAACTAGAAGCTCTCGGTCATTGAGAACACAAGATCGCTTCTTGGGCCGTTGGGCAATAGTGCTTTCAGTGGCTTCAGTGTGGGCACGATGAGGTGCACGTGTAGTACCAGCCAGAGGATAAACACGAGTGACTGCTTCAACTCCTTCAATGTTCTGAGAGAAACTTTGATGCTTAGCATTCTGAAGACTAAGAGGCTCCTTGGCAGGCTCTGGATAGATGGCTTCAACGGACATATCCACATCAGGCAGAAAGATCCGATGATTGCGAGTAGAGGGATGATATGAGATAGCTGAGTGGAGTTTGATCAGCCGCATTATCCATGGAGCGTAGAACTTCAAGCCAAAAAGATCAGATCCTGATGCTACAAGTTGGCGAATGAAGAAGTCTTGTGCATTGAAGCATTTTCCATGAAGAATATAGAAGACCAAAGTCTTCATTGCACCTTCCAGCTTTGCATGTGGAGAATGTCCTTTGATGGGCCAGAGAGTTCGCCTTATAATGTGATAGATAGTGTGTGGCAGATACTCAAGGTCTTCAACAAAGAACTCCTTAGGATATGCAGCATCTGGAGGCAAAGGCTTCATCATACTAAGCATCTGACTCATGTTCGGTTCAGGCTTCTGAAAGATGCTCTCCATAGCTTCACTGTGCAGCTGACAGCCAGGTTCATAGAGATCTCCAAGAGTGGGCAGACCAGTGAGCTCAATGATATCAAAGGCTTTAGCTTCGTGATGGACATTTCCGGTCATCCACTCAAGGACCCAAGTCTTCGGGTCTCTGTTGTAGCCACGAATGTGAAGAGTGGCATAAAATTGGAGCAGCAACTCTTCGTTCTAGTGCTCTTGGTCGGTGACGAAAGGCAACAATCCAACCTCTTTGAAGCAATCCAGAGCTTCTTCCAAGCAGGGCAGACCAGTTATTGCTTCGGTGTCAAGACGCATATGTGGGAAGATGCGACCTTGATTATACAGAATGCATGAGTAATAGATTCGCTGCGATAGCTCCAGAACCGATCAGAAGATATTCGTTCCCTTGAGTAGGGGTTCTTGGAGCTATTGAAGAAGGTGTTGTCTGCTTTGAAGCTGTTGACATTAAAGGATCCAGGTGCTGATGCAGGACCTGGAAACCTGGGCAACCTTGGCATTGGCTTCTGTACCTGAGGCCTATGCTCAACGTGATAGTCAAACTGAGGACCAGCAGCAGGCGCAGGAACAGGAGCAGTAGCATCATTGGCTTCACTGACTTCTGGCATTGGTGCAGGCTCCACATTTGCTTCAGTCATGACTATGTCATTGGCTTCATTTGTGTTGGGAGTGGCAGCCTCAAGATTCTCAACCTCCACTTGATGAGCTGGAGGGTCGGGCACTGACACGTTCTCCTCGAGAACAGCTTCTTAGTAATGGGGGGAGTAGGGACACGCTCTTCTTCTTGTGTGTCGTCGGCTGATGCAGCCTGAATGTCTTCAGTAGCTTTAGCCTCAGACTCGGAGACATTCATAGTAGGAGTGGCATCTGGAAACACTTGACGTGCAACAGATTGGTGGGGCACTTCTCCTTCTGGAACGCTCGAAAGAGGGACTTGAGACCTTGGTCCTTTGCGAAGCCTGCGTAATGCTGGCGACGCCTTTGGAGATGGAGTTGGCTGGGCCTCAAAGTCATCTTCTTCTTCTTGCCGGGGTGGTGTGACTTGTTGTTGTGGGTGATCAGCCCATGATGCATCCTGAGCAATTAGCATCAGAGGACGACCAATGCTGATGAGTTCACTGTGCGTAAGCACAGGCGATGATACCTGTTGGTGCTCGATCAGAGGAAGAACTACATCATCTCCAACATTGTCATGGTGACCAATGTCTTCAGCAGCGGTGGGATCAGCTGCTGGAATGTCTTCAGCTTCACGAGCCTCTGTGGAAGCAGGCTCATGGACAGTCAGTTGGCGCTCTTGATGTTCAGCGGCAGGGCGAACCATGGAGATAGGTTCAACAACTAAGGGCTCTGTGGGAGCAGCCCGATCCTTCTTGGTCTCGCGCTTCTTCTTGGAGGGAGCAGCAGCAGAGGCTTCAGGATGTTTCCTCTTTCTCGCTTCAGCCTCAGCAGTCCTCGTCTTCTTCAGTTCTGAAGCGGTTGACCTGACATTTGGCTTCGAGCCAATCATACTGGCTGGGAAGACAATAGGATGTGCTTCCTGCCGTGGTGCTTCAGGTTCGGCCACAGCTGGCTTCTTCTTCGTCTTGGCAGCCATCCTGGGATCGATGCCAGGATGACCAAGGGCCTTGCGCTTCTCAGCCTCATTGTAGGCCTGCACACACTTGTCAGCCAGGCTCTTCATGCGCTCACGAGAACCTTGAGCTTCTTCACACTTCTTGAGAAAGGCTTCTTTGAGCTCGTGCAGCATGATCTTGAAATTTTTGACCTCTTGCATGCTGAGCTTGGCCATGTGCTTCTTGAACTGAGCTTTCTCAAAGTCAATCTTTTGCTTCAGTTCAACGATGCGCTGATCTATAGCTAGCTCTGAAGCAATGGCGCCATGGAAGGCGACACTGAGGCCAATTGGAAGTTGCAGATCTTCAAAGCTGAGGTTGGGCGTGTCAAACCACTCATCAATGAAGTTGTGGATGATTGCCACGTCAAAGAGAGGCAAATCATTGAAGATTTCTGCTTCTTCTTTACTCTTGATCAGTTGCTCAAGAGCGTCATCTGCAAGATCTTCATCGCTGGACAGATCAATAGCGTCGTTGCGTAGAATAGCAGCAGCAGTCAGTTCTTGGCTGGTGTGTTGCAAAGGCATCTTTACTTTCAAAGGCTTGGAGATGCGTGACAAATCTTCAGACTGCACACTGTCTTCAGGAGGTGTAGTAGCCAGTGGCTTCGCTCATGAGATTTTTGGTGCTGAGGCAGGCTTTGAAGCTTTAGGATTCTTCTTAGGCTTCGGCGATGCAGACGCTTCATCAGATTCAGCGTCATCTGCAGGCTCATCCACGGTTGTCCCTTGAACCATGATATGAGTGATAAGACCTTCCAGGTTGTAGAAGGGCCCAACAAGATTGGGTTCAGCTTCACGGGTGCCATCGGCACGGGGAGCAGAGGGACCAGGGTTGAAGTCTAGTCCCAATGACTTCTTGTTCTGCTTCGCCGAATTCTGGGCAAACTGGAAGTTGCGCTTGAACAGATTGTCGTCATGACACCATAGTAATGACGATGGGTCAGCATCCACAGGCTGTGGTCCATGGACCATGCAGGGATAGAATCCTTGTTCAATGGCTTCATCTCTGGACCTGGGTTGAAGATTTCAGTATAGGATGTCTCCCCACGGTCACTTGATGGCATTCTTCTCAGCATACTCCTTGGTCACAAACCTGTACTTGAACCACTGTCTGCCCAATATCGTCGAATCCATTGGATTCATGTCTTGCGCTGATTGTAATCCTCTTCTGGATCTGTTTTGTACAGCTCTGAGAGGTCATCGGGCACATCCCTTAATGTTTCACCTCGACGCTTTCTGCCACCCTTCCTTGCTGGTTTCTCTGCAGCCATGAACTTTAAACTGAATGGCTTCAACACGTTCAAAGGCTTCAAAGGCTTTCTCTTGCTGGACAAACAAGAACTGGCTTCGGGAGAATTTATATGATGTTGTAAGAATTCTGCAAATGAATGCAGACTATGAGAACCAAGGGATTCTCCCTCGGACATGTACCTGTGACAGCATTAAGGTGCGAGGGAAGGGGAAGATGTCATATGCATTCTCAGAAGATTTTGAAGATAAATCAGTTTAGAAGGCATTGACCTCAATTGCGAAGATATTCACTCATAGATAGAGAGTTGGTTCCAGATTTGTACGAATCCATGGATCAATACAAGTGAGGAATCTAACTACTTTGTGAGGCATAAGTGAACATACTAGGCATATTATGAGATGCAGTATGAAGTAGATCCATCTTGTGTGAATAGAAACTTCTTGTGGCAGAAAGTGATGAATCTATAGGATCAAAGGGGCCGTAAAAAGGAAGTTTTATTTACCACACAAAGAACTGCTAGACGGAGAGGGAGATGAGGCCGAGCAGTTCGATCGTCCGTGCCCTAACTTGGCGACGGATGACACCTACGGCGACGGCGGAGAAGACGATGTCCGCGGCCGGCATGAAGACGGCGTCGGAAAGGTCGCGGCAGCTAAGCGCTTCGTCGTCGGCGTCGTCGAGGGCTAGCAGTGGCGCTAGGGTTCGTGCGAGAGTGGAAGAAAGGATAATGACTATGGTGAGGCGTGTATTTATAGGGACAGGGACGGCACAGTGTTATTACACAGGTGCCCCTGGCGATTCACATCTGAAGGACACGTGGCCATCATGCAACATATTGGAGGTTGTTCCATGTTCCCACGCACGCCTGGATTGTTGGGTGGTCATTCCCACTTCTCCGGGTTTCAGGTGAAGGAATTAGCATTGAAAGCGGACTTAATGTTTGTCTCTGTATCTTCTGCTGACAAGGACACAGAGAAGACATTTGACAGTTTCAAGAGAATGCATATGATTTGGAGAGATTGAGTTTGAGATAGAAAGCACAGAGAGGTTAGGGTCCGATCACATTCACTTAGTTCAAAAGATTCAACAAGAAGACATAGCTATAAGTGAATGTTGTAGAGGACAGAACACTAGTATATATATGTATATATAAGAAAGGCAATCAAATCAACATCGTGAAGATAATCATGAAGACAAGTTGAGATTGAAGCCAAACCAAATGTGAAGACATACCAAACGTAACGCCATGAGTGAAACACTTCAAACAGAAAAATTTGGTGGTGGCGTTACCCACCGTATAGGAAGTATTAGACCCAGACACGGCGCACAATTATCGTGGCGCTCCAAAGTCAAATTCCACATTAATGTATTCACACTTAGAATGTATGTCTTCATTGATTGAAGATATACTTTACTTCGTGTGTTGCACATATAAGTCATCAATATGCATAAGTGTTAGGATGTGTGCCTGATCACATGACATTTGAGGATTCCAAGATATTTAGCTCACACCGTAACTTGCAAAACCTCTTCTCATCCAAGGTCTTGGTGAAGATATCTGCCAATTGCTCTTCAGTGTTGACGTGTATTATATCAATGTCTTCCTTCACAACATGATCTCTGAGAAAGTGATGACGAATTTCAATGTGCTTTGTCTTCGAGTGCTGAACTGGGTTGTTGGCAATCTTGATGGCGCTTTCGTGGTCGCAATAGAGTGGCACTTGCTTCAGATGAATGCCATAGTCTTTGAGTGTTTGCTTCATCCATAGAAGCTAAGCGCGACAAGATCCAGCAGCAATGTATTCAGATTCAGCAGTGGAGAGAGATACACAGTTCTGCTTCTTTGAAGACCAACATACAAGTGATCGTCCCAGAAAATGACATGTGCCTAATGTAGACTTGCGATCCACTTTGTCACCAGCATAATCAGCATCCGAGAATCCAACCATATCAAACTCTGAGCCCTTGGGATACCATAATCCTAATGTTGGGGTGTGAGCCAAATATTGAAGAATTCGCTTCACAGCTAAGTGATGCGATTCCTTTGGTGCCGCTTGGAACCGAGCACACATGCAAACACTAAGCATAATATCTGACCTAGATGCACATAGATAAAGTAAAGACCCAATCATGGAGCGGTATACCTTTTGATCAAACTCTTTACCATTGTCGTCGGGGCCCAGATGATGTTTGGCTGGCATTGGAGTCGTGAAGCCTTTGCAGTCTTGCATCCCAAATTTCTTCAGGCAATCTTTGAGATACTTCTCTTGAGATATGAAGATGCCATTGCGTTGCTGATGTATTTGAAGACCAAGGAAGAACTTCAGCTCACCCATCATGGACATCTGATATTGCTCTTGCATCATATATCCAAACTCGTCAATGTATTTCTGATTGGTGCAACCGAAGATAATGTCATCCACATATATTTGGCACACAAACAGTTCACCATCATATGTCTTCGTGAAGAGAGTGGGGTCGAGGGAACCAGGTGTGAAGCCTTTGCTCTTCAGGAAGTATTTGAGTGTGTCATACCAAGCCCGAGGGGCTTGTTTGAGGCCATACAGTGCCTTGTTGAGCTTGTACACCATGTCAGGATGTTTTGGATCTTCAAAACCAGGCGGTTGTGCAACATACACTTCTTCTTCAATCTTGCCATTGAAAAAGGCACTCTTCACATCCATTTGATACAGAAGAATATTATGATGATTTGCATAGGCCAGCAATATGCGTATAGCTTCAAGTCTAGCCACAGGAGCAAATGTTTCATTGAAGTCAATCCCTTCAACTTGAGTGTACCCTTGAGCAACGAGACGAGCTTTGTTTCTGACAACTTGACCATGCTTATCTTGCTTGTTGCGATATATCCATTTGGTGCCTATTATATTGTGCTTGCGAGGATCAGGATGCTTAACCAGTTCCCATACATTATTCAGCTCAAACTGCTGAAGCTCTTCTTGCATAGCTTGAATCCATTCAGGTTCCAAGAAGGCTTCTTCAACTTTCTTGGGTTTAGATATTGAGACAAATGCGAAGTGCCCACAGAAATTTGCTAGCTGTGTTGCCCTTGAACGAGTGAGTGGACCTGGTGCATTGATACTATCAATTATTCTCTCAATTTGTACTTCATTTGCAACACGAGGATGTACAGGACGAAGATTTTGTTGGGGAACGCAGTAATTTCAAAAAAATTCCTACGCACACGCAAGATCATGGTGATGCATAGCAACGAGAGGGGAGAGTGTAGTCTATGTACCCTTCGTAGATCGCAACGGAAGCATTGACGCAACATAGAGGAAGTAGTCGTACGTCTTCCCGATCCGATCGATCCAAGCACCGTTACTCCGGCACCTCCGAGTTCTTAGCACACGTACAGCTCGATGACACTCCCCGGGCTCCGATCCAGCAAAGCTTCGGGGATGAGTTCCGTTAGCACAACGGCGTGGTGACGATGATGATGTTCTACCGACGCAGGGCTTTGCCTAAGCACTACAACGATATGATCGAGGTGGAATATGGTGGCAGGGGGCACCGCACACGGCTAAGGAACGATCACGTGGATCAACTTGTGTGTCCTAGGGTGCCCCCCTACCCCCGTATATAAAGGATCCAAAGGGGAGGGGCTGGCCAGCCAAGGAGGGCGCGCCAGGAGAGTCCTACTCCCTCTGGGAGTAGGATTCCCCCCCCCCCCAATCCTAGTTGGAATAGGATTGCTCGAGGGGGGAAGAGAGAGAGGGGGGACGGCCACCTCTCCTAGTCCTAATAGGACTAGGGGAGGGGGGAGGCGCGCGGCCACCTTGGGCTGCCCCTTTCTCCTTTCCACTAAAGCCCCCTAAGGCCCATATAGTTCCCGGGGGGTTCCGGTAACCTCCCGGTACTTCGGTAAAATCCCGATTTCACCCGGAACACTTCCGATATCCAAACATAGGCTTCCAATATATCAATCTTTATGTCTCGACCATTTCGAGACTCCTCGTCATGTCCGTGATCACATCCGGGACTCCGAAAAACCTTCGGTACATCAAAATGCATAAACTCATAACAACAGTCATCGTAACGTTAAGCGTGCGGACCCTACGGTTCGAGAACAATGTAGACATGACCGAGACACGTCTCTTGTCAATAACCAATAGCGGGACCTGGATGCCCATATTGGCTCCTACATATTCTACGAAGATCTTTATCGGTCAGACCGCATAACAACATACGTTGTTCCCTTTGTCATCGGTATGTTACCTGCCCGAGATTCGATCGTCGGTATCCAATACCTAGTTCAATCTCGTTACCGGCAAGTCTCTTTACTCGTTCCGTAATACATCATCTCACAACTAACATATTAGTTGCAGTGCTTGCAAGGCTTATGTGATGTGCATTACCGAGAGGGCCCAGAGATACCTCTCCGACAATCGGAGTGACAAATCCTAATCTCGAAATACGCCAACCCAACATCTACCTTTGGAGACACCTGTAGTACTCCTTTATAATCACCCAGTTACGTTGTGACGTTTGGTAGCACCCAAAGTGTTCCTCCGGCAAACGGGAGTTGCATAATCTCATAGTCATAGGAACATGTATAAGTCATGAAGAAAGCAATAGCAACATACTAAAAAATCGGGTGCTAAGCTAATGGAATGGGTCATGTCAATCAGATCATTCACCTAATGATGTGATCCCGTTAATCAAATAACAACTCTTTGTTTATGGTTAGGAAACATAACCATCTTTGATTAACGAGCTAGTCAAGTAGAGGCATACTAGTGACACTATGTTTGTCTACGTATTCACACATGTATTATGTTTCTGGTTAATACAATTCTAGCATGAATAATAAACATTTATCATGATATAAGGAAATAAATAATAACTTTATTATTGCCTCTAGGGCATATTTCCTTCAGTCTCCCACTTGCACTAGAGTCAATAATCTAGATCACATCACCATGTGATTAACATCGATAGTTCACATCATCATGTGATTAACACCCATAGTTCACATCGCCATGTGACCAACACCCAAAGGGTTTACTAGATTTAGTAATCTAGTTCACATCGCTATGTGATTAACACCCAAAGAGTACTAAGGTGTGATCATGTTTTGCTTGTGAGAGAATCTTAGTCAACGGGTCTGCCATATTCAGATCCACATGTATTTTGCAAATTTCTATGTCAACAATGCTCTGTATGGAGCTACTCTAGCTAATTGCTCCCACTTTCAATATGTATCTAGACCGAGACTTAGAGTCATCTAGATTAGTGTCAAAACTTGCATCGGTGTAACCCTTTACGACGAACCTTTTTGTCACGTCCGTAATCGAGAAACATATCCTTATTTCACTAAGGATAATTCTGACCGCTGTCCAGTGATCTACTCCTAGATCACTATTGTACTCCCTTGCCAAATCAGTGCAGGGTATACAATAGATCTGGTATACAGCATGACATACTTTATAGAACCTATGGCCAAGGCATAGGGAATGACTTTCATTCTCTTTCTATCTTCTGCCGTGGTCGGGCTTTGAGTCTTACGCAACTTCAAACCTTGTAATACAGGCAAGAACTCTTTCTTTGACTGCTCCATTTTGAACTACTTCAAAATCTTTTCAAGGTATGTACTCATTGAAAAAACTTATCAAGCGTCTTGATCTATCTCTATAGATCTTGGAGCTCAATATGTAAGCAGCTTCACCGAAGTCTTTCTTTGAAAAACTCCTTTCAAACACTCATTTATGCTTTACAGAATAATTCTACATTATTTCCGATCAACAATATGTCATTCACATATACTTATCAGAAATGATGTAGTGCTCCCACTCACTTTCTTGTAAATACAGGCTTTACAGCAAGTCTGTATAAAACTATATGCTTTGATCAACTCATCAAAGCGTATATTCCAACTCCGAGATGCTTGCACCAGTTCACAGATGGATCACTGGAGCTTGCACATTTTGTTAGTATCTTTCAGATTGACAAAACCTTCTGGTTGCATCATATACAACTCTTCTTTAGTAAATCCATTAAGGAATGCAGTTTTGTTTATCCATTTGCCAGATTTCATAAAATGCAGCAATTACTAACATGATTTGGACAGACTCAAGCATAGATACGAGTGAGAAGCTCTCATCGTAGTCAACACCTTGAACTTGTCGAAAACCTTTTGCGACAATTCTAGCTTTGTAGATAGTAACACTACTATCAGCGTCCGTCTTCCTCTTGAAGATCCATTTATTCTCAATTGCTTGCCAATCATCGGGCAAGTCAACCAAAGTCCAAACTATGTTCTCGTACATGGATCATATCTCAGATTTCATGGCCTCAAACCATTTCGCGGAATCTGGGCTCATCATCGCTTCCTCATAGTTCGTAGGTTCGTCATGGTCAAGTAACATGATCTCCAGAATAGGATTACCGTACCACTCTAGTGCGGATCTCACTCTGGTTTACCTACGAGATTCGGTAGTAACTTGATCTGAAGTTACATGATCATCATCATTAGCTTCCTTACTAATTGGTGTAGTAGTCACAAGAACATATTTTTATGATGAACTACTTTCCAATAAGGGAGAAGGTACAATTACCTTATCAAGTTTTCTACTTTCCTCCCACTCACTTCTTTCGAGAGAAACTCCTTCTCTGGAAAAACTCTGAATTTAGCAACAAAAGTCTTGCCTTCGGATTTGTGATAGAAGGTGTACCCAACAGTCTCCTTTGGGTATCCTATGAAGACATATTTCTCGGATTTGGGTTTGAGCTTATTAGGATGAAACCTTTTCATATAAGCATCACAACCCCAAACTTTAAGAAACAACAACTTTGGTTTCTTGCCAAACCACAGTTCAAATTGTGTCGTCTCAACGGACTTAGATGGTGCCCTATTTAACGTGAATGCAGCTGTCTCTAATGCATAACCCCAAAACGATAGTGGTAGATCGGTAAGAGACATCATAGATCGCACCATATCTAGTAAAGTACGATTACGACGTTCGGACACACCATTATGCTGTGGTGTTCCAGGTGGCATGAGTTTGTGAAACTATTCCACATTGTTTTAATTGAAGACCAAACTCGTAACTCAAATATTTTACTTCTGCGATCATATCGTAGAAACTTTCATTTTTTTATGATGATTCTCCACTTCACTCTGAAATTCTTTGAATATTTCAACTGTTTCAGACTTGTGTTTCATTAAGTAGATATACCCATATCTGCTCAAATCATCTGTGAAGATCAGAAAATAATGATACTTGTCGCGAGCCTCAACATTCATCGGACCACATACATCAGTATGTATGATTTCCAACAAATCTGTTGCTCGCTCCATTGTTCCGAAGAACAGAATCTTAGTCATCTTGCCCATGAGGCATGGTTCGCAAGCATCAACTGATTCATAATCAAGTGATTCTAAAAGCCCATCAGCATGGAGTTTCTTCATGCGCTTTACACCAATATGACCTAAACGGCAGTGCCACAAATAAGTTGCATTATCATTATTAACTTTGCATCTTTTGGTTCAATATTATGATTATGTGTATCACTACGATCGGGATCCCATGAATTATTTTCATTGGGTGTGTAACCATATAAGGTTTTATTCATGTAAACAGAACAACAATTTATTCTCTTACTTAAATGAATAACCGTATTACAATAAACATGATCAAATCATATTCATGCTCAACGCAAACACCAAATAACACTTATTTAGATTCAACACTAATCCCGAAATTATAGGGAGTGTGCGATGATGATCATATCAATCTTGGAACTACTTCCAACATACATCGTCACTTCACCCTTAACTAGTCTCTGTTTATTCTGCAACTCCCGTTTCGAGTTACTTAATCTTAGCAACTGAACCAGTATCAAATGCCGAGGGGTTGCTATAAACACTAGTAAAGTACACATCAATAACACGTATATCCAATATACATTTGTTTACCTTGCCATCCTTCTTATCCGCCAAATACTTGGGGCAGTTCCACTTCCAGTGACCAGTCCCTTTGCAGTAGAAGCAGTTAGTCTCAGGCTTAGGATCAGACTTGGGCTTCTTCACTTGAGCAGCAACTTGCTTGCCATTCTTCCTGAAGTTCCCCTTCTTCCCTTTGCCCTTTTCTTGAAACTAGTGGTCTTGTCAACCATCAACACTTGATGTATTTCTTGATTTCTACCTTCGTTGATTTCAGCATCACGAAGAGCTTGGGAGTTGTTTCCGTTATCCCTTGCATATTATAGTTCATCACAAAGTTCTACTAACTTGGTGATGGTGACTAGAGAATTCTGTCAATCACTATCTTATCTGGAAGATTAACTCCCACTTGATTCAAGCGATTGTAGTACCCAGACAATCTGAGCACATGCTCACTAGTTGAGCGATTCTCCTCCATCTTTTAGCTATAGAACTTGTTGGAGACTTCATATTTCTCAACTCGGGTATTTGCTTGAAATATTAATTTCAACTCCTGGAACATCTCATATGGTCCATGACGTTCAAAACGTCTTTGAAGTCCCGATTCTAAGCCATTAAGCATGGTGCACTAAACTATCAAGTAGTCATCATATTGAGCTAGCCAAACGTTCATAACATCTGCATCTGCTCCTGCAATAGGTCTGTCACCTAGCGGTGCATCAAGGACATAATTCTTCTGTGCAGCAATGAGGATAAACCTCAGATCACGGATCCAATCCGCATCATTGCTACTAACATCTTTCAACACAATTTTTCTCATGGAACATATTAAAATAAACATATGAAAGCAACAACGCGAGCTATTGATCTACAACATAGATATGCTAATACTACCAGGACTAAGTTCATGATAAATTAAAGTTCAATTAATCATATTACTTAAGAACTCCCACTTAGATAGACATCCCTCTAATCCTCTAAGTGATCATGTGATCCAAATCAACTAAACCATGTCCGATCATCACGTGAGATGGAGTAGTTTCATTGGTGAACATCACTATGTTGATCATATCTACTATATGATTCACGCTCGACCTTTCGGTCTCCGTGTTCCGAGGCCATATCTGTATATGCTTGGCTCGTCAAGTATAACCTGAGTATTCCGCATGTGCAACTGTTTTGCACCCGTTGTATTTGAACGTAGAGCCTATCACACCCGATCATCACGTGGTGTCTCAGCACGAAGAACTTTTGCAACGGTGCATACTCAGGGAGAACACTTCTTGATAATTTAGTGAGAGATCATCTTATAATGCTACCGTCAATCAAAGCAAGATAAGATGCATAAAAGATAAACATCACATGCAATCAATATAAGTGATATGATATGGCCATCATCATCTTGTGCTTGTGATCTCCATCTCCGAAGCACCGTCGTGATCACCATCGTCACCGGCGCGACACCTTGATCTCCATCGTAGCATCGTTGTCGTCTCGCCAATCTTATGCTTCCACGACTATCGCTACCGTTTAGTGATAAAGTAAAGCATTACATCGCGATTGCATTGCATACAATAAAGCGACAACCATATGGCTCCTACCAGTTGCCGATAACTCGGTTACAAAACATGATCATCTCATACAATAAAATTTAGCATCATGTCTTGACCATATCACATCACAACATGCCCTGCAAAAACAAGTTAGACGTCCTCTACTTTGTTGTTGCAAGTTTTTACGTGGCTGCTACGGGCTTAAGTAAGAACCAATCTCACCTACGCATCAAAACCACAATGATAGTTTGTCAATTTGACTCCATTTTAACCTTCGCAAGGACCGAGCGTAGCCACACTTGGTTCAACTAAAGTTGGAGAGACAGTCGCCCGCAAGCCACCTATGTGCAAAGCACGTCGGGAGAACCGGTCTCGCATAAGCGTACGCGTAATGTCGGTCCGGGTCGTTTCGTCCAACAATACCGCCGAACCAAAGTATGACATGCTGGTAGGCAGTATGACTTATATCGCCCACAACTCACTTGTGTTCTACTCGTGCATATAACATCAAACCATAATACCTAGGCTCGGATGCCACTGTTGGGGAACGCAGTAATTTTAAAAAAATTCCTACGCACACGCAAGATCATGGTGATGCATAGCAACGAGAGGGGAGAGTGTTGTCTACGTACCCTTCGTAGATCGCAACGGAAGCGTTGACGCAACGTAGAGGAAGTAGTCGTACGTCTTCCCGATCCGACCGATCCAAGCACCGTTACTCCGGCACCTCCGAGTTCTTAGCACACGTACAGCTCGATGACGCTCCCCGGGCTCCGATCCAGCAAAGCTTCGGGGATGAGTTCCGTCACCACAACGGCGTGGTGACGATGATGATGTTCTACCGATGCAGGGCTTCGTCTAAGCACTACAACGATATGATCGAGGTGGAATATGGTGGCAGGGGCACCGCACACGGCTAAGGAACGATCACGTGGATCAACTTGTGTGTCCTAGGGTGCCCCCTGCCCCCGTATATAAAGGATCCAAGGGGGAGGGGCTGGCCGGCCAAGGAGGGCGCGCCAGGAGAGTCCTACTCCCTCTGGGAGTAGGATTCCCCTCCCAATCCTACTTGGAATAGGATTCCTCGAGGGGGGGGAAGAGAGAGAGGAGGCCGGCCACCTCTCCTAGTCCTAATAGGACTAGGGGAGGGGGAGGCGCGCGGCCACCTTGGGTTGCCCCTTTCTCCTTTCCACTAAAGCCCCCTAAGGCCCATATAGTTCCCGGGGGGTTCCGGTAACCTCCCGGTACTCCGGTAAAATCCCGATTTCACCCGGAACACTTCCGATATCCAAACATAGGCTTCCAATATATCAATCTTTATGTCTAGACCATTTCGAGACTCCTCGTCATGTCCGTGATCACATCCGGGACTCCGAACAACCTTCGGTACATCAAAATGCATAAACTCATAACAACAGTCATCGTAACGTTAAGCGTGCGGACCCTACGGTTCGAGAACAATGTAGACATGACCGAGACACGTCTCTGGTCAATAACCAATAGCGGGACCTGGATGCCCATATTGGCTCCTACATATTCTACGAAGATCTTTATCGGTCAGACCGCATAACAACATACGTTGTTCCCTTTGTCATCGGTATGTTACTTGCCCGAGATTCGATCGTCGGTATCCAATACCTAGTTCAATCTCGTTACCGGCAAGTCTCTTTACTCGTTCTGTAATACATCATCTCACAACTAACATATTAGTTGCAGTGCTTGCAAGGCTTATGTGATGTGCATTACCGAGAGGGCCCAGAGATACCTCTCCGACAATCGGAGTGACAAATCCTAATCTCGAAATACGCCAACCCAACATCTACCTTTGGAGACACCTGTAGTACTCCTTTATAATCACCCAGTTACGTTGTGACATTCGGTAGCACCCAAAGTGTTCCTCCGGCAAACGGGAGTTGCATAATCTCATAGTCATAGGAACATGTATAAGTCATGAAGAAAGCAATACCAACATACTAAACGATCGGGTGCTAAGCTAATGGAATGGGTCATGTCAATCAGATCATTCACCTAATGATGTGATCCCGTTAATCAAATAACAACTCTTTGTTTATGGTTAGGAAACATAACCATCTTTGATTAACGAGCTAGTCAAGTAGAGGCATACTAGTGACACTATGTTTGTCTATGTATTCACACATGTATTATGTTTCCGGTTAATACAATTCTAGCATGAATAATAAACATTTATCATGATATAAGGAAATAAATAATAACTTTATTATTGCCTCTAGGGCATATTTCCTTCAGATTTTGCTCTTGCTGATCATTGTCATCGTTAGAGGGATTGTCTTCAGGTTGATCAGGTGCGGAGATGATAAGTTCCTCTTCAAGCTGAGCTTCAGACGGTATGATTTCTCGAGTTCCCATAAGTTTGATTGATTCACTAGATGGAACTTCATCTAGCACATTTGGCAGGTGCTCTCTTTGTGAGTCGTTCGTCTCATCAAACCGCACATCCACTGTTTCTACCACTTTATAGTGAAAGAGGTTGAAGACTCTGTAGGAGTGTGAATCCTTTCCATATCCAAGCATAAAACCCTCATGTGCTTTTGGTGCAAATTTTGAAGTGTGATGTGGATCCTTGATCCAGCACCTGGCGCCAAATACTCTGAAGTAACTGGCATTTGGCTTCTTGCCAGTAAGAAGCTCATAGGATGTCTTGTTCAGAATCTTGTGAAGATAAACATGGTTGATTATATGGCATGCAGTATCAATGGCTTCAGGCTAGAACTTTCTTGGAGTCTTGTATTCATCAAGCATCGTTCGGGCCATCTCAATAAGTGTTCTGTTCTTGCGTTCGACGACGCCATTCTGCTATGGCGTGTATGGAGCTGAGAATTCATGTGTGATGCCCAAAGTATCAAGATATGTGTCTAGGCCAGTGTTCTTGAATTCAGTGCCATTGTCACTTCTGATGTGTTTTATCTTGGCGCCATAGTTGTTCATTGCTCGATTGGCGAAGCGTCTGAAGACATCCTGCACTTCAGTCTTGTAGAGGATTATATGCACCCAAGTATATCTAGAATAATCATCAACAATGACAAAGCCATAGAGACAAGCAGTAGTAGTAAGAGTTGAGTAATGAGTGGGACCGAAAAGATCCATGTGGAGCAGTTCGAAGGGTTGAGTCGTTGTCATGATTGTCTTCGAGGGATGCTTGGCCCTTGTCATCTTTCCTGCTTCACAGGCACCGCATAAGTGATCTTTCTTGAACTTGATGCCCTCGATGCCTATGACATGCTTCTTCCTTGCAAGGGTGTGCAGGTTCCTCATGCCAGCATGCCCTAGCCTCCGATGCCAGAGCCAGCATTCAGAAGCTTTTGCTAGAAGACATACGGCAAGCTGTGGTCTTGCTGAGAAATCTACCACGTACAAATCATCTTTCCGATACCCTTCAAACACTAGAGACTTGTCAGATTCCATTAGAACAAGGCAACGATATTTTTCAAACATCACAATCATGTTTAAATCGCAAAGCATTGAGACAGACATTAAGTTGAAACCAAGGGATTCAACAAGCATGACTTTATCCATGTGTTGATCCTTTGAGATTGCAACTCTACCTAGACCCAATACCTTTCTTTTACCAGTGTCAGCAAATGTGATGTGACTTTTGTCGGATGGACGTAAGGTTGAGTCCATAAGAAGGCTTCGCTTGCCAGTCATGTGATTGGTACACCCACTATCAATAATCCATTCTGAAGCAGCTGGTATCGTACCCTATAGTGCAGTTAGGGGGATAGGCTTCACGAAGAGAATTGTGAAGCAAAAACATTTGACGAGCCAGTGGGTTATGAAAACTTAGATCGAGATTCGGACTGATGGGGCAAGCAGCAAGCGACTCAGGAACAAAGTACATAATAAGACCATTTGGGCATTTGATCTTGCGCCCTACAAGATGTTTAAGGTCCCCAGCAATAGCGTCAGACGATTTTGGTTTTCTGCTGGAGACCTTTCCCTGCAAAAGAGAGTTAAGCTTTCTTAGCCACCCACATCTTCAAGGGTGGCTTTGAAGCAATGAGTCTAAGTGCAGCATCTGAGAACTTTGGCTTTGGAGCCCTAGCAAAAAGTCTTGCAGGTGGACAATAGTACTCATAAGAATAAGCAGAGTAGTTTTTGGTCTTATGAACATGGTGGTTTGATGAACCGCGCTCATATTCATAGGCATGAGTATGGCTTCCCTGCAAAACATTTGCGTTAGTGTGACTCAGGTGAGTCCTCTGTCTGTATGAAGCCTTTGGACCGTATGAAGCCTGTGGTCTAGGGTTTGTCTTCTTCACCTGTGGTGTCATGATGACATTCACAGGAAGATTCTCCAAACACCTTTTTGGCACCCATATCTTCTTGATTGGAGGTCCATTCCTGCAGTTAGTACCAATATACCTGGCAAACACTTCACCATTCTGATTCTTAAACAGTTTGTAGTTTGCATCAAAGGATTCATCAATAATAATGGGATTAGCACAAGTGAAGCCAGATAGGGTGGATGGATCCGCTGAAGGTTCCTTTGCAGCAACCCATGTGGTTTTGGGGTACTGCTCAGGTTTCCAGTAAGAGCCATCAGCATTCATTTTCCTTTCGAACCCAACACCCTCTTTCCTAGGGTTTCGGTTCAGGATCTGCCTTTTGAGGACATCACATAGTGTCTGATGCCCTTTGAGACTTTTGTACATCCCTGTTTCAAGAAATGTCTTCAACCTAGCATTCTCATCAGCAATAGCAGTGGTATCCTCAGCAGAGGGGTTAGTTACCACATCAACAGTTGAAGATATTGCAATAGTAGCAGCAGTAGAACACCCAGCAACAGAAGTAGCGTTGCCACGCTCGATGCATTTAAGACATGGTGGTTCAAATCCTTCCTGAGCTGAACTGATCTGTTCGGCGCGAAGTGACTCATTTTCCTTTTGAAGATCTTCATGAGCCGCTCTCAATTTCTCAAGATCTTGCTTCCTTTGAAGATAATCATAGGAAAGCTTTTCATGAGTTGTTGAGAGCGTTTCATGACGACTTTCAAGTTCCGCATACTTAACGTGAAGCATTTTTATGTCTTCAATTAAGGACTGAGATCGAGTCATTTCAGCGTCTAACAGATCATCGCTTTTGTCTAACAGTTTTTGAATGTGTTCCATAGCTTTTTGTTGTTCAGTTGCAATTTTAGAAAGTGTTTTGTAGCTAGGTTTGGAATCACAATCAGAGTCATCGTCACTAGATGTTTGATAGTGAGTGGTGTGTGTGTTTACCTTGGCACCGCGTGCCATGAAGCAGTAGGAAGGAGCGGAGTAGTCCTTGTTATTTGCATCGATGTCGGTGATGAAGTCATTGTCTTCAGTGTTGAAGATGGACTTGGCAACGTATGCTGTAGCCAGACTCGCAACACCAGAATCGGACTCCTCCTCAGACTCCACCTCCGCCTCCTCAGAAGCAGACTCCTCCTCAGAATCCATTTCCTTGCCAACAAACTCATGTGCCTTGACAGATGAGCTCTTCTTGTGTGATGAAGACTTTGAGGAAGACTTAGAAGAAGACTTTGAGTATTTCTTCTTCTTGTCGTCAGAGTCATACTCCTTGCTCTTCTTCTTCTTCTTGTTCTCATTGTCCCACTATGGACACTCAGAGATGTAGTGGCCAGGTTTCTTGCACTTGTGACATGTTCTCTTCTTGTAGTCATGAGCAGAAGCTTCATCATTCCTTGAGCTTGATCGTGAAGACTTTCTAAAGCCTTTCTTCTTGGTGAATTTTTGGAACTTCTTCACAAGCATAGCAAGCTCCTTTCCAATGTCTTTGGGATCATCAGAACTGCTATCAGATTCTTCTTCAGATGAGGAGACAGCTTTTGCCTTCAAGGCACGAGTTCGTCCATAGTTGGGACCATAGATGTCTATTTTCTCAGAAAACTGAAATTCGTGTGTGTTGAGCCTCTCAAGTATGTCAGACGGATCAAGTGTCTTGAAATCAGGACGTTCTTGAATCATCAGGGCTAGGGTGTCAAACAAACTGTCAAGTGATCTCAGGAGTGTCTTGACGACTTCATGCTTGGTGATCTCAGTGGCGCCGAGGGCTTGAAGCTCATTTGTGATGTCAGTGAGTCGATCAAACGTGAGCTGGACATTCTCATTGTCATTTCTCTTGAAGCGGTTGAAGAGGTTGCGAAGGACACTGATTCTCTGATCTCTCTGGGTGGAGACGCCTTCGTTGACCTTGGAGAGCCAGTCCTAGACTAGTTTGGATGTTTCCAAATCACTCACGCGGCCATACTGTCCTTTGGTCAGATGACCACAGATGATGTTCTTGGCAGTGGAGTCCAGTTGAATGAACTTCTTGACATCAGCAGCGGTGACACCTTCACCAGCCTTGGGAACGCCATTCTTGACGACATACCATAGGTCGACATCAATGGCTTCAAGATGCATGCGCATCTTATTCTTCCAGTAGGGATATTCAGTTCCATCAAAGACGGGGCATGCAGCGGAGACTTTAATTATCCCTGCAGTCGACATAGCTAAAACTCCAGGTGGTTAAACCGAATCACACAAAACAAGGGAGTACCTTGCTCTGATACCAATTGAAAGTGCTAGTGATCGACTAGAGGGGGGTGAATAGGTGATTTTTATGAAAGTCTTCAAAACATGGAAGTTTTGAAGACAAACGATAGAAGTAAACCTATTACCACGCAGCGGAAGGTAGACTACACTAGGCAAACCTTAGTCAAGTATTCAATGAAGTGAAAGCACAATGACTAATAGCAGCTAGGCAGTAAGGATCAGGTAGGAAGATATTGTGAAGCCAATCAGAACAAGCAGTCACTTAGTGAAGACAAAAGATAATGCAATCATGCAATGACTTCACAAGGACCAACACTAAGTAAAGGGAAGGGAAGGATGAAACCAGTGACTCATTGAAGACAATGATTTGTTGGACCAGTTCCAGTTGCTGTGACAACTGTACGTCTGGTTAGGGCGGCTAGGTATTTAAACCTGAGGACACACAGTCCCGGACACCCAGTCCTGAACACGCAGCTCAGAACCCTTAGTCCTCACCGTATTCCCCTTGAGCTAAGGTCACGCAGACCTCGCCCAATCACTCTGGTAAGTCTTCAAGGTAGACTCCCAAACCTTCATAGACTTCGTTTAGGGGCGATCCACAATGACTCTTGGATGCTCAGAACGCGACGCCTAACCGGCTGGAGGATTCATAGTCCTCAAGTGTAATAAGTCTTCAGATCACACAGACAAGACGACTTAAGTGATGCCTAACACTCTTTGGCTCTGGGTGGTTAGGGCTTTATCCTCGCAAGGAATTCTCTCTCAAAGGCTTCGAGGTAGGTTGCTCTCAAACGACAAAAGCCGTACTCTAACTCTGAGCAACCAACCGTTTATGGTTATAGGGGGTGGGCTATTTATAGCCACTAGGCGACCCGACCTGATTTGTCCGAAATGGCCCTGGGTCACTAAGGAACTGACACGTGTTCCAACGGTCAGATTTCAAACACACACGATAACTTTACTTGGGCTACAAGCAAAGCTGACTTGTCCAACTCTGGACAAGATTCGCTCTCATATTCTTCACTCGAAGACATAGGATTTTGGTTAAGCATCACTTCAGTCATTCTGACTGGTTCTCTTGGACCCCACTTAACAGTACGGTGGTTCCTATGACTCAGCAAAGAAGAAAAAGAACTACGAAAGATCTAAGTCCTCGCGCTCCATAATCTTTATGCGATGTCTTCTCTTGTCATAGTCTTCAAGGTGAATGTCTTCACATACCACCTTTGACTTCAATGTCTTCATACATTTTTAGGGGTCATCTCTGGTAGGAAAACCGAATCAATGAGGGACTTCTACCTGTGTTATCCTGCAATTCTCACAAATACATTAGTCCCTCAACTAGGTTTGTCGTCAATACTCCAAAACCAACTAGGGGTGGCACTAGATGCACTTACAGACCTTATGGATAGGATGACGCCCTGTTGACTGCTGTGGTTGAGCCAGCAGATAAGGCTCGGCATGACGCAGAAGTAGCACGGCTACGCGGAGAGGTAGCGCAGGCCAAGGAAAATTTAGCAATGGAAAATGTCAGGATGGCCGCAGAACGGGCGGCTCTGGATGCACGTGCTCAGCAGCTTCAAGCGGAGACTTTCCGGCTCTCGGTGGATCTAAATGCGTCAACGAGGTCATGAGGAGAAGACACCAGAAAACTCAGTCACGTCTGCCTCTGACTTACGATCCTAGGAACCTTTTCCACACACCCGGGGCCGGTCCTAGCAACCCGCCGGAGGCAAACCGGATCACAACACCCGGGACGGGGACGCCGGTTCACCCAAGGGCCATGGAACCACCCCGTGTGAATACTGCTCCGCCTCATTACACGTCAGTACCACCGGGTCACTTCTCTAACCCTTTGGAGAATTTAATTGTTGCGTCGGCTCGTCTGGCGGCTCTCCCAACGGAAGGCGACTCTCCAACGGCGATCGAAACATGAAGGGTCAGAGAACTTCTTCAGACAGCCCTGGCACAGCAGGATGCGTACTCTTATAGTCGAGACGGAATCCATTCAACCCCTCGCCCAAGCCGGAGTCCGAGCTATAGCAGGCATATGGACTCAGCGGCTATGTCAAGCAATGCCCAACGCCGTAACCAACCGCGCAGGCATGACCCGGCGCAGGATGGAGCCTTTAACTTGGTGGATCAAGAGAGGATCCGTCAGGAAGCTGAGCGGGCGGTTCAACTGGCAGCTAAGCAGGCGGCTCATCAGGATTTTCCGGTTTATCCAGCAACCTCTGTTGAGGCAGGAGTGGCCACAAGGACAGGAGGTGTCCCTTGCCTGGTACGGGCTCTACGTAATGAGCGCTTACCAAAAGATTTTAAGGGGCCTCGTAAGGTGCCTAATTACACGGCCGACTTGCAGCCTGGGGCATGGATTGAAAGTTATGAGATGGTGATGGAGCTGTTGGAGTTCAACGATGCAGCAATGGCTAAATACTTCACTATGATGTTCGATGGAACAACTTGCACTTGGTTGAAAGGGTTGCCACCCAACTCCATCGGCTCATGGGCGGAGTTAAAAGCCCGGTTCATTCAAAATTTCAAGGACACATGTAAGCAGCCTATGTCAATCGTGGACTTGACTAACTGTAAGCAAGAGGAAGGTGAGTCCACGACCCATTGGGTGTGCCGAGTCAAGGAGATAATACATTCATTTGATAAGATGGATGCCGGCTCTGCGGTCTTAATGTTGGAGAAAAATTGCCGTTTTGAACCTCTGAAGCAGAAGCTGGGGCGGCTCAAGCGCGATTGTCATGACATGGGCCAGTTGATGGCGGCTCTGGTCAAATATGCTGATTTAGATAGTACCAAGGATCCCGCGTCTGATGAAGAGAAGGCATGGAAGGGAAAAAAGAATGACAATGGCAAGGGTCACCAGCATAACCCGGCGAATCAAGGAGGTAATAAACGTAAGGCTGACGAGTTTGTGGCTAACGCCAGTACATAGGGCAACAACCAATGGTGCAAGGGGAGGCCACCTCCTCGGTCAGGCGGGTCAGGTCCCACCCTTGAGCAACTACTGAATGAACCCTATCCGAGACACGGCACCCGGGAGAAGCCAGCTACCCATATGTGGAAGGACTGTATGATCATGAAGGCGTTTAAAAATTCCAACATGTTCGATGGTAACCATGGACCTGGCGGCGGTTTAGGCGGCGGCAGTTTTCATGGCCCGGGCGCCGGCTCAGGCGGAGGCGGTTTTCACGGCCAGGGCCATCCAGGTAATCAAGGTGGTTATAATCAGCAATCTGGCCAAGGTAATCAGCAGCAACAGCAGCAGCAGTCCGGGTATCAGAGTAACCCGAAACGGCTGAACAGTGGGCAGTACCACGTATTTACCACTAGCTTGTGCAAGAGGGACCAACAACTTCATAAGAGGGTTGTAAACGCTGTTGAGCCGGCGGTTCCATGTTATTTGAGATGGTCAGAACAGTCTATTGTGTGGAGTAGGGAGGATCACCCTCCCCGGATTGATAATCCGGGTCACTTGGCTTTGGTGGTGGTGCCTCAGGTTGGTGGATATAAGTTTACTAAGGTGCTCATGGACGGAGGCAGTAGCATCAACATCCTCTATTATGAGACGTTTCGTCGCATGGGGTTGACTGACAAGAGTCTTAGACAATCCAACACTATTTTTCATGGTGTTGTACCTGGTAAGTCGGCATACCCAGTTGGTAAGATTGAGCTGGAAGTAGCCTTTGGGGATGAATATGATTCTAGGGCTGAGAAGTTAACTTTTGAAGTGGTTAAGATCAAAAGCCCATATCATGCCCTGTTTGGACGGCCGGCTTACGCCAAGTTCATGGCTCGGCCGTGTTATGTGTATCTGCAGCTCAAGATGCCGGGTTATAAAGGCACCATCACAGTACATGGAAGCCGTAAAATAGCCCTGGAATGTGAAGAAGGTGACGCTGCTTATGCAGAGTCTATTTGTGCAACAGAGGAATTAAAGTTTTATAAAGATAATGTTGACCCGGCAGACATGACGTCTTTGAAGAAGCCAACTACGGAGCATGAACCGGTGTTGAAATTCAAATCAGCAGATGACACCAAGATGGTTGATTTTGTGCCTGGTGACTCATCCAAACAGTTCATTATCAGTGCTAACTTGGATCCAAAATAGGAAAGCGCGCTCATCGAGTTCATCCGTGAGAACCGGGACATCTTTGCATGGAAGCCTTCTGACATTCCAGGTGTCCCGAGAGAACTCGTTGAGCACACTCTCAATATTGATCCGAAATTTAAACCAGTCAGGTAGTTTCTTCGACGGTTTAACGAGGAAAGGCGCAAGGCTATTGGAGAAGAGGTGGCCCGGCTCTTGGCGGCCGGGTTCATTGTTGAAGTTTTTCACCCGGAGTGGTTGCCTAACCCGGTGCTTGTGCTTAAAAAGAACGGCACCTGGCGCATGTGTGTGGATTACATAGATTTGAACAAAGCTTGTCCGGCTGACCCTTTTGCTCTCCCTCGTATTGATCAGATCATTGATGCTACGGAGGGTTGCGAGCGTTTGAGTTTTTTGGATGCCTATTCGGGTTATCATCAGATCAAAATGGTAGTTAAG
Source organism: Triticum urartu (assembly GCF_056163025.1). Classification (NCBI taxonomy): domain Eukaryota; kingdom Viridiplantae; phylum Streptophyta; class Magnoliopsida; order Poales; family Poaceae; genus Triticum; species Triticum urartu. The sequence continues at coordinate 71,966,576 of NC_141874.1, forward strand.
GACCAGGAGAAGACAACTTTCATCACTCCGTTTGGAGCCTTCTGTTATGTGTCTATGCCTTTTGGGCTTACGAGTGCCCACGCAACTTATCAACAATGTGTGCAGAATTGCCTTCACAATCAGATTGGGCATAATGTTCATGCTTATGTAGAAGATATAGTGGTGAAATCCAGAGAGAAGGAAGCCTTGGTAGCTGATCTGAAGGAGACTTTTGATAATCTCCGGGTATACAAAATGATGCTTAACCCGGCTAAGTGTGTTTTTGGAGTCCCAGCTGGCAAACTCTTGGGTTTTTTTGGTGTCTAACAGAGGTATTGAGGCTAACCCGGAGAAAATTAAGGCAATTACATCTCTGGCTAAACCGGCGTGCATCAATGACGTTCAGCGGTTGGCGGGTCGCGTCGCAGCCTTAAGCCGGTTCATAAGCCGGTTAGGGGAGAAGGTGATGCCTTTGTATCAAATGATGAAGAAGGCGGATGACATTGTCTGGAGTGGTGCTGCTAACTCTGCTTTTGAGGATCTGAAGAAATAGCTCATTGAGCCACCAATTCTTGCTGCTCCGGTTGAGAAAGAGCTGTTGTTGTTGTATGTGGCTTCTAACTCACGTGTTGTCAGTGTGGCCATTGTTGTGGAGCGCAAGGAGGCTGGCAAGGAACATCCGGTCCAATGGCCGGTTTACTACGTCAGTGAGGTGCTCATTGAATCTAAACAAAGATATCCACATTGGCAGAAGCTTATTTATGGGGTGTTCATGGCAAGCCGGAAGCTCAAGCATTACTTTCAGGATCACCCAATCACTGTGGTTAGCTCTACTCCTCTAGGAGACATTATTCAAAATAGAGAAGCCACGGGACGAGTCGCCAAGTGGGCTATTGAACTTGGGTCTCATGGTTTGAAGTATGTGCCACGTACTACGATCAAATCTCAAGCGTTGGTTGACTTCATTAATGACTGGACAGAGTTGCAGATGTCAGAGGAGAAACCAGACAACACATATTGGACGGTTCATTTTGATGGGTCCAGACAGTTGGAAGGCTCGGGGGCTGGAGTTGTTTTAACTTCTCCTCGATGTGACAAGTTTTGTTATGTGTTGCGATTGATGTTTCCTTGTACTAACAATGCAGCAGAATATGAAGCCTTGCTCCATGGTCTTCGAATGGCTAAAGGGATGAGTTTGAGATGGTACGGTGCCTTGGCGACTCAGATTTGGTGGCTCAGCAGGTTGTCAGGCAAGAGGGATTCCAAGGATCCTCTCATGGCGGCTTATCGCCGCGAGGTCGACGCTGTTGCGGGGCATTTTAAGAGTTATCAAGTGGAACACATTGACCGCGGAAAGAACGAAGCGACCGATGCCTTAAGCCGGTTGGGATCTCAGCGTAAGCTGGTGCCACCTAACACCTTTGTGGATGTTTTACATAACCCGTCTGTTAAGTTGCCTACAGAGGAAGATTTGGCCATTCCTGACCCTGAGGCACAGTTGGTGGCGGCTCTTCATGTCATTCTAGATTGGACAGTATCGTCCTTGGCTTACATGACCCGGGGCGAGTTGCCAGAGGACGAGACCCTGGCCCGACAGATAACCCGGCGGTCCAAGTCAATGACGATTTCTGACGGTGAGTTGTATCATCGCAGTGTCACTGGAGCATTTCAACATTGTGTTTCTCCTGAAGAAGGTCAAGAAATTCTTCATGAGATCCATGAAGGGGATTGTGGTCATCACGTCAGGTCAAAGTCTCTTGTGGACAAAGCTTTTCGTCATGGTTTTTACTGGCTAACGGCTCACGCTGATGCAGAGGAGCTGGTCAGTAGGTGTGATGGATGTCAAAAGTTTGCACGACGAGCGCACGTGCCGGCTCAAGAGTTGCGGATGATTCCAATCACTTGGCCGTTTGCAGTCTGGGGGCTTGACATGGTTAGACCTTTCAAAAGGTCCAAAGATAAAAAAACACATCTTTTGGTGGCAGTTGACAAATTCACAAAATGGGTTGAGGCAGAGCCAGTGAGCAAGTGTGATGCAGCCACGGCGGTTCAGTTCATGAAAAAGGTGATTTTTCGCTTTGATTTTCCACACAGCATTATAACTGACAATGGCACTAATTTGTCCCAAGGTGCTATGGAGGAGTTTTGTCAACGTGAGCATATCTGGCTTGATGTTTCTTCAGTAGCTCACCCCCAATCTAATGGTCAAGCTGAGAGAGCAAATCAGGAAATTTTAAAAGGTCTCAAACCTCGGCTTATGGTTCCTTTACAACGAACACCAGGTTGTTTGGTAGAGGAGTTACCTTCGGTGCTATGGAGTATCAACACCACTCCTAACAGGTCTACAGGTTATACACCTTTCTTCATGGTTTATGGAGCAGAAGCAGCCCTGCCTAGTGACATCCATCATGACTTGCCTCGCGTGGCGGCTTACGTTGAAGCTGATAATGAACAAGCCCGACAGGATGCACTTGACTTGTTAGATGAGGAGAGAGATTTGGCGGCGGCTCGATCAACAATTTATCAACAGGACCTGCACCGTTATCATAGCTGTCGGGTTAAGTCCAGGACCTTTCAAGAAGGTGACCTGGTGCTCCGCCTCATCCAGGATCTGTCTGATGCACATAAACTATCCCCGCCTTGGGAAGGGCCCTTTGTGGTCAGCAAGAACTTAAACAACGGGTTATATTACCTCACTGACGTTCAAGAGCACAAAGACTCACGTAAGACGGAGGAGGAGACCCGCCGGCCGTGGAACATTGCTCAGCTTCGGCCCTACTATACTTAAGCCACCGGCTCTCGTCATGTACATACTTTGGCGTTGTATATATTATGATAAGTAATAAAGTAGGACCTCTATCCTTTTCCTTTTCAATGATCATATATCTTTATTATTTTCATTATTTAAAATGACCAAAAGGGGGCTGATCGTATTCGAATCTAGCTTAACCCTTTTGGTCCAGCTCATGATCGTATTCGAATCTAGCTGTAAACCTCATGGTCACTTGGGGGCTTCCTGTTCAAACATAGGTCGTATTTGAACCAAAGAGAACATAGCTATCGTAACCCTCTTGATCGGCTCAAAGCCAAACTCACTAGGGGGCTTCTTGATCGTATCTGAATCATAGCTTAACCCCTTTTGGGTCTGACTTGGATCGTATTCGAATCAGGGTCGTTAAAAACCTCTCAAGGTCATTTGGGGGCTTCCTATTCAAACATAGGTCGTATTCGAACCAAAGAGAACATAGTTGTCGGTACCCTCTTGATCGGCGCAACGCCAAAGCCACTGGGGGCTATATGATCGTATTCGAATCTTAGCTTAACCCCTTTGGTCCGGTTTACTGATCGGATTCGAATCAAAAGCCTCTAGTTTTTATTTAAATATTTTGATTTACATTGTCTGAAGCCTAGTGTTTTGTCTTACTGTTTTTTATCATCTCAAATTTAACTATCAGTATGGTTTCAAATTAAACCGGCTCAGTTATTTGACAATGAGTTGCCAAGGCATAACAGTCATCACACATATGGAAGTATTGATTTCTACAAAAGATTGGGTTATCAACCTCATCCTCCGGGTCATGTAAACCGGCAGTCCAGGTTCAAAGAACCCATGTATGACAGTGTCATTCATGAACAAGTTTCTCTGTGTTTTTTTTCGCTAATCAAAGGTTTTTTCAGCCTTGTTTATCTTACATCTGGTTCTGTTTTTCCCACTATGATAATTTCATAGTCATATATCGGGTGTTTTTGACCCTTCTGGTGCTAAACTGCCAGGACAATTTTTTCATCTTTTACAGGAACAGAGTTAAAACATTACAGATGTAACCACGGATGTAACGTATATATTGACATCATGGGAAAAGAGTCATATGCAACATCTTATGCACGATGGCATATGCAAAATATGCAGTTTTCAAACTAACCTATTACAAGGCATTGAGAGCCCAAAAGGTTAGACTGTTTTTCTCTCTTAAGCAGGTCGTAAGCTAAATGCTGGATTGTTCAGATGGTTATGACTCCCCCCCCCCCCCCCCCCCCCGGCCGGCTCACCTCCCTCCACTGGTTGAAAGCTAGGATTGAACCAGTCAAAGCCGTTCAGAGCAATGAACTCAGCTTCATCGTCAATTAGGCCGGCCGGGTCAATTTCCGGGGCAAAAGTATGTTGACGAACCGACGGGATAAGATCCGTCACTTTATAAGAGGGAGTCGCCATCTTCTTATTCTCCATATCAAAACCCGGCTGATTTTTATCGATGTTGGTCTCCTCTCCAAGAATGGTAGCTTGAGGACGAACTCCTCTCACACAGGAAATAAAGTCATCTTGCTTAAATGGAGTTCCGTCTTCCTTCACGGTAGGGTACCCCTTAGCCACATCCACCGGGTCTAGATCCGGCACCCAAGCTTTGGAGCGGCCCGGGGCAGTCAGGGCTCCGGCTCTGGCACAGGATCATTTGACCTCTTGAAACCTGGCGGGTAAGATCGATAACTTCTTCAAAACGTCACTCAATCGGTTGGGTCCTTGGTTGGCAGGGGAGATAGTAGCAAGTGCTCGTTGAGCGCCAGTATACAATTGCTCCACCAAGGTATAAACCGCCTTCAGTTTTGTCACACTGTCTTGGCTCAGATTTTTGCTTCATGGACCTGCAAGTGTTTTTTAACAAAGGCTCAGCATGCGGCTTATATTCCTGGTCAAAATAAGGTATAAGTGATTAATACAAATGACTTACCAAAGATGGCAGAGACCATTCGAGACACACGATTTTTTAAGCTGGTAAGCTCTGTGGTAACCTCCTTAAGAGCCGCCTCAGCTGTCTCAGCGCGTTGTATCAGCAGCGTCTTTTCTTTGGCCCAGGATTTCTTTTTTGCAGCTAAGATGGTCTTCAATTTCTCAGATTCAGAGAGGCTCAATTGGAGTTTAGAGTCAGTGGTCTTTATCTCTGTCTCCTGCTCCGCCAATCGGGTCTTGACATCCGTCAATTGAGAGCCCAACTCAGATAAGGCGTTCTACAAAACATTCACTGGTGTCAAGACTTAAACTAAAAGTTATAAGGGTTCAAGTCTCAAGTACTTTGCACTGCAATACCACTTGACACTTGGGAGCTAATGTCTGCCAAAGTAATTTTCTATGACTTTTATATGTTTCAAGTCCCAAGGGTTTTACAAAGTAACAACGCTTGGCACTTGGGGGCTAATGCATGATATTCAAAAAGTTTTTCAAGATTGAGTCGGATCACAATACTTATTGGGACTAGTAAAAGATAGTTATGCAATTAAGTACCAGTTCATTTATGATAAATTGAGCCAGCCCTTGGGGACTACAAGTGAAGTGTATTCTACTCTATTGGACTTTCGAAAAACATAGAGACAAAGTATCAACTTATATCATAAAGTCTACAGATCATTCAAGTTCATCATCTGAAGACTTGGGGGCTGGCAAAGTATAAGTAAACCGGAGAACATACCTCATATTTTAGCTGCAATTGTTTGACCATCTCGATTTCTGAGTCACGGCTGGAGTGCACATGACTGAGATAGCTGGACAGTACATCATTGACATTGAGGTGAGCGTAATGGGAGATATCAAACCGAACTTTCTGCTTCTCTAAAGCCTCTTGCTTAGCAGTATGCCGGGCTAATACAGTGGGGGTCCCTGGTTCAACAAACCGGCTACCAGTAATCAACACGTCAGTATCAGCAGTTGTTGGTGGGTTAGCTGAGCTAGATGGTTCAGTAATGGTCGGATTAAGGATGACCTCATCGGCTGACAACTCAGGAGGGTCCAATTGAGTATGAACAGCCGGGTCTTCTGGTGCTTCAGTTTGAGAGGGAGTTGGCATGGCCGGCTCAGGTGCAGGATCTTTCGGGTCTTCTGACGGCTTAATCACCTTGGCCTTCTTGGATTTGGCTTGACTGCTAAGAAATATTTTATGAGACAGTTAGTGTAATGATGCAGTTTTAAAGATACAGAGGAAAGATGATTTTTTCTTACCCAGGAGCAGTATTGAAAGCCGGAAATTGAGTCTGAGATGAGTCGCCAGAAGAGCGAGAAACCTCCTGCAAAGGTAAAATAAAGTTAAAAAATATAAGGAAATAGATTCATGGATAAAAACAAAGGACAAAGGTGAAAGAAACCTCATTCTGGCGTTTTTGAGGAGTTTTTGTAAGTCGGAAGGTGGATCGTCATCATCATTAGTCTGGGCCTGACGGCGGCTCTCATGTTGCTTCTTTTTCAAAAGAAAATGAGGGTCCAAATAAGCCAAAGGGTGCGAAAACCTTACTTTTCGGGTTACCAGTCGAAGTTTCTGTCTTGGCAAAGGGGCTGAGTCGGAGGAAATAGTTACCTCTTCTTCCACAGCCTGGCTGGCCCCCGTGTCATCCTGGCAATAGTCAGTGTCAATAAGATAGTTGAAAAATTGGCCAAGGGAGTCAAGGGCTACCTCCGACTCAGAATCATCCAGCTGGAACATGTCAGATGCAGTCTTCTTCTTCTTCTTGGGCTTCCGGGTTGTTCTTCTGGCGGCTATGGCAGCGGTTCTAGCCTTCTTGGCAGCTTCATGATCATACTTGGCCTTCTAGAAGTCAGATTTTGCCTTTCAACAAATAAACGGGTTAAAACGTCATGCAAGTATTTAAACTACTGAGGGAAACACAAAGAGAAAGAGGTCAGGGGTTTTCACCTCTGGTGTCGGGTTAAGTTTGCAGAAGGGGTTTAACCCAAACTTACTGCAGTCCTCGTATTTGTCGTTCACGAGGATGGTTGACATTGCAACAACGTTTTCTTCAGTCAATTGAACAGAGCTATAACGCAGAGAGTCATTTGGGTCTCCGCCATACTCATACATTAACTTGGATTGGCGGCTTAGAGGGATGACTCGCCATGCGACCCAGCAACGGGTCATGTCAACTCCAGTTAAGTTGTTCCCCAATAAAGCTTGAATCCTTTTAATAGATGGAATAAGCTTCTTGCGTTCAGCAGCGGTAAGCTTATCAGGGAGCACAAACTTGGAATCCAGACGCTCCGCGCGATAACCCGGTAGTGGTTTTTCATTGGCTGGTGACGTATCTTGGCAGTAGAACCGGGTCTGATTCCAATCTTTGGGATGGCTCGGTAAGACTATTAAGGGAAAGACGGCGCCCTGTCGGCGCTAAATTGAGATTCCACCAAGCTCCAAACTAAGGTCGTTGGTGCATTCGTTCTGGCGGATCAGATAAAAGTATTCTCTGAAGAGTTCCACGGTCAGTTCTTCTTGAAGATATACCTCACAAAGAACTTGAAAATTGCAGATATTGGATATAGAGTTGGGTCCAATGTCTTGTGGGCGAAGCTTGAAAAAATGCAGAACATCTCGGAAGAACTTTGACCCGGGTGGTGAGAAGCCCCGGTTCATGTGATCAGTGAAAATGATAACTTCGCCGTCTTTGGGCTGAGGCCGTTCTTCGTCCTGGTCAGGTGCACGATAAGACATAACATTTTTCTCTGGCAAAAATCCTATGGTGACAAATTCCTTCAAGGTATCCTCAGTAACTGTGGAAGGGACCCAGTTGCAGACAGTTGGTGCTTTTGATGGCATGATGAGCAAAGGACAAACTGAAAAGAAAGTAATGTGCCGGTTCAATTCAATGGTGAAATTAAAAGTTAAATGATGATGGTACAAATGAGTAATGGCAGCTTAAGTAAGGGCTAATGACATATAAAGGAAAAGTGAGCCGGCGTGATAAGCCGCCCTGACTAAAAACATTCGAAGGAAGCCAGAAATAGAATTGGCTAAGTGTTGAGACAAACAAGTTTCCCAAGCTATTACTATTACTCTGGATCAAAATGGTTCAGAAAATAAAAATAAATTTAGACCTAAAAAACGAGCGCGGAGGAGTTCATCAGCTCTAAGAAGGTATTTGTACAAAGGAAAGGGATCTACTAGCATCTAAAATGGGTGTAAAACCACTACCACATAAGTTCTACATTTCTTCTAGATCAAAAGAGGGTACGGAGAAGACACTACAAGAAGGTCCGTGATGAACGGCGAAAAACACCGACAAAACTCGCAACCCTAATACAGATCTAAGGGCGCAGAAAGGTAGAAACTTACGAATACAGATCTACTGCGAAGGGTCGCCGCGGTTCTCTGGATGAGCTCAGGGTGATGCAGCGGCCGATGTTGAGGGCGATGGTGGGCGCTATGGCGACGGCGAAGCTCGAGAGGCAGAGAGGTGGCGAGAAGATGGAAGGAAGAAGAAGAAAGAGGAAGGACCGGCTGAGCCTATTTATAAGGGGATAAGTGAACAGGCAGGCGCGAAAATTGAGGAAGAACAAAATAATGATTATCCAGCTAAACGGATGCCTCGATTCTTGGAAGACATTAAAAGATAAAGATCCATTGAAGATAACGTCATAGCAGGCTTTCGTGTTTTCGGAAGATGACGTCATGGCGGGTTACGGAGTTTTTACAGACAGAGGAAGATGGATTTTGTCTAAGTGTTGAAGATTGACAAAGAACAAAGTTCAAGTCAACCTGGGGCCTAATGTTGGGGATATAGCTACCAGGTATGACCCGCCCAGGAGGGGCCGGTTCAACCCCGATGGCGGGTTACAAAAAAAAGCCCAGTAATATTCAAGGTGATAGTTTATTAAGACTTGCAGAAGGCCTAAGCCCAGAGGCGACTTAAAGCCCAATATTGTAAACCGCCATATGTAAAGAAAGGCATATAAAAGAAGTCACCGAGCTGGACATGTTTTATGAGCCGGCCGGGACTCTGTAGGCCTCCAGGCGTCAACCCGTGTATATAAGGGGACGACCCAGCCGCGGCTTAGGACAAGAATCAACAGATCGATAGCCAAGCTAGCGGATTCGCTCCTTGGTCATCGAAACCTAGCAATACAACATCAAATGGACTAGGCCTTACCTTCACCGTAAGGGGCCGAACCAGTATAAACCTCTCGTGTCCTTTGTCCCGATTAACCCCTTTAAGCTTCCTAGTTGCGATAGCCCTATGACTAAGTCCTTTCGTTAGGACATCTGCCGTGAAAATTCCTCATCTCTCTTGTCTAGATGAAGCTCTCCTCTGTCATGAGTTCTCTTCTGCCAAATCTCGCTTTTGGCAACAACAGCGCTTACGTTTCCTTGGTTAGGGATGGCTTCACACCCCCCGTCACTCCTGGTTGCAATAAGAGTTCTGGGCACCGGTAGGTCTGGCTAGGCGATATGAGGAGGAGAGTGTTAGGTTCAACAGGGTTGCAATGGCAATGCGTCGTTACGTTTAATGATGTGATGAGGCACAACAGGAGGTGGCAGCGGAAGCCATGGTTAAGGTTGTAGATGCAGAGTACTGGGCCCAAATGTGATGGAGAAGAAGCACCTGGGTCCATGTTAAGCCTAACGAACACCCAGGTGTGCCATGATTGCAACAAAGACATGCATGCTCGAAACTGAGCACACATGTGTCTAAATGTGAGCACTAAAATTTGAACCCTGTTGGGTGGAGTCATGTACCCACAACTCCTTCATCCCAGGAAGAGCTCGCTCTCTTTCTATCATTCTTTTTTGTTTTGCTGAACTTCAATATGGTGATTATCTGTTGTTACTTATCAAGGTCACTTTATATCTGAATATTCAGCATCGTAGATTTCCACGCACCACATTATGCGATCTAATGAACTCCCTCTTTCCACGGGATACTGGGGTATGTACCTGATTGGTGTATCTCTGGGTTACTTTTTGTTTCATAACCTTAGTTCAAAAGGAAATATCAGGAGCACTCAAGTGGTAAAAGTCTGGGTTCTCGCGGCATCATTTTGGTAGGAAGCAATGATAACATGAACACCTATGAATAAGAGTTCTAATGTTTCTTGGTTGTTAACATTTTCTCCGATGGTGCATGTTCATAGGATTTTGGCGATCATTCTTGACAGCTATGTTGAAAGAGTTTCTCGACGAATGGTAGGGTACTAACTACCTACATGTTTGGTTTTGTTTACACTGACACTAAAAATGCAAACTCATCTTTGAAGAATTTTTGTGATAGCCATGCAATGTAGCAGCAACCTATGGTATATAGAACACAGTACTCTGCTCTTAGTATCTCAATGGACATGTTATGTTTAAACATGATTAAATGTAGGAGTATGACATATATTTTTCATAGTATTTAGGTTTGGCCTAAGTAAATCTGAAGTAAGAACATTTGTTGCATTTGTTGAAATGTAAATCTTCCACTCATGCAATGTGATTCTTCCAACATGAATGGATATGTGGAGAAACTAGCTTCCCAAATCATTATTTTTTTTAGTGAAAGGAAATGCTACAGTTACTACAAACTAGTTTTACACTCGAAATTGGGACAAAGTAACTCCAGCAACTTATCTTTCCTCTTCTACTTTCTGGAGCAAAATGATTCAAGCATTTCATTTTGCAGTGTAACTTCGCCTATGTTATGCTTGTGTTTGGCCAGAATTTTCAGGTATTTATTTCCTTTCTCGCTTTTATAAACTTATATAGCATGCATTCATTGTCAGATTAGGACATCCAGAAGACAAGAATAATATGTAGTACTTTAATTGATAGTACCTTTGTTACCCAATTGTGGGCTCTAAAAGCGCAAGGATAGTGTTTATTGCATAGTTTCATCTTCTCTAATGAGGATAACATTCAAATTTCAACTGAAAATAATGTGCACCAGCTGCAACATAGCTGAAAATAATGTGCACTAGCTGAAAAATGAGGTTTGAAAGTTTAGCTTTACCCTTTGTACTTATAGTTCACCAACTGGTTTTAATATTTTAATGATGGTCTGAATCTGATATTAGAGCCTGGAAAATGGAAAGATGCACACACTTCTCATCTTCGAATGCATGCTACTTAGTTACATTCTCTTTCTGGGATCATGAAGAAGTACTCCCTCCATCCGGAAATACTTGTCATCAAAATGAATAAAAGAGGACGTATCTAGACGTATTTTAGTTCTATATACATCCCTTTTTGTCCATTTTGATGACAAGTATTTTCGGACGGAGGGGGTACCATGTAAATATATTTTGAAGAAGAGTTTTACTAAGCAAATGCATTATGAGGGGCACAACCATCCGGGTTACTAAAAGGGGCAAACACTAAAGGAAAAGAAGCAAATTACCTAAAGCTAGAGGGTGCCACCAAGCCCTTTAGCTCCAGCCGCAACTAAATATACATGTTGTGGTGTTGCCTGAAGGGTCTAACAACACTTGAGCCTGCTAATACTTACCGATTGTATTGTTACTAGGTATGAAATTGCTAAAAAAATGTTCAGACTCCACTATTCATGATGGGTACTTTTATAATGACAGGTTATATCTATTCTCACACTAGCGGGGTCCATTTCACATGACAAGAATTTGGTTCTTGAGGAAGCATTCAATCAAAATATGCTTGGGGTATTCATTGTGGTAAGATCATGACTCGTTATTCTTATTGCTGATGCCAAAATGGGAACTTATGACTAATAGGACCGAATCGTCAAATTTTAGCAGATATATCTACCTCTTTAAGTGGCCAGTGTAAAGAAACTGACATTTACATTCTTTTGCAGGCAAATATCCTAACTGGTCTAGTAAATCTCTCAGTTGACACGCTTTCGGCCTCTCCCCTCGCTGCCTTCATGATTTTGGTAGCATACACCTTTACTTTGTGCATGCTTGCTGGTCTTGCTCAGTTTTCTGGTGTTAGGATAAAATTTTGGTGAATATGGATTTTGTGTGGTACTGTACTTTGTATGTATGGAGTATTTAATCTTGATTTTGAGGAAGACACGTTTGTGTATTGAAACCGAGCCCTTAGAGCTCATATGTGGTCAATTACCAAAGCCCTACCCATTGCAGGTGGTATATGAATCGAGGTGAGTGTTGTTTATTCACACAGTACTCGTGAGATCCAATCTAATAAAGAGAATAATCCTTAAATGTTCCACTTTGTTGCAAATTGAGCAAACCCATCACTAAAGTTGTTACTGTATTATTGTTCACTCGAGGTCCAAATGGCCCTGAGTCAAGATAAACCGCAAATCAGTTGCTAATCAGGACTAGGTGGGGGCCCTGTCCAGGGCCTAGATATTGGAATTGGCTTTTTTATGAACGCCCTGAATATCTCTTTGTTCCAAGTTCTTCTCAAAAATAAAATAAAAAATCTCTTTGTTCCAAGTGGTTCAGAAGCCCTATCTCTCACTCGTTGTAGCGTTGTAATGTGCTGCAGTCATGACTTGTTTCCGTTCTCAGACCCCGTTTGAAAGTTGAAACAGCGGAATATCAAAGGAATTTTGGAGAATCGAATTCCTACATATTTTTTTTCTGACTGTGCCGTTTGAAACAAAGGAATGGCTCACCAAGGTTCCTATGGAACAGGGCAATGCAAAGAAATTTTGGAGGGAAAGACCTCATGTTTTCTCTCATGTATCTAGGATTACTGCGTTTTTCTGATGTGGTGTCCAAATAGCAAGTCTGGTGTATTCTTGTGTTTTGGATTGCTGTAAGAATTTAGGTTACATGATATCTCATTCCTTACAGTTTTTCTATTCCGGCGTTTTGGTTCCTATGTTCCAAATGGTGCATTTATGTGGTGTTAGTCCGAGTAAGAATCGCAGCGGGAGAGGCGATAAAGTGAGGGGTCAGCGCTCAATGACAGTGAAGTCAGTGAGAGAAGGAAAACTCTAACAAAAGGGAAAAGTTGCTACAGTTTTTGGAGTAACTTTTTAAAATTCAAGTATCCCGTTTATTCAAGAAACAGTAGTATATACTCCCTCTGTTTCAAAATAAATGGCGTGGTTTGAACAAAAACCACAACAAAGGCCTGAAAGCGGACTCGTTTGCCACACATGGCGTCTGAAATCCTTGCTGAATAGCCTTGATCACTCCTTCAGAGTCACAAGCATTTTTTGCCTTGCTGCCATTAGATCATATGCTAGCGGTAGTGCCTCTCGGTATATGCCATTGCTTGAAGGATTTCTGTGTTCATAACACCAACAAAGGTGATACTCGAAGCACCCACAAAAATGCCTTCTCTATTTCTGGCGACCACCACCACTTAGCCTTTATTGTCGTTCTTCCCGGCTGTTGGATGGACATTTAAATTTTTGAAACACTTGCCCTTAGGGCAAAAAAATCTCCCACGTGAGATGCAACTTTGACGAGACAAAATGGCTAACATGCCACCCCAACAGTTGGCGTGGGCAATGGCGGAGCGTAGTGGGGACAATTCCGGGCCCTGGCCCCCCCTTCCAAGAGGAAAATTTACCAAATAGACTTACTTATCTGCTAATTGCTCTACTAATTCCCCGGCGTCTCTGATCATCCTAACCTTTTCTATGTCATATACACTCATTTGGCCCCTTCTAATATTTGATTCACGCTCCGCCACTGGGCGTGGGCATGACAAGTGTTAACAATGACGCATGATGGGCGGTGTAAAGGTATAATATTTCTCCGAGACCTTGTGGTGGATGAAGTCAAAGTTGCCGATGGACTGTGTTGTGTCAATCTTGCTTCACCATGGGTGGCAATGTTTAGGAGGTGTTGGTTTGGGTTGGCTTGGTTTGATACGGCGGTGTGTGTTTTTACATGCCGATGGTGCTAAGATGTGGAGCCAGAGTCGCTGAGCCAAGGGCACTTCAGTTGATGACGCTGATGATGGCGATGACATTGATGAGCAAGATTGATGGTTGGAGCTTGCACTTTGTGTTGAGTTTGGCTTGTTCGGGTCTGTGCTGAGTCTGGCTTGTTGTGGCCAAGGTTGTAAGGTTTTTGCCTTGTTTTTTGCTGATTAATTGGCCAACTCCGTTGTGCTCACTTAACCACCGTTTAAAAAAAAAGCCTTGAATGGTTCTTGTGCGAGCCTATACCAAGCTTCGCCCACCGTCGGGCTGAACCAAATCAGCCAAACCGGTTAACGGCTGCCAAAAAAATAGAGCACACACAAAGATCGAGGCTTGCCTGCTTCTCGCACGTGCGCGGCCTCAACTCTTTAAAATCAGGAAGGAAGATGACTAGATTAAAAAAAAAACAACTGTAGAATGAAGTAGGAGCACGGATGGGAGAAGCATGAGGAGGGACCAAACAAGTCGAAATCGTAACCAAAGCCCAACATCCGAAAAAACTCGAAATATCTCAACGAAAACCCACGCGGAAACCTCACACGTCGCCCTCTTTCCAGCCCGTCTCCGCCTCTACGAGAAGCGGGCCGAGGTGAGCAGCCTTCGCTCCCCATGCAGTTGAAAAGAATCTGGCACCAGTACGAGGGTTACAAGGGAGAGTTAACCTAATTAAAAACGATCAGACAAACTAAACATCCAAGCATAAACCCAATGGCTAGAAAAACCTTCCCACGGAGCATTCTAGATAGAGATGCAGCGCCCAGAAACAAAACCAAAAAAGATTGCCAGATGATACTCGCAAGTCGCAAGTGCTACTAATATACGAGACGACAAGTATAACTGTCACTAACATATAGTTATCCGACTCCCCAGGCATTCAAGTTCTACCAATATACGAGACGATGCAACCAAGTACGGTATATCTGTTGCTACTAGACAGACTTAAGTTCACCCCCTCCTATTAACAAGACATCCGACAACTCTTTCCCAAGAGACTACTGTTTACAGAATGGCGCACTTGTTCGCCGCCAGCCTCCGGAACTCCTCGTTTTCCTCCTGAGCCTTCTCGAGCCTCTCCTTGAGCTTGCGGATCTCCTCGTCGGATTTCAGCCTGGCCTCCGCCGCCACCCTCTCTGCTTCCAGCCTTGCATTCTGTTCTTCCATGAGTTGAACTTGCAGCTTCTCCACCGTGATATTCAGCTTTTCCTCCACCTACGGTTATGTCACAGAGTCAATGCGGTTTCTAACTTGGAAACACATGCATGTAAATAGGCAGCTATTTAGATAGTTCTGGTAAAGTTAAAACAATCTCCAAAATGTCCAAACAAAGCTGGATGTGTAAACAGAACTACAGATATGTCCTAGTACTTTTTCCAACAACTAAAACACACGCCTGTTTCGTAAAATATCAACTTATGTAGAAAGGGAAGTATGGCTGTGTGCATCGCGATGACGCAGAGGATGGGGTTTTCAATACCCTTCTCTAAAAATATATATAACTTGTAAAAAGGGAAGTCGCATAAATATAGTTCTATAAATATAACTTCATTAGAAGTACTGTCAACTAATATAGCACCATTAGAAATACATGTAATGGAACATATGCAGCTATGCATTGTAAAGAAGGGGATAAGTTTCTGGAACAAGATTTTAACTAAAAGTAACATAACTAAATGTGAGATTATTTTTAGAGATAAAATAGTATCTGTTACCATGGCAGTAATGTTTGCAAGCTGTTCATCCCGAGTTCTGTGGATCTCCTTCTTCAATTCAGATATTTGGTCCTCTGAATATCCGAGAGCATCATGAACCTCCTTCTCTCTATCATGCACCTCCTACAAGATGAGATAAGCATAAGAATTACAAAATAAAAGCTAGAGATGAGAATCACAAACTATATTTCAACAACATTACCTTAAGGCGAGTGAGCATTTGATCTGTAAATGGGTTTCCTCCATTATTTGCACTAACAGAATCAACCACATCAAGCAACGTTTCGAGCTGCTTAGTTCGAATCCTAGGGTCCTTGGTCTTGTTATCAAAAAGAACCACTCTATTTTTGCATAGCTGAACAACTTTCTGTAGACAGAACATACAAATGTAACTATTTGCACTCAAGCTCATATGATTCAAGAGCCCTGCACATCTCAAGTTTGGCAATGGAAGGTAAAAAAGTATATACCTGCAGATAGTCTGGGGCATTACTTAACATGTTCTTCAATAAATTTTCACCAACTAAATCTCCATAAGTGAAAACTAAGACCAAGTGATCAACGATTTTCTCTCCAAAAAACACTTTGATAGTCTCAATTGTACTAGAATCTTCTCGAGAAAATCGAGACGTAGCAGAAAAAACCATCAACACAGCATGTATCCCATCTTTAGCCATGTTCATGCACTTAACAATTTCTTTGCCAGCATCCTCAGGGGTTACGGTCATGTCAAATAATCCTATCAAGTCAATGAAATGGATGATTAGCAAAACAAAATAAATATGATGACCTAAGGAAAAAATAGCGCGATCAGTTTTGCAGCAAGGAAGATAAATTTACCGGTTCCCTAGTTTCCACATTACAAAAATACATGAACATTTTCCTACAAACATGATTAGCATTTCTTTATCTTTATTTAGGAAAAATATTGTTTTCCTTACGAAGCTGCTTTCACCTACATGCATGAAAGAAATGAAGGAAGATGGATGAATATGTTAAGACATGTGACGTTACAGCTGCAAAATATAAAACATGCATGTGCAATTCAAATATCTTGCTCTCCTACATTTCAGTGGCGTTCCCAATACAACATCCAACACTCCAATTGTGATAACTTAAAAGTCAAAATAAGGAGCAATAAATTTGTAATTCACAAAATGAGATTCACCGTTTAATTACAAAACTTTGAATCCTCTATTCAAGATCAACTAGCTGAATGCCCGTGCATTGCTATGGAACTAAGAGGATAATCATCTAATCATGTAGCGGAGTCTCAGTACAAATCCATGGCCACAAAAATTGACATAGGATTAGAATAAACAACACAACCTATAAATATAGCAAAAATAAACAACACAACCTATAAATAGCAAAACCATAAAATACGACATATTTTGCAACTCCTACAAAAATAGTGGAAATCATGGATACTCAGGAAATTGTGGATGGGAGGACGTGGGATGGCAAACAGAACACCACACACTAAGGGTGCTACGGTACTTTTGTTTTGTTAAGAAGTGCAGCAGATGGCTTCTCTATTAGATGTTATTAAACAAAGGATGAGTGGATGAAGGCCAAACATCCAAAGATACTACATCAAACAACTTAGCATAACCAGGAAAAAAAATTGAGATCGTTTCGTACACAAGAAGCAACATACTATATAGACATCGTAGGTTCAAAACATCCTCATTGGAGAAACAAAATAAAATAAGCAAATTCAAAAGATCCAAAACACTCTTACCTGGTGTATCAATAACATTGATGGTGCGGCCATCCGTCAGCATGGTGCTTCCCATCTGACAAGTGTTTGTCACACTGGCATGAGAGTATTCTGATACAAATGCTTCCCGTCCAAGGATACTATTGCCAGTTGCACTCTTGCCATAGCCAAGTTTTCCAACAAGAACAACAGTGATGTCAGCACTGGGCAACACCCAGTCGTCATCATAGTTGCTTCCACCCATTGCAGAAGCTCGAACACTCACAAAATCTGTTCAAAACATCAGGAATCACAACCATGTATCGTATCAATATATCTTCCTAAATGGCAACTTTTAAACAAAATTAGCATTTGAAGAAATTACCCCCCAAACACACATACAGAAGCAGCAAATTCATTCCAACACTGTCTAACTTATGTAAATACTAATATGGTAAACTCTGTACTAGAACTTATGGTCCAGAGAAATATTTCTATATATACCGTATCCGATACGGATTCGTTGGTAGTATCCCTGTTTCTTAGCGCTCCAGAGAAATATTTCTATGTATACCGTATCCGATTTGGATTCGTTGGTAAGTATCTGTGTTATTAGCGCTCCAGAGAAATACTTCTATGTATACCGTATCCGATTCGGATTCGTTGGCAGTATCCGTGTTTCTTAGGGCTCCAGAGAAATATGTCTATGTACATCGGTGTACATAGATATAGTAAAGTCCAAATTTGTTTAGCTGAATATTTATTACTACCCAGCTAGCACATATCACCAATTTAATCCACACACAAAGAGCTGTCAGGAATCTCACAACCTGCTTATTCCTTTTCCAGCACCAAGCGAGCTACCAGGATTGGCTAAGGCTTACTGTACCTACCACATGTGCACACTGCTATTCTGGGCAGGCACCAAAGTAACTACAAGATCAGGTCTAAAAACAGGACTTCCTTCTTGGCACGCACCAAACTGGGTAACTCCACGGCCATGTCATCAATCTTTGCTTATCGCCTATTTTCCCCTCGGTGCCAACACTAACCTGATTTTTACTGGGCAAATAAAAATCACACAGGGAACAAATCTAACAAATTTTGCACCGTAGGCCGATGCTAAACACTGCGTCGCCAGCTGATTAAATCCTCGTAGGAACCAAACGGATGTAGCTTGCTCCAACCCATCTACTACTTCAATTAGGCTCATCGATTCTTGTTGAGCAAAAAACTAGGATCTGTGCTGAAATTCGACCCAGCCGAGAGCCCTACGAGTAGCACAACCAGCGAAAAAGTAGCAGCAGCATGGTCACCGCGCCCGTACCACTCTGCGGCCGACAAGGGAAAACTCGATCGACCCCCAAAACGAAAGAGGACTGTGCTGGAAGCGATACCTGACGGCAGGGAAATTTCTGTCGGCGCCGGCACAGCAGCCACGAACACGGAGGACCCGCAGCAGACGGCCGGAAGTAGGGATCTGCGACGGCGGCGAAGCCCTAGGCGGCTGCGGCGGCGAAGCCCTAGGCGGCTGCGGCGGCGATTCGGTCGCTTGGCGTGTGCGCGAGGGGGGGATAGGAGGAGGCTGCGGGGCTTCTTTTTATTTTGGAGTTTCCAAATCCCTTTTTTTCTTAAGAGACGAAGAAAAGAAGAAACCAAGCCGCACACGCGAGAAGCTGCAGTATTTTGGAGTTTCCGAACCGCACGCGTGAGGGCCACGGCCCATCTCTCTGGCTACCAATATTTCTAGTAGCTGGAAAAAACGAGATGGACTTATAACTGCTCGAAGATAAGCACACGCTTCGGTTCTGATTTTATTCCATGTGTTTAAGGGAACTGAATTACAAAAGCGACAGACCATTCACTCCTACCTTATGAAGCAAATCGTGTTTTATTTCAGGGAATAAGGGTATCACGGGCCGTATGAGCAAGCCAATGTGAACATCTATATATTCTGTAAAGACATTTTGACCGAAACAAACTCTTGTTCATCCATGAACATCTTTGATTTCATTGATGAGGTGATCATGCGGTGATCTGACAAGAGAAGCATCACACAGAGCAGCAGCTAGAGTTCCAACGAAATCCGATTGCACCAGACTGGAAGGCTAGACCATTTTGAAGAGCCAAAGTCATATCTCCCATTATCGCATATCCTATATACATAAAAAGTTGATCCCCACTATCCTATTTATCTTAACATGCACACATGCCACCTCATTAAAGGTCCACCACTACATGCATAAGAAAAAGTTTTTCATTATTAGTTGATCTCATGCACACCTTTCATCTCATCACACATGCCACCTCATCAAAGGTCCACTCAAAATGCATGATTTTTTCATTACTTTTTGCCACTTATATTAAAAAAATATGCCGACACGGTAATCAAATACAATATATAGTATTTATTTTTAGCTTTAGTTTTTTTTTTGCGGAATTAGCTATTAATTCAACTATGGAAGTTTCATACAATTAAGTCACTGAAATATATTGCAATCCGTTCCCGCAGCAACGCGCGGGGTATTCTCTAGTATCTCTAATTCGGGTGCATCATTACAACAGAACAATAATAAAGAGGGGCAAAGATGACCTCTTTTTTGCAATTTCATGCTATTATATTATCAATCTTGGATGCTTTATATGCATTTTTATGCTATTTTATATCATTTTTAGGACTAATCTATTAACCCAGTGCTAGTTGTTGTTTTCTACTTGTTTTTGCCTTTTTTAGAAAATCAATAGCAAACGAAGTCCAAACACGATGAAACTTTACGGTGATTTTTTCTAGACCAGAAGGGACCCTAGAAGGTTCGGGAGGAGGCCAGAAGAACTACGAGAGAGCTATGAGTTCATAGGGTGCACCACAGGGGGTAAGCATGCCCCCTGAGCTTGGGGGCCCATGCAACTCCGTTTGATCTAATTCCACCTCTATAAATTCACAAATATCCCAAAACCAACAAAGAGCCACCCAAAACATTTTTTCGCCGCCGCAAACTTCCATTCTTCCGCGATCCCATCTGGAGGCCTTCTCCGGCACTCTGACAGAGGGGGGATCGGTCACGGAGGGCTTCTACATCATCCTTGCTGCCTTCTGATGATGTGTGAGTAACCACAGACCTACGGGTCCATAGCTAGTAGCTAGATGGCTTCTGAAGTAAATATGCCCTAGAGGCAATAATAAAGTTGTTATTTATATTTCCTTATATCATGATAAATGTTTATTATTCATGCTACAATTGTATTAACCGGAAACTTAGTACATGTGTGAATACATAGACAAACTGAGTGTCACTAGTATGCCTCTACTTGACTAGCTTATTAATCAAAGATGGTTAAGTTTCCTAGCCATGGACAAGAGTTGTTATTTGATAAACAGGATCACATCATTAGAGAATGATGTGATTGACTTGACCCATCCATTAGCTTAGCACTATAACCGTTTAGTTTATTGCTATTGCTTTCTTCCATAACTATAATATTTTTGGTATTTTTGTTGTATAGATTGAAAAGTAAAGATTGCAAAATAAACGGCGACAGAAATGACTAGTTGACGGGAGACTGATATGATGTAAAATAGACCCGGGGGCCATAGGTTTCACTAGTGGCTTCTCTCAAGATAGCATATATTATGGTGGGTGAACAAATTACTGTCGAGCAATTGATAGAAAAACGCATAGTTATGAGAATATCTAGGCATGATCATGAATGCTACCTCTTGAGCATGCGTTGGTTTTCCCTTGAATAGGAAAGGGTGATGCAACACAGTAGCGTAAGTATTTCCCTCAGTTTTTAAGAACCAAGGTATCAATCCAGTAGTAAGTAACACGCAAGTCACCTAGTACCCAAGCAAACAAGAACCTCGCAACCAACGTGATAAAGGGGTTGTCAATCCCTTCACGGTCACTTACAAAAGTGAGATCTGATAGAGATAATAAGATAAATTTTTTTGGTATTTTTATGATATAAATTGGAAAATAAAGATTGGAAAATAAATGGTAATAGAAATAGCAAATTGATATGAAAATGATATGATGGAAGATAGACCCGGGGGCCATAGGTTTCACTAGTGGATTCTTTCAAGATAGCAAATTCTTCGGTGGGTGAACAAATTACTGTCGAGCAATTGATAGAAAAGCGAATACTTATGATAATATCTAGGCATGATCATGTATATAGGCATCACGTCCGCGACAAGTAGACCGAAATGATTCTGCATCTACTACTATTACTCCACACATCGACCGCTATCCGGCATGCAACTAGAGTATTAAGTTCATAAGAACAGAGTAACGCATTAGGCAAGATGACATGATGTAGAGGGATAAACTCAAGCAATATGATATAAAACCCATCTTTTTATCCTCGATGGCAACAATACAATACGTGCCTTGCTGCCCCTGCTGTCACTAGGAAAGGACACCGCAAGATTGAACCCAAAGCTAAGCACTTCTCCCGTTGCAAGAAAGATCAATCTAGTAGGCCAAACCAAACTGATAATTCGAAGAGACTTGCAAAGATAGTTAAGTCATGCATAAAAGATGACAGAGAATAATCAAATATTGTTCATAGATAATCTTGATCATAAACCCACAATTCATCGGATCTCGACAAACACACCGCAAAAAGAATTACATCGAATAGATCTCCAAGAGAATCGAGGAGAACTTTGTATTGAGATCCAAAGAGAGAGAGAGAAGAAGCCATCTAGCTAATAACTATGGACCCGAAGGTCTATGGTAAACTACTCACACATCATCGGAGAGGCTATGGTGTTGATGTAGAAGCCCTCCGTGATCGATTCCCCCTCCGGCAGAGCGCCGGAAAAGGCCCCAAGATGGGATCTCACGGGTAAATAAGGTTGCGGCGGTGAAAATAGGGTTTTGTGGTGCTCCCGGATGTTTTCGGGGTATATGGGTATATATAGGAGGAAGAAGTATGTCGGTGGAGCTGCGAGGGGCCCACGAGGGTGGGGGCGCGCCTACCCCCTGGGCGCGCCCTCCTGCCTCGTGGCCTCCTCGCTTCTTTCTTGACGTCCACTCAAAGTCTCCTGGATCACGTTTGTTCCAAAAATAACTCTCCCGAACGTTTCATTCTGTTTGGATTCCGTTTGATATTCTTTTTCTATGAAACACTGAAATAGGCAAAAAAACATCAATTTGCACTAGGCCTTTGGTTAGTAGGTTAGTCCCAAAAATAATATAAAAAGGTAAATTAAAGCCCATTAAACATCCAAAACAGATAATATAATAGCATGGAACAATAAAAAATTATAGATACGTTGGAGACGTATCAATGAACATAGGCATCACGTCCGTGTCAAGTAGACCGAAACGATTCTATATCTACTACTATTACTCCACACATCGACTGCTATCCAACATGCATCTAGAGTATTAAGTTCACAAGAACAGAGTAACACATTAGGCAAGATGACATGATGTAGAGGAATAAACTCAAGCAATATGATATAAACCCCATCTTTTTATCCTCGATGGCAACAATACAATACGTGCCTTGCTGCCCCTGCTATCACTGGGAAAGGACACCGCAAGATTGAACCCAAAGCTAAGCACTTCTCCCATTGCAAGAAAGATCAATCTAGTAGGCCAAACAAAACTAATAATTCGAAGAGACTTGCAAAGATATCAAATCATGCACATAAGAATTTAGAGAAGAATCAAATATTGTTCATAGATAAACTTGACCATAAACCCACAATTCATCAGATCTCCGCAAACACATCGCAAAAAGTATTACATTGAATAGATCTCCAAGAACATCGAGGAGAACTTTGTATTGAGATCCAAAGAGAGAGAAGAAGCCATCTAGCTAGTAACTATGGACCCGAAGGTCTGTGGTAAACTACTCACACATCATCGGAGAGGCTATGGTGTTGATGTAGAAGCCCTCCGTGATCGAATCCCCCTCTGGCAGATCGCCGGAAAAGGTCCCTAGTTGGGATCTCACGGGTACAGAAGGTTGCGGCGGTGGAAAAGTGGTTTCGTGGCTCCACTGGATGTTTTCAAGGTATAAGAGTATATATATAGGCGAAAGAAGTAGGTCAGTGGAGCTATGAGGGGCCCACGAGGGTGGGGGGCGTGCCTGCCCCCCCTAGGCGCACCGCCCTACCTCGTGGTCGTCTCGTTGCTTCCTTGACCTCCACTCCAAGTCTCGTGGATTGCGTTTGTTCCAAAAAAGATCCTTGCGAAGGTTTCATTCCGTTTGATATTCCTTTTCTGCGAAACACTGAAATGGGCAAAAAAACATCAATTTGCACTGGGTCTTCGGTTAATAGGTTAGTCCCAAAAATAACATAAAAGTGCATAATAAAGCCCATTAAACATCCAAAACAGATAATATAATAGCATGGAACAATAAAAAATTATAGATACGTTGGAGACGTATCAAGCATCCCCAAGCTTAACTCCTGCTCATCCTCGAGTAGGTAAATGATAAAAACAGAATTTTTGATGTGGGATGCTACCTAACATAATTTTCAATGTAATTTTCTTTATTGCGGCATGAATGTTTAGATCCAAAAGATTCTAGATAGAAGTTTAATATTGACATAAAAATAATAATACTTCAAGCATGCTAACCAAGCAATTACGTCTTATCAAAATAACATAGCCAAAGAAAGCTCACCCCTACAAAAACATATAGTTTGGCCATGCTTCATTTTCCTCACACAAAATGCTCCCATCATGCACAACCCCGATGACAAGCCAAGAAATTGTTTCATACTTAGCCTTTTCAAACTCTTTTAACCTTCATGCAATATATGAGCGTGAGCCATGGACATAGCACTATGGGTGGAATAGAATATGATGATGGAGGTTGTGTGAGAAGACAAAAATGAAGAAAGTCTCACATTGACGCGGCTAATCAACGGGCTATGGAGATGCCCATCAATTGATGTCAATGCAGGGAGTAGGGATTGCCATGCAACGGATGCACTAGAGCTATAAATATATGAAAGCTCAACAAAAGAAACTAAGTGGGTGTGCATCCAACCTGCTTGCTCACGAGCACCTAGGGCATTTTGAGGAAGCCCATCATTGGAATATACAAGCCAAGTTCTATAATGAAAAATTCCCACTAGTAAATGAAAGTGACAAAATAGGAGACTCTCTATCATGAAGATCATGATGCTACTTTGAAGCACAAGTGTGGAAAAAGGATAGCTAGTAACATTGCCCCTTCTCTCTTTTTCTCTTATTTTTTTCTTTGGACCTTTTTCTCTCTTTTTATGGCCTCTTTTTTTTCGTCCGGAATCTCATCCCGACTTGTAGGGGAATCATAGTCTCCATCATCCTTTTCTCACATGGGACAATGCTCTAATAATGAAAATCATCACACTTTTATTTACTTACAACTCGATACTTAGAACAAAATATGACTCTATGTGAACGCCTCTAGCGGTGTACCGGGATATGCAATGAATCAAGAGTGACATGTATGAAAGAATTATGAAGGTGGCTTTGCCACAAATACAATATCAACTACATGATCAAGCAAAGCAATATGAAAATGATGGAGCGTGTCATAATAAACGGAACGGTGAAAAGTTGCATGGCAATATATCTCAGAATGGCTATGGGAATGCCATAATAGGTAGGTATGGTGGCTGTTTTGAGGAAGATATAAGGAGGCTTATGTGTGATAGAGCGTATCATATCACGGGGTTTGGATGCACCGGCAAAGTTTGCACCAACTCTCGAGGTGAGAAAGGGCAATGCACGGTACTGAAGAGGCTAGCAATGATGGAAGGGTGAGATTGCGTATAATCCATGGACTCAACATTAGTCATAAAGAACTCACATACTTATTGCAAAAATCTACAAGTCATCAAAACCAAGCACTACGCGCATGCTCCTAGGGGGATAGATTAGTAGGAAAAGACCATCGCTCGTCCCCGACCGCCACTCATAAGGAAAGCAATCAAAGAACACCTCATGCTTCAAATTTGTCACACAATGTTTACCATACGTGCATGCTACGGGACTTGCCAACTTCAACACAAGTATTTCTCAATTCCATAATTACTCAACTAGCACGACTCTAATATTACCATCTTTATATCTCAAAACAACTATCAAGTATCAAACTTCTCATAATATTTCATGCACTCTATATGAAAGTTTTTATTATACCCATCCTGGATGCCTATCATATTAGGACTAATTTTATAGCCAAAGCAAATTACCATGCTGTTCTAAAAGACTATCAAAATAATTTAAGTGAAGCATGAGAGATCAATAATTTCTATAAAATAAAACCACCACCGTGCTCTAAAAAGGTATAAGTGAAGCACTAGAGCAAAATTTATCTAGCTCAAAAGATATAAGTGAAGCACATAGAGTATTTTAATAAATTTCGATTCATGTGTGTCTCTCCCAAAGGTGTGTACAACAAGGATTATTGTGGTAAATTAAAAAGCAAAGAATCAAATCATACAAGATGCTCCAAGCAAAACACATATCAGGTGGTGAATAAAAATATAGCCTCAAGTAAAGTTACCGATAGATGAAGACGAAAGAGGGGATGCCTTCCGGGGCATCCCCAAGCTTAGGCTTTTGGTTGTCCTTGGATTTTACCTTGGGTGCATTGGGAATACCTAAGATTGGGCTATTGCCACTCCTTGTTCCAAAATCCATCAAATCTTTACCCAAAAACTTGAAAACTTCACAACACAAAACTCAACAGAAAATCTCATGAGCTCTATTAGTATAAGAAAACAAACCACCTCTTTAAGGTACTGTAATGAACTCATTATTTATTTATATTGGTGTTAAACCTACTATATTCAAACTTCTCTATGGTTCATACCCCCGATACTAGCCATAGATTCATCAAAATAAGCAAACAACACACGAAAAACAGGATCTGTCAAAAACAGAATAGTCTGTAGTAATCTGTAGGTTTCAAATACTTCTGTAACTCCAAAAATCCTGAGAAATTAGGAAATCCTAAATAATTTGTATATTGATCTACTGCATATATAATTGGTATTTTATTGCTCTCTGGTAAAAAATGAAAAAATTTCTCGCGAGCGCAAATTTTCTGTTTTTTCCAGCAAGATCAAATAACAATCACCCAAGAAGATCCTAAAGGCTTTACTTGGCACAAACACTAATTAAAACATAAAAACACAAACATAACAGAGGATAGATGATTTATTTATTACTAAACAGGAACAAAAAAGCAATGAACAAAAATAAAATTTGGTTGCCTCCCAACAAGCGCTATCGTTTAACGCCCCTAGCTAGGCATAAAAACAAGAATAGATCTAGGTATTGTCATCTTTGGTGTGCAATCCATACGTGGCTCTCATGATAGACTCATAAGGTAATTTAATTTTCTTTCTAAGAAAGTGTTCCATGCCTTTCCTTAACGGAAATTGGAATCTAATATTTCCTTCTTTCATGTCAATAATTGCACCAATCGTTTTAAGGAATGGTCTACCAAGAATAATAGGACATGTAGGATTGCAATCTATATCAAGAACAATGAAATCTACGGGAACATAATTCCTATTTTCAACAATAAGAACATCATTGATCCTTCCCATAGGTTTCTTAATGGTGGAATCCGCAAGATGCAAATTTAAAGAACAATCATCAAGTTCACGGAAACCTAACACATCACACAAAGTTTTTGGAATCGTGGAAACACTAGCACCCAAATCACATAAAGCATAGCATTCATAATATTAATATTAATTTTAATATTAGGTTCCCACTCATCATAAAGTTTTCTAGGGATAGAAATATCGGCGTTCTGGGAACGGGGGTCCCCAGACTTGTCTGCCTTCGGCCCACGGCGTGGCTGTGCTAGCAGACCTGTACGGCCCATCTTCATCAACAAGGCAGTCAAGACCTTCGCGAGGGGCCAAGCCTCGCGAGGCGGACGACGCAAGACCTCCTCAGGAGCGGCCTCGCCAAGCGGGCTCGCGAGGAGCGGAGAGATCAAGGCAAGGCAAACCTCGTGAAGTTCCCGTGACGTGAGCCGTGACGATTGGCGCCAGGCGGGCGCCAGTGCGCGCAACGTCCTTGTTTCCTCTTTGGTGCAAAGGAGGCAAGCGCAGGCGCGGAGTACCGATGCATCAAACAAAGGTTTCCATATCAGTGCAACGAGACCAAGGCCTGCAGGACGGCAAGACGGAGGTCGCCATGGAGCCCAAGGCGGCGTCATCACAAGAGCCTTTTGCAGGCGAAGACCACTTTTGTCAGGATAAGTTGTACTAGCTGTCCCCTTTAAAATTCGTTGTTGTTGGCTCCCTTCCCGCTCAATATTTGGGGAGAGGATCAGGGCCTCTATAAATAGGACTAGCCACCTCAGTAGAGAGGGAGAGGAGGAGGAGAAAGGCAAGCAAGCAAGGGAAGCAAGCCGGAGCTGAGCGAATCCTCACACACACAAGTTCGTCAAGCACAAGAAGACCTTAACCTCAGGAGGCTGTTCTTCCCTTTGTACTGTTCATCATCAGCCCAAGAGGCAATCCACCACCACCACACTGGAGTAGGGTATTACACCACAACGGTGGCCCGAACCAGTATAAATCTTGTGTCCCTTGTGTTGTGAGTCCGTCGAGTTAGTCCGCGAGATCTTAGCAAATCTAGGACGTGGATCAGTAGGGGGGAATCTTCGCGTGCACCCCAGAGTTCGAACCTTAAGGGTTTTGCCGGAACCCGTGATCCGACATTTCGCGCGCCAGGTAGGGGGGCGCCGAAGCTTCCCTTCCGTTGCTCTGCGTCACGTCGCTTCATCGTCTCCATGGAGGATGCACGCCACGCCCGCGCCGAGCGCCGGGCTGCCCTCGCCACCCGCGTTGCTCAGACGGCCCCCGTCGGCGGGCCACCCCGTCGCTCTCCGTCGCCTGCCGCCAACGCTGCCACCGGCCCGGCGGGTAACGAGCAGCAAGCATCCTCACTGCACCCCTCGGTGCGACAGGACGGCCGCACCGCCACTCCATCACTGACTCCCACTGGTTCGTCGTCTCACGCTCATCGCATTCCCACGGACACATGGGCCGCGCTCCTCATGGCGCACGAGCTCCTGCGCTACCGCCTAGTCAACGACCTCTACGAGGAGTGGCTTGACCGCATCGCCGAGCTTGTCCGTGCCACAGGGGGCTCCCCTGCGCCGTCCCTCTCTCTGCCTCGCCCTCCGCCAGCCAAGGGCGAGTTAGCTCACAAAGCACTAATTTTTACTACACAACCTTCTTCTTGTAGACGTTGTTGGGCCTCCAAGTGTAGAGGTTTGTAGGACAATAGCAAATTTCCCTCAAGTAGATGACCTAAGGTTTATCAATCCGTAGGAGGCATAGGATGAAGATGGTCTCTCTCAAGCAACCCTGCAACCAAATAACAAGGAGTCTCTTGTGTCCCCAACACACCCAATACAATGATAAATTGTATAGGTGCACTAGTTCGGCGAAGAGATGGTGATACAAGTGCAATATGGATGATAGATATGGGTATTTGTAATCTGAAAATATAAAAACAGCAAGGTAACTAATGATAAAAGTGAGCACAAACGGCATTGCAATGCTAGGAAACAAGGCCTAGGGTTCATACTTTCACTAGTGCAAGTTCTCTCAACAATAATAACATAATTGGATCACATAACTATCCCTCAACATGCAACAAAGAGTCACTCCAAAGTTACTAATAGCGGAGAACAAACGAAGAGATTATGGTAGGGTACGAAACCACCTCAAAGTTATTCTTTCCAATCAATCCGTTGGGCTATTCCTATAAGTGTCACAAACAGCCCTAGAGTTCGTACTAGAATAACACCTTAAGACACAAATCAACCAAAACCCTAATGTCACCTCAAGTATCCATGGGTATGATTATACGATATGCATCACACAATCTCAGATTCATCTATTCAACCAACACATAGAACCTCAAAGAGTGCCCCAAAGTTTCTACCGGAGAATCACGGCGAAAACGTGTGCCAACCCCTATGCATAGGTTCATGGGCAGAACCCGCAAGTTGATCACCAAAACATACATCAAGTGAATCACGTGATATCCCATTGTCACCATAGATACGCACAGCAAGACATACATCAAGTGTTCTCAAATCATTAAAGACTCAATCCGATAAGATAACTTCAAAGGGGAAACTCAATCCATTACAAGAGAGAGAGAGGGGGAGGATAAACATCATAGGATCCAAATATAATAGCAAAGCTCGCGATACATCAAGATCGTATCACCTCAAGAACACGAGAGAGAGAGAGAGATCAAACACATAGCTACTGGTACATACCCTCAGCCCCGAGGGAGAACTACTCCCTCCTCGTCATGGAGAGCACCGGGATGATGAGGATGGCCACCGGAGTGAAGGAAATATGCCCTAGAGGCAATAATAAAGTTATTATTTATTTCCTTATATCATGATAAATGTTTATTATTCATGCTAGAATTGTATTAACCGGAAACATAATACATGTGTGAATACATAGACAAACAGAGTGTCACTAGTATGCCTCTACTTGACTAGCTCGTTAATCAAAGATGGTTATGTTTCCTAACCATGAACAAAGAGTTGTTATTTGATTAACGAGGTCACATCATTAGTTGAATGATCTGATTGACATGACCCATTCCATTAGCTTAGCACCCGATCATTTAGTATGTTGCTATTACTTTCTTCATGACTTATACATGTTCCTATGACTATGAGATTATGCAACTCCCGTTTTCCGGAGGAACACTTTGTGTGCTACCAAACGTCACAATGTAAATGGGTGATTATAAAGGAGCTCTACAGGTGTCTCCAATGGTAGATGTTGGGTTGGCGTATTTCGAGAATAGGATTTGTCACTCTGATTGTCGGAGAGGTATCTCTGGGCCCTCTCGGTAATGCACATCACACAAGCCTTGCAAGCATTGCAACTAATGAGTTAGTTGCGGGATGATGTATTACAGAACGAGTAAAGATACTTGCCGGTAACGAGATTGAACTAGGTATTGGATACCGACGATCGAATCTCGGGCAAGTAACATACGGATGACAAAGGGAACAACGTATGTTGTTATGCGGTCTGACCGATAAAGATCTTCGTAGAACATGTAGGAGCCAATATGGGCATCCAGGTCCCGCTATTGGTTATTGACCGGAGATGTGTCTCAGTCATGTCTGCATTGTTCTCGAACCGTAGGGTCCGCACGCTTAACGTTACGATGACAGTTATTATGAGTTTATGCATTTTGATGTACCGAAGTTAGTTCAGAGTCCCGGATGTGATCACGGACATGACGAGGAGTCTCGAAATGGTTGAGACATAAAGATTGATATATTGGAAGCCTATGTTTGGATATCAGAAGTGTTCCGGGTGAAATCGGGATTTTACCGGAGTACCGGGAGGTTACCGGAACCCCCCGGGAGCCATATGGGCCTTAGTGGGCTTTAGTGGAAAGGAGAAAGGGGCAGCCAAGGTGGGCTGTGCGCCTCCCCCTCCCCCTAGTCCTATTAGGACTAGGAGACGTGGCCGGCCCCCCTCTCTCTCTCTTCCCCCCTCAAGGAATCCTATTCCAACTAGGATTGGGGGGGGGGGAATCCTACTCCCAGAGGGAGTAGGACTCCTCCTGCGCCCACCTCTTGGCCGGCCGCACCCCTCCCCTTGGCTCCTTTATATACGGAGGCAAGGGGGCACCCTAGGACACACAATTGATCCACGTGATCGTTCCTTAGCCATGTGCGGTGCCCCCTGCCACCATATTCCACCTCGGTCATATCGTTGTAGTGCTTAGGCGAAGCCCTGCGTCGGTAGAACATCATCATCGTCACCACGCCGTTGTGCTGACGGAACTCATCCCCGAAGCTTTGCTGGATCGGAGCCCGGGGAGCGTCATCGAGCTGTACGTGTGCTAAGCACTCGGAGGTGCCAGAGTAACGGTGCTTGGATCGGGAAGAAGACGTACGACTACTTCCACTACGTTGTGTCAACGCTTCCGTTGAGATCTACAAGGGTACGTAGATCATACTCTCCCCTCTCGTTGCTATGCATCACCATGATCTTGCGTGTGCGTAGGAATTTTTTTGAAATTACTACGTTCCCCAACAGTGGTATCAGAGCCAGGTTTTATATTTTGATGTTATATGCACGAGTAGAACACAAGTGAGTTGTGGGCGATATAAGTCATACTGCCTACCAGCATGTCATACTTTGGTTCGGCGGTATTGTTGGACGAGACGACCCAGACCAACATTACGCGTACGCTTACGCGAGACCGGTTCCCCCGACGTGCTTTGCACATAGGTGGCTTGCAGGCGACTGTCTCTCCAACTTCAGTTGAACCAAGTGTGGCTACGCCCGGTCCTTGCGAAGGTTAAAACGGAGTCTATTTGACAAACTATCGTTGTGGTTTTGATGCGTAGGTGAGATTGGTTCTTGCTTAAGCCCGTAGCAGCCACGTAAAACTTGCAACAACAAAGTAGAGGACGTCTAACTTGTTTTTGCAGGGCATGTTGTGATGTGATATGGTCAAGGCATGATGCTGAATTTTATTGTATGAGATGATCATGTTTTGTAACCGAGTTATCGGCAACTGGCAGGAGCCATATGGTTGTCGCTTTATTGTATGCAATGCAATCGCGCTGTAATGCTTTACTTTATCACTAAGCGGTAGCGATAGTCGTGGAAGCATAGTATTGGCGAGACGACAACGATGCTACGATGGAGATCAAGGTGTCGTGCCGGTGACGATGGTGATCATGACGGTGCTTCGGAGATGGAGATCACAAGCACAAGATGATGATGGCCATATCATATCACTTTTATTGATTGCATGTGATGTTTATCCTTTTATGCATCTTATCTTGCTTTGATTGACGGTAGCATTATAAGATGATCTCTCACTAAATTATCAAGTAGTGTTCTCCCTGAGTATGCACCATTGCAAAAGTTCTTCGTGCTGAGACACCACGTGATGATCGGGTGTGATAGGCTCTACGTTCAAATACAACGGGTGCAAAACAGTTGCACACGCGGAATACTCAGGTTATACTTGACGAGCCTAGCATATGCAGATATGGCCTCGGAACACGGAGACCGAAAGGTCGAGCGTGAATCATATAGTAGATATTATCAACATAGTAATGTTCACCGATTAAACTACTCCATCTCACGTGATGAGCGGACATGGTTTAGTTGATTTGGATCACGTGATCACTTAGAAGATTAGAGGGATGTCTATCTAAGTGGGAGTTCTTAAGTAATATGATTAATTGAACTTAAATTTATCATGAACTTAGTCCTGGTAGTATTAGCATATCTATGTTGTAGATCAATAGCACGCGTTGTTGCTTTCATATGTTTATTTTGATATGTTCCTAGAGAAAATTGTGTTGAAAGATGTTAGTAGCAATGATGCGGATTGGATCCGTGATCTGAGGTTTATCCTCATTGCTGCACAGAAGAATTATGTCCTTGATGCACCGCTAGGTGACGGACCTATTGCAGGAGCAGATGCAGACGTTATGAACGTTTGGCTAGCTCAATATGATGACTACTTGATAGTTTAGTGCACCATGCTTAATGGCTTAGAATCGGGACTTCAAAGACGTTTTGAACGTCATGGAGCATATGAGATGTTCCAGGAGTTGAAGTTAATATTTCAAGCAAATACCCGAGTTGAGAGATATGAAGTCTCTAACAAGTTCTATAGCTAAAAGATGGAGGAGAATCGCTCAACTAGTGAGCATGTGTTCAGATTGTCTGGGTACTACAATCGCTTGAATCAAGTGGGAGTTTATCTTCCAGATAAGATAGTGATTGACAGAATTCTCTAATCACCATCACCAAGTTAGTAGAACTTCGTGATGAACTATAATATGCAAGGGATAACGGAAACAACTCCCAAGCTCTTCGTGATGCTGAAATCAACGAAGGTAGAAATCAAGAAAAAAACATCAAGTGTTGATGGTTGACAAGATCACTAGTTTCAGGAAAAGGGCAGAGGGAAGAAGGGAAACTTCAAGAAGAACAGCAAGCAAGTTGCTGCTCAAGTGAAGAAGCCCAAGTCTGGTCCTAGTCTGAGACTAAGTGCTTCTACTGCAAAGGGACTGGTCACTGGAAGCGGAACTACCCCAAGTTATTGGCGGATAAGAAGAATGGCAAAGTGAACATAAGTATATTTGATATACATGTTATTGATGTATACTTTACTAGTGTTTATAGCAAACCCTCAGTATTTGATACTAGTTTAGTTGCTAAGATTAGTAACTCGAAACGGGAGTTGCAGAATAAACAGAGACTAGTTAAGGGTGAAGTGACGATGTGTGTTGGAAGTGGTTCCAAGATTGATATGATCATCATCGCACACTCCCTATAATTTCGGGATTAGTGTTGAACCTAAATAAGTGTTATTTGGTGTTTGCGTTGAGGATGAATATGATTTGATCATGTTTATAGTAATACAGTTATTCATTTAAGTAAGAGAATAAATTGTTGTTCTGTTTACATGAATAAAAACCTTATATGGTTACACACCCAATGAAAATAGTTCGTTGGATCTCGATCGTAGTGATACACATAATCATAATATTGAAACCAAAAGATGCAGAGTTAATAATGATAGTGCAACTTATTTGTAGCACTGCCGTTTAGGTCATATTGGTGTAAAGCGCATGAAGAAACTCCACGCTGATGGGCTTTTGGAATCACTTGATTATGAATCAGTTGATGCTTGCGAACCATGCCTCATGGGCAAGATGACTAAGACTCTGTTCTTCGGAACTATGGAGCGAGCAACAGATTTGTTGGAAATCATACATACTGATGTATGTGGTCCGATGAATATTGAGGCTCGCGATAGGTATCATTATTTTCTGATCTTCACAGATGATTTGAGCAGATATGAGTATATCTACTTGATGAAACATAAGTTTGAAACATTTGAAAAGTTCAAAGAATTTCAGAGTGAAGTGAAAAATCATCGTAACAAGAAAATAAAGTTTCTACGATCTAATCGCGGAGACAAATATTTGAGTTACGAGTTTGGTCTTCAGTTAAAAACAATGTGAAATAGTTTCACTACTCACGCCACCTGGAACACCACAATGTAATGGTGTGTCCGAACGTCATAACCGTACTTTATTAGATATGGTGCGACCTATGATGTTTCTTACCGATTTACCACTATCGTTTTGGGGATACGCTCTAGAGACGGCCGCATTCACATTAAATAGGGCACCATCAAAATCCGTTGAGACGACGCCTTATGAACTGTGGTTTGGCAAGAAACCAAAGTTGTCGTTTCTGAAAGTTTGGGGCTGCGATGCTTATGTGAAAAAGCTTCAACCTGATAAGCTCGAACCCAAATCGGAGAAATGTGTCTTCATAGGATATCCAAAGGAAACTATTGGACACACCTTCTATCACAGATCCGAAGGCAAGACTTTTGTTGCTAAATTCAGAAACTTTCTAGAGAAGGAGTTTCTCTCGAAAGAAGTGAGTGGGAGGAAAGTAGAAAACTTGATAAGGTAATTGTACCTTCTCCCTTATTGGAGAGTAGTTCATCACAGAAATCTGTTCTTGTGACTACTACACCAATTAGTGAGGAAGCTAATGATGATGATCATGTAACTTCAGATCAAGTTACTACTGAATCTCGTAGGTAAACCAGAGTGAGATCCGCACCAGAGTGGTACGGTAATCCTGCTCTGGAAGTCATGTTACTAAACCATGACGAACTTGCGAACTATGAGGAAGCGATGATGAGCCCAGATTCCGCGAAATGGTTTGAGACCATGAAATCTGAGATATGATCCATGTATGAGAACAAAGTATGGACTTTGATGGATTTGCCCGATGATCGGCAAGCCATAGAAAATAAATGGATCTTCAAGAGGAAGACGGACGCTGATAGTAGTGTTACTATCTACAAAGCTAGAATTGTCGCAAATGGTTTTCGACAAGTTCAAGGTGTTGACTACGATGAGAGTTTCTCACTCGCATCTATGCTTGAGTCTGTCCGAATCATGTTAGTAATTGCCGCATTTTATGAAATCTGGCAAATGGATAAACAAAACTGCATTCCTTAATGGATTTATTAAAGAAGAGTTGTATATGATACAACCAGAAGGTTTTGTCATTTCGAAAGGTGCTAACAAAAATGTGCAAACTCCAGCGATCCATCTGTGGACTGGTGCGAGCATCTCGGAGTTGGAATATACACTTTGATGAGTTAATCAAAGCATATAGTTTTATACAGACTTGCGGTGAAGCCTGTATTTACAAGAAAGTGAGTGAGAGCACTACAGCATTTCTGATAAGTATATGTGAATGACATATTGTTGATCGGAAATAATGTAGAATTATTCTGTAAAGCATAAAGGAGTGTTTGAAAGGAGTTTTTTCAAAGAAAGACTTCGGTGAAGCTGCTTACATATTGAGCTTCAAGATCTATAGAGATAGATCAAGACGCTTGATAAGTTTTTTCAATGAGTACATACCTTGACAAGATTTTGAAATAGTTCAAAGTGGAGCAGTCAAAGAAAGAGTTCTTGCTTGTATTACAAGGTGTGAAGTTGAGTAAGACTCAAAGCCCGACCACGGCAGAAGATAGAAAGAGAATGAAAGTCATTCCCTATGCCTCAATCATAGGTTCTATAAAGTATGCCATGCTGTGTACTAGATCTATTGTATACCCTGCACTGATTTGGCAAGGGAGTACAATAGTGATCTAGGAGTAGATCACTGGACAGCGGTTAAAATTGTCCTTAGTAGAATAAGGAAATATTTCTCGATTATGGAGGTGAAAAAAGGTTCGTCGTAAAAGGTTACGTCGATGCAAGTTTTGACACGGATCTGGATGACTCTAAGTCTCGATCTAGATGCATATTGAAAGTGGGAGGAATTAGCTAGAGTAGCTCCATGCAGAGCATTGTAGACATAGAAAATTGCAAAATACATAAACGAATCTGAATGTGAAAGACCGTTGACTAAGATTCTCTCACAAGCAAAACATGATCACACCTTAGTACTCTTTGGGTGTTAATCACATAGCGATGTGAACTAGATTACCGAATCTAGTAAACCCTTTGGGTGTTGGTCACATGACGATGTGAACTATGGGTGTTAATCACATGATGATGTGAACTATCGATGTTAATCACATGATGATGTGATCTAGATTATTGACTCTAGTGCAAGTGGGAGACTGAAGGAAATATGCCCTAGAGGCAATAATAAAGTTATTATTTATTTCCTTATATCATGATAAATGTTTATTATTCATGATAGAATTGTATTAACCGGAAACATAATACATGTGTGAATACATAGACAAACAGAGTGTCACTAGTATGCCCTACTTGACTAGCTCGTTAGTCAAAGATGGTTATGTTTCCTAACCATGAACAAAGAGTTGTTATTTGATTAATGAGGTCACATCATTAGTTGAATGATCTGATTGACATGACCCATTCCATTAGCTTAGCACCCGATCGTTTAGTATGTTGCTATTGCTTTCTTCATGACTTATACATGTTCCTATGACTATGAGATTATGCAACTCCCGTTTTCCGGAGGAACACTTTGTGTGCTATCAAACGTCACAACGTAAATAGGTGATTATAAAGGAGCTCTATAGGTGTCTCCAATGGTAGATGTTGGGTTGGCGTATTTCGAGAATAGGATTTGTCACTCCGATTGTCAGAGAGGTATCTCTGGGCCCTCTCGGTAATGCACATCACACAAGCCTTGCAAGCATTGCAACTAATGAGTTAGTTGCGGGATGATGTATTACAGAACGAGTAAAGAGACTTGCCGGTAACGAGATTGAACTAGGTATTGGATACCGACGATCGAATCTCGGGCAAGTAACATACCGATGACAAAGGGAACAACGTATGTTGTTATGCGGTCTGACCGATAAAGATCTTCGTAGAACATGTAGGAGCCAATATGGACATCCAGGTCCCGCTATTGGTTATTGACCGGAGATGTGTCTCAGTCATGTCTGCATTGTTCTCGAACCGTAGGGTCCGCACGCTTAACGTTACGATGACAATTATTATGAGTTTATGCATTTTGATGTACCGAAGTTAGTTCGGAGTCCCGGATGTGATCACGGACATGACGAGGAGTCTCGAAATGGTCGAGACATAAAGATTGATATATTGGAAGCCTATGTTTGGATATCGGAAGTGTTCCGGGTGAAATCGGGATTTTACCGGAGTACCGGGAGGTTACCGGAACCCCCCGGGAGCCATATGGGCCTTAGCGGGCTTTAGTGGAAAGTAGAAAGGGGCAGCCAAGGTGGGCTGCGCGCCTCCCCCCTCCCCTAGTCCTATTAGGACTAGGAGATGTGGCCGGCCCCCCTCTCTCTCTTCCCCCCTCAAGGAATCCTATTCCAACTAGGATTGGGGGGGGGGGGAATCCTACTCCCAGAGGGAGTAGGACTCCTCCTGCGCCCACCTCCTGGCCGGCCGCACCCCTCCCCTTGGCTCCTTTATATACGGAGGCAAGGGGGCACCCTAGGACACACAATTGATCCACGTGATCGTTCCTTAGCCGTGTGCGGTGCCCCCTGCCACCATATTCCACCTCGGTCATATCGTTGTAGTGCATAGGCGAAGCCCTGCGTCGGTAGAACATCATCATCGTCACCACGCCGTTGTGCTGACGGAACTCATCCCCGAAGCTTTGCTGGATCGGAGCCCGGGGAGCGTCATCGAGCTGTACGTGTGCTAAGAACTCGGAGGTGCCGGAGTAACGGTGCTTGGATCGGTTGGATCGGGAAGAAGACGTACGACTACTTCCACTACGTTGTGTCAACGCTTCCGTTGCGATCTACAAGGGTACGTAGATCATACTCTCCCCTCTCGTTGCTATGCATCACCATGATCTTGCGTGTGCGTAGGAATTTTTTTGAAATTACTACGTTCCCCAACACGGAGAAGGATTGCCCCCTCCAGCAGGGTGCTGGAACGGGTCTAGATTGGCTTTCGGTGGCTACGGAGGCTTCTGGCGGCGGAACTCCCGATCTATTGTCGTCCTCGATCGTTTTAGGGTATATGGATATATATATAGGCAGAAGAAATACATCAGGAGAGCCACGAGGGGCCCACGAGGGTGGAGGGCGCGCCCCCTGCCTCGTGGCCTCCTCGTTGATCCCCTGGTGTGCACTCCAAGTCTCTTGTATTGCTTTCTTTCCAAAAATAACTTTTCCAAAGGTTTCATTCCGTTTGGACTCCGTTTGATATTCCTTTTCTGCAAAACACTGAAACAAGGGAAAAACAGAAACTGGCACTGGGCTCTGGGTTAATAGGTTAGTCCCAAAAATCATATAAAATAGCATATAAAACATCCAAGCTTGATAATATAATAGCATGGAACAATAAAAAATTATAGATACGTTGGAGACGTATCAGCATCCCCAAGCTTAATTCCTGCTCGTCCTCGAGTAGGTAAATGATAAAAACAAATTTTTTGATGTGGAATGCTACCTAACATATTTCTCTAAGTAATTCTCTTCATTTTGGCATGAATGTTCAGATCCATAAGATTCAAGACAAAAGTTTAATATTGACATAAAAATAATAATACTTCAAGCATACTAACAAAGCAATCATGTCTTCTCAAAATAACATGGCCAAAGAAAGCTATCCCTACAAAATCATATGGTCTCGCTATGCTCCATCTTCACCACACAAAGTATTTAAATCATGCACAACCCCGATGACAAGCCAAGCAATTGTTTCATACCTTTGATGTTCTCAAACTTTTTCAATCTTCACGCAATACATGAGCGTGAGCCATGGACATAGCACTATAGGTGGAATAGAATGGTGGTTGTGGGGAAGACAAAAAGGAGAAGATAGTCTCACATCAACTAGGCGTATCAACGGGCTATGGAGATGCCCATTAATAGATATCAATGTGAGTGAGTAGGGATTGCCATGCAACGGATGCACTAGAGCTATAAGTGTATGAAAGCTCAAAAAGAAACTAAGTGGGTGTGCATCTAACTTGCTTGCTCACGAAGACCTAGGGCATTTTGAGGAAGCCCATCATTGGAATATACAAGCCAAGTTCTATAATGAAAGATTCCCACTAGCAGGAGACTCTCTATCATGAAGATCATGGTGCTGCTTTGAAGCACAAGTGTGGTAAAAGGATAGTAGCATTGCCCCTTCTCTCTTTTTCTCTCATTTTTTTATTTTTTATTTTTTTATTTTTTATTTGGGCCTTCTCTTTTTTTATGGCCTCTTTTATCTTTTTTTTATTTGGGATTCTTTGGCCTCTTTTATTTATTTATTTTCGTCCGGAGTCTCATCCCGACTTGTGGGGGAATCATAGTCTCCATCATCCTTTCCTCACTGGGACAATGCTCTAATAATGATGATCATCACACTTTTATTTACTTACAACTCAAGAATTACAACTCGATTCTTAGAACAAAATATGACTCTATATGAATGCCTCCGGCGGTGTACCGGGATGTGCAATGACTCATGAGTGACATGTATGAAAGAATTATGAACGGTGGCTTTGCCACAAATATGATGTCAACTACATGATCATGCAAAGAAATATGACAACGATGGAGCGTGTCATAATAAACAGAACGGTGGAGAGTTGCATGGCAATATATCTTGGAATGGCTATGGAAATGCCATAATAGGTAGGTATGGTGGCTGTTTTGAGGAAGGTAAATGGTGGGTTTAGGGTACCGGCGAAAGTTGCGCGGTACTAGAGAGGCTAGCAATGGTGGAAGGGTGAGAGTGCGTATAATCCATGGACTCAACATTAGTCATAAAGAACTCACATACTTATTGCAAAAATCTATTAGTTATCAAAATAAAGTATTACGCGCATACTCCTAGGGGGATAGATTGGTAGGAAAAGACCATCGCTCGTCCCCGACCGCCACTCATAAGGAAGACAATCAATAAATAAATCATGCTCCGACTTCGTCACATAACGGTTCACCATACGTGCATGCTACGGGAATCACAAACTTCAACACAAGTATTTCTCAAATTCACAA
This sequence comes from Triticum urartu, assembly GCF_056163025.1. Classification (NCBI taxonomy): domain Eukaryota; kingdom Viridiplantae; phylum Streptophyta; class Magnoliopsida; order Poales; family Poaceae; genus Triticum; species Triticum urartu. The sequence continues at coordinate 72,006,592 of NC_141874.1, forward strand.
ATACTCAACTAGCATGACTCTAATATAACCATCTCCATATCTGAAAACAATTAGCAGGTATCAAACTTCTCTTAGTATTCAATGCACTCTATATGAAAGTTGTTATTATACCCCTCTTGGATGCCCATCATATTAGGACTAAATTAATAACCGAAGCAAATTACCATGCTGTTTAGGACTCTGAAAATAATATAAGTGAAGCATGAGAGATCAATTATTTCTATAGAATAAAACCACCACCGTGCTCTAAAAGATATAAGTGAAGCACTAGAGCAAATGACAAACTACTCCGAAAGATATAAGTGAAGATCAATGAGTAGTCGAATAATTACGCAACTATGTGAAGACTCTCTAACATTTAAGAATTTCAGATCTTGATACTTTATTCAAACATTAAGCAAAATAAAATAAAATAAATTGACGCTCCAAGCAAAACACATATCATGAGGTGAATAAAAATATAGATCCAAGTAAAGTTATCGATGAACGAAGACGAAAGAGGGGATGCCTTCCGGGGCATCCCCAAGCTTAGGCTCTTGGTTGTCCTTGAATATTTCCTTGGGGTGCCATGGGAATCCCCAAGCTTAGGCTCTTTCCACTCCTTATTCCATAATCCATCGAACCTTTACCCAAAACTTGAAAACTTCACAACACAAAACTTAACAGAAAACTCGTAAGCTCCGTTAGCGAAAGAAAACAAAACACCACTTCAAGGTACTGTAATGAACTCATTCTTTATTTATATTTTTGTTAAACCTACTGTATTCCAACTTCTCTATGGTTTATAAACTCTTTTACTAGCCATAGATTCATTAAAATAAGCAAACAACACACGAAAACAGAATCTGTCAAAAACAGAACAACATGTAGTAATCTGTAACTAACGCAAACTTCTGGAACCCCAAAAATTCTAAAATAAATTTCTGGACGTGAGGAATTTATCTATTAATCATCTGCAAAAATAATTAACTAAATAGCACTCTCCAATAAAAAATGGCAGCAATTCTCGTGAGCGCTAAAGTTTCTGTTTTTTACAGCATGATCACAAAGACTTTCCCCAAGTCTTCCCAACGGTTCTACTTGGCACAACACTAATTAAAAGCATAAAACCACATCTAAACAGAGGCTAGATGAATTATTTATTACTAAACAGGAACAAAAATAAAATTTGGTTGCCTCCCAACAAGCGCTATCGTTTAACGCCCCTAGCTAGGCATGATGATTTCAATGATGCTCGCATAAAAGATAAGAATTAAAACATAAAGAGAGCATCATGAAGAATATGAATAGCACATTTAAGTCTAACCTACTTCCTATGCATAGGGATTTTGTGAGCAAACAACTTGTGGGAACAAGAATCAACTTGCATAGGAAGGCAAAACAAGCATAACTTTGAAACTTTAAGCACATAGAGAGGAAACTTGATATTATTGCAATTCCTACAAGTATATATTCCTCCCTCATAATAATTTTCAGTAGCATCATGAATGAATTCAACAATATAACCAGCACCTAAAGCATTCTTTTCATGATCTACAAGCATAGAAGTTTTATTACTCTCCACATAAGCAAAATTCTTCTCAATTGGAATAGTGGGAGTATCATAAGAGACTCGAATACTATAAATTGTTTCCATATTAAAAGAGTAATGTTCAGAAAAGGGGTAACCATAATCATGCCAAGTTTTATAAATATAATCACTACTTTTTATAGCATAAGTATCATCACAATAATCATCATAAGTAGGAGGCATGCTATCATCATTATAAATTTGCATATGAAAACTTGGGAGACTAAAAATATCATCTTCATTAAACGTAGAATCCCCAAGCTTGGGCCTTTTCATATCATAAGCATAATCACTCTCATCATTAATAGTATGGATAGCACCAATAGTATAGCAATTATCATATTCTTCCAAGCAAGTGCCGAAAAGATTTTCAAGATCATAAGAAGTATCATTATCTTCCACAATTATATTTTCATGAGGCACAATAGTAATAGGAGCAGCATTATTTGGGAGAGATATCTTTTTACCTCTCTTCCTCTTTCTTTTCTTCTTGTTCACTACATCGTGTGTGGGTTCAATCCTCTGTTTGGAGCTCCTTATTAATGAGATTGGTTGAATAGGAGGCTCCTCCTCGTTACCTTATTCATCATAAGAAATAATAGGAGGATATTGGGAAGTCTCTTCCCTTTCATTAGTATTCTCTTCATCCTCTATTTCTTTTCTTTTCTTTATGTAATTGGCAATATAAGGATTTTCCATGCAATTCACCGCACAATACATATAAATTTCCTCTAGATCAAAACCAAGAAGTTTATAACGGGCAAATTATGGGAGATAGTTAGTTGTACGTTTCATTTCTTCGTAACCCATAAGCAAACTAAGTTCATTATGATGTGCAAGAGAAATCAAGTCATCACAATTTTTGGAAACGATTAGATCATGAAACAATTTGCATCGGATGGTTAAATGACCACGTTCATTGCAAAGCTCACAAGTATGCCAAGAAAATTTAAATTTTCAGCACAAACATCTAGCCTTTCTTGCAATAATTTAGTTTCTAAGTACTTATGCCTCTTGCAATATCTATCTTGCCTATTTGGTGTGTACTTACAAACCCAATGCACTCCACAAAAATTGACATGTTTATAGGAGACATTTTCATCATAACTAGTGCAATCATCATTAGTACTATGGATATTCAAGGAGTTCATACTAACAACATTGCAATCATGCTCATCATTCAAAGATTTAGTGCCAAACATTTTAATGCATTCTTCTTCTAACAATTTGGCACAATTTTCCTTTCCATCATACTCACGAAAGATATTAAAAAGATGAAGCGTATGAGGCAAACTTAATTCCATTTTTTTGTAATTTTCTTTTATAAACTAAACTAGTGATAAAACAAGAAACTAAAAGACTCGATTGCAAGATCTAAAGATATACCTTCAAGCACTCACCTCCCCGGCAACGGCGCCAGAAAAGAGCTTGATGTCTACTACACAACCTTCTTCTTGTAGACGTTGTTGGGCCTCCAAGTGCAGAGGTTTGTAGGACAGTAGCAAATTTCCCTCAAGTAGATGACCTAAGGTTTATCAATCCGTAGGAGGCATAGGATGAAGAAGGTCTCTCTCAAGCAACCCTGCAACCAAATAACAAAGAGTCTCTTGTGTCCCCAACACACCCAATACAATGGTAAATTGTATAGGTGCACTAGTTCGGCGAAGAGATGGTGATACACGTGCAATATGGATGATAGATATGGGTATTTGTAATCTGAAAATATAAAAACAGCAAGGTAACTAATGATAAAAGTGAGCACAAACGGTATTGCAATGCTAGGAAACAGGGCCTAGGGTTCATACTTTCACTAGTGCAAGTTCTCTCAACAATAATAACATAATTGGATCACATAACTATGCCTCAACATGCAACAAAGAGTCACTCCAAAGTCACTAATAGCGGAGAACAAACGAAGAGATTATGGTAGGGTACGAAACCACCTCAAAGTTATTCTTTCCCATCAATCCGTTGGGCTATTCCTATAAGTGTCACAAACAGCCCTAGAGTTCGTACTAGAATAACACCTTAAGACACAAATCAACCAAAACCCTAATGTCACCTAGATTCTCCAATGTCACCTCAAGTATCCGTGGGTATGATTATACGATATGCATCACACAATCTCAGATTCATCTATTCAACCAACACATAGAACCTCAAAGAGTGCCCCAAAGTTTCTACCGGAGAATCACGACGAAAATGTGTGCCAACTCCTATGCATAGGTTCATGGGCGGAACCCGCAAGTTGATCAACAAAACATGCATCAAGTGAATCACGTGATATCCCATTGTCACCACAAATACCCATGGCAAGACATACATCAAGTGTTCTCAAATCTTTAAAGACTCAATCCGATAAGATAACTTCAAAGGGGAAACTCAATCCATTACAAGAGAGAGGGGGGGGGGAGAAACATCATAGGATCCAAATATAATAGCAAAGATCGTGATACATCAAGATCGTATCACCTCAAGAACACGAGAGAGAGAGAGAGAGATCAAACACATAGCTACTGGTACATACCCTTAGCCCCGAGGGAGAACTACTCCCTCCTCATCATGGAGAGCATCGGGATGATGAAGATGGCCACCGGAGAAGGATTGCCCCCTACGGCAGGGTGCCAGAATGGGTCTAGATTGGCTTTCGGTGGCTACGGAGGCTTCTGGCGGTGGAACTCCCTATCTATTGTCGTCTCGACCGTTTTAGGGTACATGGATATATATGGGCGGAAGAAATACATCAAGGGAGCCACGAGGGGCCCACGAGGGTGGAGGGCGCGCCTAGGGGGGTGGGCGCGCCCCTGCCTCATGGCCTCCTCGTTGATCCCCTGATGTGCACTCCAAGTCTCCTGTATTGCTTTCTTTCCAAAAATAACTTTTCCGAAGGTTTCGTTCCGTTTGGACTCCATTTGATATTCCTTTTCTGCAAAACACTCAAACAAGGGGAAAACAGAAACTGGCACTGGGCTCTGGGTTAATAGGTTAGTCCCAAAAATCATATAAAATAGCATATAAATGCATATAAAACATCCAAGCTTGATAATATAATAGCATGGAACAATCAAAAATTATAGATACGTTGGAGACGTATCAAGCACCTCCACCACCTTTACACCAAGACGGCGCCCTAACGCCAAGGCGCGCGGCTCCACGGCGCGACCCACCGCGTCCGTCGCCCGCGCGTGAAGAAAGAAGCTATCAAGAAGTCCCTCGACCGCAAGAGAACACTCCGCCACTCCTCGCACCGCCGCGCCTGGATTGTTTGCTGTGGCAAGGCCCTGCGTCGCTTGTCGTAGCGGCACGCAGGCACCAAGACCAAGTTCCACCTCCAAGGCGGGCCCCGATGACCACGGCCGGCTGCCGCGTCTTCACCCCCGAGCTGCGTAGCGTCGCCTGGCCGGGCAAGTTCAAACCAGATCTGCCCCCTCGCTACGACGACACCCCTGACCCCGCGGAGTTCCTGCAGCTCTATGAGTTGAGCATCGAGGCGGCCAACGGCGACGAGAAAGTCATGGCGAAGTGGTTTCCGATGGCCCTCAAGGATGGCGCCCGCTCCTGGCTCCTGAACCTGTCTCCAGGCTCGATCTTCTCCTGGGACGAGATGCGCGACCACTTCGTCGCCAACTTCCAGGGCACTCGCGACCGCCGCCCCCCCCCCGGCCGCGGGTGACCTGCATCGCGTCAAGCAACAACCAGGAGAGACCCTCCAGAAGTACATCCAACGCTTCAACAACGTTCGTCTCAAGATCCCCAAGGTGATGGACGAGACCATCATCTCTGCATTCTCTGATGGCATCTGTGACGTCAAGATGAAGGAGGAGCTCGCCATCCACGAGGAGCTGTGCACATATCTGGAGTTATTCAACTTGGCGACCAAGTGCGCCAGAGCTGAGGAGGGGCGCCTCTCCCTCCTCGAGCTCCCGACTGCGGACCCGGAGGAGAAGAAAGCCAAGGCCAAGGACGTGAAGCGCAAGGGAGCAGCCGTGCTCGCGGCGGAACCGAACACCAAGCGCGGCAGAGACCAGCCCGAGTCATCCAAGAGCAGCCGACCGTTTTGCGCCTTCCATAACCTGCATACCCACAACACCGGCGACTGTCAAGAGCTCAGAGCCATTCAAGAAGGCCGCTTTGGTCGATGCCCCAAGCGCAGCGACCGGGGCTAAGGTCGAGGAGGAGGACGTGGTGGAGGACGCTGGGACGACCGTGGCCCGTGCCAGGAGTGGCGTGACCGGCCTCGCGAGGACCGCTGGCAGGATCAGCCTCGCGAGGGCGCCTGGAGGGACCAGCCTCGTGAGGATCGTCCTCAAGGCAACGTTGGCCTTCCTCCACTACCGCCACCACCCCGAAGGAATAACGACCACCATCAAGACGAGGGGGCTGGGGGCTTCCAGGAGCCGCGCGCTATCGCCTGCATCTTGGGCGGAGCTCAAGCCCCAACCTCGCAGCGTATCTTCAAACAGTTTGCTCGCGAAGTAAATGCAGTCCTCCCCAAGCTCGAGGCCACATGCCCGCTTAGATGGTCCAAGTTCCCCATCACGTTCAGTTCGGCAGATCAGCTCAAGTGTGCAGCTACTGCAGGCGTCCTCACAATGCTTTGTTCACCAGTCATCAGCAACGTGCAAGTTACCAAGACCCTCATCGACGGCGGCGCAGGGCTCAATGTCCTGTCCGTCGACACGTTCGACAACCTCCAAGTGCCATATGACCAGCTTCAGCCTACCAAGCCTTTCTCAGGAGTGACTGACGGCTCTACTACCCCGATCGGGCAGGTCCGCCTCCCCGTTACCTTCGGGGAACGCAACAACTACCGCACCGAACTCATCGACTTTGATGTCGCCTACATCCGCCTGCCATACAACGCCATCCTCGAGTATCCAGCCCTGGCCAAGTTCATGGCGATGACCCATCACGGCTACAATGTCCTCAAGATGCCGGGAAGCGGCGGAATCATCACAGTCCCGTGCGAGGAAAGAGACGCGGTGTTCTCCCTCGAGCATGCCTTTCAAGCTGCAGCAATCGACGACCCCGACAGCCAGGGCGAGCGCCCTCCTGAGGCCACCCCCAAGAAGAAGAAGAAGCAGTTGTGCCACACAGGGCCTCAGGCAAGCGGTGTCTCGTCAGGATCGGCGCTCGCGCCTAGGGCGCCTCCCTCCATCGCATAGGAAAGCGCGCCCAGCGCCCCTCTCAGGCAGGGCTCGGGGGATCTCTTCTGGAGGGCCTCAGACTTTGCCAACATCACAAGGGAGGCGCTTGGGCACCACTTGGAGGCGTGCTTCACGGCACATTTCCCTTAGGAGAACACATGTCAAGGAGTGCCCACTGTTCAGGAGTTCATCACCAAGACCACTCAGGAACTGCAAGACGCAAGGGCCATGCGCGGCGGCCGCCGCTCACCAGGCGTAGCTCCCCATCCAGGCGAGGATGCTGGGCTGCGCGTCTGCATCGACGTCCCAGGGCTCAACCGGGCCACCTCTCAGGAGCTTTTACGGACTTCGCGCGTAGGACGCTGCAAGGGCCCACCTCATAGCTACGTTCGCATGCCTTTTGTCCTGCCGAGCGTGGCGACCGCCCATCAGCGCAACCCGCGGAGCATCCTGGCGGCTCAGGAGGCCAGGCACCACGCTGTGCTGACGGAGATGAAGACGGTCCTCAAGGAACCCCCTGGACCCCTAGAGCCTCCCGAGGCTCAGGGCCCTAGTGGCTCATGAGGAGTAGCCCCTTCGTCGCATACCTTCAGCTGCCCCAACTCTCCTTCATCAACAGAACCAGGCGACATTTTCCAAGTTCATTCAGCTGGGAGTGCCCCCAGGGCTGCATCATTCCCAGGCCACGTGGGTCCGTCCCTGTGGCATGTATCCCTTTTTATGTCTTTAGCTTACCTTGTTGGGGCGCCCCTCGGGCTACATCATCCCAAGCCGCTTGGGCCTGACCCAGTGGCATGCATCTGCCCTGAATTTACTTAAGCCAGTATGATTTTCATGCTTAATCTATCTATGACTATCACCTGCTTGACATTCACCTCCCAAGGGGGCAACCCACGCTGGCACGACGCTTGTGCACGGGTCCGTCCCTGCAACGTTGACAGATCCGAGCGGTCGAGCTCTGGCTCGCGGCACGCCCCGTGCACGTCACCTCACCAGGCCCTCAATACCCCCATTTCCTCACGGAGCAACCAGCGGCCGACCGACGACCATGATGGCAGATTGTGTTTCTCCTTGTGCTGGCTTGCAGGAATCTCGCGAGAATGACAGCAGGCGGCACCGCGAGCTTCCTCCTCTCACATGCAATCCGCTTGCGCGTTAAAAGGGGGGCTCCTGAGCATCACGTCTCAGGAGCTCCTACTGGCTCTCCTGCCTTCACCCCCTGGCCTTGACCACGGCACGCGACCTGGCATACCAGCGGCGGCTGAGCTCGCTCGAGGGCCGGGACCTGAGGACGTAGAGCACGAAGGAGAGCATGGGAGAGGGGGAGACTCGTATGGGCACGACCTAGATACACTACGGTGGCCGACGTACGAGTTCGGCATGACTCGAGGAGCCGACCCCGGACAACCAAGATAAGTTCTCGCTCTGGATCCACCAGTCGCTACGGCACGAGACCCTCGCTCACTCCCTTCGCTGCCATGCCGCGGCAATGTTTTCTTCCTTTCCCATCCTAAGACAGCTGCTTGCGCGCTAAAGGGGACCTCTTGAGCATCGCGCCTCAGGAGCTCTTACTGGACCTCGGGCCACTCACCTCCTGGCCTGGACCACGACACGCGACCTGGCATACCAGCGACGGCTGCAGCCTGCCTGGGGACCGGGACCTGTCAGCGTACAACACCAAGCTGTCGTAGGATTGGAAAGGGGAGGCCGAGCCTCGACAGGATATGTGCACGCAAATCTTCATAATGAGGGCTATGTTGACAAAAGGCATTACAGACGCTTTACACGCCCCCACGGGGTTCATTTCTTGATTCCTCGCAGGGAACAAAAGGGAAGGAATTCCTAGGAGTTCTATCTACACACACCATTTGTCGCCAACGCCATCATCAACAGTGGGCCACGTGAGGCCGGCGCCAACCCCATCCAGATCAACGGCGACGGCGACTGTACACCGCAGCCCTGCTCCGGGCTCGGCGGGAGCTCGAGGGCACGTAGCTGTCATCGCTCGTCTTCGGAGACTCCACGAGCTCACGAGAGTCACTGGACCACCAGGAGTCGCCGCTGTCGCTGGAGGAGCTGGTGGCGAGGCCTGCGGCAGGCCCAGTGCTCGCCGCGGCATCGTCCTGGCGACCTTCTTCAGGGCAGCATTCCAGGCGGCGGCCTACTTCGTCGAAGACCTTGAAGAACAACACGGAGGCGCCGTCGTACTCGAAGTGAATCGCAAGGGCGCCCTCCGCGCGGTAGACTCGGGCAATCTCGCCCCAGCCTCGGGTCATGAAGATCCTCCCGGAGGCGATAGCCTCAATCTCCGCTCCAGTCGCCGGGGCGTCGCAGTCAGCGTGCTGTAGCCAAAGCTCGAGAGGGCCCCTCGGCGGCATCTCGGTTGAGAAGAACTGCGGGAGGCGAATCCAAGTGCTCGGGGGCATCGCCGTCCACAACACGAACTCGCGCGAGGAGTCTGCAGCGTGGACCCCTAGGGCGACGGCGTGCGCCTCCGCGGCACGGCGACCACGGCCCTGGCGCGGGAGGCGCCGCTCACCGCTCCTCCCTCCGGAATCATCGGTGTGAGCATATAAGGGTAGCGGGTACCCAGGAGGCGGCCTTTCGTACCATGGTCGCGACACCACCGCCCTCGCGACCACCTCGCGGCGATGGGACCTTCTCTTCTCGGTGGAAGCAGCTCGGGCTCGTTGAGGGGAGCCTTGACCTTCTCCACGACAGTGAACCTCCTCGACGACGCCATTGGTAGCAGGAGTGGAGCAAGAAGAAGAAGCGGCAGAGGCAGAGGAAGAAATGGGCGACGGGGGCTCCGCCCCCTCCTCATTTATAGTAGGAGAAGGCCAACCAGCGCCCCCACGATCATAGGTAATGATGGTTTTCCTTGCATGTCGCAGGGACTTGTCAAGTCGGGCAGTTGCCGAGGCAGCGTGGGGAAGCGGAGACGCCCACGTCCAATCAACCGCCACGGTCGACCAAGGTCGTAGGCTATTGGGGCCCGTGGCGCTCTGCACTTGACCTTTGGCTTCGCCTCGAAGCCAAGCCTGAGCGCGCCTTGGGCCCGGGGGCTACTGTCAGCGTTCTAGGAACGGGGGTCCCCAGACTTGCCTGCCTGCGGCCCACGGCATGGCTTTGCTAGCAGGCCTGTACGGCCCATCTTCATCAATAAGGCAGTCAAGACCTTCGCGAGGGGCCAAGCCTCGCGAGGCGGACGATGCAAGACCTCCTCAGGAGCGTCCTCGCCAGGCGGGCTCGTGAGGGGCCGAGAGATCAAGGCAAGGTAAACCTCGCGAAGTACCCGTGACGTGAGCCGTGACGATCGAGACCAGGCGGGCGCCAGCGCGCGCAGCATCCTTGTTTCCTCTTTGGTGCAAAGGAGGAAAGTGCAGGCGTGGAGTACCGAGGCATCAAACAAAGGTTTCCACATAAGTGCAACGAGACCAAGACTAGCAGGACGGAAAGAGGGAGGTCACCATGGAGCCCAAGGCGGCGTCATCACCAGTGCCTTTTGCAGGCAAAGACCACTTTTGTCAGGATAAGCTGTACTAGTTGTCCCCTTTCAAATTGGCCGTTGTTGGCTCCCTTCCCGCTCAATATTTGGGGAGAGGACCAGGGCCTCTATAAATAGGACTAGCCACCTCAGTAGAGAGGGAGAGGAGGAGGAGAAAGGCAAGCAAGCAAGGGAAGCAAGCCTGAGCTGACCGAATCCTCACACACACAAGTTTTCCAAGCACAAGAACACCTCAACCTCAGGAGGCTGTTCTTCCCTTTGTATTGTTCATCATCAGCCCAAGAGGCAATCCACCACCACCACACTGGAGTAGGGTATTACACCTTAACGGTGGCCCGGACCAGTATAAATCTTGTGTCCCTTGTGTTGTGAGTCCGTCGAGTTAGTCCGCGAGATCTTAGCAAAACTAGCACATGGATCGGTAGGGGGGAAATCTTCGCGCGCACCCCAGAGTTTGAACCTTAAGGCTTTTGCCGGAACCCGTGATCCGACAAGAAACTTCTAATTCAAGCTTTTCTTCATGGGATTGCATTAAAGCATCAACGATATGTTTGGTAAAAGCTTTGTTTTGGTCATAAGCATGAGGAGAATTTAACACGGATTGCAACAAGGAAATACAATCTATCAAAGAGCAATTATCATAGTTAAATTCCTTCAAATCCAAAATAGTGGATTCATTGCTATGTAAAGTTTTGACCTCTTCAATCCCACTTTTATCAATTTTTGCATCAAGATCTAAAAACTCCGAATCATTGGGACACCTTTTAACTAAAGTTGACTCATCTCCAGTCCCATCTTTCTCAAGATTCATATTGAAAAACAAAGATTTAATAGGAGACACATCAATCACTTTTAGATCTTCATCATTATTATCATGAAAACTAGAAGAACACGCCTTCACAAAGCAATCTTTTTTGGCACGCATCCTATCGGTTCTTTCTTTGTACTCATCAATGGAAATTCTCATGGCTTTTAGAAACTCATTGATATCATTCTTAGGTGGAACAGATCTAAGTTTCAAAGAATTAACATCAAGAGAAATTCTATCCACGTTCCTAGCTAACTCATCAATCTTAAGCAATTTTTCTTCAAGCAAAGCATTGAAATTCTTATGTGAATTCATAAATTCTTTAACACTAGTCTCAAAATCAGAGGGCATCATATTAAAATTTCCATAAGAATTGTTGTAGGAATTTTCATAATTATTAGAGGAATTACTAGGGAACGACCTAGAATTAAAATTTCCTCTATACGTGTTGTTACCAAAATTGTTCCTACCAACAAAATTCACATCCATAGATTCATTATTATTCTCAATCAAAGTGGACAAAGGCATATCATTAGGATTAGAAGAAGCACTCTTATTAGCAAACAATTTCATAAGTTCATCCATCTTTCCACACAAAACATTAATCTCTTCAATAGCATGAACCTTTTTACTAGTGGATCTTTCAATGTGCCATTGAGAATAATTAACCATAATATTATCTAGTAGTTTAGTAGCTTCTCCTAAAGTGATTTCCATAAAAGTGCCTCCCGAGGCCGAATCAAAAATATTTCTAGAAGCAAAATTCAATCCAGCATAAATTTTTGTATAATCATCCATAAATTCAAACCATGTGTAGGGCAATTACGTATCATTAATTTCATCCTCTCCCAAGCTTGTGCAACATGCTCATGCTCCAATTGCTTAAAATTCATAATATCGTTTCTAAGAGAGATGATCTTAGCTGGAGGAGAATACTTAGAGATAAAAGCATCTTTGCACTTATTCCATGAATGAATACTATTTTTAGGCAAAGAAGAGAACCAAGTTTTAGAACGATCTCTAAGTGAAAACGGAAATAGCTTCAATTTAACAATATTATTGTCCCAATCTTTCTTCTTTTGCATATCACATAAATGAACGAAGCTATTTAGATGGGTAGCGGCATCTTCACTAGGAAGGCCAAAAAATTGATCTTTCATAACAAGATTCAACAAAGCGGTATTGATTTCACAAGATCCAGCATCGGTAGTAGGAGCAATCGGAGTGCTAATAAAATCATTATTATTGGTATTGGAAAAGTCACACAATCTGGTATTATCTTGAGCCATCGTGGCAAACAATCAATCCAACACACGAGCAAACAAGAGGCAAGCAAAAAGAAGCAAACGGAAAAAGGGCGAATAAAACGACAAAGGTGAAGTGGGGGAGAGGAAAACGTGAGGCAAATAGCAAATAATGTAATGCGAGGGATAAGAGTTTGTGATGGGTACTTGGTATGTCTTGACTTGGCGTAGATCTCCCCAGCAACGGCGCTAGAAATCCTTCTTGCTACCTCTTGAGTATGCGTTGGTTTTCCCTTGAAGAGGAAAGGGTGATGCAGCAAAGTAGCGTAAGTATTTCCCTCAGTTTTTAAGAACCAAGGTATCAATCCAGTAGGAGACTACACGCAAGTCGCCTAGTACCCGCACAAACAAATAAGAACCTTGCAACCAACACGATAAAGGGGTTGTCAATCCCTTCATGGCCACTTGCAAAAGTGAGATCTGATAAAGATAATAAGATAAATATTTTTGGTATTTTTGTTGTATAGATTGGAGAGTAAAGATTGCAAAATAAACGAAGACAGAAATGACTAGTTGACGGAAGACTAATATGATGTAAAATAGACCCGGAGGCCATAGGTTTCACTAGTGGCTTCTCTCAAGATAGCATATATTATGGTGGGTGAACAAATTACTGCCGAGCAATTGATAGAAAAGCGCATAGTTATGAGAATATCTATGCATGATCATGAACATAGGCATCACGTCCATGTCAAGTAGACTGCTACCTCTTGAGCACTGCGTTGGTTTTCCCTTGAACGAGAAAGGGTGGTGCAGTAAAGCAGCGTAAGTATTTCCCTCGGTTTTTGAGAACCAAGGTATCAATCCAGTAGGAGACCACGCGCGAGTCACCTCGTACCTACACAAACAAATAAGAACCTCACAACCAACACGATAAAGGGGTTGTCAATCCCTTCACGGCCACTTGCAAGAGTGAGATCTGATAGAGATGATAATAATAAGATAAGTATTTTTGGTATTTTTATGATATAGATTGAAAGTAAAGATTGCAAAATGAAATAGATTGGAAACTTGTATGATGGAAAATAGACTCGGGGGCCATAGTTTCACTAGTGGCTTCTCTCAAGATAGCATAAGTATTACGGTGGGTGAACAAATTACTGTCGAGCAATTGATAGAAAAGAAAATAATTATGAGAATATCTAGGCATGATCATGTATATAGGCATCACGTCCGCGACAAGTAGACCGACTCTTGCCTGCATCTACTACTATTGCTCCACACATCGACCGTTATCCAGCATGCATCTGGAGTATTAAGTTCATAAGAACAGAGTAACGCCTTAAGCAAGATGACATGATGTAGAGGGATAAACTCATGCAATATGATATCACTACAAAAAAATACACTTCCGTGATGATACGTGTTTGTCACAGTAGGTCGCGTTTTCTGTCATGCATGTACATCCATGACGATTTTATGACAGAATCAAGATAGTCATACCTGTGCTGTCGTAGAAGTGTTCCATGACATTACCAAAATTATCATCACAGAAGTGTCCACTTCCATGACGATAAATCACGCGTCACAGAAGTGCTTTCGTCAAGGGTGACCGGCACGTGGCATCCACCGTAACGGAACGCCGTTAAGCTATCAGGTCGGGTTTTGGATCTGATAACCCGTTAACAGCCCCGACCAATGGGGATTTTCCACGTGTAAAATCATCATTGGCTGGAGGAAACACGTGTCGGCTCATCGCTGGGACAGATGTCATCCACTCATTGGACAGAAGGCGCCTATGATACATCGACACGTGGCACGACCCAACAGAGGCCCATTCCTGTGAAAAGGCCGGCCCGTTTGACTTGGTCAAAAGGTGGCGGGCCGGCCCATGGAAAGCCTGTTAACGGCATGTTCGCATATAGCCCATTTACAGCCCGCTAACCCAAGGCCCGTTACGCCCTATTAGAATTAGGCCCAGTAGCGTCATCTGGGCCATCCAATATGATTCCAGCCCGTTTTCACTTCTGGCCCATGTATGGCCCATGACGTCTTTCGGCCCATATGAGGCCCTATGTAACTCTTGGCCTATTAACGACCCATGGTGAAACTGGCCCGTAATGAACAGTGTATCAGTTTACACCCATTAACGGCCCGTGGTGAAACTGGCCCATAAAGAACAGTGTATCACTTTATACCCATTCACGACCCGTTATTCCATTGGGCCGTTTCCAGCCCATGTTATCTTTCGGCCTTCTCAGAGCCCATTTATTCTTGGGCTATTTTCCAGCATTCTTTTACTTATGGCCCGTTACTGTAATTTTCTGCTTGTGGGCCAAATTCAGCCCGTGGTTACAGTCGGCCCGTTTGTGGTCGGTTAATACGTTGGGCCGTTTTCATAGCGTCATCAAATACGACCTATTAATGATGGCCCGTTATGGTCGGCCCATGAACGGACGATTCCAACTCTAGCCCGTTTATGGCCAGAATGCGGTCTGTTTGGCCCATGTTTGGCCAATCGATCATACGGCCCGTATAAGGCCCATTGATGATACGGCCCGTACAAGGCCCATTGTTTCTACGACCCGTAGAAGGCCCATTGTTTCTACGGCCCGTAGAAGGCCCACTGTTTATACGGACCGAAGAAGGCCCACTATTTCTACGGCCCGTAGGAGGCCCAGTGTCACTACAATAAATATTAGCCCATGGTTATTGTGGCCTAGTTTTAAAAAATAGGTTATTGTAGCCACTAGCAAACCGCAGAAAAAGAACTGCACTAACTACAAGCAAACAAATAAACAAGACAACAAGGAAATAAATAAGCAAGCAACTTACACTAGCCTATCACGGCTATTACACATATTACATCCACTGGGCATCAAAGTTCGCCACCAGTCCAAATATAGGAAACACATCAGCATATAAACGCCGCAGCAAAACAAGTCCAGAACTGAAACCACTTCAAAAGAGCTCAAGAAACAATATCCTGGGTACCCATTATGCTAGCAAGATGCTTAGCAAGCTTATTAACTTTCTCTTATTTGGCGCTTAAGTCCTCCAGCGCTTGCTGTTGCACCAGAAAGTATGCATCTGAATTCTCCAGGGACTTCCTCAGTCCTTCGGCTTCCTGTCGCATAACATCTGATCGATGTCTTTCAACTTGAAGTTCAGACTCAAGAAGCCGAAATGATTCAGGCAACGAGTTCGAAGAGCTGGTGCCAGCAGTGGTAGCCAGTAACTCGAACACTACATCAAGACAGGACTCTGGGGTTGTCTCAGTGTCTTCAATATAGTTTTTATCAGCTTTCTTGGAGACCAAAAGGGATGTCTCACTATCTTGAACCTTATGTGCATTACTTCCTTTACCATTGCATAACAGGGTACTCTTCTCCAATATTTTATCCGCGTTCTAAAAGAGAAACAAACAAACACATCTCAGGTTTACAATGTAGTATATGAAACTCATTTTGGTAAACCAGTTCAGTAGTAAGGTGGACAGGATAACAACATGAAACAAACATATATCTATGTAGTATGGTCACTGTATGGTCTATATCATTCTAGTTTATGTTGCCAAATCAAGATAGATACAGTTCGAATCATATCTATTTAAGACAAAGCAGCATAGACAGAATATAAGTGTGGGAAACTACACAGCAATAACAACACTTGTAATGTGCATGGCATGAGAACATAACTGTTTATTCAATTGAAACTGAAATCAACATAGAGCAAGTTACAACAGCAAACAGCCAAACACGTTGAAGAAACATGTTTAAAACATACCTGTTGCGCCATTGGAGTTTCAGTTGCATCCTTCAAATTTGAAATTACTTGGTATTAGTAAATACAATGATGCAAGAGCAAAGTAGTATGAACCATAGCTACGGAACCTGACCTGAGAACAATTCTTCTTCTGCTTTAAGCGTTGACTTCGGGTTTAGAGTGGTGGTCCTTGTGATTTGGGCACTGCAGTTGCCTTACTAATTGCTCGTGTTTGGGTGCTCTGTGGTGGAGACGGTGCCGTGTCAATGGGAACTGGGTGTCTATCTGCTGGGGTTGGGGTTAGAAGGGGTGTAGCTGGTTCTTTGTCCAACTGGGTAGGGGTACAATCTGCATGAGTGTGAGTTATGTGTGGTGGGGCTGGTTCTTGGGCAAGTACAACCATGGTTCTATCTGCATCGACATGTAGCACGATCTTTTTTGAAGACCGTGTTTTTACTCCCACAGATACTGCCATCACTCCCTCCAATTGAAATGGCTGATAAACAAGAAAAGTAATTGAATGTACAAACATTGTAAGATAGACAGGTGCAATGGATAGTAGGGAAGTAAACAGGGCATGAAATAATTCACATTTATGTTGTCTAAGCAAACATAATAGCAGGACATAATTTCACATATATGATGGGTAATTAAACAGGATAGCATGACACAATTTCACATGTATGATGGCTAACTAAACAGGATAGAATGACATACTTCAAAATATGATGACTATGTAAACAGGATGACATGATATAACTATACGATGTGTCTATTAAAGTGGTTGGCATGCCATAAATCACAAACATGCCGTCGATGGAAACATGATGGCATGATATAATTCACGGATAGAATGACATAATTTAAAATATGATGACTATGTAAACAGGATGAGATGATATAACTATATTATGTCTTTAGAAAATGGGTTGGCATGCCATAATTCAGATACATGCTGTCTATGTAAACATCATGGCATGACATAATTCAAATATATGATTTATATACTAAGGAAGTGAGGAGAGGGCAATCACATATATGATGTGTCAACTAAGGAGATGGCATTCAATATTGTGTATATGATGTAAAAACTAAGCATTGCAATACAACATATGCATTATATGAGTAATATAACTCTGCCAAGTTTGAGCATACACCTCAGGGGGATAATAGGACTGGTCATCTGCCTCTGAATCCTCCTTTGAAGAGCTATCTGTAACCAGCAAGATATCTGCTTTAGCAGGTAGCATTGTCTGCTCTGAAGACCTTGTTTTCACTCCAGATTTCTCCATCACCAATTCAAATGGCTGATGCACAAGAAGAGCAGTTGAATATACAAACATTGTCGACAAAAGCAATAAGAAATACAAAAAAAGGACGGCATGATATAATTCACTTATATGACGCTTGCCTAAACAGCATGGCATTGCATAATTCACATACATAATGCCTTGCAACAAGATAACATTGCATAATTCACATATATAATGTCTTGCAACAAGATGGCATTGCATAATTCACATATATGGTAATTAGACACTAAACAGGTGGCATTCACACAAAGCATGTCTAAACTAAGCAAATGACATAGCAATGCAAGATACCATACGCACGATATGAGCAACATAACCCTGCCAAGTTAGGGCATGCACCTCGGGGGGGGATATGACTGGTCATCTGTCTCTGAATCCTCCTCTGAGGAGCTATCGGTAACCAGCAAGACATGCCCTTTGTGAAATAGCATTGTCTGCTGTAAAGACCTTGTTTCCACTCCAGATTTTTCCATGACCGTGCCGAATGGCTGATGCACAGGAAGAGTAATTGAATGTACTAAACTTGTTGACAAATTTAACACGTAATAAAAAAATGATGGCATGATATAATTCACATATAAGATGACTGGCTAACCAGGGTGGCATTGCAAAATTCACATATATGATGCCTGGATAGACAAGATGGCATTGCATGATTCACATATACGATAAAGAAACTAAACAGATGACATTGACACAAAGCATGTCTAAACTAAGCAGATGACATCTTTAATGTATACAGTAAGCAATGCAAGGCACCATATGCATGATATTACCAACATCAGCATGCCAAGTTAGAGCGAAGACCTCATGGGGTAAATAGGAGTGGTCTTCTCCTTCTGAATCCCCCTCAGAACAGTTATCTTCCTCTTGATTACGATCCGAAATGGGTGGAGGGGGGCTGCCTTTGCGCCCACCATGGAACGACGTCTGCATGAAATTTTATTGCCACGCAAGGCTCGTCTCTTTTGCTCTACATGATCAGTTCCATTGTGTACAATAACTGGCATGCATAGGAATAAAACATAGTGAGATTTTGTAAGGAGTGCATGCACAAATCCAGAGTGATGGTAGCAAACTATGAATAGACCCAAAACCAATGATAGCAGGCAGATAATAGCTTTAGTTAAAAAATACAGATAATGGCTCCTTTAATGTTTGTTTGCACCCAACATGAAACTCATAGTAGACACCGGAGATTAACCAGATAGTAGACAGATAGTACTGATTGCTACCCCAATATGTACCCCACAACCATTTAAAAACTCAAGTTTCAGCATTAGTTTGGAACTGACTCGGAGTCTAATAGGTGAACACGACGATAATGTAGCATGTCATCATATTAAGCGATGGATAACGTAAGCAGACACGGAAGAGTGCCACCTCTCTTGCGGACCCGTGTAGTCCTCAAGGTCATCTACTCAGTTGATGATGGTAATGCAGTTGCCGTGGCTGTCGGCGGCGGGGAAGAAGATCTGAGGCGGCGAAAGACAGTTTGGGGAGCGGATCCATACTGTGGTGAACCCTTCCGTCATTGGAGCAGCTGAGCTGGGGTGGAACACAGCACCGCAGGAGCAAGACAAACCACACAAGGTTTTCTTTGACACCTATCTGTAACAGAAGTAATTGAGTAAGGGCTTGTTTGAATTTGAGGATTCTAACAATGCAGGGATAGGAAATAGACAGGAATAGGATAGGAATGCACGTGCAAAACAGAGAATTTAAAAAACATGGATTTCTACCAATCTGGGTGTTTGATTCACAACAATTGGAAGATCACAGGATGCAAAAAAGCATGGTGAGATTAAGTCAAACCACAAGAAAATGTATGGTTATAATGCTATTATGCTACTATCTCTTAGTCTTGTGCTTGATGAATAGGAATATGAAAAGGAGGAGAAGTGGAAATTAGAATTCCTACGGTTTTTCTTTCAAGGAGACACTAAAGGAACAAACCCTACAGTTTTCCTTTGCTCCATTCCTTTGCACCAAATTCATGAAAAGTAGTACCATAGGAAACTTTCCAATTCCGATGTTTTTCATTCACTTTTCCTTTCAAGCACTGGCGATTCTAGTAGGCAGGCTTGAGCAAGGAAAATCCTACACTAAAAAAATGCTTTTGTGCTACTTCTATTACTTTGGACCCAGGCCACTTCCATACTAGCTCAACTCCCAGGCCCATCGACAAATGCACAGCTCAAACGCGCAGAGATAAATAATGATGGCGTTCAAGAGAGTCCATCACGGATAGCTAAGTTGCCTAGTACCTCACTGCTTGTCATATAGTAGGATAAAATAATCGTATTTCCCGTTACTACGAGTGCTCAGTGGATAATATATATAACATGTAGAGTAAAAAAGAGATGCAACAAGTGTACAACCTCTTTGGCGAAGCCATGTCGATCTCAGTGTGATTGGGTTGGCCGCTGAGGATGCTCCGGCTGACTTGGCTGTCGGAGGAGGGGAAGAAGATCTTAGGCGTCTGGAGATGGAGCCCGAGGTACTCCTCCGCTGTGATGGAGGGTTTCGTCGTTGGAGAAGCTCCGGTGAGTTGTACGACGCCGAGGCTGAAGTAGGACAAGAGAGACAACGAACAACGTTAACCTGAGTGGAATTCTAATAGCATCTCCAATACATGACGTAAAATACATAACCACAAAGTGCTAGATGTAAAATACATCAGCTGATCATCTCTGAACTTAACTGTCGAAACTGAATTTAACTGTCGAAACTGAACTTAACTGTTGAAACTGAATTTTGTTGTCGAAACTGAATTTTGCTGTCGAAACTGATCGCACTAGCAAGGTGAGGCTACACGTCGGTCGATTGACTTTTTCATCTCTGGTCAGTCGATTTTGCAGCCGTTGGATACGAAATCAAGGGCCTGCGGTTCATCTTCAACCTCCACCCCATGAGCCGCCAGCCACCACCGGCCAAACAGCAGCCCCCCGCCGCCCGCGGCTGGTGGTGCGCTGCCCCGCCCGCCCCGAAAACACTCCCCACCGCCGGTCCGCCGCTGCCCCGACCATCCCTCTAGGCCCCCCTGTGCCGAGCTTTTTCTCCGGCGATCCCCACGCCACCGCCCCGCCAACGCCCCGCCACCGCCGGCGACCACCGCCCCCATCCTGAACCCTAAGATAGATAGTGGGGTACCTCTCCGGCGAGCCCCCCTCCCCGCTGCGGCTGGTTCTTCCTTCACCCCCGCGAGCCCCCCCCCCCCCCCTGAAAATTGACTGACCCAAAAGTCGATTCAGTCGACTAAAGTGTAGCTAAATCGGAGCAACATCACAAGCAAGAGCAAGAGCGAGAGCAGCAGTGCGAGCAAGAGCAGACCAGGCAGGGGACCGAGAGCAAGAGCAGAGCAGCAACACGAGCGAGAGATAAAGCAGCAACAGCTCCTACTGATGTGGACGTCGCCGCCGAGGGAGCGACGCCGTGGAGGAAGTGGCCGACGACGCCGCCGTGGATGGAGCCGCGCCGTGTCGGCTCGGGACCGAGCGCCGGCAGCACCGTGAGATCGAATCAAGAAGAAAATGCGGCGATTAGTGTACAACCTCTTTGGTGGCGCCGATTAGGTCGCAGCTTCATCTGATGAAACGGTGATGATGATGCTCTTCCAGTGGTGCAGGTGAATACGGAGGTGTGGGAATGAAGGTGGCACGAAAGACGAGGGGAACGTCGGGGCGGGGTGGCTGAACCGGCGGGACGATGAGATCGACGATGGATCCTCATCCGGTACGGTGGATGAGGGACGTCGAGGTGTTGTTGTGGACGACGTCGTCGGGGAAGAGGCTCCGACTGGGTGGCGGATGGAGCAGGGTGTGGGGTTTCGTCGCGGGTTTTCGCGGCCTCGGTGTACGAATGGGTGGGTGAATGGGATGGCAGTGGGGAACCATGGCTTAGAGACGCGCTTGTCCAAAATGTGTGGTAAGTTACGAAAGTACCCCCACCGATTTGAGGTGGTTCTTTCGGTTCAGGGGTACCACAGGCATTTTGCGTGTCAGGATTTCACAGGAGGTGGGAGTTTTCGCGCGCGTTGTAATTTCGGAATAGCAAGGCGCGGGTTGAGATGGAGGGAGTTGTCGGAGCACAACGAGACAAAGATATATCTTAAATATTTCGGGCTAACAAGGCGCGGGTTGAAGAGGCGGGAGTTTCGCAGCACGATAGACCGAGACGCTAGCTTGAATTTTCGGCATAACAAGGTGCGGCTTGAAATTTCGGAAGAACAAGCTTAACGTGTACCAAAAAAAGACAATTTGCACCTCAACACGCACAACACACACACAAACACCATTTAGACTAGAGTAAGGTACACATGCATTGCACGCATGAGATTTGGCAACCAAATTATGAATAAATACCACATTATAGCATGCAAGCTTTGAGTCATATATGCATGATGTAGATGTTCGTTTAATTCTTATAGTTCATTTCATTCAAAATCATCTAGTTTTTATAAGAAAGCTAATCTATTTTAAGATTCATGGAATTGTGCGTCGTAAGACATAAAGTAAAAACAAATAATGGCAAATCACGTAGAAAAAACATTTGGGCAATTCTGATACGGAAGATTCTAGAACAAATAAGAAGTGCTTGTGTTTTGATGTTTGTGCATTATGCTTAAGTTCAACCATGGAGTCTTCTAGATTATACATGTGGTGAAATCTGGTGGAATCTAGATGATATCCAACGGCCAGTAGTGCTCAAATTTGCCATCTTTGGACCATCGGATTCGCCTCATCCAACGACCATCTTTCAAAGTTAAAGTTACCCGGACACAATATAAAAAAATATAATATATATATAGGGGTATAGATATAGATATGTGATGCAAAAGCCACCATCATCCCCAATTAGAATAGTGTGTCCATGCACGGATGCGACGTGGCCAAATGATGTCTGCCATCGGTATCTCAAATTCAAATCAGTCTGACCTTGTTCAATGTGTATACATTACAACATGCTTGTTTCCAAATCACACCGCGCAGATCTCCGTTATATTCATGCATGCATGGGTTTCAAACATCAGGATCTCTTATTCAAATGTTTGAATTCAACTTTACATTGATTATGACCTCACCTATTCTTTTACACCCACACAGTAGTCTTCTCTTTATAATTGTACCACTAACTTTCTCTCGTGCATGCATGCACACACACTACTAGTCGGCATTATCCATCGCACGCATGCAATCTTTTTCTTTAGGTCGGTCTCCCATGAAGGCACACACCCACACACATCCCCCTCTCCATCATATCGGGCATTCTTTATCTCTCACGCGTGCATGCGCAACGATCGATGTTCCTCTATGTATGTGTGTATATAGCCAGGTCTTTCATAGTTTTCCACACAAACCGATCAATCGATATATCCAGTGAGGTCTCACCCTCTTTCCCACGTCCACATCGATCAATCTATACCTCTCTATATAGGATTAACATATATAGCTAATACACCCACATTAATTATATATCCAACGTCCCCCTCTCATCATCCATGCCTTCCGCTTCATCTCTCAAACGCGTGCACAATGGCGAAGACAGGGGGCAATAAGGGCCCTGCCCCCCTCCCCCCTAACATCACTATATATCGAGGCTAATATGAATGTGATCATTAGACAATTGCTGCTAAAATGGTTTAAGTTCATGAATTGACCCTCCTCGTAAAGGATTAGCAATGCTTGGCCCCCTAGCTCATTTATTTTTCATGGCTCCGCCACTGCGCACAACAGCGCACGTGTTCGCCCCCTCTCTCTAAATATCGATCTTGCACTTGTGCATTCCTTCATAGTCTCCCTACACTCGGCCCCTCGCACCATCTTCTAGCCCCCCACCGGATTTTGCCACATGTACAATCTAGCAGACTCCATGGTTGAACTTAAGCATAATGCACAAACCTCAAAACAACAGTGGTTCTCTTTTGTTCTAGAATCTTCCGTATCATAAGTGCCCAAACTTTTTTTCTAGTTGAATTGCCATTATTTGTTTTTACTTTATGCTTTACAACGCACAATTCCATGAATCATAAAATAGATTGAGGGCTTCTTTGATTCAAAGGATTCTCAAAGGAATTTTTGAGGATTCTAATCATTAGGAATTTTTCCTATCTTGGTTGTTTGATTCGTAGGATTGTAAACCATAGGAATTTTTCCATATGATTCATTTGCATTAGATTTCATAGGAAACATCCCATCCACTCAAACCTCTTTGAAAGAATTCTGCGTTTTTTCTATGCACAATCAAACACTCGTACAATCCTGTAGGATTCAAGACGACATTCCACTATAATCCCATGTTTTTCCTATTCCCGCGTTCTTAGCTTTTTTATAAAAACTAATTGATTTTGAATGAGATGAACTATAAGAGTTAAACGAAGGGCTACATCAGGCATATATGACTCAGAGCTTACATGCTATAGTGTGGTATTTATTCATAATTTGGTTGCAAAATCTGATGCGTGCAATGCACGTGTACTTTACTAGTACTTAGAGTATGTGCAAAACACGTAAATTAGAATAGCAATGGCACGCTACATAGTGTCTCTCTTACAGTTCATGAAGCCACGTGGCACATGTGGAGGCGTTGTCGCGACCTCCTTGCGTGGATTGATCACAGTGACGTGCTGCTGGTTACAGAAGAATGTACTCGTCCTCCCTGAGCCATACTGGCGGTACATGCACGAAGCGAAGATGTGCACGCACGCCACGCACACACTCATTCCCTCGCACGCACACAGGGGTACACAGGCGGGCGCAATTTTGTACCAAGATCCACCCCATGTGATAATTTGACGCGTGTAAAGTCGTTCACTTCATTGATGGTCAATTAATACAATGCATGCAAATTGAGTGGACGTGAGGGCGGAAGAAAGACATTATTACTCCACTGCGCGCATGCGAGTAGTTAAATCATGGGTTGCTAGTAGTACTTCCATTGGTCTCCTTCGTATTTTGTGCCAATTTTTGACAGTAACTTAATATTTACGCATTTGAGCAATGTAGTACTTGAAATTTATGTTCTGCTAAACTCATCGGGAGCCGTTTCGGGCCTCGAAACCAAAACCATCAATTAATATTTACCTTGTTCCCACAACATTCGAAAGCCTGCTCACACCTACTAGTATGTACCAAACCTGAACGTGTTCCCACTATGCAGGTATTAGTACTAGTGCTAGTACTTAGGTTATAAAAAGGGGAACTACCTAACCAAAAATTACTCTACCTTTCCTCCTCATAAGTGCTTCTTCTTCGTCCGTCGTTGCCATGGCCGGGGAGCAGAGCTCTAGGTCGAGAACTACTCGTAACAAGCGAGCGGCCACCAAGGCTGCGGAAAAAAAGAGAGGGCTCGCCGCCATGCAGAGACCTCGAAAGATCTCTCACGGGCAGGTGATGGCTCCCAGGAGCGCCCTAGCCGCGGAGGCGAACATGCCGAGCCGGCGGAGCTGGAGTCGTTATCCCTCGACGACATGCCCGATCAGCTCAATAAGCACCTCAATAAGCAGAAGGAGTTCATCCAAGGCTTGATGCAGTTGCTGAAGGAGAGCCTCGACGACATGCCTGCTGAGCTCAATCGGCAGGGGGAGTTGACCGCCGTCTTGGTGATGCTGCTGAAGAAGAGCATTGCCTCGGAGAAGAAGGCGACCGGCGAAATCATGCGACTTCAGGAGGACAAGGCGAAGCTTTGCCACGAGATCGACCTGTTGAAGGAGAAGAACGCCGGCTGGAAGAAGCTGCATGACAATAGTAGTTCCTCGATGAAGATGTTGCAGGCCCTCGTCATGGAACAGAAGGAGGAGCTGACGAATCTCCGCATCGAGCACCCGGCTGCTGTCAAGGTACGTAATGCGGCCGTGGAACAGATGATGAAGGCTTGCGTCGAGAAATCCCGTGTCATGGACAGAAATGAAGAAGATGGCGGAGGAGACGCGCAAGGAGATGGAGGTCGTGGAGGCGATGAAGAAGCAGTTACGACTCCGCGGTGAATTAGATCATTTGGGGTGATAATCTTCCTTCTTCTTTTGCTCCTGTGTTTTATCTTTTGCTTCGGGTGTTTCGCCGCACGTGTCACGTTCTCTGCGAGGCATGAATAGAACAATGCTAACAATGAGATGACTAGCAAATTAGATCATTTTTATCGCCATATGGCACCGGGCTGCCGTGTTTCGTGCTCCTCCGTCGCAGTACTACTCCAGTGGAAAACTTGAGTATACCACATGGTTCTTTGCTCCTCCTCGATCAGGTCGTCTGCGCATTTATACGAGTAGTCAAATCACAAGGCCCCGCCTTCCAGTAGTAATGAGCCATCAAATCACAAAGGCCCCCGCCTCTCGTGAAACCGACCAAGCTAGACTGCCCCGCCCTCTAGCCTTTTAAAAAATGTATACTTTTGTACATCAGTAGTATCGATGGATTGCGCCATGGAGCAAAACTTGAAATTAAAAAAAAGGTGGTACATATAGAGAGCGCTCGTCGCCAAATTATGCATATAGTACTATTAAAAAGGCTAGTCACAATAATGGTGTCCAGCACAACCCACCCCTCAAATAAAACTAAGAGGGTGCTTTGATACGTTTTAGTCCCATGACTAAAAGTAGTGGGACCAAAACATGCTAGCCTCACACATGCTTGGATCCAAATACTAAAAAGGCTAAAATCAAGTTAATGAGCATTTATTATCCTCCAAACCCTCCAATCCAGGACTCGCCTGTGTTAAAGGAGAGGAGTTAAATGAGTAGAGAGAGGACTAATCCACATTTTAGTAGGGGTACCCCTGACTAAAAATTTTTAGTCTCAAGAATAGTTTTAGCCCCTCTTTAGTCAGGGGTGCTTGGAACTTTAGCCTCTTAAAGAGACTATTTGTAGTCAGACTAAAATAAGTCCCTTGGATCCAAGCACCCTCTAAGCATCCTGGAATTCTTTGACAAAACTAAGCACCCTGAAATTCTTTGACAACTAAACTGCTGGCTATATGATGTTGGCCATATATATTGTACGTATATAATGTGAAGAAACGAGTGGTAGTACTATACCAACTAAAAGATGAAATGTAAGAAATACTAGTATGTACATACTGAAGAGTTAAAGTAACGAGAAGAAACATAACATAGTTCTGCTGGGGGCTCAGCACAACACACCCCTCAAATTAAATTAAGCACACCTGAAATTAAACTTTGCAACTATTCTGGTAGACACTGCATTAGAACCAGCATGAGCAACGACACTGCCACCTTACTCGGAGTCCTCGTCCACGTCCTCGACTTCGTCCTTGTCCCTCTTCCTCTTGGCCGATACTTCTTTGCTTGAACCGCACACTTGGCTGTTGCTCTTCATCCAACCCTTGTAGATATTGAAGCAAAGGCAGTCATCCATTGTGGCGTAGTGGATGTGGTCGATATCTAGTACATTCCGCTGCCATGCATGACGATGAAACGTGTATGGAGGTTTCTCTAGTTTACCGTACGAAGTATGAACCATGGCTCTGTCGTTCTTAAAGTCTACAGTAACGAATTTCACTGTTTTTTCCTTGAGGAAGTTCTTAAAATCCTGGCACTCAATGTCGGCATGGCATATGTGGTAGACCAAGCAAACGTTATGTACGCAAACCTGGATCACGGCGGGCTTCTTCCTCTCTTCATCCTTCAGATCCTTCTCTGGTCCCAGGACTGTGGTTGTACTCAACATCTAGCCCAGCGACCCACTCATCATCTGAGTTTTTGAACATGCGTCTGAAGCGAGAAAGATATCCTTTCACCATCGCGGAAGAACGGGTGTAGATGACGTCGAACTCATCGCCGGTGATGGTTCTAACCTTGTACTCACCGCCGATCATGGAGATTTGGGACGCCATAGATTTGGGAGGAGGGTTACGATTAGTGGAACTGCCGTAATGTGAATGGACGGGGCGACTAGGAGCGAACCGCCGTAGTATTGAAGGACGTGCGGGGATGAGTAGGAGCGAACTGCCAGCGTGCGAGCGGCAGGGTAGTGGCTTTCCATTCTCCCATGATACGGGCTTCCGAGAGCCCTTGGATCTGAGATCGAATGGTTGCATGGCGTGATTCTAGACCTATGGGTGAATATCCTATCCTGGAGGGTTATTCTACAAATTTTCAGCAACTTAGCATGCGACCATTTGATCTCAGATCCAAGGGCTGCCAGCAGCCCGTATCATGGTCGCGCCTACCACGACCGTCGCGTCGCTCGCACGGTCACGCCCTTGGAGATTTAACATGGTGCGTTAGGCTATCTGATGTTGGCATGTCATACATAGTCATCACTTAGTCACTCATACTACAACAAGGTTGGCTATAAGTGAATTTTTTACTCCTCTCTATCTCTTTCTTCGTAATGGAGGTGGTCAGGAATCGGGAGACTCACGCCGGTCGTAGCGCCGCAGTTAAAATGATAATGGCAAGTCAAATCACGGGGCCCCACCTATCCAGCAGTAACCCGCTGTCAAATCACACAACCCTACATTTGCAGCAACCTACTCCCTCGTCTTCTCGCGTCTCTGTCGAACCGACTAGGCGGAACTGCCCCGCCACCTACCGTGCAGGAAAAGCACCGCCCTTGACTTTTAAATAGTATACATTATACTAATTTTGTATCCATGGATTGCGCCCGCGCCATGGAGCAAAGCGTCTAGAAAACGGCGGTACACATGTACGGAGTATACAGCACGCCCGTCGCGTTCACGTCGCACCCCAGACGGTCGGTCAGTCTGGCACGCTGCTCTCCGAATGGAACGCACGTCATATTGCGTTTGCACACACATGTGAGATGGCAATTGAGAACCGACCATAGGCACACTCCCCGGCCCCGCAAGTCGGGTGACTTAATAGAAGAGGGAGACGAGCGATAGTACTAGAGAAGTGTTGTACTACATTGGTGCCTGGACGATCCCTGCAAGACACAAAAGATCAGTTCATCCATGCATGTGACCAGACTCCAGCAGACACGCCTGCATTGGCTATCGTCTACATATGGTGCAGGCTGTGTTGTACATGGCTGTAGTTGTGGTGAGAAATCTAAAAAAAGGTTTCTTGTCATCTCGCAAAATTAGGTGTCATGTGCTTCGTATCACTGCGAGGGTTAAACAACGACAACTGAGTTGGGCTAGTCATTGGGGGCACATGCACGAACAGTGACTACTCGGCTGCCATCTAGGTCAAGCCGGCTATGTTAATTAGGACATCTATCGACGGACCCCTTTCCTACGAGTTTATCTTTAATTCGAGCTTTGTTCCTCATCTAGTTTGTCCGTCGGGATTCATGTTGTCTCCTTTGGGCAGTGAGGTTATGATTTCTTGTCATGTGGCATTTTTTCGTGTTATATGTTATAATCCGGCGTTTCAGATCAAAATGACGACAACTGCGCCTCCGGGCCACGTGCATGAGGAGGTGGTTTTGCAATGGAGAAGATCAAAAGAGGGAGAAGCGAGACGATGGTTTTGGAATGGAGATGATGGAGATGAGAGGAGGTGGTTTTGTAATGGAGAAGATCAGAAGAGGGAGAGGCGAGACGGTGGTTTTGGAATGGAGATGATAGAGAGGAGAGGAGGTGGTTTTGCAATGGAGAAGAGGGAGAGGAGCGTGTGGCAGCGATTTAGGATTGGACGAGAGGGCCGACGCGCTGTGACTGGATCAAAATCAAAATCAATTTACCCTTCAATTAAGAAAGCGATCCCACATTAACTAGTCTCCCTTTTATTCTGGGTCATAATTGACCATGATTTTTGCACATAAAATATATGTAATACATTGCAAAAATAATATAATTTGAAAGTACATTCAAATACGAACCAAACGATACAATTTTTGGTGGCATGCATTCACATTTTGCTTGTCAAATACAGTACATGGTCAAACTTTGACCTAAAATATGCAAAACAACAACAAAATACTTCCAAGACTAGCGCCGCTCTTCCGCTCTTCTCCTCTTAAACCACCACCGCTCCTCTCCTGTTCCAATCTAAATGCAGCGCCGCTCCTCTCCTCTTCCATTTCAAAACCACCGCCCCTCCTCTCTTGTTCCAGTCCAAAACCAGCGTCGCTTCTCTCCCGTTCTAATCCAAAACCAGCGCTGCTCCTCTCCTCTTCCATTCAAAAACCACCGCCGATGAGTGAAGGTGATGTGGAGAAGTAGATCGATGGAGGAGTACAACCGATACGTGAGGATCGTAGACGGCGACCCTGTGAAGCTAGCTAGGATGTTGGAGATACAGTCTTGGTTTGACAACAAGGACCAACTAGTGGCGACGGTGACATCCATTGCCAAATATCCGCAACAGAGCAAAAAGCCGGCGATACTCCCGGAGGGAGTCGCGCCGGAGTACATAGAGCTGCTCCTCTGGGCCATGGAGCAAACAGATTCACCGAATCCGATCATGAGGGAGCAGTGGTGGGAGTATCGATCCCAGATGGACCATCCACCAGAGATTGAAGGATCAAGCATCTACAGGGTGCCGTTTGTGAGGGTGTCCTGCCAGAGCAAGCCGGTGGAGTCTTCATCGACCGAACCCAACTGCAAGAGGAGAAAAGAAGTTGGACCGACGATGCTTCCCCGCCATCGTCTCCCTCGCCGTTCACATCGTCTCACGGGGCGGCTGTCTGCCACCGAGGAATAGGAGGGGGCTGCCCCCAGCCCAATAGTCGAGCAGGTTGTGAATTGTCAGGAGGAGCTTAGGGTTATCAGTAATTGCAGGTTGTGAATTGTGTTTTGTGCTGTGTATTTTGAGAGTACTTTCAGATATGAATGTATTTTGAATTTCAGATTTGCAGTATTGAGCATATGAAGTATTTTATGAATTCTAGAGATCTATTTTTAGCACTTAAAAAATGTAGTTTCATAGGAGTATAAAAGTGCAGACAATGTGATTCTCAGAGAAGAAACTGCAAGTTTCAGTTTCAGATAAGAAACTGCAACTTTCAGAGGCAGAGCATTTATATTAACATGGCCTTTTCAAATACGGTTAACATCATGTTGGAAGTTTTATTCATGGTCGAAAATGGAACTACCAGCCAGTTAACATCATGCTGATCAACATTCATGCATAGCACATCTTCATATGATGCACAGTCAAAATGCCCACACAATGTCGAGTGTGCGAAACACAGAGAAAACGAGGGACGAAGTTTTGGCAGGTGTTGGACGTTGTTCTGGGCTGCCCCGTCTAGGCTTTCATTTTTAACATGCGCAGCCCATGACCTTGGATGAGAGGTCCATAGACCGGCCTATGGACCTCCCATCCGAGGTTTTATTTTTGGCAGCCTGATTTATGTATTTTTTTGAAGAAAACCCAGAGGTCTGTTCTATTTTTCTACATAAGAATAGGAACTCCAGGTCCAACTTATGTTTCCCTTCTAACTATATAATATATATTTAAATTATTTTATATGTTATTATATATTATTTTTATTGTCATCGTATATTTAACAAATACTTACATATGTAAGAAAACAATATCCCACATCTTATTAACTTATAAAAATAATTTCTTAACAAATAAAATCTTGGATTGTTTTGGCACGAAAATCCTAGTGATTGTGTACAAAAGCTTGGTAAGATTTAAGGACGAATGTAATAATATCACTTATTATTTAAATATATTTATAACAAAATGCTCAGCCCCTTTTTATTTTTTGATAACATTGCTGGCCCAACCCAACATTATAATTAGAATCAGCCCAGCAAAATCGTGTATTTTGAGAAAGTGAAAATGACCTGTAATTTTTTAGGAAATAAAATAAATGGCCCGCATGGACGCTACATTATTTGCTCACCCAGCCCAACTAATGGTTGTAATTCAAAAAAAAGAGATCAAATTGACTGTAAATTCTACCGCGCAAAAAAAAGACTGTAAATTCTGAAAAAATGGGTTGAATACGTGCCACATTTTTGGAGGCTGAAATGTGGGCCAATAGGTCGAAGCCAACGCAAGTCGTTGTCAATTTAGTCAACAAATGATTCTGACATGTTAGCCGTTGGATTTACATCCAATGACCAGCATCCATCTTCAATCTCTCGTCTTCTTCCTCCAGCGCCGTCGGGACCACCTCCCGCCTCCTGCTGCTAGCAGCTCTGCTTAGCACGCTTCGCTATGAAGCGCTACTCCACCGTTGGCCAGGCCATCCCTCCACCCCTCCACACCTCCTGTTCTTATCCACCGACTACCGAACCACACCGCACTAGAACCAGTTAACCCTCATACACCTCTTCGTCTGCGACTCTACTCCCGCGTCTTCCCATCTCTAGCTTGTTGCTGTCTGGGGCCTTGCCGTCGTCCACCACCTTGGATGCGCTCGGCGCGGCATGGTCAACGTGGTCAACGAATAACACCATCGGAAGTAGACTGTGCGTGGAGAGGCTGACAGCTGGGTCCACGTCCGCACACAAGGAAATGCCTCCTTATTACGCGCAAAATAATGATTCCTCCACCTGACATCTGGGACCCACCGGAAGGGCCTCTGTATTTCCCGAAAATAATGTGCCCCCCCTGACATGTCGGACCCACCAGCTATCTTCGCACGCAAGGAAGTGCCTCCTTATTACGCACAAAAAATGAATATTCCCCCTGCCAGCTGGAACCCAGCATAGTGGGAGGCTGACTTGTGGGCCTACCAAGTTGACGGGGACGGAGGGCTTTGTCAACTTAGTCAATATAAACGATTCTAGCTCCTGTTACCGTACGATGTTCATCCAACAGCCGTAGTGCTTCTTCAACCTCTGGTCTTCTTGCTCCAGCCGCCCAAACCAGCGTCGATCGTGCCGCGTGCTCCTGCCTCCCGTGGCCA
The DNA here is from genome assembly GCF_056163025.1 of Triticum urartu. Classification (NCBI taxonomy): domain Eukaryota; kingdom Viridiplantae; phylum Streptophyta; class Magnoliopsida; order Poales; family Poaceae; genus Triticum; species Triticum urartu. Next base: position 72,038,742 of record NC_141874.1, read on the forward strand.
GCTGTGATGCCGCGGAGGCCTCACCGCCCCCTACTACTTCCACCGCTGGCCAGGCCATCCCTCTACTCACCCACACCCCCTGTTATTCTGCGGCGATAGCAGCCTCACACCGCAGCCGAACCAGTGAACCCTCGTACTCCTCTTCACGTGGGCATCCACTGCTGCGTCTTCCCTGGCTCCGAGTCGTCCCCTTCCTAGTCCTCGCCGTCGTCCACCGTCGTGGTGCTCTCGGCGCGGCGTGGTCAACGTGGTCAAGGAACGACTTCCATCGGACGTGGACTGTACGTGGAGAGGCTGACAGCTGGGTCCACGACCACAGCAAGGAAGTGCCTCCTTATTACGCACAAAATAATGATTCCTCCACCTGACAGCGGGGACCCACCGGACGAGCCACCATATTTCACGAAAAAAATGTTTCCCCCTGACTGCTGGGACCCACCAGCTACATCTTCGCACGCAAAGAAGTGCGTCCGGGCAAAAAAACGATTCGCCCCCATGACTGCTGGGACCCACCAGCTACATCTTCGCACGCAAGGAAGTGCGTCCGGGCAAAAAAAAACGATTCGCCCCCCTGACTGCTGGGACCCACCAGCTACATCTTCGCACGCAAGGAAGTGACTGACAGTCGGGACCCACCTGGTCGAAGCGTATGTAGCGTTGTCATTCTGGTCGCGTACGTGTACGTACATATATACTAGTGGATGTAGAGGTGTGCGCGTGTCGTAGTAGAGGCGCGTACGTGTCGTAGTAGAGGCGCGCACGTAGCATGTACACGTACGTACAGCGGCCAGGGTGCAAGAAAGAAAATACGGCCACGTATGTGTACATATGGGCGGGGTCTCGAATGCCTACTCGCGCATTCGTACGGCCAGGGCTCGTGTACATGGCTGGGTCGGAACGGAGAAACAACGTCGTCGTCGTGTTCATGGGGAGGCAACGGAATGCGTCGTGTTCATGGGGAGGCAACGGAATGCGTCGTGTTCATCGGGAGGCAACGGAACGCATGGGAGCCAACCGGCTGGGTCGGAACGGAATGCGTGGTCGTGTTCATCGGGAGGGCTTGGATGGAACAGACAATGGAAACGAGGCCTGGCGTACCGCACAACAGAGAAAATGGACCTCCTACGTTCGGAACGGGGTCCTGTTGATCGGGAGGGGTCAGGCGTACCGCAAAATGGAGAAAGCGGACCTCCTACGGTCGAAACGGGGGTCCTGTTGATCGGGAGGGGTGTGGCGTACCGCAAAACGGACGAAACGGACTTGTGTTGGAGCGCTACGGTCGAAACGGGGGTCCTGTTCATCGGGAGGGGTGTGGCGTACCGCAAAACGGGACTCCACGGGATACTGTTCATCTCCACCATCGACCTCCTCCAGCCTCCATGGGCTCCAGTTCATCCAGCCTCCACCGCGCGCTACTCCACCGGCTACTGTTCAACCACCCCTCCACCGTCTACTGTTCATCCAGCCCTCCACACCACGGGGTCCTTTTCAACCACCCCTCCACGGGCACCCCTCCACCGTCTACTGTTCATCCAGCCCTCCACCACACCACGGGGTCCTGTTCATATAGAGGCAACGCGACCGCTCACTGTTCATCCAACCCCCCCGGCAACGCTCACTGTTCATCCCAGAGGCAACATCGATCGGCTTCAGTTAGCACCAGTAGCGGAGGAATCGCTCGATCGGGTTCAGTTAACAGTCATCGATCGATCGCTCGGGTTCAGTAACGCGTAGCCTGTAGTGTAATCGCTCGGGTTCAGTTAGAGCCCAACGCCTCGCTCGGGTTCAGTTAGAGTCAACGCCTCGCACACACACGCGTACGTGTATGAGAGAAACGCGCATCGCTCGGCCCCCGACCTCCCACCATAACCGGGAACTCCCCGAAATTTTCCTCCCCCTCGCTTCTACCATGGTTTTTTCCGTCATGGACGGCACAAAGAATGTCATGCAGATACGTCTCTGGCCCGCCCAGGACGAAAATCCCATTTTCTGTCATGATTTTTTGTCATAGAAGTAGGAGCCCACCACATCTATGATGATACCGGGTTTTGTCACAATTATCGTCAAAGAAGTGTCATATGTATGACAGAAAAAAAAATTCGTTCGGCCCAAAATGTCACGGATGTGTCTTTTTTTGTAGTGTATAAACCCCATCTTTTTATCCTCGATGGCAACAATACAATACGTGTCGTTTCCCTTTCTATCACTGGAATCGAGCATCGCAAGATTGAACCCAAAGCTAACCACTTCCCCCATTGCAAGAAAGATCAATCTAGTCGGCCAAACCAAACTGATAATTCGAAGAGACTTGCAAAGATAAACCAATCATACATAAAAGAATTCAGAGAAGATTCAAATATTGTTCATAGACAATCTGGATCATAAACCCACAATTCATCAGATCTCGACAAACACACCGCAAAAAGAAGAGTTACATCGAATAGATCTCCAAGAGAATCGAGGAGAACTTTGTATTGAGATCCAAAGAGAGAGAAGAAGCCATCTAGCTACTAGCTATGGACCCGAAGGTCTGAAGTAAACTTTTCACACATCATCGGAGGGGCCATGGAGTTGATGTAGAGGCCCTTCGTGATCAATGCCCCCTCCGGCGGAGCTCCGGAAAAGGCCCCAAGATGGGATCTCTTGGGTACAGAAGGTTGCGGTGGTGGAAATAGGGTTTCGTGGTGCTCCTGTATGTTTGCGGGGTATGTGAACATATATAGGAGGAAGAAGTAGGTCGGTGGAGCAACGAGGGGCCCACGAGGGGGAGGGCGCGCCCAGGGGGGTAGGCACGCCCCCCTGCCTCGTGGCTGCCTTGTTGATTGCTTGACGTCCACTCCAAGTCCTCTGGATCACGTTTGTTCCAAAAATCATGTTCCTGAAGGTTTCATTCCGTTTGGACTCCGTTTGATATTCCTTTTCTACGAAACACTGAAATAGGCAAAAAATAGCAATTTGGGATGGGCCTCCGGTTAATAGGTTAGTCCCAAAAATAATATAAAAGAGTAAAATAAAACCCATTAACATCCAAAACAGATAATATAATAGCATGGAACAATCAAAAATTATAGATACGTTGGAGACGTATCAGCATCCCCAAGCTTAATTCCTGTTCGTCCTCGAGTAGGTAAATGATAAAAACAGAATTTTTGATGTGGAATGCTTTCTAGAATATTCTTCAATGTATTTTTTCCTATTGTGGCATGAATGTTCAGATCCGAAAGTTTCAAGATAATAGTTTATTGTTGACATAAAAATAGTAATACTCCAAGTATGCTAATCAAGCAATTATGTCTTATCAAAATACCATAGCCAAAGAAAACTTATCCCTACTGATAACCCACAAGTATAGGGGATCGCAACAGTTTTCGAGGGTAGAGTATTCAACCCAAATTTATTGATTCGACACAAGGGGAGCCAAAGAATATTCTCAAGTATTAGCAGCTGAGTTGTCAATTCAACCACACCTGGAAACTTAATATCTGCAGCAAAGTGTTTAGTAGCAAAGTAATATGATAGTAGTGGTAACGGTAGCAAAAGGTAATGATAGCAAAAGTAATGTGTTTGGTATGTTGTAGTGATGATAGCAATAGCAACGGAAAAATAAATAAGCGAAGAACAATATATGGAAAGCTCGTAGGCAATGGATCGGTGATAGAGAATTATGCCGTATGCGGTTCATCATGTAACAGTCATAACCTAGGGTGACACAGAACTAGCTCCAATTCATCAATGTAATGTAGGCATGTATTCCGAATATAGTCATACGTGCTTATGGAAAAGAACTTGCATGCCATCTTTTGTCCTACCCTCCCGTGGCAGCGGGGTCCTAGTGGAAACTAAGGGATATTAAGCCCTCCTTTTAATAGAGTACCGGACCAAAGCATTAACACATAGTGAATACATGAACTCCTCAAACTACGGTCATCACCTGTAAGTATCCCGATTATTGTCACTTCGGGGTTAACGGATCATAACACATAATAAGTGACTATAGACTTGCAAGATAGGATCAAGAACTCTCATATATTGATGAAAACATAATAGGTTCAGATCTGTAATCATGGCACTCGGGCCCTAGTGACAAGCATTAAGCATAGCAAAGTCATAGCAACATCAATCTCAGAACATAGTGGATACTAGGGATCAAACCCTAACAAAACTAACTCGATTACATGATAAATCTCATCCAACCCATCACCGTCCAGCAAGCCTATGATGGAATTACTCACGCACGGCGGTGAGCATCATGAAATTGGTGATGCAGGAAGGTTGATGATTACGATGGCGACGGATTCCCCTCTCCGGAGCCCCAAATGGACTCCCGATCAGCCCTCCTGAGAGGTTTTAGGGCTTGGCGGCGGCTCCGTATCATAAAACGCGATGAATCCTTCTCTCTGATTTTTTTCTCCCCAAAAGCAAATATATAGAGTTGGAGTTGAGGTCGGAGGAGCTCCAGGAGGCCCAGGAGGTAGGGGGCGCGCCCTAGGGGCGCAGGCGCGCCCCCACCCTCGTGGCTAGGGTGTGGCCCCCCTGGTCTTCATCTTTTGCAAGGATTTTTTATTATTTCCAAAAGGATGTTCCATGAAGTTTCAGGTCATTCCGAGAACTTTTGTTTCTGCACATAAATAACACCATGGCAATTCTGCTGAAAACAGCGTCAGTCCGGGTTAGTTCCATTCAAATCATGCAAGTTAGAGTCCAAAACAAGGGCAAAAGTGTTTGGAAAAGTAGATACGACGGAGACGTATCACCTACAAAGTCATATAGTTTGTCCATGCTTCATTTTCGTCACACAAAATGCTCTCATCATGCATAACCCCGATGACAAGCCAAGCAATTGTTTCATACTTAGCCTTTTCAAACTCTTTCAACTTTTTACGAAATATATGAGCACGAGCCATGGACATTGTAACACCCTCGATGCGACTATATCTCCCACGTGTCGAGGCACGACTTAGAGGCATAATCGCATTGAAGGCATATGTCGCAAGTCAGGCAATCATCACAAACATCCCATGTAATATAGATGAATAAAAGGGATAACATAGTTGGCTTACACTCGCCACGTCAATCAAGTACATAAATAACATACATCATCCAAACACTCATGGCCCGACTACGGCGCCAAAATAAAAGACAACCGAACAAGCGACAAGGTCCCGATCACCCCAACTGGGCACCACTACTGATCATCAGGAAAAGAAACATAGTATCGCTGAGAGTCCTCGTCGTACTCCCACTTGAGCTCAAGCGCGCCATCTGGAGCTGTATCATCAGGCCCTGCATCTGGTGTAATAGTAATCTGTGAGCCACAGGGACTCAGCAATCTTGCACCCTCGCGATCAAGACTATTTAAGCTTAATAGGTAAGGCAAGGTAAATATGTGGAGCTGCAGCAAGCGACTAGCATATATGGTGGCTAACCTATTCGCAAAAGACAGCGAGAAGAGAAGGCAAAGCGCGAACGCATAACTAAAGAGGGCAATCCTGCGACAAACATTACTCCAACACCGTGTCCACTTCCCGGACTCCGCCGAGAAGAGGCCATCACGGTAACTCACACCGTTGATTCATTTTAATTAAGTTAATGTTTAAGTTATCTACAACCGGACATTAACAAATTCCCATCTGCCCATAACCACGGGCACAGCTTTCGAAAGATCAAATCCCTGCAGGGGAGTCCCAACTTAGCCCATGACAAGCTCTCACGGTCAATGAAGGAATAGACCTCCTCCCAAGACGTTCCGATCAGACTCGGTACCTCGGTTCTTCAAGACATTTCGACAGGTTAAAACTAGACCAGCAACACCGCCCGAATGTGCCGACAAATCCCGATAGGAGCTGCACATATCTCGTTCTCAGGGCACACTTAGATTGTCCAAACTTCCGGTAGGCCAGCCCAGAGTTGCCCCTGGTAGCCACCGGCGGCTGACGAGTTGGACCAACACTCAGAGGAGCACTGGCCCGGGGGGGTTTAAAATAAGATGACCCTCGGGCTCCGGAAACCCAAGGGAAAAAGGCTAGGTGGCAAATGGTAAAACCAAGGTTGGGCATTGCTGGAAAAGCTTTAATCAAGGCGAACTATCAAGGGGTTCCCATTATAACCCAACCTCGTAAGGAACGCAAAATCCGGGAACATAACACCGATATGACGGAAACTAAGGCGGCAAGAGTGGAACAAAACACTAGGCGAGAGGACGAGCCTTCCACCCTTTACTAAGTATATAGATGCATTAATATAAACATGGCAATATAATGATATCCCAACAAGTAAATAAATGTCCCAACAAGGAACGGTCTCCAATCTTCACCTGCAACTAGCAACGCTATAAGAGGGGCTGAGCAAAGCGGTAACATAGCCAATCAACGGTTTGCTAGGACAATGGTGGGTTAGAGGCTGAACATGGCAATTTGGGAGGCTTGAAAGCAAGTGGTAGGCATCGTAGCATTGGCATAGCAAAAGAGCGAGCAAACTAGCATAGCAAAGATAGTAGTAATTTCGATGGTATGGTCATCTTGCCTGCAAAGTTATCAGAGTTGACTGGATCCTCGAAAGCAAACTCAACGGGCTCCTCGTTAGCGAACTCGTCTCCCGGCTCTACCCAAACAAGATGATGCAAACATGGTATGCTATGCGGGATGCATATGCAAGATATGATAGGAATTGCATGAACCTCGCCTCAACATGGAAAACCAAGTGTGCCACTAGAAAGATGAGATGAAATCGCTTGAAAACGATATAATGAACGCCGGAATCAGAGTTACGGTTTGGAAATGGCAAGCGATTCAAATATGACACCGGTCTGCGATTTACAGCAAGTAGCCATGTAAATGCAATGAGATGAACATGCTACAGCACTCAAACATGGCATCAAAATACATGGCAGGGATGCATTCAAGATGCTTAACAAAAGTCTAGCACTGAGCTACGGCCAATTCATCCATTAGGAGGTTCAAACAAGCATGACAAAAATGCAAATGGTAAAACAGATCTCAGACTTAGTGAAATTAACACTTGTCTGGAATTTCAGATCAGGTAGCCCTCTTCGGAGCAACAAAACTATATGCTACAGGACTTGAACATGGCAAAGTAAAACATGGCATGGAGCTACTCAAATAGCTTAACAAAAGTCCCTTAGTGACCATGAGCCAAAAGGGATCACAAAATACATTTGCAAGCATGTGAACATAGCAAAAACATAATCAGTTTTCAGACTTAGTGAAAACTGGGACATGCTGAAATCATAACTCAAGTAGGCATGTTTACGAGCTCGATGCACTCACTACGGAGCAAATCGTGATAAGCTAAGCATACATCCATTAAGAACACACAAAATGCAAGCTAGACATGGCAAGAACAATGACATAGCATGCACGGATCAACTACAACATCACCGGCAAAATTGCAAACAAGTTGACAATCAAAATTGCAAACAAGTTGACAATCTGCCCAGATTCACAAAGTAGCAAAAGTAGAGCTCGATTAACTCAAGCTAGGGTGCTCCATATATGCAAACAAAGACATGGATGGATAGAGCACTACAAGATTAACAAAACATCCTTACTGACCATCCTCAAAAGAGGCACGGATCACTAGGAAACAACATGAACATATGGCATCATGAACTAAATAGCTCAAGGACTTAGTGGAAATGCTAAGTCCCTGAAAACAGAATTACCAAGTGCCTCACTTCGCAAGCTTGCACTAGTCACCACACACATCACAAAAATACATGGGTTGCATCTCTGGAAAGATAACAAAACCCTTAACAAAACATATGTAGAGCTCATGGTCATATCTGAAGGAAATATGCCCTAGAGGCAATAATAAAGTTATTATTTATTTCCTTATATCATGATAAATGTTTATTATTCATGCTAGAATTGTATTAACCGGAAACATAATACACGTGTGAATACATAGACAAACAGAGTGTCACTAGTATGCCTCTACTTGACTAGCTCGTTAATCAAAGATGGTTATGTTTCCTAACCATGAACAAAGTGTTGTTATTTGATTAACGAGGTCACACCATTAGTTGAATGATCTGATTGACATGACCCATTCCATTAGCTTAGCACCCGATCGTTTAGTATGTTGCTATTGCTTTCTTCATGACTTATACATGTTCCTATGACTATGAGATTATGCAACTCCCGTTTACCGGAGGAACACTTTGTGTGCTACCAAACGTCACAACGTAACTGGGTGATTATAAAGGAGCTCTACAGGTGTCTCCAAAGGTAGATGTTGGGTTGGCGTATTTCGAGATTAGGATTTGTCACTCCGATTGTCGGAGAGGTATCTCTGGGCCCTCTCGGTAATGCACATCACATAAGCCTTGCAACCATTGCAACTAATGAGTTAGTTGCGGGATGATGTATTATAGAACGAGTAAAGAGACTTGCCGGTAACGAGATTGAACTAGGTATTGGATACCGACGATCGAATCTCGGGCAAGTAACATACCGATGACAAAGGGAACAACGTATGTTGTTATGCGGTCTGACCGATAAAGATCTTCGTAGAATATGTAGGAGCCAATATGGGCATCCAGGTCCCGCTATTGGTTATTGACCGGAGATGTGTCTCAGTCATGTCTGCATTGTTCTCGAACCATAGGGTCCGCACACTTAACGTTACGATGACAGTTATTATGAGTTTATGCATTTTTGATGTACCGAAGTTAGTTCGGAGTCCCGGATGTGATCACGGACATGACGAGGAGTCTCGAAATGGTCGAGACATAAAGATTGATATATTGTAAGCCTATGTTTGGATATCGGAAGTGTTCTGGGTGAAATCGGGATTTTACCGGAGTACCGGGAGGTTACCGGAACCCCCCGGGAGCTATATGGGCCTTAGTGGGCTTTAGTGGAAAGGAGAAAGGGGCAGCCCAAGGTGGGCTACACGCCTCCCCCTCCCCTAGTCCTATTAGGACAAGGAGAGGTGGCCGGCCCCCTCTCTCTCTTCCCCCCCTCAAGGAATCCTATTCCAACTAGGATTGGGGGGGGGGGTCCTACTCCCGGTAGGAGTAGGACTCCTCCTCCGTCCTCCTCTTGGCCGGCCGCCCCCTCCCCCTTGGCTCCTTTATATACGGAGGCAGGGGGCACTCTAGACACACAAGTTGATCCTCGAGATCGTTCCTTAGCCGTGTGCGGTGCCCCCTGCCACCATATTCCACCTCGATCATATTGTAGCGGTGCTTAGGCGAAGCCCTGCGACGGTAGAACATCAAGATCGTCACCACACCGTCGTGCTGACGGAACTCCTCCCCGACGCTTTGCTGGATCGGAGCCCGGGGATCGTCATCGAGCTGTACGTGTGCTAAGAACTCGGAGGTGCCGGAGTAACGGTGCTTGGATCGGTCGGATCGGGAAGACGTACGACTACTTCCTCTACGTTGTGTGAACGCTTCCGCAGTCGGTCTGCGTGGGTACGTAGATCATACTCTCCCCTCTTGTTGCTATGCATCACCATGATCTTGCGTGTGCGTAGGAAAATTTTGAAATTACTACGTTCCCCAACAGTGGTATCAGAGCCTAGGTTTTATGGTTTGATGTTATATGCACGAGTAGAACACAAGTGAGTTGTGGGCGATATAAGTCATACTGCCTACCAGCATGTCATACTTTGGTTCGGCGGTATTGTTGGACGAGACGACCCGGACCAACATTACGCGTATGCTTACGCGAGACCGGTTCTCCCGACGTGCTTTGCACATAGGTGGCTTGCGGGCGACTTTCTCTCCAACTTTAGTTGAACCGAGTGTGGCTACGCCCGGTCCTTGCGAAGGTTAAAACGGAGTCTATTTGACAAACTATCGTTGTGGTTTTGATGCGTAGGTGAGATTGGTTCTTGCTTAAGCCCGTAGCAGCCACGTAAAACTTGCAACAACAAAGTAGAGGACGTCTAACTTGTTTTTGCAGGGCATGTTGTGATGTGATATGGTCAAGACATGATGTTGATTTTATTGTATGAGATGATCATGTTTTGTAACTGGGTTATCGGCAACTGGCAGGAGCCATATGGTTGTCGCTTTATTGTATGCAATGCAATCGCGCTGTAATGCTTTACTTTATCACTAAACGGTAGCGATAGTCGTGGAAGCATAAAATTGGCGAGACGACAATGATGCTACGATGGAGATCAAGGTGTCGCGTCGGTGACGATGGTGATCATGACGGTGCTTCGGAGATGGAGATCACAAGCACAAGATGATGATGGCCATATCATATCACTTATATTGATTGCATGTGATGTTTATCTTTTATGCATCTTATCTTGCTTTTGATTGACGGTAGCATTATAAGATGATCTCTCACTAAATTATCAAGAAGTGTTCTCCCTAAGTATGCACCATTGCGAAAGTTCTTCGTGCTGAGACACCACGTGATGATCGGGTGTGATAGGCTCTACGTTCAAATATAACGGGTGCAAAACAGTTGCACACGTGGAATACTCAGGTTATACTTGACGAGCCAAGCATATACAGATATGGCCTCGGAACACGGAGACCGAAAGGTCGAGCGTGAATCATATAGTAGATATGATCAACATAGTGATGTTCACCAATGAAACTACTCCATCTCACGTGATGATCGGACATGGTTTAGTTGATTTGGATACGTGATCACTTAGAGGATTAGAAGGATGTCTATCTAAGTGGGAGTTCTTAAGTAAGATGATTAAATTGAACTTAAATTTATCATGAACTTAGTCCTGGTAGTATTTTGCAAATTATGTTGTGGATCAATAGCTCGCGTTGTTGCTTTCATATGTTTATTTTGATATGTTCCTAGAGAAAATTGTGTTGAAAGATGTTAGTAGCAATGATGCGGATTGGATCCATGATCTGAGGTTTATCCTCATTGCTGCACAGAAGAAGTATGTCCTTGATGCACCGCTAGGTGACAGACCTATTGCAGGAGCAGATGCAGATGTTATGAACGTTTGGCTAGCTCAATATGATGACTACTTGATAGTTTAGTGCACCATGCTTAATGGCTTATAATCGGGACTTCAAAGATGTTTTGAACGTCATGGAGCATATGAGATGTTCCAGGAGTTGAAGTTAATATTTCAAGAAAATACCCGAGTTGAGAGATATGAAGTCTCCAACAAGTTCTATAGCTAAAAGATGGAGGAGAATCGCTCAACTAGTGAGCATGTGCCCAGATTGTCTGAGTACTACAATCGCTTGAATCAAGTGGGAGTTAATCTTCCAGATAAGATAGTGATTGACAGAATTCTCTAGTCACCATCACCAAGTTAGTAGAACTTCGTGATGAACTATAGTATGCAAGGGATAACGGAAACAACTCCCAAGCTCTTCGTGATGCTGAAATCAACGAAGGTAGAAATCAAGAAAAACATCAAGTGTTGATGGTAGACAAGACCACTAGTTTCAAGAAAAGGGCAGAGGGAAGAAGGGGAACTTCAAGAAGAACGACAAGCAAGTTGCTGCTCAAGTGAAGAAGCCCAAGTCTGATCCTAAGCCTGAGACTAAGTACTTCTACTGCAAAGGGACTGGTCACTATAAGCAGAATTACCCGAAGTGATTGGCGGATAAGAGGGATGACAAAGTGAACATAAGTATATTTGATATACATGTTATTGATGTGTACTTTACTAGTGTTTATAGCAACCCCTCTGTATTTGATACTAGTTCAGTTGCTAAGATTAGTAACTCGAAACAGGAGTTGCAGAATGAACAAAGAGTAGTTAAGGGTGAAGTGACGATGTGTGTTGGAAGTGGTTCCAAGATTGATATGATCATCATCGCATACTCCCTATACTTTCGGGATTAGTGTTGAACCTGAATAAGTGTTATTTGGTGTTTGCGTAGAGCATAAATATGATTTGATCATGTTTATTGTAATACAGTTATTCATTTAAGTAAGAGAATAAATTGTTATTCTGTTTACATGAATAAAACCTTATATGGTTACACACCCAATGAAAATAGTTTGTTGGATCTCGATCGTAGTGATACACATAATCATAATATTGAAAATGCAAAGTTAATAATGATAGTGCAACTTATTTGTGGCACTACCGTTTAGGTCATATTGGTGTAAAGCGCATGAAGAAACTCCATGCTGATGGGCTTTTAGAATCACTTGATTATGAATCAGTTGATGCTTGCGAACCATGCCTCATGGGCAAGATGACTAAGACTCCGTTCTCCGGAGCGAGCAACTGACTTATTGGAAATAATACATACTGATGTATGCGGTCCGATGAGTGTTAAGGCTCACGGCAAGTATCGTTATTTTCTGAACTTCACAGATGATTTGAGCAGATATGGGTATATCTACTTGATGAAACATAAGTCTGAAACATTTGAAAAGTTCAAAGAATTTCAGAGTGAAGTGGAAAATCATCGTGACAAGAAAATAAAGTTTCTACGATCTGATCGCGGAGACAAATATGTGAGTTACGAGTTTGGTCTTCAGTTAAAAACAATGTGAAATAGTTTCACTACTCACGCCACCTGGAACACCACAATGTAATGGTGTGTCCGAACGTCATAACCGTACTTTATTAGATATGGTGCGACCTATGATGTTTCTTACCGATTTACCACTATCGTTTTCGGGTTATGCATTAAAGACAGCTGCATTCACGTTAAAAAGGGCACCATCTAAGTCCGTTGAGACGACATAATCTGAACTGTGGTTTGGCAAGAAACCAAAGTTGTCGTTTCTTAAAGTTTGGGTTGCAATGCTTATATGAAAAAGTTTCAACTTGATAAGCTCAAACCCAAATCGGAGAAGTGCGTCTTCATAGGATACCCAAATAGAAAAATATTGGGTACACCTTCTATCACAGATCCGAAGGCAAGCTATTCGTTGCTGGGAATGGATCCTTTCTAGAGAAGGAGTTTCTCTCGAAAGAAGTGAGTGGGAGGAAAGTAGAAAACTTGATAAGGTAATTGTACCTTCTCCCTTATTGGAAAGTAGTTCATCACAGAAATCTGTTCTTGTGACTACTACACCAATTAGTGAGGAAGCTAATGATGATGATCATGTAACTTCAGATCAAGTTACTACCGAATCTCGTAGGTAAACCAGAGTGAGGTCCACACCAGAGTGGTACGGTAATCCTATTCTGGAGGTCATGTTACTTGACCATGACGAACCTATGAACTATGAGGAAGCGATGATGAGCCCAGATTCCGATAAATGGCTTGAGGCCATGAAATCTGAGATATGATCCATGTATGAGAACAAAGTATGGACTTTGGTTGACTTGCCCGATGATCGGCAAGCAATTGAGAATAAATGGATCTTCAAGAGGAAGACAGACGCTGATAGTAGTGTTACTATCTACAAAGATGGAATTGTCGCAAAAAGATTTTCGACAAATTCAAGGTGTTGACTACGATGAGAGATTCTCACTCGTATCTATGCTTAAGTCTGTCCGAATCATGTTAGCAATTGCCGCATTTTATGAAATCTGGCAAATGGATAAAAAAACTGAATTCCTTAATGGATTTATTAAAGAAGAGTTGTATACGATGTAACTAGAAGGTTTTTTCAATCCGAAAGGTGATAACAAAGTGTGCAAGGTCCAGCGATCCATCTGTGGACTGGTGCAAGCATCTCGGAGTCGGAATATACGCTTTGATGAGTTGATCAAAGCATATAGTTTTATACAGACTTGCGGTGAAGCCTGTATTTACAAGAAAGTGAGTGGGAGCACTACAGCATTTCTGATAAGTATATGTGAATGACATATTGTTGATCGGAAATAATGTAGAATTATTCTGTAAAGCATAAAGGAGTGTTTGAAAGGAATTTTTCAAAGAAAGACTTCGGTGAAGCTGCTTACATATTGAGCATCTATAAAGATAGATCAAGACGCTTGATAAGTTTTTTCAATAAGTACATACCTTGACAAGATTTTGACGTAGTTAAAAATGGAACAGTCAAAGAAAGAGTTCTTGACTGTGTTACAAGGTGTGAAATTGAGTAAGACTCAAAGCCCGACCACGGCAGAAGATAGAAAGAGAATAAAAGTCATTCCCTATGCCTTGGCCATAGGTTCTATAAAGTATGTCATGCTGTATACCAGATCTATTGTAGACCCTGCACTGATTTGGCAAGGGAGTACAATAGTGATCTAGGAGTAGATCACTGGACAGCGGTCAAAATTATCCTTAGTGAAATAAGGATATATTTCTCGATTATGGACGTAACAAAAGGTTCGTCGTAAAGGGTAACGTTGATGCAAGTTTTTGACACTGATCCAGATGATTCTAAGTCTCAATCTGGATACATATTGAAAGTGGGAGCAATTAGCTAGAGTAGCTCCGTGCAGAGCATTGTAGACATAGAAAATTGCAAAATACATAAACGAATCTGAATGTGAAAGACCGTTGACTAAGATTCTCTCACAAGCAAAACATGATCACACCTTAGTACTCTTTGGGTGTTAATCACATAGCGATGTGAACTAGATTACCGAATCTAGTAAACCCTTTGGGTGTTGGTCACATGACGATGTGAACTATGGGTGTTAATCACATGATGATGTGAACTATCGATGTTAATCACATGATGATGTGATCTAGATTATTGACTCTAGTGCAAGTGGGAGACTGAAGGAAATATGCCCTAGAGGCAATAATAAAGTTATTATTTATTTCCTTATATCATGATAAATGTTTATTATTCATGATAGAATTGTATTAACCGGAAACATAATACATGTGTGAATACATAGACAAACAGAGTGTCACTAGTATGCCCTACTTGACTAGCTCGTTAGTCAAAGATGGTTATGTTTCCTAACCATGAACAAAGAGTTGTTATTTGATTAATGAGGTCACATCATTAGTTGAATGATCTGATTGACATGACCCATTCCATTAGCTTAGCACCCAATCGTTTAGTATGTTGCTATTGCTTTCTTCATGACTTATACATGTTCCTATGACTATGAGATTATGCAACTCCCGTTTTCCGGAGGAACACTTTGTGTGCTATCAAACGTCACAACGTAAATGGGTGATTATAAAGGAGCTCTATAGGTGTCTCCAATGGTAGATGTTGGGTTGGCGTATTTCGAGAATAGGATTTGTCACTCCGATTGTCGGAGAGGTATCTCTGGGCCCTCTCGGTAATGCACATCACACAAGCCTTGCAAGCATTGCAACTAATGAGTTAGTTGCGGGATGATGTATTACAGAACGAGTAAAGAGACTTGCCGGTAACGAGATTGAACTAGGTATTGGATACCGACGATCGAATCTCGGGCAAGTAACATGCCGATGACAAAGGGAACAACGTATGTTGTTATGCGGTCTGACCGATAAAGATCTTCGTAGAACATGTAGGAGCCAATATGGACATCCAGGTCCCGCTATTGGTTATTGACCGGAGATGTGTCTCAGTCATGTCTGCATTGTTCTCGAACCGTAGGGTCCGCACGCTTAACGTTACGATGACAGTTATTATGAGTTTATGCATTTTGATGTACCGAAGTTAGTTCAGAGTCCCGGATGTGATCACGGACATGACGAGGAGTCTCGAAATGGTTGAGACATAAAGATTGATATATTGGAAGCCTATGTTTGGATATCGGAAGTGTTCCGGGTGAAATCGGGATTTTACCGGAGTACCGGGAGGTTACCGGAACCCCCCGGGAGCCATATGGGCCTTAGTGGGCTTTAGTGGAAAGGAGAAAGGGGCAGCCAAGGTGGGCTGTGCGCCTCCCCCTCCCCCTAGTCCTATTAGGACTAGGAGACGTGGCCGGCCCCCCTCTCTCTCTCTTCCCCCCTCAAGGAATCCTATTCCAACTAGGATTGGGGGGGGGGGGGAATCCTACTCCCAGAGGGAGTAGGACTCCTCCTGCGCCCTCCTCTTGGCCGGCCGCCCCCTCCCCCTTGGCTCCTTTATATACGGAGGCAGGGGGCACTCTAGACACACAAGTTGATCCTTGAGATCGTTCCTTAGCCGTGTGCGGTGCCCCCTGCCACCATATTCCACCTCGATCATATTGTAGCGGTGCTTAGGCGAAGCCCTGCGACGGTAGAACATCAAGATCGTCACCACACCGTCGTGCTGACGGAACTCCTCCCCGACACTTTGCTGGATCAGAGCCCGGGGATCGTCATCGAGCTGTACGTGTGCTATGAACTCGGAGGTGCCGGAGTAACGGTGCTTGGATCGGTCGGATCGGGAAGACGTACGACTACTTCCTCTACGTTGTGTGAACGCTTCCGCAGTCGGTCTGCGTGGGTATGTAGATCATACTCTCCCCTCTTGTTGCTATGCATCACCATGATCTTGCGTGTGCGTAGGAAAATTTTGAAATTACTGCGTTCCCCAACAATATCATGCACACAATAATCATGGCAAAATGACAAAAGTCTAACATGGAGTAGCAGATCTGACAATTAACTCAAGTAGCCTCCTTCTAACAGCATTTCGGGCATCAAGATGAACTCAAATGAAAATGATGCAATGGAATGAAATGATGTACTCTCTGAGATGAACATTTTGATATGCTATAAGCATGAATCGGAGCTACGTATGCGGAGATATAGCAAGATGAATATGGGCACATGGACTGAAATTTCTGGGACTTAGGAAAAATTCAACCTCCAGATCTAGGTTTCACTGTTCATCCAGATCGGGATCTGGCGCAGGCACTGTAGCACGGCGGGCTCGAGGTCGCCGGTGAGTGTGGTGGTCGCCGGAGAGGAGCAGCCCGGCGAAGGGATCGGCGGGGCGAGAGGGGTCGCCGGTGCGGCTCTGCGGAGCGCCGGGACGGCGGCGCGACGTCGGCGAGGCAAGGGCGGAGAGGTGGCGATGCGGCCGTGGCGACCGGCTAAAGGCAGCGCGGTGGCCGGCGATGGAGGGTGTGGTGGCGCGAGGCGAAGTCCGGCGAGGCAAGCGGCGGAGCGGGGCGGCGCTGCGGAGGAGGGCGAGGCGCGGGGCGGCGCTGTAGCAGACGGGCCGCGGGGGCTTCCCGCAGGCCTCGGCGGGCCGCAGCGTCGGCGGGGAAGTGGGGACCGGCCCGGGACACGTGGCACGATCCGGTAGGCTTGGTGGAGCGGGCGGACACGTCCGACGCCCGAATTTTTGTCCGGCAGCGGCGGGTGGAGTTGGACTAGGGTTAGGGGTGGTAGAGACCCGGGATTTTCGAAGGAGGGGCTATTTATGGGCATAGAGGGAGCTAGGAGAGTCCAAATGAGGTGCGGTTTTTGGCCACGCGATCGTGATCGAATGCTCTAGATGATGGAGCAGAGTTTGGTGGGTTTTGGGCCAAAATAGAGGGGTGTTGGGCTGCAACACACACGAGGCCTTTTCGGTCCCTCGGTTAACCGTTGGAGTATCAAACAAAGTCCAAATGGTATGAAACTTGACAGGCGGTCTACCGGTAGTAAACCAAGGCTGCATGACAAGTCTCGGTCCAATCTGGAAATGCTTAATCCCCACACACAAAAGAAATGTAGAAATGACCACCGGAGGAGAACGAAGCGCCGGAATGCAAAACGGACAACGGAGAAAATGCTCGGATGCATGAGACGAACACGTATGCAAATGCAATGCACATGATGACATGATATGAGATGCATGACAATGATAACAACACACGGGACAAAGACCCGAACCCGAGAAAATAAATTAACTTAAAGCCGGAAACGGCAAGAGTTGGATTACAAATTGGGAAAGTCATATCCGAGGTGTTACAACACTCCACCACTACGAAAGGATCTCGTCCCGAGATCTAGGACTAAAAGAACGCCGGGTACTTAGAATGGAGGTATCCTCGCGTTCCCAGGTAGCTTCACGGTCGGAATGGTGTGACCACTTGACTTTGAGGAACTTGATCGACTTGTTGCGAGTCTTGCGTTCAGTCTCTTCAAGGATAGCAACTGGGTGCTCACGACAGGAGAGATCTTCTTGGAGCTCAATGTCCTCTAAGTTGACGGTGCGGTCAGGAGTCTTGAAGCACTTTCGGAGGTGAGAGACATGGAACACATCATGAACATTTGCAAAGTTTGAAGGAAGCTCGAGTTGATAGGCGAGGTCGCCTCTCTTGCTGACAATCTTGAAAGGTCCCACGTATCTAGGGGCAAGCTTCCCTTTGATACCGAAACGACGAGTCCCTTTCATAGGAGAGACGCGGAGGTAAACATGATCTCCGATATCGAAAGCCAAATCACGGTGCTTACTGTCATAGTAAGTCTTCTGGCGGGATTGGGCTGCTTTGAGGTTATC
Organism: Triticum urartu; assembly: GCF_056163025.1. NCBI lineage: Eukaryota > Viridiplantae > Streptophyta > Magnoliopsida > Poales > Poaceae > Triticum > Triticum urartu. The sequence goes on from NC_141874.1 coordinate 72,056,981, forward strand.
TCGAATGAATTTGCACATTTCTTCTGCCTCTGTGATTAAGTCATTACCCAGCAGCTGACGTTCACCGGTTTTAGACCAGTTGAGAGGGGTACGGCACTTCCTGCCATACAGAATTTCAAATGGGGCCTTGCCCGAACTTGCTTGAAAACTGTTGTTGTAGGAGAATTCAGCATAAGGAAGACAATCCTCCCACTTCATGCCGAAGGAGATCACACAAGCCCTGAGCATATCTTCAAGAATCTGGTTGACACGCTCGACTTGACCGCTAGTTTGCGGATGGAAAGCTGTGCTGAAGCGGATGTTGGTGCCCATGGCCTTCTGAAAAGAATCCCAAAACTTGGAGGTAAAGATGCTGCCACGGTCTGAAGAGATCACTTGAGGAATACCGTGCAGAGAGACAATCCGAGAGGTATAGAGTTCCGCCAATTGAGCTGCAGTGATCGACTCTTTGATAGGCAGAAAGTGAGCCACTTTAGTGAGTTTGTCGATGACAACGAATATAGCATCATTGCCACGCTTGGACTTTGGAAACCCAGTAACGAAGTCCATTTCAATGTGGTCAAACTTCCATTCTGGAATGGCAAGAGGTTGGAGGAGACCCGCTGGCCTTTGGTGTTCTGCCTTCACTCTTCTGCAGACATCACACTCATTCACGAACTGAGCAATCTCGCGCTTCATTCGAGTCCACCAATAAGCCTGCTTGAGATCCTGATACATCTTCGTGCTCCCAGGGTGGATGGAGAGGAGAGAATTGTGAGCCTCGTTCATGATCACTTTTGGGTACAACAATTCGATCCTCGAAGAAGAGAGTATCCTTGTCATCAAGGCGGTAGCACTTGTACTTGGGTTGACTCTTGGCAATCCCAATCTTCACCTTTTTCACCATAGCATCAAGAAGCTGGGCTTGGCGAATCTGGTCTTCCAAGGTAGGAGAGACTTGAAGGTTGGCGAGGAAACCTTGAGGAACAACTTGCAGATTAAGTTTGCGGAAAGCTTCACAAAGCTCGGGTTGATAAGGCTTAAGAATCAGACTGTTGCAATAAGCCTTTATGCTCAATGTGTCAGCAATCACATTGGCCTTGCCTGGAGTATACTCGATACTCGGATTATACTCTTGAATCATTTCGACCCATCGAGTTTGCTTGAGGTTGAGATTAGGCTGAGTGAAGATGTACTTGAGACTCTTGTGATCAGTGAAAATGTCCACTTTTCTTCCCAATAAGAGATGTCTCCAAGTCAAAAGAGCATGCACAACTACCGCCAACTCGAGATCATGAGTGGGGTAGTTCTTCTCATTAGGCTTCAACTGGCGAGAGGTATAAGCAACAACTTTCTTCTCTTGCATCAACACTGCGCCAAGACCTTGGGGAGAGGCATCACAAAAGACCTCGTACGGTTTGGATTCATCAGGCGGAGTCAGAACTGGAGCAATGATCAATTTCTCTTTCAAAGTGTTGAAAGCAATATCACACTCCGGAGACCAAACGTACTTGACGTGCTTCTGGAGAAGATTTGAGAGAGGCTTCGCGATCTTAGAAAAGTTTTCAACGAATCTTCGGCAGTAGCTTGCGAGACCGAGGAAGCTACAGAGTTGCTTCACGTTCTGAGGAGGTTCCCAATTCACAATTGCAGACACCTTCTCAGGATTCATGGCAATGCCCTTGGCAGAGATGATATGACCAAGATAAAGAACCTCATCGAGCCAAAATTCACACTTGGAGAACTTGGCGTAGAACTGGTGTTCCCTCAGCTTATCAAGAACCAAACGTATGTTCTTGGCATGATCTTCCTTGTTCTTCGAGAAAACCAGAATGTCGTCGAGATAGACCAACACGAAGTCATTGGTGTAGGCGTTGAAGATGAAGTTCATCATGCGAGAGAACGTCGGAGGAGCGTTGACGAGGCCAAAAGACATGACAGTGTATTCATATGACCCATAGCTTGTCCTGAAGCCGTCTTGGGAATATCTTGCTCACGGATTCGAATCTGATGATAACCCATATGGAGATCAAGCTTGGAGAATACTTGGGCACCTTTGAGTTGTTCGAACAGCTCATTGATGTTGGGAAGTGGGTATTTGTTCTTGATGGTCTTCTTGTTCAATGGACGGTAATCAACACAAAGTCGGTCCGTTCCATCCTTCTTCTTCACAAAAAGAACACCACAACCCCACGGAGAAGAACTAGGCCGGATGAGACCCATTCTTTCTTGAACATCGAGTTGCTTCTTCAGCTCCTTCAACTCTTTAGGTCCGAGCTTGTAAGGACGCTTGCACACAGGTTCCGTACCGGGCTCAAGATCAATAACGAATTCAACTGGCCGGTACGGAGGCATTCCTGGAAGCTCTTCTGGAAAGACGTCTTGATACTCGCAAACGATTGGAATCTGCGAGATAGCATCCAGTTCACCCTTCTCATTAAGAGAAAACAGACGGATAGTATTATCCCGAGCGGCAAAGACAATTACATCCTCAGATGAATGAGTCAATTGAATCTGCCTGGCAGCACAATCAAGCTGAGCCTTGTGCTTAGAAATCCAATCCATCCCGAGAATAAGATCAATATCCAAGTTCCCAAGAACCATTGGAGAAGCCAGAAACTTGAAATCACCCATCATGATAGAAATATCCGGAATCTCGTGGTTAGCGAGCAAACATTTACCCGGAGAGATAACTGCTAACGGACTATGCATAACTTGGGAATCAACTCATGCTTAGTTGCAAAAGGCTTCGAGATGAAACAATGCGATGCACCAGTATCAAAAAGTACTTTAGCAGGAATATCATTAACAGGAAGGTTACCCATGATGACATCTGATGAGTCCTCTGCCTGAGCTGCATTCATCAAATTGACCTTGGCATGCTTGGGGTTATGCTTGACCACAGCTATACTTGCCGATCTGACAGGAGGAGGAGGAGGAAGACGCCTCTGGTTGAAACACTTGTTGGCATAGTGACCCTTCTGTTGGCACTTGTTGCACGTGACCTCTAAAAGCGGACGGTGGTACGGAGCACTTGATCTTGGAGCTTGAGACGAAGTCTTGTTCTGAAAGCCAGGGTTGGGAGGGTGGGAAGAACCACTGCCACCTTTGCTCTTCTGATACGGCTGACGGAACGGAGGAGGAGGAAGCCAATACTTCTGCTGCTTGGCCACTTGAGTAGAGGAAGAAGGAGTAGTGTCTCTGACTCGCTTCTTGGAAGCATCACACCTCAACTGAGCGGCCTCTTGCTTCAGTGCCATGTTGTAGAACTCATCGTACCTCAAGGGCTCAAAGAGAACAAGAGCTAGCTGAATTTCTTCTCTGAGACCACCCCTGAACTGGTATATCATGCTCTTCTCATCAGGAACGTCCTGCTTGGCAAAGCGGGCGAGCTTCTGGAACAACTTGTTGTAGTCATAGACAGACAAAGAGCCTTGCTTCAGGTTGCGGAATTCCTCACGCTTACTTTCAGTCACACTCTGAGGGATGTGATGAGCTCGGAAATCTTGACGGAATTCATCCCAAGTGATCACACGTCCACCTTTGGAATCCTTGTACTGCTGGAACCACTCTGCAGCTTGATCTTTGAGTTGGAAGGAAGCGAACTTGACGAAATCTTCAGGCCTGACGTTACTGCACTCAAAATGCTTGGACAGATCCACAAGCCAATTGTCAGCATCGGTTGCCTCAACACAATTGTTGAACGTCTTTGGCCCATTAGCAAGGAACTGGTTGAGTGTAGCAAAGTGGTTAACTGGTTGAGTGTAGCAAAGTGGTTCTCATTGTTGCCTTGATTCCCTTGATTGCCTTGATTGCGCTCTTGGAGAATTTGCATGATCAACTGCGTGTTTGCATTGGTTGCGGCCATCACAACTTGCCATGCCTCCGGAGGAGGTGGAGGTGGTGGCGGATCAGGATTCGGAGTCGTGCGCGTTGGAGGAGCCATCCTGAAGAGGTTGACATCCATTAGCACATTGATAGACAAATATTGAAGCTGAATCCAACGGAATGAAAATAGCCACATAAAGTCTTCACATCCAAACAAAATGAACGAATGTATTCCTCTTGAAATGATCACATATCCATAAATTGAGAAGCCACATAGAATTAGGTAGAAGAGGTAAATCAACGAGTTACGGATCAAGAACGAATAATCGGTAAGAAATCCCAATCTCAAACCAATATCCGTGGAAGAAGAGCTAGAGCTACAAGAATTCCCACCTATGAAACTCCCGAACCTTTCCGGTTATGCAATCAGGTGTTGGGGATACATGGGAAGCATAATATCTCACCCAAACTAGCAAATCCTACATCCAGCTCTATCCATCCTTCAACACATAACCAAGAAAAACTTCGGAAACCATCTACCTCAACCTTCGAAAAGCATCCGTTATACAAGTTATGGCGGTACTCCCGAACTCCCGCCCTAGTACTGGGTGGCGTCGAGGTTATCTCACCAACGAACTGCATAAAAGAGATTTTCGATGTCGGCATACTAAACTCAGGTATTCCAGAACTGCAACGATAAAATTATGATGACAACACCTCAGAGCTCAACTCCCCGGGACACTTCCACTAAACCCCTGACAGGAGGCACCAAGACAATGTTCTCATCATAAAACCATCGGAACGATTCCAAGATACCCGCGTGATCCTAAATTTTTTTTTGTGAAATTTGAGAAGAGAAGAGTCAAAACTCTACGTCAGGATGCCTTACCAGAGCGATCAGGAGACTGGGAAGTAAAAAGAATTCCTAAACTCTCTGATATATAATTCCTAGAAGACTCAAAACATTTTTTCTAGACACAACTCGGCCGCTAAAAACGATAATCAGTGGGGGCTCCTATGGTCGGGGAAGGCTCTGATTACCAACTTGTAACACCCTCGATGCGACTATATCTCCCACGTGTCGAGGCACGACTTAGAGGCATAATCACATTGAAGGCATATGTCGCAAGTCAGGCAATCATCACAAACATCCCATGTAATATAGATGAATAAAAGGGATAACATAGTTGGCTTACACTCACCACGTCAATCAAGTACATAAATAACATACATCATCCAAACACTCATGGCCCGACTACGGCGCCAAGATAAAAGACAACCCAACAAGCGACAAGGTCCCGATCACCCCAACTGGGCACCACTACTGATCATTAGGAAAAGAAACATAGTATCGCCGAGAGTCCTCGTCGTACTCCCACTTGAGCTCAAGCGTGCCATCTGGAGCTGTATCATCAGGCCCTGCATCTGGTGTAATAGTAATCTGTGAGCCATAGGGACTCAACAATCTCACACCCTCGCGATCAAGACTATTTAAGCTTAATAGGTAAGGCAAGGTAAATATGTGGAGCTGCAGCAAGCGACTAGCATATATGGTGTCTAACCTATTCGCAAAAGAGAGCGAGAAGAGAAGGCAAAGCGCGAACGCATAACTAAAGAGGGCAATCCTGTGACAAACATTACTCCAACACCGTGTCCACTTCCCGGACTCCGCCGAGAAGAGGCCATCACAGTAACTCACACCGTTGATTCATTTTAATTAAGTTAATGTTTAAGTTATCTACAACCGGACATTAACAAATTCCCATATGCCCATAACCGCGGGCACGGCTTTCGAAAGTTCAAATCCCTGCAGGGGAGTCCCAACTTAGCCCATGACAAGCTCTCACGGTCAACGAAGGAATAGACCTCCTCCCGAGACGTTCCGATCAGACTCGGTACCTCGGTTCTTCAAGACATTTCGACAGGTTAAAACTAGACCAGCAACACCGCCCGAATGTGCCGACAAATCCCGATAGGAGCTGCACATATCTCGTTCTCAGGGCACACTCAGATTGTCCAAACTTCCGGTAGGCCAGCCCAGAGTTGCCCCTGGTAGCCACCGGCGGCTGATGAGTTGGACCAACACTCAAAGGAGCACTGGCCTGGGGGGGTTTAAAATAAGATGACCCTAGGGCTCCGGAAACCCAAGGAAAAAAAGCTAGGTGGCAAATGGTAAAACCAAGGTTGGGCATTGCTGGAAAAGCTTTAATCAAGGCTAACTATCAAGGGGTTCCCATTATAACACAACCGCGTAAGGAACGCAAAATCCGGGAACATAACACCGATATGACAGAAACTAGGGCGGCAAGAGTGGAACAAAACACTAGGCGAGAGGCCGAGCCTTCCACCCTTTACCAAGTATATAGATGCATTAATATAAACATGGCAATATAATGATATCCCAACAAGTAAATAAATGTACCAACAAGGAACGGTCTCCAATCTTCACCTGCAACTAGCAACACTATAAGAGGGGCTGAGCAAAGTGGTAACATAGCCAATCAACGGTTTGCTAGGACAATGGTGGGTTAGAGGCTGAACATGGCAATTTGGGAGGCTTGAAATCAAGTGGTAGGCATCGTAGCATTGGCATAGCAAAAGAGCGAGCAAACTAGCATAGCAAAGATAGTAGTGATTTCGAGGGTATGGTCATCTTGCCTGCAAAGTTGTCAGAGTTGACTGGATCCTCGAAAGCAAACTCAACGGGCTCCTCATTAGCGAACTCGTCTCCCGGCTCTACCCAAACAAGATAAACAAGCAACAAGAACACAATCAACCACGTGCAAGGATCAAACAAGATCATACAAACATGGTATGCTATGCGGGATGCATATGCAAGATATGACAGGAAATGTATGAACCTGGCCTCAACTTGGAAAACCAAGTGTGCCACTGGAAAGATGAGATTAAATCGCTTGAAAACGATATAAAGAACGCCGGAATCGGAGTTACGGTTTGGAAATGGCAAGCGATTCAAATATGACACCGGTCTGTGATTTACAGCAAGTAGCCATCTAAATGCAATGAGATGAACATGATACAGCACTCAAACATTGCATCAAAATACATGGCATGGATGCATTCAATATGCTTAACAAAAGTCTAGCACTGAGCTACGGCCAATTCATCCATTAGGAGGTTCAAACAAGCATGGCAAAAATGCAAATGGTAAAACAGATCTCAGACTTAGTGAAATTAACACTTGTCTGGAATTTCAGATCAGGTAGCCCTCTTCGGAGCAACAAAACTATATGCTACAGGACCTGAACATGGCAAAGTAAGACATGGCATGGAGCTACTCAAATAGCTTAACAAAAGTCCCTTAGTGACCTTGAGCCAAAAGGGATCACAAAATACATTTGCAAGCATGTGAACATAGCAAAAACATAATCAGTTTTCAGACTTAGTGAAAACTGGGACATGCTGAAATCATAACTCAAGTAGGCATGTTTACGAGCTCGATGCACTCACTATGGAGCAAATCGTGATAAGCTAAGCATACATCCATTAAGAACACACAAAATGCAAGCTATACATGGCAAGAACAATGGCATAGCATGCACGAATCAACTACAACATCACCGGCAAAATTGCAAACAAGTTGACAATCTGCCCAGATTCACAAAGTAGCAAAAGTAGAGCTCGATTGACTCAAGCTAGGGTGCTCCATATATGCAAACAAAGACATGGATGGATAGAGCACTATAAGATTAACAAAACATCCTTAGTGACCATCCTCAAAAGAGGCATGGATCACTAGGAAACAACATGAACATATGGCATCATGAACTAAACAGCTCAAGGACTTAGTGGAAATGCTAAGTCCCTGAAAACAGAATTACCAAGTGCCTCACTTCGCAAGCTTGCACTAGTCACCACACACATCACAAAAATACATGGGTTGCATCTCTGGAAAGATAACAAAACCCTTAACAAAACATATGTAGAGCTCATGGTCATATCATGCACACAATAATCATGGCAAAAATGACAAAAGTCTAACATGGAGTAGCAGATCTGAGAATTAACTCAAGTAGCCTCCTTCTAACAGCATTTCAGGCATCAAGATGAACTCAAATGAAAATGATGCAATGGAATGAAATGATGTACTCTCTGAGATGAACATTTTGATATGCTATAAGCATGAATCAGAGCTACGTATGCGGAGATATAGCAAGATGAATATGGGCACATGGACTGAAATTTCTGGGACTTAGGAAAAATTCAACCTCCAGATCTAGGTTTCACTATTCATCCGGATCGGGATCTGGCGCAGGCACTGTAGCACGGCGGGCTCGAGGTCGCCGGCGAGTGTGGTGGTCGCCGGAGAGGAGCAGCCCGGCGAAGGGATCGGCGGGGCGAGAGGGGTCGCCGGCGCGGCTCTGCGGAGCGCCGGGACGGCGGCGCGACATCGGCGAGGCAAGGGCGGCGAGGTGGCGATGCGGCCGCGGCGACCGGCTAGAGGCAGCGCGGTGGCCGGCGATGGCGGGTGCGGTGGCGCGAGGCGAAGTCCGGCGAGGCGAGCGGCGGAGCGGGGCGGCGCTGCGGAGGAGGGCGAGGCGCGGGGCGGCGCTGTAGCAGACGGGCCGCGGGGGCTTCCCGCGGGCCTCGGCGGGCCGCAGCATCGGCGGGGAAGTGGGGACCGGCCCGGGACATGTGGCGCGATCCGGTAGGCCTGGTGGAGCGGGCGGACCCGAATTTTTGTCCGGCGGCGGCGGGTGGAGTTGGACTAGGGTTAGGGGTGGTAGAGACCCGGGATTTTCGAAGGAGGGGCTATTTATATGCATAGAGGGAGCTAGGAGAGTCCAAATGAGGTGTGGTTTTTGGCCACGCGATCGTGATCGAACGCTCTAGATGATGGAGCAGAGTTTGGTGGGTTTTGGGCCAAAATAGAGGGGTGTTGGGCTGCAACACACACGAGTCCTTTTTGGTCCCTCGGTTAACCGTTGGAGTATCAAACGAAGTCCAAATGGTACAAAACTTGACAGGCGGTCTACCGGTAGTAAACCAAGGCCGCATGACAAGTCTCGGTCCAATCCGGAAATGTTTAATCCCCACACACGAAAGAAATGTAGAAATGACCACCGGAGGAGAACGAAGCGCCGGAATGCAAAACGGACAACGGAGAAAATGCTCGGATGCATGAGACGAACACGTATGCAAATGCAATGCACATGATGACATGATATGAGATGCATGAAAACGATAACAACACACGGAGACAAAGACCCGAACCCGAGAAAATAAATTAACTTAAAGCCGGAAACGGCAAGAGTTGGATTACAAATTGGGAAAGTCATATCCGGGGTGTTACAGACATAGAGGTGGAGATATAGTTCCTCTCTCATAATAATTGCAATTAGGAGAAGCAAGCACATGCATATTATATTCATCAAAATCATCATGTGCAACGGTATAAGGCAACCCATCAATATAATCCTTAATAAGCACAAACTTCTCCGATATAGTGTAGTTTGGAGAATTCAAAAAGATAATAGGACTATCATGCGTGGGTGCAATAGCAACAATTTCATGTTTAACATAAGGAACTATAGCAAGTTCATCTTCATAAGCATAATTCATATTGGCATCTTGGCCACAAGCATAGCAAGCATCATCAGAAAGGGATATCTCAAAAGAATCAACGGGATCATAGCAATCATCATAGCATTCATCCTTCGGTAAACACAAAGGGAAATTAAACAATGTATGAGTTGAAGAGTTACTCTCATTAGAAGGTGGGCATGGGTGATCAATCCGCTCTTCCTCCTTTTGTTCTTCGCTCTCTTCCTCATCTTTTTCATCCAATGAGCTCACAGTTTCATCAACTTCTTCTTCCATAGATTCCTGCAAAATATTAGTCTCTTCTTGGACAGCGGAGACTTTCTCAATAACTGCATTAATATCGGAATTGTATTCATAATTCTCATAGCAATATTTAAGGATAGCTAAATTTTCAAGTCTATAAACCGAATCATCAAAATCTTCAAACTCTTTAAACATAGATTCAATTTCATAAGCACCCATAAAAGCAACAAATTCTTCTATTTGTTCCACATCATAATAATCATATATACCGTTAGCATAAGAAGCTAAGGTTTTATTATCATTAAATTCACATAAAAAGGGAAGGTGTGGAGCCTTCATCCTAGAGCAACAAGTATAATCATATCTCAAGCATAGTTGCCTAGCATACCAATTCAATATATGAATTTGATCCCATAATAGTTTCCCTTTTGTGTCAAGCGGCAATCCCTAAAGTATTCACATTGATCCAACGTTACTCCCATTACATAATTGAATGGGGTTTTCTCAGGATTATTAAAGTAGTACATAATATCTTTCACATAACCAGCATCGAGGGTTTTAGGAGGTTCCCCATCTCCATGAGCAGAAAGTACACCTAATTTTTTTGGTACTTCGTGTTCCATATCCATAACTAAAGATAAAGAACAACTATGAACAACAAATAAAAATTACTTAGTGATAAAGCAAACGAGCACACACGAGAATATTCACCCCACGCTATTGCTCCCCGGCAACGGCGCCAGAAAAAGGTCTTGATAACCCACAAGTATAGGGGATCACAACAGTTTTTGATAAGTAAGAGTGTCGAACCCAACGAGGATCTAAAGGCAGAACAAATATTCCCTCAAGTTCTATCGACCACCGATACAACTCTACGCACGCTTGATGTTCGCTTTACCTAGAACAAGTATGAAACTAGAAGTACTTTGTAGGTGTTGTTGGATAGGTTTGCAAGATAATAAAGATTACGTAAATAAAAAGTAGGGGCTGTCTAGATAAAGACACAACTAAGTTAGTTTTAGTAAAGAGCTTTTTGTTACGAGAAAGTTATTTGTCCCTAGGCAATTGATAACTAGACTAGTAATCATTATTGCAATTTTATATGAGGGAGAGGCATAAGCTAACATACTTTCTCTACTTGGATCATATGCACTTATGATTGGAACTCTAGCAAGCATCCGCAACTACTAAAGATCATTAAGGTAAAACAAAACCATAGCATTAAAGCATCAAGTCCTCTTTATCCCATACGCAACAACCCCCTTACTCGGGTTTGTGTTTCAGTCACTCACGCAACCCACTATAAGCGAATCATGAACGTATTGCAACACCCTACAGCGGGGATCCCTCACACTTGTGCGACACAGAGAGCACCATAGGACAGCACCAATAATAAAACATGCAACTCAAACCAATCTTGATCATCAAATAGCCCATAGGACAAAACGGATCTACTCAAACATCATAGGATAGCCATACATCATTGGGAAATAATATATAGAGTTGAGCACCATGTTTAAGTAGATATTACAGCGGGTAAGAGAGAGGTTACACCGCTGCATAGAGGGGGGAAGAGTTGGTGATGATGGCGGTGAAGTTGTTGGTGAAGATTACGGTGATGATGATGGCCCCCGGTGGCACTCCGGTGCCACCGGAAGCGAGGGGGAGAGAGCCCCCCTCCTTCTTCTTCTTCCTTAACCTCCTCCCTAGATGGGAGAAGGGTTTCCCCTCTAGTCCATGGCCTCCATGGCGTGGGAGGGGCGAGAGCCCCTCCGAGATTGGATCTGTCTCTCTGTCTCTCTCTGTTTCTGCGTTCTCAGATTCTACCCTTTCACCATTTCTTATATTCCCGGAGATCCGTAACTCCGATTGGGCTGAAATTTTATCACGATCTCTATCCGGTTATTAGCTTTCTTGCGGCGAAAGAAGGGCATCAACCACCTTACGGGGTGGCCACGAGGGTCAGGGGTGCGCCTGCCCCCCTGGGGCGTGCCCCCTGCCTCGTGGGCCCCTCGAGCATCGTCTCGCGTTGATTTCACTTCCCAAAAATCACATATATTCCAAAAAAATCTCCTTCCATTTTTATCCCATTTGGACTCCGTTTGATATGGATTTTCTGCGAAACAAAAAGCATGCAACAAACAGGAACTGGCACTGGGCACTGGATCAATATGTTAGTCCCAAAAATAGTATAAAAAGTCGCCAAAAGTATATGAAAGTTGTAGAATATTGGCATGGAACAATAAAAAATTATAGATACGACAGAGACATATCAGGAGTCTCATCCCGACTTGTTGGGGAATCATAGTCTCCATCATCCTTTCCTCACATGGGATAATGCTCTAATGATGATCATCACACTTTTATTTTCTTACAACTCAAAAATTACAACTCAATACTTAGAACAAAATATGACTCTATGTGAATGCCTCCGGCGGTGTACCGGGATTGCGATGAATCAAGAGTGACATGTATGAACAAATTATGAACGGTGGCTTTGCCACAAATACGATGTCAACTACATGATCATGCAAAGCAATATGACAATGATGATGCGTGTCATAATAAATGGAATGGTGGAAAGTTGCATGGTAATATATCTCGGAATGGCTATGGAAATGCCATAATAGGTAGGTATGTGGCTGTTTTGAGGAATATATAAGGAGGCTTATGTGTGATAGAGTGTATCATATCACGGGGTTTGGATGCACCGACGAAGTTTGCACCAACTCTCACGGTGAGAAAGGGCAATGCACTGTACCGAAGAGGCTAACAATGGTGGAAGGGTGAGAGTGTGTATAATCCATGGACTCAACATTAGTCATAAAGAACTCACATACTTATTGCAAAAATCTACAAGTCATCAAAACCAAGTACTACGCGCATGCTCCTAGGGGGATAGATTGGTAGGAAAAGACCATCGCTCGTCCCCGACCGCCACTCATAAGGAAAGCAATCAAAGAACACCACATGCTTCAAATTTGTCACATAACGTTCACCATACGTGCATGCTACGGGACTTGCCAACTTCAACACAAGTATTCATCAATTTCACAATTACTCAACTAGCACACTTCTAATATTACCACCTTTATATCTCAAAACCATCTATCAAGCATCCAACTTCTCTTAGCATTTAAAATTTATAACCAAAGTGAATTACCATGCTGTTCTAAAGGAATCTCAAAATGATATAAGTGAAGCATGAGAGATCAATTATTTCTATAAAATAGAACCACCGCCGTGCTCTAAAAGATACGAGCGAAGCACTAGAGCAAAAACTATATAGCTCAAAAGATATAAGTGAAGCACATAGAGTATTCTAATAAATTCCAATTCATGTGTGTCTCTCCAAAAAGGTGTGTACATCAAGGATGATTGTGGTAAACTAAAAAGCAAAGACTCAAATCATACAAGACGCTCCAAGAAAAACACATATCATGTGGCGAATAAAAATATAGCTCCAAGTAAAGTTACCGATAGACGAAGACGAAAGAGGGGATGCCTTCCGGGGCATCCCCAAGCTTAGGCTTTTTGGTGTCCTTGGATTTTACCTTGGGGTGCCTTGGTCATCCCCAAGCTTAGGCTCTTGCCACTCCTTGTTCCATAATCCATCAAATCCTTACCCAAAACCTGAAAACTTCACAACACAAAACTTAAAAGAAAATCTTCGTGAGCTCCGTTAGTAAAAGAAAACAAACCACCACTTCAAGGTACTGTAATGAACTCATTCTTTATTTATATTTGTGTTAAACCTAATGTATTCCAACTTTTCTATGGTTCATAAACTCTATTACTAGCCATAGATTCATCAAAATAAGCAAACAACACACGAAAAACAGAATCTGTCAAAAACAGAACAGTCTGTAGTAATCTGTAGATTTAGACCACTTATGTAACCCCAAAAATTCTAAAATAAATTGCTGGACGTGTGGAATTTATCTATTAATCATCTTCAAAACGAATTAACTAAATAGCACTCTCCAATAAAAAATGGCAGCAATTCTCGTGAGCGCTAAAGTTTCTGTTTTTTACAGCAAGATCAAAAGACTTTCCCCAAGTCTTCCCAACAGTTCTACTTGGCACAAACACTAATTAAACACAAAAAACACAACCAAAACAGAGGCTAGATAAATTATTTATTACTAAACAGGATCAAAAATAAAGGAATAAAAATAAAATTGGATTGCCTCCCAACAAGCGCTATCGTTTAACGCCCCTAGCTAGGCATAAAAGCGAAGATAGATCTAGGTATTGCCATGATAATGATAAGATAAATCGCGAAAGCTCATCTCATACTCCCTACATTCAGAAGCAAGCTTCCTTTGTGGCAAGCAAAAATAATCAGAAGGGCTAAATTTAATGGGACAAAAGTCCCCAAGATCAAGCTCGGTAGGTATTGGTTCCTCCTTTGGCCCCTCATATTGCACAATCAATTCATCATTATAAGCATTCTTTTGGCAAAAATTCATGAGCCTTTGTTCAAGGGAAAAACCTAGCCCATTGTTCTGGATGGCAAAATTATCATTAAGGTCAAAGATCCTATTAACAAGAGCATCGGTAGGAACCTTTTTTCTAAGGTTTTCATTAAAAGCAACATGTTCTAAAGATCGTAAATGCATAATATCTTCTTGATAGAAAAGAATTGCTTCTATGGGAGGACGGCCGGCATCCACCCTATAATGCGCAAAAAATTCATTGGCATCTTTTATTATAAATCTGAACTCATGAGCTAAAAAGATGGTCGCTGCTCGCTTAACAGAAGAATGCTCAATATTAGAAAATTCTAGGAAAATCCTTTGTATGGAAGGATGCATATGTAAAAATTGTCTCTCGAGTTCAACTATGAGCAAGGGTATAGCATCTGCGAGACTACTAGTTTTATGAAGGATAGATCCACTCATAGTGGGCAAAGCACTGGCACAAGTAAAGAAATCTTGAATAACTCCCTTCCCAATAATATTACCGCTGCCAATACGAAACTTTTTAGTGTGCAAAATAATAGGATTTTCAAGAGGATCATCAATAGCATCAAAGTTTTACATATTATTATCCTTATCAATGATAACCTCCCCAGTTTCATACATGATGGCAACAAATTGCAAAAAGATCGAGCACACAGAAGGCGGGAAGGAAAAAGAGGCAAACGGAAAAGAGAGGGTGAATAAAACGGCAAGGGTGAAGTGGGGGAGAGGAAAACGAGAGGCAAATGGCAAATAATGTAATCGAAGGATAAGAGTTTTGATGGGTACTTGGTATGTCTTGACTTGGCGTAGATCTCCCCGACAACGGCGCCAGAAATCCTTCTTGCTACCTCTTGAGCACTGCGTTGGTTTTCCCTTGAAGAGGAAAGGGTGGTGCAGTAAAGCAGCGTAAGTATTTCCCTCAGGTTTTGAGAACCAAGGTATCAATCCAGTAGGAGACCATGCGCGAGTCACCTCGTACCTACACAAACATATAAGAACCTCGCAACCAACGCGATAAAGGGGTTGTCAATGTTGGGGAACGTAGCAATTTCAAAAAAAATTCCTACGCACACGAAAGATCATGGTGATGCATAACAACGAGAGGGGAGAGTGTTGTCCACGTACCCTCGTAGACCGAAAGCAGAAGCGTTAGCACAACACAGTTGATGTAGTCGTACGTCTTCACGATCCGACCGATCAAGTACCGAATGCACGACACCTCCGAGTTCAGCACACGTTTAGCCCGATGACGTCCCTCTAACTCCGAACCAGCCGAGTGTTGAGGGAGAGTTTCGTCAGCACGACGGCGTGGTGACGATGTTGATGTTCTACCGACGCAGGGCTTCGCCTAAGCACAGCTACAGTATTATCGAGGTGGACTATGGTGGAGGGGGGCACCGCACACGGCTAAGAGACGATCAACTTGATCAACTTGTGTGTCTAGAGGTGCCCCCCTGCCCCTGTATATAAAGGAGCAAGGAGGGAGGCAGCCGGCCTAGGAGGAGGGCGCGCCAAGGGGGGAGTCCTGCTCCCACCGGGAGGAGGACTCCTCCTTTCCTTGTTGGAGTAGGAGTGAAGGAAAGAGGAGGAGAGGGGGAAGGAAAAGGGGGCTGCACCCCTTGTCCAATTCGAACCAGAGGGGGGCGCAGGTCTCCTTCCTTTTGGCCTATCTCCTCTATTCCCGTATGGCCCAATAAGGCCCATATACTCCCCGGCGAATTCCCGTAACTCTCCGGTGCTCCGAAAAATACCCGAATCACTCGGAACCTTTCCGAAGTCCGAATATAGTCGTCCAATATATCGATCTTTACATCTCGACCATTTCGAAACTCCTCGTCATGTCCCTGATCTCATCCGGGACTCCAAACTCCTTCGGTACATCAAAACATATAAACTCATAATATAACTGTTATCGTAGCGTTAAGCGTGCGAACCCTACGGGTTTGAGAACTATGTAGACATGACCGAGACACGTCTAAGGTCAATAACTAATAGCGGAACCTGGATGCTCATATTGGCTCCTACATATTCTACGAAGATCTTTATCGGTCAGACCGCATAACAACATACGTTGTTCCCTTTGTCATCGGTATGTTACTTGCCCGAGATTCGATCGTCGGCATCTCAATACCTAGTTCAATCTCGTTACTGGCAAGTCTCTTTACTCGTTCCGTAATACATCATCTCGCAACTAACTCATTAGTTGCAATGCTTGCAAGGCTTAGGTGATGTGTATTACCGAGAGGGCCCAGAGATACCTCTCCGACAATCAGAGTGACAAATCCTAATCTCGAAATACGCCAAACCAACAAGTACCTTCGGAGACACCTGTAGAGCACCTTTATAATCACCCAGTTACGTTGTGACATTTGGTAGCACACAAAGTGTTCCTCCGGTAAACGGGAGTTGCATAATCTCATAGTCATAGGAACATGTATAAGTCATGAAGAAAGCAATAGCAACAAACTAAACGATCAAGTGCTAAGCTAACGGAATGGGTCAAGTCAATCACATCATTCTCCTAATGATGTGATCCCGTTAATCAAATGACAACTCATGTCTATGGTTAGGAAACATAACCATCTTTGATCAACGAGCTAGTCAAGTAGAGGCATACTAGTGACACTCTGTTTGTCTATGTATTCACACATGTATTATTTCCGGTTAATACAATTCTAGCATGAATAATAAACATTTATCATGATATAAGGAAATAAATAATAACTTTATTATTGCCTCTAGGGCATATTTTCTTCAGTCTCCCACTTGCACTAGAGTCAATAATCTAGTTCACATCGCCATGTGATTTAATACCAATAGTTCACATCACCATGTGATTAACACCTATAGTTCACATCGATATGTGACCAACACCCAAAGGGTTACTAGAATCAATAATCTAGTTCACATCGCTATGTGATTAACACCCAAAGAGTACTAAGGTGTGATCATGTTTTTCTTGTGAGAGAAGTTTAGTCAACGGGTCTGCCACATTCAGATCCGTACGTATTTTGCAAATTTCTATGTCAACAATGCTCTGCACGGAGCTACTCTAGCTAATTGCTCCCACTTTCAATCACTGGTAGAAAAAGGGCCTATAGTCCCGGTTCGTAAGGGCCTTTAGTCCCGGTTCCTGAACTAGGACTAAAGTGTCGGTACTAATGCCCCGACCCTTTAGTCCCGGTTCAATCCAGAACCGGGACTGATGGGCCTCCACATGGGCAGTGCGCAGAGCCCAGGCAGGAGACCCTTTGTTCCCGGTTGGTGGCACCAACCGGGACCAATAGGCATCCACGCGTCAGCATTTCTGTGGCTGGGGTTTATGTTTTTTTTGAAAGGGGGGGGGTTGGGGTTTTGGGGGGTTAATTTAGGTGTTTCATATATTGTGTTAGCTAGCTATAATTAATAGAGAGAAGTGTCCTCTCTTACGTCCGTGCTTGGTCGACGCTACGTACTATACATACGTATAGAGAGGACTAGACACGCTAGTTAGCTAGTAAGCAAACGAAGGAAACAGAAGATCGTCATGAACATATATGCATACAGAGAGAAGTGATATCGACCACCTCTCCTTCTCTGAGAGATTGGTCGAACAACAAGTTCTCGTATATCTATCCGACACTACCGGCTACATATATACAATAATTATCTCTTACAAATATAATCATACGGACTCATGGTCCACATAGTATTCTTCGTCTTCAGCGATCACTTGGTCAAGAAAGAATGCCGCCAAGTCCTCTTGAATTGCTCGCATGCGAGCTGGTGCTAGGAGTTCATCCCGCTTCCGAAACATCTAATTTGAAGAAGGGGGTCAATACAGATATATATGAATGAATGAAACTCAATACAAATGATGGTAATAAAATAAAATTGTGAATGTTGTTATTTACGTACTTCATATTGTTCGTCAGAGTACCCGCCCCGCTCACAGGTCGTGTGGCGGATGGACTCGCAGACATAGTATCCACAGAAATCATTCCCTTGTTCCTGCCACAACCACTTTACAAGAAATAGAGGTCAATCAAACTGATAAGCAAGAATGCTAAATGGTATTGATGAAACTAGCACTTGAATCACTAGGAGATGCGCGGAACATGCTACTATAGTACTTACTTTTGGGTGTCTAAATTCCAGCTCCTTCGGCAGTCCCAGAACTTTTCTGGTGAATTTTCTCCAAACCCTGCCGGACAAAGAAAACAATTACTTGATATCAGGAAATGAACAAAGTTGCTGATATGGTGGATAATGATCGATTTAACTTACTTCTTGAGGATTTCAGTCATGTCCGCATACTCCTTGGGATCTTTTTGTTTAGAGTCCAAGACGGTTACTACTCCCTGCTCAAGCCTAATCTCTAGGAGAATATAGTGGAAACTGCACACGCATGCATAACTCATCAATTACATTACTATAACCTGGACTAATATATAAGGGAAACCGAATATGCACAAGACAGTAACACTCACTTGAAGTTGTAAGGAAAGAGTATTATATCTTTGTTTTCATTTTTTTTGAATGATCGTAGCAAGTTGGCCTCGGTATCTCCGGGACGATGTTCAACCTCAGTTGCATCTATGAGATATGTGTTAACGAACCCAATATCACCGATTTGTCTTTCCTTCAATTCGGCGATCTTCATTCTGCATAATATAGTGAGGATAATTATAAATACATGCAATGAAAGAGATGAGCTATATAGAGAGACTTAATGACAGAAGTAGTAGTACTTACAGACAGTAGTAGGTGATCGTTGTTTTATCGAGGGCCAATTGATTGAAAAACTGATAGAACTCCTCAAATGGAATAGGCAACAGTTCAATTCTAACGAGGTCATGCTCCGGTTTAACTCTCGCATACAAAGCACTCCTCCCCCTAGACTCTCTGCAGATTTTCAAGTACCAATCATGTAATCTTCGCATCATCGTTGTTAAAGATTTTTCATCTTTGACGAGAGGCTTCCCATACTCGTATCTGTGTATCTGCACCTCCATGGGATCATAATGTACATCGTCGGGCAGGTAATCGTCAACATTGCCATAACCGGGCACCATCCTCGGATCGACGATGTCGCTAGGCACCTTGAGGGGGGGGCACGATTGCTTCGCTTGTTCGCCGAGCTGGGCAATTTGTTTCCCAGCTGCTCGTCGTGCTTTCAGCCTTTGATCACTGACTGTACTTCCCGACCGCTCCGCTTTGGCCCATGTCT
Organism: Triticum urartu; assembly: GCF_056163025.1. NCBI lineage: Eukaryota > Viridiplantae > Streptophyta > Magnoliopsida > Poales > Poaceae > Triticum > Triticum urartu. Next base: position 72,076,271 of record NC_141874.1, read on the forward strand.
TTGCAATAATGCGCTCATAGTTGCCTTTCGACAGAGACTTGGGTGGTTTTGCCAGGGCAGCCAGAGTGCGCTTCATTTTCACCGGATCTACCTTCTCCTCCGGAGGTGGATGTCTCTTTGCTTTCAACCCTTGAAACTAGTCATCCACTTCGGTTCGCGCGATCTTCGCGTTCTCCTCCGGGGTCCTCTCGTATGGTAACTTCTCTGGAGTCTTCAGAGAAGGACCGAATCTGTATGTCCTCCCGCCTCTGGTTGTACTGCTAGACGCCGACCAAGCAGACGGAGCGGTTGTCTTCTTTACTTGCTTATGAGGCGGAGGAGAAGGACTACGACGCGCCGGAGCAGCTGGAGCGGCGGCAGGTCTCTTCCGCCCTTGCTGACGAGGCGGAGAATGAGGAGGTTGGCTGCTCGGGCGCGTCGGCGCAGGCGGAGAAGGAGGCGGAGTGCCGCCACGCGCCGGAGAAGGAGCCGGCCGAGGGCCCTGATCGTCACTCGCCGGAGGAGGAGGTGGTGGAGGAGGCGGAGTGCCCTGACTCGCCGGAGGAGGAGGAGGAGGCGGAGGCGTCCAGTTCGGAAGGTTGATGAGCTCCTTCCGCCATAGGCATGGAGTCTTCAGAGCAGACCCCAGCCGAGTCTCCCCTTCACCGGTAGGGTGATCAAGCTGGAGGTCCTCAAATCCCTCCGTTATTTCATCCACCATCACCCTAGCATATCCTTCTGGAATCGCCCGGCAGTGAAAAGTTGCGCCGGGTTCAGTAGGATAAACAGAGCCAACAGCCGCCTTGACCTTCAAATTCATCCATTGCGTCATAAGGTGGCAATTTTGAGACTCCGTGATAGCATCCACGGGATAGCTGGCAGGAGCCGTCAAGGCATGCTCCGGCTGAAGTAGCTCGGTGGAAGCCACGCTGCTTCTACGCTGAGATGGCGGGGTAGCTTTGGGGGAGGCTTCGGCAGTACGTTTGCTGCGATTTGCTTCTCGTTCCTCTATCGCGTCTACCCTTGCTTGCAGCGCCTGCATTTGGGTCTGCTGCACTTTTTTCCTCCTCTCATGGGATTTGTAACTGCCTGCGTCCTGAAACCCAACCTTCCACGGAATGGAGCCTGGCGTGCCTCGTGTCCGTCCAAGGTGCTCAGGATTCCCGAGGGCCATTGTGAGCTCGTCGTTCTCTCTATCTGCAAAGAACGTCCCTTCCTGCGCTGCTTCGATATACTGCTTAAGCTTCCTGACTGGTATGTCCATTTGATCGTTCGTCCAAATGCACTTCCCTGTTACAGGGTCCAAGGTTCCGCCAGCCCCGAAGAACCAAGTCCGGCAACGGTCTGGCCAGTTAATTGTCTCTGGTTCGATCCCTTTATCAACCAGATCATTCTCAGTCTTGGACCACTTAGGCCGGGCTACGAGGTAGCCACCTGACCCCGTGCGATGGTGAAGCTTCTTCTTCGCAGCATTTTGCTTGTTTGTCGCCGACATCTTCTTACTCTTTTCTGATGTCTTGTGGGCCACAAATGCGGGCCAGTGATCTCTGATCTTCTCATATCTGCCCTTGAATTCTGGTGTCTCATTATTTTCGACAAACTTATTCAGCTCTTCCTTCCACCTCCTGAATAGTTCTGCCATCCTCTTAAGAGCAAAAGACTTGATTAATTTCTCTTTAACTGGGTTCTCTGGATTATCCTGTGGCGGTAGGGTGAAATTTGACTTCAGCTTAGTCCAAAGATCATTTTTCTGCATATCATTGACGTAAGACACCTCAGGGTCTTCTGTAGCCGGCTTAAACCATTGCTGGATGCTTATCGGGATCTTGTCCCTAACCAGAACCCCGCACTGAGCAACAAATGCGCTCTTTGTCCTGAGGGGTTCAATCGGTTGGCCGTCGAGCGTGATTGCTATGATCTCAAACTTTTCATCCGAGCTCAACTTTTTCTTCGGGCCTCGTCTCTTTACCGAAGTTGTGCTCGATCCGGAGGGCTAGAAAAAAGAACAAAGACTTAATTAATATGTGTACATACCAAAACAATGAATGCATCAATCAGCTAGTCAGCACAGGCTTAACTAATATATATACCTGGCCGGACTCGGTTCGGTCACCAGAGCCGTCATCACGGTCTCCTTCTTGCACCGGCATTGGGTCACCGGAGCCGTCCTCATGTTCTTCTTCTTGCACCGGCATTAGGTCACCGTAGCCAGCTTGTTCACCCTCTCCTTCCAGACCATCGGTTTCGTTGAGAAACAACGAGATGGCATCACTTCCTTCTGCGATTATGTCCCTCAACAACGCTTCTTTTGCTTCATCTAGGGCGGTGTCCATAGTTTCTACAAATATTTACAACATGGCAATTATTATTCAAACATGACAGATGGATATATTAGTGCCAAACATAGAACTAGCTACCTAATCATAGTAAGCTATCGGGAGGGGGTATATATCGACAACGACGACACGACATCTATGTCCCTCGACGACCCTCATTCCCGATAAAAAAAGGAAGAAGAAGAAAAAAAGAGGAGAAGAAAGAATAGAGGAGAAGAACTCCTCTATTCTTTCTTCTCCTCTTTTTTTTTCTTCTTCCTCTTCTTTTTTTATCCTCTTCTTCCTCTCATGTTCGAGAGGATCGCCGAGGGGTCGGGAGGTTGCCTAGTGTCAAAGGATTCAACAAAACCATGTCTTCATCATTAGGCGAAAGTAACATGTGCATGATGGTACAAAGCTCTTCAAAGTTGTTCTGGAACAGAGTCCCAGATAGGATAATTCGCTTTTTGGTACAAAGTTCAGCAAAAGCCTTCCGAATATCGGTATTTGGAAGGCCTTTGCTGAATTCGTACCAAAAGACGGATTATTCTATCCGGGACTCCATTCCAGAACAACTTTGCAGAACTTCGTACCAACATGCCCTGGTTACTTCCGGCTAATGATGAAGGCATGGATTTCTTCAATACTTTGACACTAGGAAACCTCTCTCGACCCCTCGGCGATCCTCGACCCCTCGAACCCTCGACGACCCTGGAACCCTCGACCCCTAGACGACCCTCTTCTTCCTCTCATGTTCGAGAGGATCGCCGAGGGGTCGGGAGGTTGCCTAGTGTCAAAGGATTCAACAAAACCATGTCTTCATCATTAGGCAAAAGTAACATGTGCATGATGGTACGAAGCTCTTCAAAGTTGTTCTGGAACGGAGTCCCAGATAGGATAATTCGCTTTTTGTTACAAAGTTCAGCAAGAGCCTTCCAAATATCGCTATTTGGAAGGCCTTTGCTGAATTCGTACCAAAAGGCGGATTATTCTATTCGGGACTCCATTCCAGAACAACTTTGCAGAACTTCGTACCAACATGCCCTGGTTACTTCCGGCTAATGATGAAGGCATGGATTTCTTCAATACTTTGACACTGGGAAACCTCTCTCAGCCCCTCGGCGATCCTCGAACCCTCGAACCCCCGGTAAAAATTAAGAAGAAGAAGAAGAAGAAGAAGAAGAAAAAGAGGAGAAGAAGAAAGGAATAGCTAGAGGAGAAGAAGAACTGACAAAGTCTTCTCCTCTATTCCTTCTTCTTCTCCTCTTTTTTTTCTTCTTCTTCCTCTTTTTTTCCTTTTCTTTTTTTCTCCTCTTCTTCCTCTTCTCTTCTTCTCCTTCTTCGGGTAAGCCCTAGATTCCCGACCCTCGACCGCTCGACGACACTCTCGACATGCCCTCGTTCCCGATAAAAAAAAGAAGAAGAAGAAAAAAGAAGAGAAGAAAGAATAGAGGAGAAGAACTTCTTCTCCTCTATTCTTTCTTCTCCTCTTTTTATTCTTCTTCTTCCTCTTCTTTTTTATCCTCTTCTTCCTCTCCTCTTCTTCTCCCTCTTCTTCCCCTTCTTCCCCGCCTCTCTCATGAATGTCCGACGTTCTTGACCCTCGACCCCCTAAACTAGTTCTCGACCCTCGACCCCCTAAACTAGTTCTCGACCCTCGACCCCCTAAACTAGTTCTCGACCCTCAACCCCCTTAATATAACTTTTTCTTCTTCTTCTTTTTCCTTATTCCTAGATACATAAAAAAATTCTACAAATGAAAATAACCTAAAAAAATCATATGATCATCTATGAACAAAAAAAACATCATTTGATCATCTATCATCTATGAACAAAAAAAATCATCATATATATGAAAAAACAATACATCCACATACATATATCACTGGATATTCCATACATCAACATACATCCATATATTTAGAAAAACAATATGCATACATCATATCCATATATGAACAAAATCATCATATCCATATACGAACAAAATCACCTGTGGCGGCGGGACAGCGGTGACGACAGCAGCGAGACAGCAACAACAAAATCCATATGTGCCCTCTGGTATGGGCGACGACAGCGGCGGCGGGACATGGCGGTGGGACAGGGCGGCGATGGCGACGGCGCTAACGTGTGCGTGCGGGGACGGCGATGAGAAGGAAAGGGGAAGAGGCAGGGGCTCACCGCGCGAGCCCGGGGACGACGGCGAGCACGAGGGCGGCGCGAGATCGAAGGTGGCGACGGGGTAGGGTGCGGCGACAGGGCAGGGCGCGTCGACAGGGCAGGGCGCGGCGACGGCGACGGCGAGCGCACGACGATGGGGCAGGGTGTGGTGACGGCAAGCGCACGGGGATGGGGCAGGGCGCGGCGACGGTGACGACGAGGAGGAGGAACCTGACGGCGTCGGTGAAGGGGAATGGGAGAAGTTGGCGAAAATTTTGCAAGTGTGGGCTTATATAGCCACACCTTTGGTCCCGGTTCGTGCCACGAACCGGGACGAATGCCTACCTATGGTCCCGGTTCGTGCCACCAACCGGGACCAAAGGCCAATTTTCAGCAGCCCAAAGGGTGGGAAGCGGCGGCCTTTGGTCCCGGTTGGTGGCACCAACCGGGACTAAAGGGGGGCATTGGTCCCGGTTGGTGCCACGAACCATGACCAATGCCCCCTTTAGTCCCGGTTGGTGCCACCAACCGGGACCAATGGCCTTGTGCTGCCCCGCGCCCAAAAGTTCAGTCCCACATCGCTAGCTGAAGGGCGCCGGCACTTGTTTATAAGCGCTGGTGTGCCTCCCCATTCGAGCTCCTCTCTTATGCAGGCTTTCGGGCCTAAACTTGCTACTGCCTGTGGGCCTATTGGGCCTTCTGCGGGCCTGAATCCTGGCCCATGTAGGGTTTCTAGTCGTATTCAGGCCGTGGAGGCCCAGTAGGTGGCATTTTTTTTGGTTTTTTATTTTTTATTTCTACATTTTTTTGGTTTTTTATTTTTTTATTTCTACTTAAAACTAAATACTTACAGTTTTTAGTGATTTCCTTTTGCTTTTAGGTCACAAAAATTATAAACTTTCTGTTAGTGCCATTAGTTTTAAATTTTGAATAGTTTAAATTTGAATTTTTAAAAATTTGTGTGAATCACTAGTTTATGAATAACTTTACTATAAAAATAGAATTTTTTTTCTATTTATTTTTTATTTATACTTACAACTAAATACTTATAGTTTTTTAGTGATTTCTTTTTGATTTTAGGTCACAAAAATTATAAACTTTCTATTAGTGCCATTAGTTTTAAAATTTTGAATAGTTTAAATTTGTATTTTTTAAAATTTGTGTGAATCACTAGTTTATGAATAACTTTACTATAAAAATAGAATTTTTTTTCTTTTTTGCTATTTATTTTTTATTTATACTTACAATTAAATACTTATAGTTTGATTTTAGGTCACAAAAATTATATTCTTTTTGCTATTGAAGAATATTATAGTTTTATTTCAGTTGATCATAACATAATATTTTAATTGATTGTTTTTTTTCATAAAAGTTTTGTAGTTCATTCTGTTTGCTATTAATTCATTCTTTGAGCTAAATGACCCTGAAATTGGAAAGCATTAAAAATGAACTCTGAAAAGGTTGAAAGTTGGCATGGTATCATCATTTCACCCACATAGCATGTTCCAAAAAGTAGAGAGGGTTACGACAAAAACTTGATGCACTTCGTGTACAAAATGGACAATCACTTTCGAAGTATCAAAGTTTCGGACAATAACTGCGCCACATCATTGGCTAGGACGAATGGTTCGTCTGTGTACCCAAGATTATTTAGATCCACTGTTGTCATACCGTACTGTGGGTCTACCTGTACCCCGCCTCCTAACATATTGATCCATTTGCCTCAACACATAAAACCTTGAACCATAAGACATGAAAGCATTTCAAGTGAACTCTGAAAAAGTTGAAAGTTGGGATGGTATCATAATTTCACCCACATAGCATGTGCATGTACAAAACGGACAATGGTAGCATGTTCGTCTGTTACAAATTTGGGATGGTATCATCATAATAGTTGCGGGAGAAAGTCTTCACTTTTTCTTCGCTTGTGTCATTTGCTTATTGCGCCGTAACCATGGATAATCTTCATTGTTTATCAGGATGCTTGGGTCAGCCTTGACATTGAAGGGAGGAATTTCATGAAACTTTTCATAATCTTCAGACATGTCTGTCTTGCCGTCCACTCCCAGGATGTCCCTTTTTCCTGAAAGAACTATGTGGCACTTTGGCTCATCGTATGATGTATTCGCTTCCTTATCTTTTCTTTTTCTCGGTTTGGTAGACATGTCCTTCACATAGATAACCTGTGCCACATCATTGGCTAGGACGAACGGTTCGTCAGTGTACCCAAGATTTTTCAGATCCACTGTCGTCATTCCGTACTGTGGGTCTACCTGTACCCCGCCGCCTAACAGATTGACCCATTTGCACTTAAACAAAGGGACCTTAAAATTAGGTCCGTAGTCAAGTTCCCATATGTCCACTATGTAACCATAATATGTATCCTTTCCGCTCTCGGTTGCTGCATCAAAGCGGACACCGCTGTTTTGGTTGGTGCTCTTTTGATCTTGGGCGATCGTGTAAAATGTATTCCCATTTATCTCGTATCCTTTGTAAGTCAATACAGTCAAAGATGGTCCCCTGGACAACAAGTACAACTCATCACAAACAGTGTTGTCACCTCTGAGACGTGTTTCCAACCAACTGCTGAAAGTCCTGATGTGTTCACATGTAATCCAGTCGTCGCACTGCTCCGGGTGTTTGGAGCGCAGACTGTTCTTGTGTTCATCGACATACGGGGTCACCAAGGTAGAGTTCTGTAGAACTGTGTAGTGTGCTTGAGACCAAGAATATCCGTCCCTGCATATTATTGAGTCTCTTCCAAGAGTGCCTTTTCCAGTCAGTCTCCCCTCATACCGCGATTTAGGGAGACCTATCTTGTTAAGGCCAGGAATGAAGTCAACACAAAACCCGATAACATCCTCTGTTTGATGGCCCATGGAGATGCTTCCTTCTGGCCTAGCGCGGTTACGGACATATTTCTTTAGGACTCCCATGAACCTCTCAAAGGGGAACATATTGTGTAGAAATACGGGCCCCAGGATGACAATCTCGTCGACTAGATGAACTAGGACGTGCGTCATGATATTGAAGAAGGATGGTGGGAACACCAGCTCGAAACTGCCAAGACATTGCGCCACATCACTCCTTAGCCTTGGTACGATTTCTGGATCGATCACCTTCTGAGAGATTGCATTGAGGAATGCACATAGCTTCACAATGGCTAATCGGACGTTTTCCGGTAGAAGCCCCCTCAATGCAACCGGAAGCAGTTGCATCATAATCACGTGGCAGTCATGAGACTTTAGGTTCTGAAACTTTTTCTCTGGCATATTTATTATTCCCTTTATATTCGACGAGAAGCCAGTCGTGACCTTCATACTGAGCAGGCATTCAAAGAAGATTTCTTTCTCTTCTTTCGTAAGAGCATAGCTGGCAGGACCTTTATACTGCTTCGGAGGCATGCTGTCTTTTTCGTGCAAACGTTGCAGGTCCTCCCGTGCCTCAGGTGTATCTTTTGTCTTCCCATACACGCCCAAGAAGCCTAGCAGGTTCACGCAAAGGTTCTTCATCACGTGCATCACGTCGATTGAGGAGCGGACCTCTAGGTCTTTCCAGTAGGGTAGGTCCCAAAATATAGATTTCTTCTTCCACATGGGTGCGTGTCCCTCAGCGTCATTCGGAACAGCTAGTCCACCGGGACCCTTTCCAAAGATTACGTAGTGTAAATCATTGACCATAGCAAGCACGTGATCACCGGTGCGCATGGCGGGCTTCTTTCGGTGATCTGCCTCGCCTTTGAAATGCTTGCCTTTCTTTCTACATTGATGGTTGGTCGGAAGAAATCGACGATGGCCCAGGTACACATTCTTCCTGCATTTGCATTTGTCCAGGTATATACTTTCAGTGTCATCTAAACAGTGCGTGCATGCGTGGTATCCTTTGTATGTCTGTCCTGAAAGGTTACTGAGAGCGGGCCAATCGTTGATGGTCACGAACAGCAACGCCTTAAGGTTAAATTCCTCCTGTCTGTGCTCATCCCACGTACGTACACCGTTTCCATTCCAAAGCTGTAAAAGTTCTTCAACTAATGGCCTTAGGTACACATCAATGTCGTTACCGGGTTGCTTAGGGCCTTGGATGAGAACTGGCATCATAATGAACTTCCGCTTCATGCACATCCAAGGAGGAAGGTTATACATACATAGAGTCACGGGCCAGGTGTTGTGATTGCTGCTCTGCTCCCCGAAAGGATTAATGCCATCTGCGCTTAAAGCAAACCATACATTCCTTGGGTCCTTTGCAAACTCATCCCAGTACTTTCTCTCGATTTTTCTCCACTGCGACCCGTCAGCGGGTGCTCTCAACTTCCCATCTTTCTTTCGGTTCTCACTGTGCCATCGCATCAACTTGGCATGCTCTTCGTTTTTGAACAGACGTTTCAACCGTGGTATTATAGGAGCATACCACATCACCTTCGCAGGAACCCTCTTCCTGGGGGGCTCGCCGTCAACATCACTAGGGTCATCTCGTCTGATCTTATACCGCAATGCACCGCATACCGGGCATGCGTTCAGATCCTTGTATGCACCGCGATAGAGGATGCAGTCATTAGGGCATGCATGTATCTTCTCCACCTCCAATCCTAGAGGGCATATGACCTTCTTTGCTACGTATGTACTGTCGGGCAATTCATTATCCTTTGGAAGCTTCTTCTTCAATATTTTCAGTACCTTCTCAAATCCTTTGTCAGCCACAGCATTCTCTGCCTTCCACTGCAGCAATTCCAGTACGGTACCGAGCTTTGTGTTGCCATCTTCGCAATTGGGGTATAACCCTTTTTTGTGATCCTCTAACATGCGATCGAACTTCAGCTTCTCCTTTTGACTAATGCATTGCGTCCTTGCATCGACAATGACCCGGCGGAGATCATCATCATCGGGCACATCGTCTGGTTCCTCTTGATCTTCAGCAGCTTCACCCGTGGCAGCATCATTGGGCACATCGTCTGGTTCCTCTTGATCTTCACCAGCTCCCCCCGTTGCAGCATCACCGTATTCAGGGGGCACATAGTTGTCATCGTACTCTTCTTCTTCGCCGTCTTCCATCATAACCCCTATTTCTCCGTGCCTCGTCCAAACATTATAGTGTGGCATGAAACCCTTGTAAAGCAGGTGGGAGTGAAGGATTTTCCGGTTAGAGTAAGACCTCGTATTCCCACATTCAGTGCATGGACAACACATAAAACCATTCTGCTTGTTTGCCTCAGCCGCATCGAGAAACTCATGCACGCCCTTAATGTACTCGCGGGTGTGTCTGTCACCGTACATCCATTGCCGGTTCATCTGCGTGCATTATATATAATTAAGTGTCCAAATTAATAGAAGTTCATCATCACATTAAAACCAAAGTGCATACATAGTTCTCATCTAACAACATATAGCTCTCCAGAGCATCTAATTAATTAAACCATACATTGAAACTATGTAAAACATTTCAATGCGAAAACAAATGCGATCATAATCGCAACCAAGGTAACAATTGATCCAAGGGCATAATGATACCAAGCCTCGGTATGAATGGCATATTTTCTAATCTTTCTAATCTTCAAGCGCATTGCATCCATCTTGATCTTGTGATCATCGACGACATCCGCAACATGCAACTCCAATATCATCTTCTCCTCCTCAATTTTTTTTTATTTTTCCTTCAACAAATTGTTTTCTTCTTCAACTAAATTTAACCTCTCGACAATAGGGTCGGTTGGCATTTCCGATTCACATACATCCTAGATAAATAAAATCTATGTCACGTTGGTCGGCATAATTTTCATAAACAATAAATGAACCAATAGTTATAAAGATAATATACATACCACATCCGAATCATAGACAGGACGAGGGCCGACGGGGGCGGATACCAAAACCATCGCACTATATAAGATGCAATAATAAATGTAAGAAAATGATACAAGTATCTATCTAAACATACAAGTAAGAATATTTTTCGTTTCAGAAAGAAGATAAGAACAAGAGGCTCACCACGGTGGTGTCGGTGATGAGATCGGCGCGGGTGATCGACAGCGGTGAAGACGGGGACGGGGCGTGACGGACCGCTAAATCTAGACAAATCTCGAGGAAAATGGAGCTTGGAGGTCGAGCTTCGAGAGGAGAAAGCTTAAGTAGTGTGGCTCGGGCATTCCATCGAACACCTCATGTGCATAGGAGGTGAGCTAGAGCACCACAAAGCCCTCTCCCCCTCGGCCAGAAAAAACAGAGCACTGTGCTCTGCTCTTGCGCGAGGGGGTATATATAGGCACCTCATTGGTCCCGGGTGGTGACATGAGCCGGGACTAAAGGGGAGCCTTTGGTCCTGGTTCAAGCCACCAACCGGGACCAATGGTGGTGGGCCAGGAGCGAGGCCCATTGGTCCCGGTTCATCCCACCAACCGGGACCAAAAGGTCCAGATGAACCGGGACCAATGGCCCACGTGGCCCGGCCGGCCCCCTAGGCTCACGAACCGGGACCAATGCCCACATTGGTCCCGGTTCTAGACTGAACCGGGACTAATGGGCTGACCCGGCCTGGACCAAAGCCCTGTTTTCTACTAGTGAATATGTATCCAGATTGAGACTTAGAGTCATCTGGATTAGTGTCAAAACTTGCATCGACGTAACCCTTTACGACAAACCTTTTGTCACCTCCATAATCGAGAAACATATCCTTATTCCACTAAGGATAATTTTGACCAATGTCCAATGATCTACTCCTAGATCACTATTGTACTCCCTTGCCAAACTCGGGTGTAACGCCCCAAGACCGGAGCTTCAGATGCCTTCCAGGGTTTCTGAGTTTCGTCATGTGATTTGTTTTGCTTGTTTCTTTCCTCTTTGCATCTTTTGCATTGCATCATGTCATCTTACCATCTTTTTCTCATAGCTAACTAAAACTCTCTTAAATAAACCGTATGGATCTTCGGTCCATTTAAACCGAGGGAATTCACATGGTGATTCTCTTTATAACATATCCTCCCGATATTAGGGAGCTATGATAAATATTCCATTCTTATGGAATCACCTAAAACACACTTGCAAATATTTCCCCATGCCTTTGTTATCTCGCTTCTTGACCTCGAACTTTGTTCGTAAAATCCTTTCGGCATGTTCCCGTGCTCCACCAAATTTCCCAACATTTTTGGACTCTTCAAAACCTTGAACTTACTCAAACCATTTGAATTAAATTCAAATGGATGTGAATCCAGCTCTTTCAATCATGCCACTTTTATTTTCGGGATCGAGCTCATTTTTTTGCGAGTCCGGGAGATAATCCCCATGCTCTAATTCTTGTCCACTCATTCTTTCTCTCTCTTTTCTTTATTTTGCTTTATATGTTTTTGGAAGAGTCTAAAGGAGGGAGGGTGAAAGAGAGCAGCCCATCCAAGAAATCAGGCCGGCCCGTTTGTTCCTGGAGGCCCAGCCGCAACCCCTGTCCTTAACCCTAGCATCTCCCCTCGACCCCTCCTCCTCGTGCCCTTCCATCCAGCGCCGCCAGGAGCCTCGCTCCCCTTCTTTCCCTGCGCCCGATCCCCCATCTCCCTTCTCTGCCTCCTTCCTCCTCCACCGCGCCAAGCATCACCTTCTCCTTCCCGAGACCGCCGCTGGCGCCCCAGCAAGCTGCTGCCGTCCGTCTCCTCCGCCTGGTGCCTGCGCAGCCGCATGTCCAGAGGCCGCCGGCCGCTCCTCCCTCGATCCATCCGGAATCAAGCGCCGCCGAGCAGCTCCCTCTCCTCGAGTACCTGCGCTGGTAGCCGTCGCCCTCCGTGCCCGGCTGCAGCTGCTCTTTCCACGCGTCGCCGGACCTCCCCAACCACCAGCGCCTGACTCTGCCACCGTCAGAACTCCGGAACTCGACGCCACAGACCTCCCCGTCGCCGGCCAAGGCCTGCAGCCGTCGTACTTCTTTGTCGCGCCGGGTCCCGGACCTCCGCTGCGAGCCTCGTGGCCCCTGCGTCGCGCGAGTCGCCGATTCCTTGCCTCCCCTACGACCAAACCGGACTGCCACTGCGTCCTCTGCAGCGATCGCTTGCCTCCTCTGCATCCTCTGCATCACATGACCGTGGCCACCCTCGAACCCTGGATCGGTCAAGACTTGTACAGGAAACAAGACGATGGAAGACCACTATGGACGTGTGCCTAGAGCCACTCGGATTCGTCAAGATCGCCAAGACCTACGAGAACGTCTTCATGGAACGACGAGTACCATGACGATCGTTGTTCGCCAAGCACACCTTCGGATACGCCAAAACTCGGACCATCAAGTACCACGACGTCCGTTGATCGCCAAGTACCCCTTCGGATACGCAAGTCCCTCGAAGGTCCACCGATGCCTAATATGATTACAGGACCGGAACAAAGTACCACAATGACCATTGACATGTATCACTACACCGCATCGAAACGCCAAGACCGTCTCGGATATTGCCAAGTACCACTTCGGTTCTAGAACGCGACAAGTATCACGACTACCCTCGAGGACATTGGTTCCATCAAGTTCGACTACAACATGTGTACAACTACCGCCGCCGTGATTTTGGACAAGATGTCGTGTGCCTCTACTTCCACTACCGTCCTGATGATCACAGATGAACGATAGCACTACTTCTTCCACTACGATTGTCGCAAGAACGGGACCGGCAAGTCCGAAGACCCCAAGTACCACGACATCGATGACATGAATATCTACGAAAACGTTGCACGACTACTACCGTTGCCGAAGGGCGTCGAGTGAACGTCTACCCACATCACGTATTTGACCAAGTTCGATGACTACCTCCGGAGAACTCGGATTCGCCAAGTTCCACTACCGCCGTCCCTGGGAACCTTGGATTCGTCAAGTACCTCTCTGAAAACGAACGTGAACCACTACTTCCCTTGACGACCCGTGAACGACTACTTCCTCTACTTACCTCGACGAACTCGAACCGTCCCGTTTGCATGCTTTAAAGGTATACCGCCGAGAACAACCGCCCATGGACGAATGCATGTGTGGTGTATGAGATGCCCGTGTTTGCTTCGTGTCAGAGTTGTTCGTTGCACGAAGCCCTTCTTTTGCCTTGCCACCGTCATGTGGGACACCCGGTATCCGGGAGCACCCCACCATCCTTGCATGACATGCTCCCGTCACTTTTTCTTTTGCACCGGTATCCCCATGAGCTACCGGATCATCGGAATGTTGCAGTGGCATCATTTTCGTTTCGCCGCCGTGGCACCAGTCCCGTTATCGTTGCCGTGCACCCCTTTTGTTTCCGCCACGATGACAAATGCTTCTTAATATGCTCTTATCAACTTATTCATAAAAATTGCATAAACTTGTCCATGTCATCCGCATCATGATAACAACAATTAAAATGTTTAAATTGTTGTTGCAATAAATTAATAAGGCATATGGGGATTTACCGGATTTGTTGTTTGTTATATCTGGCCTCATTTAAAATTGTTTAGATAGATAATTCCTTTATGCTTCACCTCTTTCCATGCTAACAACATTTAATCTTGTTGGGTACATAAACGAGAGAGAACTAAATAAGTCATGTGGTGTTTTCTTCAATATGCAACTCCGTTGCATAATGAGCTCCACTTAATTTGTAGGATTGTTTGTGCACTTTGCCATGCCATGCCTCATTAAACTGGACATGCATCATACTTGTTTGCGCATCATGCCATGCTTATGTGGTGGTTGTTTACTATGTTGTTTGCTTTCTTTCCGGTGTTGCTTCTTCGGGTTAGTTCCGATAACGTCGCGTTTGTGAGGATTCGTTCGACTATGTCCGTTTGTCTTCTTCATGGACTCGTTCTTCTTCCTTGCGGGATTTCAGGCAAGATGACCATACCCTCGAAATCACTTCTATCTTTGCTTGCTTAGTTTCTCGCTCTTTTGCTATGCCTATGTTGCGATACCTACCACTTGCTTATCATGCCTCCCATATTGTTGAGCCAAGCCTCTAACCCACCTTGTCCTAGCAAACCGTTGTTTGGCTATGTTACCGCTTTGCTCAGCCCCTCTTATAGCATTGTTAGTTGCAGGTGAAGGTTGAAGTTTGTTCCTTGTTGGAACATGGGGATCGTTCCTTGTTGGAACATTGTTTTACTTGTTGGGATATCACAATATCTCTTATTTAATTAATGCATCTATATACTTGGTAAATGGTAGAAGGCCCGGCCTTATGCCTGGTGTTTTGTTCCACTCTTGCCGCTCTAGTTTCCGTCATATCGGTGTTATGTTCCCGGATTTTGCGTTCCTTACGCGGTTGGGTATAATGGGAACCCCTTGACAGTTCGCCTTGAAGTAAAACTCCTCCAGCAAGGCCCAACATTGGTTTTACCATTCTCCACCTAGCCTTTTCTTTCCCTTGAGTCGGCCGGCTCAAGGATCATCTTTATTTAAACCCCCTGGCCAGTGCTCCTCTGAGTGTTGGCCCACCTCGTCAGCCGCCGGTGACCACCAGGGGCAACTCTGGGCTGGCCTACCGGAAGTTTAGACAATCCGGTGTGCCCTGAGAAAGAGATATGTGCAGCTCCTATCGGGATTTGTCGGCACATTCGGGTGGCTTTGCTGGTCTTGTTTTACCATTGTCGAAATGTCTTGTAACCGGGATTCCGAGTCTGATCGGGTCTTCCCGCTAGAAGGAATATCCTTCGTTGACCGTGAGAGCTTGTGATGGGCTAAGTTGGGACACCCCTGCAGGGTTTTGAACTTTCGAAAGCCGTGCCCGTGGTTATGGGACAATGGGAATTTGTTAATGTACGGTTGTAGAAAACCTGAAGTTGACCTTAATTAAAATACATCAACCGCGTGTGTAGCCGTGATGGTCTCTTTCCGGCGGACCGGGAAGTGAACACGGTGTTGGAGCTATGCTTGACGTAGGTTGCTATAGGATCACTTCTTGATCATAGTTCTTCGTTCGTGCTTTGCCTTCTCTTCTCGCTCTCTTTTGCGAACAGGTTAGCCACCATATATGCTAGTCGCTTGCTGCAGCTCCACCTCATACCTTTACCTTACCCATAAGCTTAAATAGTCTTGATCGCGAGGGTGCGAGATTGCTGAGTCCCCGTGGCTCACAGATACTTCCAAAACCAGCTTGCAGGTGCCGATGAGTCCGTGCAGATGACGCAACCAAGCTCACGAGGAGCTCGATGAAGATCTTGTCCTTTGTGTTATTTCGTTCTAGTTGAT
Organism: Triticum urartu; assembly: GCF_056163025.1. Classification (NCBI taxonomy): domain Eukaryota; kingdom Viridiplantae; phylum Streptophyta; class Magnoliopsida; order Poales; family Poaceae; genus Triticum; species Triticum urartu. The sequence continues at coordinate 72,091,897 of NC_141874.1, forward strand.
CAGTAGTGGAGCCGAGTTGGGGTCGATCAGGGATCTGTGTAGCATTTGGGGTAGTCTTCTTTTATTTTGGTTCCGTAGTCGGACCTTGATTGTATCTGGTTGATGTAATGCTTTATTCATGAAATTGTGTGAAGTGGCGATTGTAAGCCAACTATGTACCTCTTTCCCTTATGTATTACATGGGTTGTGTGAAGATTACCTCACTTGCGACATTGCTTTCAATGCGGTTATGCCTCTAAGTCGTGCTTCGACACGTGGGAGATATAGCCGCATCGAGGGCGTTACATCGGGGCAGGGTATACAATAGGTCTGGTACACAGCATGGCATACTTTATAGAACCTATGGCTGAGGCATAGGGAATGACTTTCATTCTCTCTCTATCTTCTGCCGTGGTCGGGTTTTGAGTCTTACTCAGTTTCACACCTTGTAACACAGGCAAGAACTCTTTCTTTGACTGTTCCATTTTGAACTACTTCAAAATCTTGTCAAGGTATGTACTCAAAAACTTATTAAGCGTCTTGATCTATCTCTATAGATCTTGATGCTCAATATGTAAGCAGCTTCATCGAGGTCTTTCTTTGAAAAACTCCTTTCAAACACTCCTTTATGCTTTGCAAAATAATTCTACATTATCTCCGATCAACAATATGTCATTCACATATACTTATCAGAAATACTGTAGTGCTCCCACTCACTTTCTTGTAAATACAGGCTTCACCGCAAGTCTGTATAAAACTATATGCTTTGATCAACTTATCAAAGCATATATTCCAACTCCGAGATGCTTGCACCAGTCCATAGATGGATCGCTGGAGCTTGCATATTTTGTTAGCACCTTTAGGATTGACAAAACTTTCTTGTTGCATCATATACAACTCTTCTTTAATAAGTCCATTAAGGAATGTAGTTTTGTTTATCCATTTGTCAGATTTCATAAAATGTGGCAATTGCTAACATGATTCGGACAGACTTAAGCATAGATACGAGTGAGAAACTCTCATCGTAGTCAACACCTTGAACTTGTCGAAAACCTTTTTGCGACAATTCTAGCTTTGGAGATAGTAACACTACTATCAACGTCCGTCTTCCTCTTGAAGATCCATTTAATCTCAATGGCTCGCCGATCTTTGGGCAAGTCAAGCAAAGTCCATACTTTGTTCTTATACATGGATCTCATCTCAGATTTCATGGCCTCAAGCCATTTCACGGAATCTGGGCTCATCATCGCTTCATCATAGTTCGTAGGCTCGTCATGGTCAAGTAACATGACCTCTAGAACAGGATTACCGTACCACTCTGGTGCAGATATCACTCTGGTTTACCTACGAGGTTCGGTGGTAACTTGATCTGAAGTTACATGCTCATCATCATTAGCTTCCTCACTAATTGGTGTAGTAGTCACAGGAACAGATTTCTGTGATGAACTACTTTCCAATAAGGGAGCAGGTACAGTTACCTCATCAAGTTCTACTTTCCTCCCACTCACTTCTTTCGAGAGAAACTCCTTCTCTAGAAAGGATCCATTCTCAGCAACAAATATCTTGCCTTCGGATCTGTGATAGAAGGTGTACCCATCATTTTATTTTGGGTATCCTATGAAGACGTACTTCTCCGATTTGGGTTTGAGCTTATCAGGTTGAAACTTTTTCACATAAGCATTGCAACCTCAAACTTTAAGAAATGACAGCTTAGGTTTCTTGCCAAACCATAGTTCATACGGTGTCGTCTCAACGGATTCAGATGGTGCCCTATTTAACGTGAATGTAGCTGTCTCTAATGCATAACCCCAAATCGATAGCGGTAAATCAGTAAGAGACGTCATAGATCGCACCATATCTAATAAAGCACGGTTACGACGTTCGGACACACCATTACACTGTGGTGTTCCAAGTGGCGTGAGTAGTGAAACTATTTCACATTGTTTTAACTGAAGGCCAAACTCGTAACTCAAATATTTTACTTCTGCGATCATATCGTAGAAACTTTTATTTTTGTTATGATGATTCTCCACTTCACTCTGAAATTATTTGAACTTTTCAAATGTTTCAGACTTGTGTTTCATCAAGTAGATATACTCGTATCTGCTCAAATCATCTGTGAAGATCAGAAAATAATGATACCTGCCGCGAGCTTCAATATTCATCGGACCACATACATCAGTATGCATGATTTCCAACAAATCTGTTACTTGCTGCATTGTTCCGGAGAACGGAGTCTTAGTCATCTTGCCCATCAGGCATGGTTCGCAAGCATCAACTGATTCATAATCAAGTGATTCAAAAAGTCCATCAGCATGGAGTTTCTTCATGCGCTTTACACCAATATGACCTAAACGGCAGTGCCACAAATAAGTTGCACTATCATTATTAACTTTGCATCTTTTGGTTTCAATATTATGAATGTGTCTTACTACGATCGAGATCCAATGAACCATTTTCATTGGGTGTGTAACCATATATGTAAACAGAACAACAATTTATTCTCTTACTTAAATGAATAACTGTATTGCAATAAACATGATCAAATCATATTCATGCTCAATGCAAACACCAAATAACACTTATTTAGGTTCAACACTAATCCCGAAAGTATAGAGAGTGTGCGATGATGATCATATCAATCTTGGAACCACTTCCAACACACATCGTCACTTCACCCTTAACTAGTCTCTGTTCATTCTGCAACTCCCGTTTCGAGTTACTACTCTTAGCAGCTGGACCAGTATCAAATACCGGGGGGTTGCTACGAACACTAGTAAAATACACATCAATAATCTGTATATCAAATATACCTTTGTTCACTTTTCCATCCTTCTTATCCGCCAAATACTTGGGGCAGTTCCGCTTCCAGTGACCAGTCCCTTTGCAGTAGAAGCACTCAGTTTCAGGCTTAGGTCTAGACTTGGGTTTTTCACTTGAGCAGCAACTTGCTTGCCGTTCTTATAGAAGTTCCCCTTTCTTCCCTTTGTCCCTTTAGTTGAAACTAGTGGTTTTTGTTTACCATCAACACTTGATGCTTTTCTTGATTTCTACCTTCGTCGATTTCAGCATCACGAAGAGCTTGGGAATCGTTTCCGTTATCCCTTGCATATTATAGTTCATCACGAAGTTCTACTAACTTGGTGATGGTGACTAGAGAATTCTGTCAATCACTATTTTATCTGGAAGATTAACTCCCACTTGATTCAAGCGATTGTAGTATCCAGACAATCTGAGCACATGCTCACTGCTTGAGCTATTCTCCTCCATCTTTTAGCTATAGAACTTGTTGGAGACTTCATATCTCTCAACTCGGGTATTTGCTTGAAATATTATCTTCAACTCCTGGAGCATCTCATATGTTCCATGACGTTCAAATCGTCTTTGAAGTCCCGATTCTAAGCCGTTAAGCATGGTGCACTAAACTATCAAGTAGTCATCATATTGAGCTAGCCAAACATTCAGAACGTCTGCATCTGCTCCTGCAATAGGTCTGTCGCCTAGCGGTGCATCAAGGACATAATCCTTCTGTGCAGCAATGAGGATAATCCTCAGATCACAGATCCAATCCGCATCATTACTACTAACATTTTTAACCTTAGTTTTCTCTAGGAACATATAAAAATTAAATGGGGAGCAACATCGCGAGCTATTGATCTACAACATAGATATGATAATACTACCAGGACTAAGTTCATGATAAATTAAAGTTCAATTAATCATATTACTTAAGAACTCCCACTTAGATAGACATCCCTCTAATCATCTAAGTGATCACGTGATCCAAATCAACTAAACCATAACCGATCATCACGTGAAATGGAGTAGCTTTCAATGGTGAACATCATTATGTTGATCATATCTACTATATGATTCACGCTCGACCTTTCGGTCTCAGTGTTCCGAGGCCATATCTGCATATGCTAGGCTCGTCAAGTTTAACCTGAGTATTATGCGTGTGCAAAACTGGCTTGCACCCGTTGTAGATGGACGTAGAGCTTATCACACCCGATCATCACGTGGTGTCTGGGCACGACGAACTTTGGCAACGATGCATGATACGTCTCCAACATATCTATAATTTTTTATTGCTCCATGCTATATTATCTATTGTTTTGAATGTTTATGGGCTTTATTATACACATTATATCATTTTTGGGACTAACCTATTAACCCAGAGCCCAGTGCCAGTTTCTGTTTTTACCCTGTTTTAGGGTTTCGAAGAAAAATAAAATCAAACGGAGTCCAATTGACTTGAAACTTCACAGAACTCATTTTTGGAAGGAAAGAAGCCCAGAAGACTTGGAGTGCACGTCGGGGGATCTGCGAGGAGGTCACGAGGCAGGGGGCGCGCCCACCCCCCTAGGCGCGCCCTCCACCCTTGTGGGCCCCTCGTGGCTCCCCTAACGTATTCCTTCCACCTATATATCTCCATATACCCTAAAACGATCGGGGAGCACAATAGATCGGGAGTTCCGCCGCCAGAAGCCTCCGTAGCCACCAAAAGCCAATCTAGACCCGTTCCGGCACCCTATCGGAGGGGGCAATCCTTCTTCGGTGGCCATCTTCATCATCTCGGTGCTCTCCATGATGAGGAGGGAGTAGTTCTCCCTCGGGGCTGAGGGTATGTACCAGTAGCTATGTGTTTGATCTCTCTCTCTCTCTTGTGTTCTTAAGGTGATACAATCTTGATGTATCGCGAGCTTTGCTATTATAGTTGGATCCTATGATGTTTTCTCCCCCCTCTACTCTCTTGTAATGAATTGAGTTTCCCCTTTGAAGTAATATTATCGGATTGAGTCTTTAACAATTTGAGAACACTTGATGTATGTATTGCCGTGCGTATCTGTGGTGACAATGGGATATCACGTGATTCACTTGATGTATGTTTTGGTGATCAACTTGCGGGTTCTGCCCATGAACCTATGCATAGGGGTTGGCACACGTTTTCGTCGTGATTCTCTGGTAGAACTTTGGGGCACTCTTTGAGGTCCTTTGTGTTGGTTGAATAGATGAATCTGAGATTGTGTGATGCATATCGTATAATCATACCCACGGATACTTGAGGTGACATTGGAGTATCTAGGTGACATTAGGGTTTTGGTTGATTTGTGTCTTAAGGTGTTATTCTAGTACGAACTCTAGGGCTGTTTGTGACACTTATAGGAATAGCCCAACGGATTGATTGGAAAGAATAACTTTGAGGTGGTTTCGTACCCTACCATAATCTCTTCGTTCGTTCTCCGCTATTAGTGACTTTGGAGTGACTCTTTATTGCATGTTGAGGGATAGTTATGTGATCCAATTATGTTATTATTGTTGAGAGGACTTACACTAGTGAAAGTATGAACCCTAGGCCTTGTTTCAATGCATTGCAATACCATTTACGCTCACTTTTATCATTAGTTACCTTGCCGTTTTTATAATTTCAGATTACAAATACCTTTATCTACTATCCATATACCACTTGTATCACCATCTCTTCGCCGAACTAGTGCACCTATACAATTTACCATTGTATTGGGTGTGTTGGGGACACAAGAGACTCTTTGTTATTTGGTTGCAGGTTTGCTTGAGAGAGACCATCTTCATCCTACGCCTCCTACGGGTTGATAAACCTTAGGTCATCCACTTGAGGGAAATTTGCTACTGTCCTACAAACCTCTGCACTTGGAGGCCCAACAACGTCTACAAGAAGAAGGTTGTGTAGTAGACATCAAGCTCTTTTCTGGAGCCGTTGCCGGGGAGGTGAGTGCTTGAAGGTATATCTTTAGATCTTGCAATAAAGTCTTTTAGTTTCTTGTTTTATCACTAGTTTAGCTTATAAAAGAAAACTATAAAAAAATAGAATTGAGTTTGTCTCATACGCTTCACCTTTTTAATATCTTTCGTGAGTATGATGGAAAGGATAATTGTGCCCAAGTGCTAGAAGAAGAAATCTATAAAATGTTTGGCACTAAATATTTGAATGATGAGCATGATTGCAATGGTGTTAGTATGAATTCCTTGAATATCCATGATGCTAATGATATGCAAAGCCACAAGCTTGGGGAAGCTATGTTTGATGAAGATGATATTTTTGTCCCCCAAGTTTTGATGAGCAAATTTATTATGATGAAAGCATGCCTCCTATCTATGATGATTATTGTGATGATATGTATGCTTTAAAGAATAATGATAACCATGAAACTTGTCATCTTGATCTTCATTTTCAATCACATGATAGTTATTTTGTTGAGTTTGCTCCCACTATTATTCATGAGAAGAAATTTGCTTATGTGGAGAGTAGTAAATTTTCTATGCTTGTAGATCATGAAAAGAATGCTTTAGGTGATGGTTATATTGTTGAATTCATTCATGATTCTACTGAAAATTATTATGAGGGAGGAATATATGCTTGTAGGAATTGCAATAATATCAAGTTTCCTCTCTCTGTGCTTAAAATTTTGAAGTTATGCTTGTTTTACCTTCCTATGCAAGTTGATTCTTGTTCCCACAAGTTTTTTGCTCACAAAATACCTATGCATAGGAATTGGGTTAGACTTAAATGTGCTATTCATATTCTTCATTATTCTCTCTTTATGTTACAATTCTTATCTTTTATGTGAGCATCATTGAGATCGTCGTGCCTAGCTAGGGGCGTTAAACGATATCGCTTGTTGGGAGGCAACCCAATTTTATTTTTGTTCCTTTCTTTTTGTTCCTGTTTAGTAATAAATAATTCATCTAGCCTCTGTTTAGATGTGGTTATATGCTTTTAATTAGTGTTTGTGCCAAGTAGAACCTTTGGGAAGACTTGGGGAAAGTCTTTGCGATCATGCTGTAAAAAAACAGAAACTTTAGCGCTCACGAGAATTGCTGCCATTTTTATTTGGACAGGGATATTTAGTTAATTATTTTTTCAGATGATTAATAGATAAATTCCTCAGGTCCATAAATATATTTTAGAATTTTTGGGGTTACATAAGTATACGTTTGATCCAGATTACTAAAGACTGTTCTGTTTATGACAGATTCTGTTTTTCGTGTGTTGTTTGCTTATTTTGATGAATCTATGGCTAGTAAAATAGTTTATAAACCATAGAGAAGTTGGAATACAGTAGGTTTAACAAAAATATAAATAAAGAATGAGTTCATTAAAGTACCTTGAAGTGGTGATTTATTTTCTTATACTAATGGAGCTCACGAGTTTTCTACTTTAAGTTTTGTGTTGTGAAGTTTTCAAGTTTTGAGTAAAGATTCGATGGATTATGGAATAAGGAGTGGCAAGAGCCTAAGCTTGGGGATTCCCAAGGCACCCCAAGGTAATATTCAAGGACAACCAAGAGCCTAAGCTTGGGGATGCCCCGGAAGGCATCCCCTCTTTCGTCTTCGTTCATCGGTAACTTTACTTGGAGCTATATTTTTATTCGCCACATGATATGTGTTTTGCTTGGAGCGTCATTTTATTTTATTTAGTTTTGCTTGCTGTTTGAATAAAATACCAAGATATTAAATTATTAAATTTTAGAGAGTCTTCACATAGTTGCATAATTATCCGACTACTCATTGATCTTCACTTATATCTTTCGGAGTAGTTTGTCATTTGCTCTAGTGCTTCACTTATATCTTTTAGAGCATGGTGGTAGTTTTATTTTAAAGAAATAGATGAACTCTCATGCTTCACTTAGATTATTTTGATAGTCTTAATAGCATGGTAATTTGCTTAAAATCCTAATATGCTAGGTATTCAAGAATAATAAAACTTTCTTATGAGTGTGTTGAATACTAAGAAAAGTTTGATGCTTGATGATTGTTTTGAGATATGGAGGTAATAATATCAAAGTCATACTAGTTGAGTAGTTGTGAAATTGAGAAATACTTGTGTTGAAGTTTGCAAGTCCCGTAGCATGCACGTATGGTAAACGTTATGCAACAAATTTGAAACATGAGGTGTTATTTGATTGTCTTCCTTATGAGTGGCGGTCGGGGACGAGCGATGGTATTTTCCTACCAATCTATCCCCCTAGGAGCATGCGCGTAGTACCGAGGTTTTTGATGAATTGTAGATTTTTGCAATAAGTATGTGAGTTCTTTATGACTAATGTTGAGTCCATGGATTATACGCACTCTCACCCTTCCATCCTAGCTAGCCTCTTTGGTACCGTGCATTGCCCTTTCTCACATTGAGAGTTGGCACAAACTTCGCCGGTGCATCCAAACCCCGTGATATGATACGCTCTTTCACACATAAACCTCCTTATATCTTCCTCAAAACAGCCACCATACCTACCTATTATGGCATTTCCATAGCCATTCCGATCGAGATATATTGCCATGCAACTTTCCATCATTCCGTTCATCATGACACATTCATCATTGTCATATTGCTTAGCATGATCATGTAGTTGACATTGTATTTGTGGTAGAGCCACCGGTCATAATTCTTTCATACATGTCACTCTTGATTCATTGCATATCCCGGTACACCGCCGGAGGCATTCATATAGAGTCATCTTTGTTCTAGTATCGAGTTGTATCATTGAGTTGTAAATAAATAGAAGTGTGATGATCATCATTTTCTAGAGCATTGTCCCAAGTGAGGAATAAAAAAGAGAAAGGCCATAAAAAAGAGAAGGCCCCAAAAAAGGGAGAAAGGCCATAAAAAGGAGAAGGCCCAAAAAAAGAGAAAGGCCATAAAAAAAGAGAAGGCCCCCAAAAAGAGAAAGGCCATAAAAAAGAAAAGGCCCAAAAAATGAGAGAAAAAGAGAGAAGGGACAATGCTACTATCCTTTACCACACTTGTGCTTCAAAGTAGCACCATGATCTTCATGATAGAGAGTCTCTTGTTTTGTCACTTTCATATACTATTTGGAAATTTTCATTATAGAACTTGGCTTGTATATTCCAACAATGGGCCTCCTCAAGTGCCCTAGGTCTTCGTGAGCAAGCAAGTTGGATGCACACCCACTAGTTTCTTTTGTTGAGCTTTCATACATTTATAGCTCTAGTGCATCCGTTGCATGGCAATCCCTACTCCTTGCATTAACATCAATCGGTGGGCATCTCCACAGCCCATTGATTAGCCTCGTTGATGTGAGACTTTCTCCTTTTTGTCTTCTCCACATAACCCCCATCATTATATTCTATTCCACCCATAGTGCTATATACATGGCTCACGCTCATGTATTGCGTGAAAGTTTATGAGTTGAAATTATTAAGGTATGAAACAATTGCTTAGCTTGTCATTGGGGTTGTGCATGATGAGAGCATTCTTGTGTGACGAAAATGGAGCATGACTAAACTATATGATTTTGTAGGGATGAACTTTCTTTGGCTATGTTACTTTAAGAAAACATAATTGCTTTGTTGGTTTGCTTGAAGTATTATTATTCTCTATGTCAATATGAACTTTTGTCTTGAATCTTCCTAATCTGAATATTCATACCACAATTAAGAAGAATTACATTGAAATTATGCCAACTAGCATTCCACATCAAAAATTCTTTCTTTTATCATTTACCTACTCAAGGACGAGCAGGAATTAAGCTTGGGGATGCTGATACGTCTCCAACGTATCTATAATTTTTTATTGCTCCATGCTATATTATCTACTGTTTTGAATGTTTATGGGCTTTATTATACACTTTATATCATTTTTTGGGACTAACCTATTAACCCAGAGCCCAGTGCCAGTTTCTGTTTTTACCCTGTTTTAGGGTTTCGAAGAAAAAGAAAATCAAACGGAGTCCAATTGACCTGAAACTTCACGGAACTCATTTTTGGAAGGAAAGAAGCCCAGAAGACTTGGAGTGCACGTCGGGGGATCTGCGAGGAGGTCAGGAGGCAGGGGCGCGCCCTCCACCCTCGTGGGCCCCTCATGGCTCCCCTGACGTATTTCTTCCGCCTATATATCTCCATATACCCTAAAACGATCGAGGAGCACAATAGATCGGGAGTTCCGCCGCCAGAAGCCTCCGTAGCCACCAAAAGTCAATCTAGACCCGTTCCGGCACCCTGCCGGAGGGGGAAATCCTTCTCTGGTGGCCATCTTCATCATCCCGGTGCTCTCCATGACGAGGAGGGAGTAGTTCTCCCTCGGGGCTGAGGGTATGTACCAGTAGCTATGTGTTTGATCTCTCTCTCTCTCTCTCGTGTTCTTGAGGTGATACGATCTTGATGTATCGCGAGCTTTGCTATTATAGTTGGATCCTATGATGTTTTCTCCCCCCTCTACTCTCTTGTAATGAATTGAGTTTCCCCTTTGAAGTAATCTTGTCGGATTGAGTCTTTAACGATTTGAGAACACTTGATGTATGTCTTGCCGTGCGTATCTGTGGTGACAATGGGATATCACGTGATTCACTTGATGTATGTTTTGGTGATCAACTTGCGGGTTCTGCCCATGAACCTATGCATAGGGGTTGGCACATGTTTTCGTCCGGTAGAACTTTGGGGCACTCTTTGAGGTCCTTTGTGTTGGTTGAATAGATGAATATGAGATTGTGTAATGCATATCGTATAATCATACCCACGGATACTTGAGGTGACATTGGAGTATCTAGGTGACATTAGGGTTTTGGTTGATTTGTGTCTTAAGGTGTTATTCTAGTACGAACTATAGGGCTGTTTGTGACACTTATAGGAATAGCCCAACGGATTGATTGGAAAGAATAACTTTGAGGTGGTTTCGTACCCTACCATAATCTCTTCGTTCGTTCTCCTCTATTAGTGACTTTGGAGTGACTCTTTATTGCATGTTGAGGGATAGTTATGTGATCCAATTATGTTATTATTGTTGGGAGGACTTATACTAGTGAAAGTATGAACCCTAGGCCTTGTTTCAACGCATTGCAATACCGTTTACGCTCACTTTTATCATTAGTTACCTTGCTGTTTTTATAATTTCAGATTACAAATACCTTTATCTACTATCCATATACCACTTGTATCACCATCTCTTCGCCGAACTAGTGCACCTATACAATTTAACATTGTATTGGGTGTGTTGGGGACACAAGAGACTCTTTGTTATTTGGTTGCAGGGTTGCTTGAGAGAGACCATCTTCATCCTACGCCTCCTACGGATTGATAAACCTTAGGTCATCCACTTGAGGGAAATTTGCTACTGTCCTACAAACCTCTGCACTTGGAGGCCCAACAACGTCTACAAGAAGAAGGTTGTGTAGTAGACATCAGTGCATACTCAGGGAGAACACTTTTATCTTGAAATTTAGTTAGAGATCATCTTATAATGCTACCGCCGAACTAAGCAAAATAAGATGTATAAAATATAAACATCACATGCAATCAAAATATGTGACATGATATGGCCATCATCATCTTGTGCCTTTGATTTCCATCTCCAAAGCATCGTCATGATTTTCATCGTCACTGGCATGACACCATGATCTCCATCATCTTGATCTATATCAATGTTTCGTCACATGGTCGTCTCGCCAACTATTGCTCTTGCAACTATTGCTATCGCATAGCGATAAAGTAAAGCAATTATTTGGCGCTTGCATCTTATGCAATAAAGGGACAACCATAAGGCTTCTGCCAGTTGCCGATAACTTCAACAAAACATGATCATCTTCTACAACAACTTATATCTCATCATGTCTTGACCATATCACATCACAACATGCCCTGCAAAAACAAGTTAGACATCCTCTACTTTGTTGTTGCAAGTTTTACATGGCTGCTACGGGCTGAGCAAGAACCGTTCTTACCTACGCATCAAAACCACAACGATAGTTTGTCAACTTGGTGTTGTTTTAACCTTCGCAAGGACCGGGCGTAGCCACACGCAAGATCATGGTGATGCATAACAACGAGAGGGGAGAGTGTTGTCCACGTACCCTCGTAGACCGAAAGCGGAAGCGTTAGCACAACGCAGTTGATGTAGTCGTACGTCTTCACGATCCGACCGATCAAGTACCGAACGCACGGCACCTCCGAGTTCAGCACACGTTCAGCCCGATGATGTCCCTCTAACTCCGATCCAGCCGAGTGTTGAGGGAGAGTTTCGTCAGCATGACGGCATGGTGACGATGTTGATGTTCTACCGACGCAGGGCTTCGCCTAAGCACCGCTACAGTATTATCGAGGTGGACTATGGTGGAGGGGGGCACCGCACATGGCTAAGAGACGATCAACTTGATCAACTTGTGTGTCTAGAGGTGCCCCCCTGCCCCTGTATATAGAGGAGCAAGGAGGGAGGCGGCCGGCCTAGGAGGAGGGCGCGCCAAGGGGGGAGTCCTGCTCCCACCGGGAGCAGGACTCCTCCTTTCCTTGTTGGAGTAGGAGTGAAGGAAAGAGGAGGAGAGGGAGAAGGAAAAGGGGGCTGCACCCCTTGTCCAATTCGGACCAGAGGGGGGCGCAGGCCTCCTTCCTTTTGGCCTATCTCCTCTATTCCCGTATGGCCCAATAAGGCCCATATACTTCCCGGCGAATTCCCGTAACTCTCCGGTACTCCGAAAAATACCCGAATCACTCGGAACCTTTCCGAAGTCCGAATATAGTCGTCCAATATATCGATCTTTACGTCTCGGCCATTTCGAGACTCCTTGTCATGTCCCCAATCTCATCCGGGACTCCGAACTCCTTCGGTACATCAAAACATATAAACTCATAATATAACTGTCATCGTAGCGTTAAGCGTGCAGACCCTATGGGTTCGAGAACTATGTAGACATGACCGAGACACGTCTCCGGTCAATAACCAATAGCGGAACCCGGATGCTCATATTGGCTCCTACATATTCTACGAAGATCTTTATCGGTCAGACCGCATAACAACATACGTTGTTTCCTTTGTCATCGGTATGTTACTTGCCCGAGATTCGATCATCGGCATCTCAATACCTAGTTCAATCTCGTTACCGGCAAGTCTCTTTACTCGTTCCGTAATACATCATCTCGCAACTAACTCATTAGTTGCAATGCTTGCAAGGCTTAGGTGATGTGTATTACCGAGAGGGCCCAGATATACCTCTCCGACAATCAGAGTGACAAATCCTAATCTCGAAATACGCCAACCCAACAAGTACCTTCGGAGACACCTCTAGAGCACCTTTATAATCACCCAGTTACGTTGTGACGTTTGGTAGCACACAAAGTGTTCCTCCGGTAAACGGGAGTTGCATAATCTCATAGTCATAGGAACATGTATAAGTCATGAAGAAAGCAATAGCAACAAACTAAACGATCAAGTGCTAAGCTAACGGAATGGGTCAAGTCAATCACATCATTCTCCTAATGATGTGATCCCGTTAATCAAATGACAACTCATGTGTATGGTTAGGAAACATAACCATCTTTGATCAACGAGCTAGTCAAGTAGAGGCATACTAGTGACACTCTGTTTGTCTATGTATTCACACATGTATTATGTTTCCGGTTAATAGAATTCTAGCATGAATAATAAACATTTATCATGATATAAGGAAATAAATAATAACTTTATTATTGCCTCTAGGGCATATTTCCTTTAGTAAATCCCTTCACGGCCACTTGCAAGAGTGAGATCTGATAGAGATGATAATAATAAGATAAGTATTTTTTGTATTTTTATGATATAGATTGAAAGTAAAGATTGCAAAATAAAATAGATTGGAAACTTGTATGATGAAAAATAGACCCGGGGGCATAGGTTTCACTAGTGGCTTCTCTCAAGATAGCACAAGTATTACGGTGGGTGAACAAATTACTGTCGAGCAATTGATAGAAAAGCGAACAAATATGAGAATATCTAGGCATGATCATGTATATAGGCATCACGTCCACGACAAGTAGACCGACTCCTGCCTGCATCTACTACTATTACTCCACACATCGACCGCTATCCAGCATGCATCCAGAGTATTAAGTTCATAAGAACAGAGTAACGCCTTAAGCAAGATGACATGATGTAGAGGGATAAACTCATGAAATATGATATAAACCCCATCTTTTTATCCTCGATGGCAACAATACAATACATGTCATTTCCCTTTCTGTCACTGGGATCGAGAACCGCAAGATTGAACCCAAAGCTAAGCAATTCTCCCATTGCAAGAAAGATCAATCTAGTAGGCCAAACCAAACTGATAATTCAAAGAGACTTGCAAAGATAAACCAATCATACATAAAAGAATTCAGAGAAGATTCAAATATTGTTCATAGATAATCTGGATCATAAACCCACAATTCATCGGATCTCGACAAACACACCGCAAAAAGAAGAGTTACATTGAATAGATCTCCAAGAGAATCGAGGAGAACTTTGTATTGAGATCCAAAGAGAGAGAAGAAGCCATCTAGCTACTAGCTATGGACCCGAAGGTCTGAAGTAAACTACTCACACATCATCGGAGGGGCCATGGAGTTGATGTAGAGGCCCTCCGTGATCAATGCCCCCTCCGGCGGAGCTCCGGAAAAGGCCCCAAGATGGGATCTCTTTGGTACAGAAGGTTGCGGTGGTGGAAAGAGGGTTTCGTGGTGCTCCTGGATGTTTGCGGGGTATGTGAACATATATAGGAGGAAGAAGTAGGTCGGTGGAGCAACGAGGGGCCCACGAGGGGGAGGGCGCGCCCAGCGGGGTAGGCGCGCCCCCCTGCCTCGTGGCTGCCTTGTTGATTGCTTGACGTCCACTCCAAGTCCTCTGGATCACGTTTGTTCCAAAAATCACGTTCCTGAAGGTTTCATTCCGTTTGGACTCCGTTTGATATTCCTTTTCTACGAAACACTGAAATAGGCAAAAACAGCAATTTGGGCTGGGCCTCCGGTTAATAGGTTAGTCCCAAAAATAATATAAAAGTGTAAAATAAAGCCCATTAACATCCAAAACAGATAATATAATAGCATGGAACAATCAAAAATTATAGATACGTTGGAGACGTATCATAGACCGAAACGATTCTGCATCTACTACTATTACTCCACACATCGACCGCTATCCAGCATGCATCTAGAGTATTAAGTTCATAAGAACAGAGTAACGCGTTAGGCAAGATGACATGATGTAGAGGGATAAACTCAAGCAATATGATATAAACCCCATCTTTTTTATCCTCGATGGCAACAATACAATATGTGCCTTGCTGCCCCTGCTGTCACTGGGAAAGGACACCGCAAGATTCAACCCAAAGCTAAGCACTTCTCCAATTGCAAGAAAGATCAGTCTAGTAGACCAAACCAAACTGATAATTCAAAGAGACTTGCAAAGATATCAAATCATGCATATAAGAATTCAGAGAAGAATCAAATATTGTTCATAAATAAACTTGATCATAAACCCACAATTCATCGGATCTCGGCAAACACACCGCAAAAAGTATTACATCGAATAGATCTCCAAGAACATCGAGGAGAACTTTGTATTGAGATC
Source organism: Triticum urartu (assembly GCF_056163025.1). Classification (NCBI taxonomy): domain Eukaryota; kingdom Viridiplantae; phylum Streptophyta; class Magnoliopsida; order Poales; family Poaceae; genus Triticum; species Triticum urartu. The sequence continues at coordinate 72,107,228 of NC_141874.1, forward strand.
CAAAGAGAGATAAGAAGCCATCTAGCTAATAACTATGGACCTGAAGGTCTGTGGTAAACTACTCACACATTATCGGAGAGGCTATGGTGTTGATCTAGAAGCTCTCCTTGATCGAATGCCCCTCCGGCAGATCACCGGAAAAGGTCCCCAAATGGGATCTCACGGGTACAGAAGGTTGCGGCGGTGGAAAAGTGGTTTCGTGGCTCCCCTGGATGTTTTCAGGGTATAAGAGTATATATAGGCGAAAGAAGTAGGTCGGTGGAGCTACGAGGGACCCACGAGGGTGGGGGGCGTGCCGCCCTACCTTGTGGCCGCCTCGTTGCTTCCTTGACCTCCACTCCAAGTCTCCTGGATTGCGTTTGTTCCAAAAAAGATCCTTGCGAAGGTTTCATTCCGTTTGGATTCCGTTTGATATTCCTTTTCTGTGAAACACTAAAATAGGCAAAAAAAATAGCAATTTGCATTGGGCCTTCGGTTAATAGGTTAGTCCCAAAAATAATATAAAAGTGCATAATAAAGCCCATTAAACATCCAAAACAGATAATATAATAGCATGGAACAATCAAAAATTATATATATGTTGGAGACGTATCAGGGGGATCGATCATGGAGGGCTTCTACATCATCCTTGATGCCTTCTGATGATGCGTGAGTAACCACACACCTAGGGGTCCATAACTAGTAGCTATATGGCTTCTTCTCCCTCTTTGATCTTCAATACAATGTTATCCTCGATCTCCTTGGAGTTTTATCTGTTGTAACCTTCTTTTGCGGTGTGTTTGTTGGGATCCGACAAATTGTGGATTTATGATCAAATTACTCATTAAAATTAATTGAGTCTTTGTGAACTTTATTATGCATAATTACTATAGCTTTGTACTTCTCTCCGATCTATCCATTTGGTTTAGCCAACTAGATTGATTTATCTTCAATGGAAGAGGTGCTTTCTAATGGGTTCAATCTTGTGGTGTCCTCACCCAGTGACAGAAAGTGTAGCGAGGTACGGATAGCGTTGTTTCCATTAAGGGTAAAATGACGGGGTTTATTTATTCATTGAGTTTACTTTGTCTACATCATGTCATCTTCCTTAAGGCGTTACTTTGTTTGTTATGAACATAATACCATAGATGCATACTGGATAGAGATCAATTGGTGGAGTAATAGTAGTAGATGCGGGCAGGAGTTGGTCTACTTGTCACAGACATGAGGCCTATATACATGATCATTGCCATGAATACATCATAACTATGCGCTTTTCTATCAATTATCCAAAAGTAATTTGTTTACCGATCATATGCTATGTGTTCGAGAGAGAAATCTCTAGTGAAAACTATGACCCCGGGTCTACTTTTATCATATTGCTAAAAGATAAAAAACTTTGTTGCAATTTATTTACTTTTGTTTTAGTTTTCTTTTTTATCTATCTATCACTATCAGAATTAATCCTTACAAGTAACGAGTTCAAGGGGATTGGCAATCCTTTTGCACACGTTGGGTGCAAGTATTTGCTTTTTTGTGTGTTGGTGTTGTCGAAGGGAATTTGCTTGGTTCTCCTATTGGTTCGATAACCTTGGTTCTCACTAAGGGAAATACATCTCTACTGTACTGCTTCACCCTTCCTCTTCAGGGAAATCCCAACGCAGTTTACAAGTAGCATGACAGCCTCGAGCACGAGGAGAAGCACATGCACGACGGTGACTCGAGCAAGTCCATTCTCCGGTGAATTTCGTCCCCGCTGTGGTTCCCGCCACACCGACGATGAGGGATATGGCTTCATCCGGCAACCCCACGTGCCCATCATCACCACCTCGTTGTGATGGTCTCTTCGGTGCAGGTTTCATTCCCGCGCGCAGCTGCCCATCGCGCATGAAGCCTCCTCCTCCTAGTGCCATCATCTTCTCTTGGGTGTCACCGCTATAGCATTGTTGGCATGGCCGACGCTGACATGGAGGTGGTCTGCTATCTACCTGGCTGCAACCTGCTTGTTCGCTTGTCACTTCCCAAATACAGGTCCTCCCCCCATGCCTTTTTGATTTCCCGTTTGTTTACCATTTTCCTACTGAATGTTTTAGTTTCCTGCCCTGGTGTGGAAATGATTGCTGCCATGGAAAATTTTATTGAGAAAATGGCTAATTGTATGCATTATCTTTCATGTGTATGTGCAAAAAAACTGTACCTGAAATGGTGTGGAGAATGGCTATTTTCTACACATTTTGGAATCTCTAAATGCATGGTAAATAAAAAAACATACTTTGCCATGAAGTGTTGCCATGGCAACTAGTTTTAGATGCCAACTTTTTATTGTGTTTTTTGCACCCGGGAATCTCACATTATGTGTGCAATTACTTTTTGTAGTATCTTATAGATGACATTTTCATGTCCTACTACAATTTTTTCATGATCTTTATAATGGACATGGCAAGTTTTGACATACATCTGACATGGCAATTGTTTGTTCATATCTTGTGTTTTACTTAACATACTTGGCATTTGTCTCATACTCCCTCCGTCCCAAAATTCTTGTCTTACATTTGTCTAGATACAGATGTATCTAACACTAAAGCGTAACTAGATACATCCGTATTTAGACAAATCTGAGACAAATTTTTTGGGACGGAGGGAGTACATAACATGGCAAATTTAATAAAAATATCATGGCAAATTTTTTAATGAATTTGCTAGGGCAATTCTTGATATAAATTTGCCATGGCAAATTCTGAGTTACATACGTGGCATTTTTCTCATACATAACATAGCAAATTTAATTAAATAATATGGCAATCTTTGATATCAATTTTCCATGGTAAATTTTTATATGAATTTTCCATGGCAACTTTTGGTTCATAACTAGTGTTTACTTTACATACATGGCATTTCCCTCACACAGAACATGGCGAATTTCATTACAACACCATGGAAATTTTTTATATGAATTTGCCATGGTAATTTTTTGTTATTAACTTGTGTTTACTTCACATACATGACATTTTTTTCATACAAAACATGGCAAGTTTAATTTAAAGTGGCAATCTTTGATATGAATTTGTCATGGATTTTTTTATATGAATTGACATGGCAACTATAACATCCCAAATTTTCAATTTGGAATGTTATACACTAGATCATCATTGCATGTCATATTTTATTGCATTTTGGTTGATCCAGAAAATTCTACGCAACTCGAGGACCCTCGGAGAGAGTTGGGGATTTCGTTATTTTCATATTTGAGTTTTCTCAAATTTTGAAAATAGGATCATTTGATTTTAATTATTTTATCTTCAATTATTTCTATTACAAAAATATGAGAGAGGGAATAAAATGACTTTCCTAAAACAAAGAAATATTGAGGATTTAATAAAAAATCAAATAAGATTTTATTTTGGTTTTATTTGCTATTTTTTTGAATTTAGGAAAAATGTGCGTTTTTCAAAATTGCATTTAGGCCCCAAATAAATGTTCATCATGTGCGGCTTGATTTTAGAAGCCGGGAAAAAATTATTTTGGGATTTTTGGAGTCCTTTTAATATTCCTTTTGTTTTTATTCTGAGCGTAACTATTTAAAAAATGCAACCGACCTAACGGGCCGTGTCCGACAAGGACACTTGGCCCGGCCGGCTTTATAAGCCGGGGGAGGCCCAACCGAACCCCCCAAACCCTAGCCGCCCTAGCCACCTCGCCGCCCGCATCGCCGCCCCGAGCCGACCCCGCCGGACCGCCGCCCCGCCGCTCGCCGGAGGTAGACCTCGCCGCCGCTGGTTTTTCTCGAAAAAACGATCGGTTTTCCGTCGGTTTTGTTCGGTTTTTTAAGTTTCATTTTTTAATAGATCGGTTTTTCTAGTTTATTTATTTAGCAAGCGTTCACTCGTTCGTTCGTTTTAACAAACACGTTCATCGTTTAGATCCAGTTAACAAACGTCTGTTCATCGTTTTATTTTTCTCGGATTAAATCCGTGATTTTTCTGATCGCGATTCCTGATCCGTTTTTCGTTCTAGTATAACTTTTCGCTCGTTTATCGGAATCAGGCGATTCGAGTGCGTGGAGTTTCGTCTCGAAACCCTCTTTCCGTTTAACCAACTCAAACAAGTTTGTGCCACTGTAAAAATTGTTGTAGATCCATAATAGTAAAAGAATCCTGTTTCTTTTGCCGTTTGTCTTTCGTTGCTTCGTTCGATTTGATTCTTTTTGCCAACCGGAGTTCTTAAGTTGAACTTTCTGGTTAGATCTCTTATTCGAGTTTTACCTGTGCATTAGTTGAGTACTTATTGTATGCTTGTTTGTTTGCGATAGAGTACTCGGACTGCGCCGCTTGCTACTTCGAATCGCTAGGTTTCCTGGATCATCAGCAAGGCAAGTAACACTTTGACCATACTTCCAATTACCCAGTTTTATTGCATTAGATCAATCCTCACACCAATGCATGTTTAGGATCTAATTGAATTGTGGGTTCTGGGAAGTAGTTGAGGTAGTACCTATTACCTGTTTACTATCAAACCTTTGGGAGTTACTTCTACATTTGCTTATTATGCTATGCTATGCTAGTAGACGTGGATTGGGTGAGTGTATGCATGACAGATGTGAGATTGTTAAATTAATGGTTTATCTAAGGTGGCAACTTAAATACACATCTGGGTGGATTGAGGCACCTGGGTATTCCAGTGATTGTCAGTTTTTTTGGACCGCCACCCAGGCTCAAAGGGATCATGAGATTATTCATGCTAGAAACTTCCGTGTGCAGCCACAAGCTACTATGGGCTCTAGCATAGTTGATTAAGTTGTGCGAACTCTTACAGTGGTAGACTAGCAGATGTAGGGGAAAGTAGGTGTAACGGTCTACCCGATCGTAAGGTGCTAGTGCTTCTAAAAGACTATGTCTCGGTCATCCGTTTCTCAAACACCCTGTAGTGCGAGAATCCCAACGGAGGAGATCGAGTCTTGTGGGGAAAAGTGCGCAAACCTCTATAGAGTGTATAAACTAATCATGGTTAGCCGTGTCCCCGGTTATGGACATCTTGAGTATCTAGTACTTGGATTATCATGTGAATCTCATCATGTTACTCTAAATTAATTTTGTTGGGTTTTGTTTAATAATGATGCTTAATTGGGATTGAGAATGCTGTCGACCATTCTCAATGTTTAACAACTACCATGTTAGTTAAATAAAATTTATTCCTTTGTAGTAGGGAAAATTTGGCTTTACGCAAAACTGTAACCATAGAGCTTTCCACCAGCCAAATATGCATATAGTATAGTCTATATCTTTCATTACTCTATATGTGTTACTTTGCCAGCATATTCCATGTGCTGACCCGTTTCGGGCTGCAACGTTCATGTTGCAGACTTTTCAGACGACGACTAAGGTGCCTTTAGGTCGTGGTTCTATACTCAGTGATGCCGTTGGAGTTGATGGACTCACTTATCTTCCAAGCCTTCTGCTGTTATCGTTATTAGATGGCCTTAAGCCATATTTATGTAATAAGTTCTCTTTTGAGACACTCGATGTAATAAGTGTGTGATTGCTACTCTGTTATAAATCCTTCAAGTACTGTGTGGTGTCAGCATTACTGATCCAGGGATGACACCTGAGCACAGAGATTGGACCGTTTGAGGTCTGGTCGCTACAAGATGGTATCAGAGCACACGCTGACTGTAGGACACGACCACTAAGCTTAAGACCTAGATCACTACTCACTCTCTTCTCATTCTGATTTCTCATCTTTTCTGCTCTTTTAGGATGGCGGATGCAAGGAACAAGTTCACGCAACCGGATGAAGATACACCCTTTGGACGTCACTTGAAGGAAGTTACTAGATACCTGAACATAGGAGTACCAAGCTTCACCGGAACCTACAACGCCACTTTACCTGAAGAAGAGCGCTGGATGATTCAAGTTCAAGTTCCAGGAAGGACGTTCATGCCAGTCACTGAGCCCATAGAGTTTTCTTTTGATGCACCAACTTGGAATCTAGGAAAGAGCATGGCAGCTCACATCGCCATGGGACACATTGGAGAAGTTTACCGCAATGATCTCAAGGATACTATCTACCAGATTTGTGGGCGCCGAGATGAGCACTGGGAGATGATCAGCACCAGGAAGGATAGATCAGTTGCAGCTTTTATCTAGGAGTTAAACCAGCACATTCGATGTCAGGAGAACCAGATGTGCGCCGACATGATAGATCTGAAGAAGGGGAGGACAAGAATCAAGGAACTGGAGGAAGAACTCAAGGCTACACGTGAAGATTATGAAGAGGAAATCGAAGTACTGGTGGACAAGAATGCCGACTTAACAATGAAGATCGGAATATTTATGGGAGGCCCTACACTAGTAGAAGAAGACGAAGAACCCAAGGAGATTTGCCCAGAAGACTACATCATCATCGACGACACCGACTCGGATCCAGATGATAGCGATGATGACTATGTTGATGAAGATGGAGCAGATATCATGGAGTCTGCAACCGAAGAATATTTCTAGTAGACCACCCCTCAGTAGTAGTAGTCCACCATGTAAATATAGTAGTCCAAGCACTTTTGCGATAGTTAGATCGCTTGTATGCCCTTGTTTGATTGAATGAAGTGAATTGTTTGCTTTTGTCTCATGAGCATATGGGTAGTGTTTTCTCTCTAGACCCCTCTCTATTCTTAAATCTCATCTTTTCTAAACCCTTAGATGCCTCCGAGACGTGACCCCGGATTTACCTTCCCCCCGGAGCTCACCCAGTTGATCCAGCAGCAGAACACATTGATGCAGTTGCTAGTCCAGAATCAGAATCAGGGGAACAACAATAACAACCCACCACCACCACCACCTGTTGATCACTTAGCCCGTTTTCTTAGGCTGAATCCACCGGTGTTTTCCAGTAGCACTGAGCCGATAGTAGCAGATGATTGGCTTCGCAAGATAGCAAGGGAGTTGACCACAGCAGGATGCACAGATGCGGAAAAGGTGAAGTTTGTCGCACATCAGCTTGAAGGACCTGCAGCATCATGGTGGGAGAATTTCACAACCACTTTCCCTATCGACACTGTCACATGGGACCAGTTCCAGCAGGCTTTCCGTACTGCCATGTTTCAGCAGGAGCTATAACCATGAAGAAGCGAGAGTTCCGCAACTTGCGCCAAGGAGGACGGACAATTGCCCAATATGTGGAGGACCTTAGTAAGCTAGCACGTTATGCCCCAGATGACGTTGCTACGGACGCAGCTAAGCAGGAGAAGTTTCTGGAAGGACTAAATCATGAGTTGAGCATGCAGTTGATGGTAGCAACCTTCAATAACTACCAGGAGTTGGTAGACCATGCTCTCATGATTGAAGGGAAGCAGCAGTAGATTGAGAATCGCAAGAGGAAGTATGGACAAGGGAAGTACAATTCAGGAGCTCAGCAGAAGCCACGTTTTACCCCTAGGCCGGGAGGACATTTTCAGCATACCCATGGAGGAGGTAGCTCACACAATCACAATGGCAGCAAGAATGGTAATGGGAATGGAGCAAGCAACGGCCAGAACCGCACAAACCCATCAACCCCAGCCAAAAGAGACCTGAGCCAAGTCACTTGTTTCAAGTGCCAGAAGACCGGACATTATGCAAATGAATGTCCTGCATCCCAGAATGGAAATGGCAATGGAAGCTCTGGGAAGAAGCCGAACCCTTTCAACAGGGGACAGGTGAACCACGTTAACGTGGAGGAGGTTGAAGAGCAGCCGGATGCAGTAATCGGTAAGTTTTTGGTTAAGTCAATTACTGCACTCGTTCTTTTCGATACTGGTGCATCGCATTCATACATATCAAGGGGATTTGTGGATAAGTATAACCTGCCCACCAAAGTTCTTAGAACACCTATGTTAGTAAGCTCACCAGGAGCGGAGTATATGGCTAGCCAGGGATATTTTCAAGTGCCATTGAGTATAGGTAGGCATGTGTTTCCCTCGGATTTGATCATTTTGGAATCACAAGGATTGGATGTAATTCTGGGTATGGATTGGCTGTCGATGTATGGAGGAAACATCGATTGCGCCAGTAAGACAATTTTGCTTACCGCCCCAGAAGGAAGAAGGATCAAGTATGTATCCTGGCATGTGCCGAAGAGGACTCAAGTAAATTGTCTAACAGGAGTTGTGCAGGAGGAAGTACCAGTAGTGAAGGATTTCCCTGATGTATTTCGAGAAGAGTTGCCAGGCATGCCACCGGATAGAGATATTGAATTTTTGATTGAGCTTTTTCCAGGCACAGGGCCAATATCTAAGAGACCATACAGGATGCCCGCAAAGGATTTGGTGGAGATTAAGAAGAAGATTAAGGAGTTACTGGATAAAGGTTATATTCGCCCAAGTTCTTCACCTTGGGGATCGCCAGTACTTCTAGTGGAGAAGAAGGATGGATCGTTAAGGATGGTTGTTAATTATCGAGGATTGAATGAAGTAACCATCAAGAACAAGTACCCATTATCGATGATCTATGATCTATTTGATCGATTGCAAGGAGCTAAGGTATTTTCCAAGATCGACCTGCGATCAGGGTACCATCAGTTGAAGATTTGAGAACAGGATATACCTAAGACGGCTTTTACCACCAGGTATGGGCTCTACGAGTATACCGTTATGTCATTTGGTCTGACTAACGCACCAGCATATTTTATGAACATGATGAACAAAGTGTTTATGGAGTTTTTGGATAAGTTCGTCGTAGTGTTCATCGATGATATCCTGGTTTACTCAAAGAATGAAGAGGAGCATAAGGAGCATTTGCGTTTGGTACTTGGTAAGCTCAGAGAACATCAGTTATATGCCAAGTTTAGCAAATGTGAGTTTTGGTTGAAGGAAGTTGGATTTCTCGGACACGTTATATCCGGAGAAGGTATAGCAGTAGATCCCACTAAGGTTGACACTGTGACAAATTGGGAAGCCCCAACAACAGTTGGAGAGATCCGGAGTTTTCTTGGACTCGCAGGATACTACCGGAGATTTATTGAAAATTTCTCGAAGATTGCGAAGTCTATGATAGAATTGTTGAAGAAGGACACCAAGTTCATATGGACTGAGGAATGTGAGGCCAGTTTCCAGGAGCTAAAGAAACGTTTGGTTACATCACCTGTGTTGATTTTGTCAGATCAGACCAAGGATTATGAGGTGTATTGCGACGCTTCACGTCGAGGACTTGGAGCAGTGCTTATGCAAGAAGGAAGAGTTGTTTCATATGCCTCACGACAGCTTAAGCCTCATGAGTTGAATTATGCCACGCATGATTTGGAGTTAGCAGCCATAGTGCATGCATTGAAAACCTGGAGACACTTTCTCATTGGAAACCATTGTGAGGTGTACACGGATCACAAGAGTTTGAAGTATATTTTCACACAGAAGGAGTTAAACCTCAGACAAAGGAGATGGTTGGAGCTCATCAAGGATTATGATATGAGATTGCATTATCACCCTGGAAAGGCTAACGTAGTAGCTGATGCGCTGAGTCATAAAAGTCATGTCAACATCCTAATGACGGGAGATTTACCAAGGGAGTTAGCCGAAAACCTTCGTGAGCTATGTTTGGAGATAATTCCGAGAGGCTATGTAGCAGCATTGGAGATTCAGTCTACTTTGATGGATAAGATCAGAGAAGCCCAGAAGACTGACAAGGAGATTGCTTCTATCAAGGAGAAAATGAGAAAAGGAAAAGCTAAAGGATTTCGTGAGGATTGAGCACGATACCTTATGGTTTGAAGACCGTGTTTATGTGTCCAACGACCCGGAGATCAGGAAGTTGATTCTGCAAGAGGCCCATGATTCACCATATTCGATTCACCCAGGAAATACCAAGGTGTATTTGGATTTGAAGGATATTTTCTGGTGGACCGGAATGAAGAAGGATATTGCGGAGTATGTAGCAGTTTGTGATGTATGTCAGAGAGTAAAGGCAGAACATCAGAAGCCAGCAGGATGGCTACAGCCATTGCCGATACCCGAATGGAAGTGGGATAAGTTAGGCATGGATTTTATTACAGGATTGTCCAGAACACGTTCAGGCTATGACTCGATTTGGGTTGTAGTCGATCGTTTGACAAAGGTAGCTCATTTCATTCCAGTGAAGACTACCTATACCAGTGCAAAGTTGGCCAAGATATACATGACCAAAATCGTATGTCTGCATGGAGTTCCAAGGAGCATTGTATTAGATAGAGGAACCCAATTTACCTCAAAGTTCTGGAATCAGTTGCATTAAACTTCGGGTACCAGGCTAGAATTTAGTACATCTTTCCATCCGCAGACAGATGGACAGACCGAGAGAGTCAATCAGATTTTGGAGGATATGCTTAGAGCTTGTGCGCTAGATTACGGATCTAGTTGGGATGAGAATTTTCCATATGTAGAGTTCTCTTACAACAATAGTTATCAATCCAGTTTGAAGATGGCCCCTTTCGAAGCCTTGTACGGAAGGAGGTGCAGGACCCCATTGGCGTGGGATGAAGTTGGAGACCGTCAGTTGTTTGGACCAGATCTGATTAAGGAGTCTAAGCAGAAAGTAAAATTGATTCGCGATAGGCTCAAGGTAGCCCAGTCCAGGAAGAAGTGCTATGCAGATTCTAAACGCAAGGAGACAGTTTACGAAGTCGGAGACCGAGTTTATCTTCGAGTATCTTCACTTCGAGGAGTTAAGCGTTTTGGAGTTAAGGGAAAGTTAGCGCCACATTTTGTAGGACCATACAAGGTTTTGGAGCGTATGGGAGAAGTGGCCTACAAATTGGAATTGCCTGAAGGATTGTCAGGAGTTCACAACGTGTTCCACGTTTCCCAGATGAAGAAGTGGCACGCAGAGATGGCTGATATACCACTGAGAGATACAGTGCCACTGGAAGCGATTCAGTTGGACAGTGATTTGACCTATGAGGAGAAACCAGTTAAGATTCTTGATTATGCCAGTCGAGTCACCCACAGCAAGGTTATTAAGTTTTGCAAAGTTCAGTGGAGCCACCACACGGAGGATGAAGCCACCTGGGAGCGAGAGGAAGAATTGCTGAAGGACCACCCTCACCTATTTTCTAGCCAACCCGAATCTCGAGGGCAAGATTCATCTTAAGGGGGGTAGGTTTGTAACATCCCAAATTTTCAATTTGGAATGTTATACACTAGATCATCATTGCATATCATATTTTATTGCATTTTGGCTGATCCTAGAAAATTCTACGCAACTCGAGGACCCTCGGAGAGAGTTGGGGATTTCGTTATTTTCATATTTGAGTTTTCTCAAATTTTGAAAATAGGATCATTTGATTTTAATTATTTTATCTTCAATTATTTCTATTACAAAAATATGAGAGAGGGAATAAAATGACTTTCCCAAAACAAAGAAATATTGAGGATTTAATAAAAAATCAAACAAAATTTTATTTTGGTTTTATTTGCTATTTTATTTGAATTTAGGAAAAATGATCGTTTTTCAAAATTGCACTTAGGCCCCAAATAAATGTTCATCCTGTGCGGCTTGATTTTAAAAGCCGGGGAAATTTTATTTCGGGATTTTTGGAGTCCATTTAGTATTCCTTTTGTTTTTTTCCTGAGCTTAACTATTTTAAAAAAACGCAACCGACCTAACGGGCCGTGTCCGACCCGGACACTTGGCCCGGCCAGCTTTATAAGCCGGGGGAGGCCCAGCCGAACCCCCCCAAACCCTAGCCGCCCTAGCCACCTCGCCGCCCGCGCCGCCGCGCCTCGCCGCCCGCGCCGCCGCCCCACGCCGACCCCGCCGCCCGACCGCTCGTCGGAGGTAGACCTTGCCGCCGCCGGTTTTTCTCGAAAAACCGATCGGTTTTCCGTCGGTTTTGTTCGGTTTTTTAGTTTCGTTTTTCTGAATAGATCAGTTTTTCCGGTTTATTTATTTAGCGAGCGTTCGCTCATTCGTTCATTTTAACGAACGCGTTCATCGTTTAGATCCAGTTAACGAACGTCCGTTCGTTAATCTGTTCATCGTTTTCTTTTTCTCAGATTAAATCCGTGATTTTTCTGATCGGGATTCCTGATCCATTTTTAGTTCTAGTATAACTTTTCGCTCGTTTATCGGAATCAGGCGATTCGAGTGCGTGGAGTTTCGTCTCGAAACCCTCTTTCCGTTTAACCAACTCAAACAAGTTTTTGCCACTGTAAAAATTGTTGTAGATCCATAATAGTAAAAGAATCCTGTTTCTTTTGCCGTTTGTCTTTCGTTGCTTCGTTCGATTTGATTCTTTTTGCCAACCGGAGTTCTTAAGTTGAACTTTCTGGTTAGATCTCTTATTCGAGTTTTACCTGTGCATTAGTTGAGTACTTATTGTATGCTTGTTTGTTTGCGATAGAGTACTCGGACTGCGCCGCTTGCTACTTCGAATCGCTAGGTTTCCCGGATCATCAGCAAGGCAAGTAACACTTTGACCATACTTCCAATTACCCAGTTTTATTGCATTAGATCAATCCTCACACCAATGCATGTTTAGGATCTAATTGAATTGTGGGTTCTGGGAAGTAGTTGAGGTAGTACCTATTACCTGTTTACTATCAAACCTTTGGGAGTTACTTCTACATTTGCTTATTATGCTATGCTATGCTATGCTAGTAGACGTGGATTGGGTGAGTGTATCCATGACAGATGTGAGATTGTTAAATTAATGGTTTATCTAAGGTGGAAACTTAAATACACATCTGGGTGGATTGAGGCTCCTGGGTATTCCAGTGATTGTCAGTTTTTTTGGACCGCCACCCAGGCTCAAAGGGATCATGAGATTATTCATGCTAGAAACTTCCGTGTGCAGCCACAAGCTACTATGGGCTCTAGCATAGTTGATTAAGTTGTGCGAACTCTTACAGTGGTAGACTAGCAGATGTAGGGGAAAGTAGGTGTAACGGTCTACCCGATCGTAAGGTGCTAGTGCTTCTAAAAGACTATGTCTCGGTCATCCGTTTCTCAAACACCCTGTAGTGCGAGAATCCCAACGGAGGAGATCGAGTCTTGTGGGGAAAAGTGCGCAAACCTCTATAGAGTGTATAAACTAATCATGGTTAGCCGTGTCCCCGGTTATGGACATCTTGAGTATCTAGTACTTGGATTATCATGTGAATCTCATCATGTTACTCTAAATTAATTTTGTTGGGTTTTGTTTAATAATGATGCTTAATTGGGATTGAGAATGCTGTCAACCATTCTCAATGTTTAACAACTACCATGTTAGTTAAATAAAATTTATTCCTTTGTAGTAGGGAAAATTTGGCTTTACGCAAAACTGTAACCATAGAGCTTTCCACCAGCCAAATATGCATATAGTATAGTCTATATCTTTCATTACTCTATATGTGTTACTTTGCCAGCATATTCCATGTGCTGACCCGTTTCGGGCTGCAACGTTCATGTTGCAGACTTTTCAGACGACGATTAAGGTGCCTTTAGGTCGTGGTTCTATACTCAGTGATGCCATTGGAGTTGATGGACTCACTTATCTTCCAAGCCTTTCGCTGTTATCGTTATTAGATGGCCTTAAGCCATATTTATTGTAATAAGTTCTCTTTTGAGACACTCGATGTAATAAGTGTGTGATTGCTACTCTATTATAAATCCTTCAAGTACTGTGTGGTGTCAGCATTACTGATCCAGGGATGACACCTGAGCACAGAGATTGGACCGTTTGAGGTCTGGTCGCTACAGCAACGCCTGGTTCATAACTAGTGTTTACTTTACACACATGGCACTTTCCTCATTAAGAACATGGCAATTTTTTAAAATACCATGTCAATTTTTATATGTATTTTCCATGGCACTTTTCTTGTTCATACTTTTGTGCTTCAGTTGTCCATTCTATATACGAACATGGCAAAGAACAACTGGTATTGTATTGGTAAAAAATTATTAAAAATGTTGGGGAACGTAGCAATAATTCAAAATTTTCCTACGTGTATCAATCTAGGAGATACTAGCAATGAGAGAGAGGGAGTGCATCTTCATACCCTTGAAGATCGCTAAGCGGAAGCGTTACAAGAACATGGTTGGTGGAGTCGTACACGCAACGATTCAGATCGCGGTCGATTCCGATCTAACCGCCGAACAACGGCGCCTCTGCGTTCAACACACGTATAGCCCGTGGACATCTCCTTCTTCTTGATCCAGCAAGGGGATAGGAGAAGTTGAGGGAGAACTCCGACAGCATGACGACGTGGTGGTGATGGAGCTCCTGGTTCTCCGGCAGGGCTTCGCCAAGCACTACGGAGGAGGAGGGGTGTAGGAGAGGGGGAGGGGCTGCGCCAGCGGAAGGGTGCGGCTGCCCTCTCTCTCCATCACTATATATAGGGGGAGGGGGTGGAGGAGGCGCCCTAGGGTTCCCTAGGGGAGGGGCGGCGGCCACAGGGGAAACCCTAGATGGGTTTGGGCGCCCCCACCCCTAGGAAACTTGCCCCCCAAGCCGGGAGGGGTGGCTGCCCTAGGGGAGGCACCCCCACCTCTCCAAGTTACGTGAGATGGGGTGGGAGGGGGCTCACCCCCTTAGTGGGCTGATGTGCCCCCTCCCCTTGGCCCATAAGGCCCTCCAACGCTTGTCGGGGCCTTCGAAACCCCTTTCAAACACGCTGGTCGTCACCCGGTACCTCCGGAACAATTCCGGACTCCAATACCCTTCGTCCAATATGTCGATCTTCACCTCTGGACCATTCCGGAACTCCTCGTCACGTCCAAGATCTCATCCGGGACTCCTAACAACCTTCGGTAACCACATACTATTTCCCATAACAACTCTAGCGTCACCGAACCTTAAGTGTGTAGACCCTATGGGTTCGGAAAACATGCAGACATGACCGAGACATCTCTCCGGCCAATAACCAATAGTGGGATCTGGATACCCATATTGGCTCCCACATGTTCCACGATGATCTCAACGGATGAACCACGATGTCGGGGATTCAATCAATCCCCTATACAATTCCCTTTGTCTATTGGTATGTTACTTGCCCGAGATTCGATCATCGGTGTCCCCATACCTCGTTTAATCTTGTTACTGGCAAGTCTCTTTACTCGTTCCGTAACGCATGATCCCGTGTCTAACTCCTTAGTCACATTGAGCTCATTATGATGATTCATTACCGAGTGGGCCCAGAGATACCTCTCCGTCATACGGAGTGACAAATCCCAGTCTCAATTCGTGCCAACCCAACAGACACTTTCGGAGATACCTGTAGTGCACCTTTATAGCCACCCAGTTACGTTGTGACGTTTGGTACACCAAAAGCATTCCTACAGTATCCGGGAGTTTTACACAGGTCTTCCTTTGAAAAACTCCATTCAAACAACCCTTTATTCTTTGTAGAAATTCTACATCATTTCCGATCAACAATATGTCATCCATATATACCTATCAGAAATGTTGTAGTGCTCCCACTCACTTTCTTGCACATACAAGTTTCTTGCAAACTTCGTATAAACCCAAATGCTTTGATTGCCTCATCAAAGCATATGTTCCAACTCCGATATGCTTGCTCCAGTCCATAGAAGGATTGCTGGAGTTTGCATACCTTTTAGCATCCTTAGGATAGACAAAAACCTTTTGGTTGTATCGCATACAACCTTTCCTCACGGAAACCGGCAAGGAAACTTTGTTTTGACATCCATCTGCCTGATTTCGTAAATGAAATGCAGCAACTGCTAACATAGTTCTAACAGACTTTAGCATCGCTATGATTGAGAGAGTCTCATCATAGTCAACTCCTTGAACTTGTCGGAAACTTCTTTGAGACAAGTCGAGCTTCACAAATGGTGACATTACCATCAGCGTCTGTCTTCTTCTTAAAGATCCATTTATTCTCAATGGCTCGCCATTCATCGGGCAAGTCCACCAAAGTCCATACTTTGTTCTCATACATGGATCCTATCTCGGATTTCATGGCTTCCAGCCATTTGTTGGAATCCGGGCCCACCATCGCTTCTTCATAGTTCATAGGTTCATCGTTGTCCAACAACATGACCTTTAAGACAGGGTTACCACTGAGAAGTTGTACACACCCTTGTCGACCTACGAGGTTCGATAGTAATTTGATCTAAAGCTTCATGATAATCATCATTAGCTTTCTCTTCAACTGACGTAGTTGCCACAGAAACATCTTTCTGTGTTGCGCTATTCTCTGGTTGAAGTGAAGGTTCAACAACCTCATCAAGTTCTATCTTCCTCCCACTCAATTCTTTTGAGAGAAACTCTTTCATGAGAAAGGACATGTTCTTAGCGACAAACACTTTGCCCTTAGATCTGAGATAGAAGGTATACCCAATCGTCGTGTTTGGGTATTCTATGAAGATACAATTTTCCGCTTTGGGTTCGAGCTTTTCTGACCGAAGCCTATCGACATAAGCATCATAGCCCCAAACCTTAAGAAACAACAACTTTGGTTTCTTGCCAAACCATAGTTCATACGGTGTCGTCTCCACGGACTTAGATGGTGCCCTATTTAAAGTGAATGTAATTGTCTTTAATGCATAACCCCAAAAATAGTGGTAGATTGGTAAGAGACATCATACACCATATCCAAGGTTCGATTACGACGTTCGGACACACCATCATGCTATGGTGTTTCCAGGCGGCGTCAACTGTGAAATGATTCCACCTTGTCTTTAGTGATTGCCAAACTCATAACTCAGATACTTTCCCTTTGATTAGATCGAAGGAACTTGATCTTCTTGTTACGATGATTCTCAACTTCACTCTGAAATTGCTTGAACTTTTCAAACATTTAAGACTTATGCTTCATTAAGTAAATATACCCATATCTATTCAATTCACCGATAAAGGTGAGAAAATAACGATATCCACCGCGCGCGTCAACACTCATCGGACCGCTCACATCAGCACGTATGATTTCCAACAAGTCACTTGCCTGTTCCATTGTTCCAAAGAACGGGGTTTAGTCATCTTGCCAAAGAGGCATGGTTCGCATGTGTCAAGTGATTCAAAATCAAGTGACTTCAAAAGTCCATTAGCATGGAGGTTCTTTCATGCGCCTTACACCAATATGACCTAAGCGGCAGTGCCACATGAAAGTGGTACTATCATTATCAACTCTACATCTTTTGGCATCAATGTTATGAACATGTGTATAACTACGACCGGGATTCAATAAACCATTCACATTGGGTGCATGACCATAGAAGGTATTATTCATGTAAACAGAATAACCATTATTCTCTGACTTCAATGAATAACAGTATTGCAATAAACATGATCTAATCATGTTCATGCTCAACGTAGACACCAATGCAAAGCAACATTTATCTAGGTTCAACACTAATCCCGAGGGTAGAGGGAGCGTGCGATGGTGATCACATCAACCTTGGAAACACTTCCAACACACATCGTCACCTCGCCCTTAGCCAGTCTCCGTTAATTCCGTAGCTTTTGTTTTGAGTTACCAATATTAGCAACTGAACCGGTATCTAATACCCAGGTTCTACTAGGAGTACTAGTAAGGTACACATCAATAACACACATATATCAAATATACTTTGTTGAAGTTAACAGCCTTCTTATCTACCAAGTATTTGAGGCAGTTCCGCTACCAGTGACCGTTCCCCTAATAGAAGCACTTTGTCTCGGGTTTGGGTTCTTGGGTTTCTTCACTGGAGCGGCAACTTGCTTTCCATTCAAGAAGTTTCCCTTCTTGCCCTTGCCCTTCTTTGAAACCAGTGCTCTTGTTAACCATCAACACTTGATGCCCCTTATTGATTTATACCTTTACGGCCTTAGGCACGACGAACAGCTCCTGGATTATCTTCCCTTGCATGTTATAGTTCATCACGAAACTCTAGTAGCTTGGTGATAGCGACTGGACAACTTTTTTCAATCACTCTCTTATCTGGAATATTAACTCCCACTTGATTCAAGTGATTGAACTACCCAGACATTCTGAGCGCATGCTCACTGGCTGAGCTATTCTCCTCTATCTTGTAGGCAAAGGTCTTGTCATAGGTCTCAACCTCTCAACACGGGCATGAGCCTGAAATACCAATTTCAGCTCTTCGAACATCTCATATGTTCTATGGCGTTCAAAACGCTTTTGGAGCCCCGACTCTAACCCGTAAAGCATGGCGCACTAAACTATCAGGTAGTCATCAGAACGTGTCTACTAGATGTTCACAACATCCACAAACGACGCCAGAGGGGTTGGCACACCGAGTGGTGCATCAAGGACAGAAGCCTTCTATGTAGTAGTGAGGAAAATCCTCAGACTACGGCCCTAGTCCGCACAATTGCTTACAATATCTTTCAACTTAGTCCTTCTCTAGGAACGTATTAAAACAAAGAGCTAAAGAGCGAGCTATTAATCCACAACATAATTTGTAAAGACAATTTAGACTATGTTCATGATAATTAAGTTCATCTAATCAAATTATTCAATGAACTCCCACTCAGATAGACATCCCTCTAGTCATCTAAGTGATACATGATCCAAATCGACTAGGTCGTGTCCGATCATCACGTGAGACGGACTAGTCATCAATGGTGAACATCTCCATGTTGATCGTATCTACTATACGACTCATGTTCGACCTTTCAGTCTCTCGTGTTCCGAGGCCATGTCTGTACATGCTAGGCTCGTCAAGTCAACCTAAGTGTTTTGCATGTGTAAATCTGGCTTACACCCATTGTATTCGAACGTTAGAATCTATCACACCCGATCATCACGAGGTGCTTCGAAACAACGAGCCTTGGCAACGGTGCACAGTTAGGGGGGAACACTTTCTTGAAATTTTAGTGAGGGATCATCTTATTTATGCTACCGTCGTTCTAAGCAAATAAGATGTAAACATGACAAACATCACATGCAAATCATAAAGTGACATGATATGGCCGCGCCTTTGATCTCCATCTTCGAGGCGCGGCATGAACACCATCATCACCGGCATGACACCATGATCTCCATCATCGTGTCTTCATGAAGTTACCTCGCCAAGTATTACTTCTACTACTATGGCTAACGGTTAGCAATAAAGTAAAGTAATTACATGGTGTTTTCATTGACACGCAGGTCATAAATAAATTAAGACAACTCCTATGGCTCCTGCCGGTTGTCATACTCATCGACATGAAAGTCGTGATTCCTATTACAAGAACATGATCAATCTCATACATCACATATATCATTCATCAAATCCTTTTGGCCATATCACATCACATAGCATACCCTGCAAAAACAAGTTAGACGTCCTCTAATTGTTGTTGCATGTTTTACGTGGCTGCTATGGGTCTCTAGTAAGAACGTTTCTTACCTACGCAAAACCACAACAGTGATATGCCAATTGCTATTTACCCTTCATAAGGACCCTTTTCATCGAATTCGATCCGACTAAAGTGGGAGAGATAGACACCCGCCAGCCACCTTATGCATCAAGTGCATGTCAGTCGGTGGAACCAGTCTCACGTAAGCGTATGTGTAAGGTCGGTCCAGGCCACATCATCCCACAATGCCGCCATATTAAGATAAGACTAGTAACGGTAAGCAAATTGAACAAATCATCGCCCACAACTGCTTTGTGTTCTACTCGTGCATAGAATCTACGCATAGACCTAGCTCTGATACCACTGTTTGGGAACATTGCAATAATTCAAAATTTTCCTACGTGTCACCAAGATCAATCTAGGAGATACTAGCAACGGGAGAGAGGGAGTGCATCTTCATACCCTTGAAGATCGCTAAGCGGAAGCGTTACAAGAACATGGTTGGTGGAGTTGTACACGCAGCGATTCAGATCGCGGTCGATTCCTATCTAAGCGCCGAACAACGGCACCTCTGCGTTCAACACACATACAGCCCATGGACGTCTCCTTCTTCTTGATCCAGCAAGGGGAGAGGAGAAGTTGAGGGAGAACTCCGACAGTGCGACAACGTGGTGGTGATGGAGCTTGTGGTTCTCCGGCAGGGCTTCGCCAAGCACTACGGAGGAGGAGGAGGTGTAGGAGAGGGGGAGGGGCTGCGCCAGCGGAAGGGTGCGGCTGCCCTCTCTCTCCCTCACTATATATAGGGGGAGGGGGTGGAGGAGGCGCCCTAGGGTTCCCTAGGGGAGGGGCGGCGGCCACAGGGGAAACCCTAGATGGGTTTGGGCGCCCCCACCCCTAGGAAACTTGCCCCCCAAGCCGGGAGGGGTGGCTGCCCTAGGGGAGGCGCCCCCACCTCTCCAAGTTACGTGAGATAGGGTGGGGGGGCTCAGCCCCTTAGTGGGCTGATGTGCCCCCTCCCCTTGGCCCATAAGGCCCTCCAACGCTTGTCGGGGCCTCCGAAACCCCTTTCAGACACACTGGTCGTCACCCGGTACCTCCGGAACAATTCCGGACTCCAATACCCTTCGTCCAATATATCAATCTTCACCTCCGGACCATTCCGGAACTCCTCGTCACATCCAGGATCTCATCTGGGACTCTGAACAACCTTTGGTAACCCCATACTATTTCCCACAACAACTCTAGCGTCACTGAACCTTAAGTGTGTAGACCCTACGGGTTCGGGAACCATGCAGACATGACTGAGACATCTCTCCGGCCAATAACCAATAGCGGGATCAAGATACCCATATTGGCTCCCACATGTTCCACGATCATCTCATCGGATGAACCACGATGTCGGGGATTCAATCAATCCCGTATACAATTCCCTTTGCCTATCAGTATGTTACTTGCCCGAGATTCGATCATCGGTATCCCCATACCTCGTTCAATCTTGTTACTGGCAAGTCTCTTTACTCGTTCCATAACGCATGATCCCGTGGCTAACTCCTTAGTCACATTGAGCTCATTATGATGATGCATTACCGAGTGGGCCCAAAGATACCTCTCCGTCATACGGAGTGACAAATCCCAGTCTCAATTCATGCCAACCCAACAGACACTTTCGGAGATACCTGTAGTGCACCTTTATAGCCACCCAGTTACGTTGTGACGTTTGGTACACCAAAAGCATTCCTACAGTATCCGGGAGTTGCACAATCTCATGGTCTAAGGAAATGATACTTGACATTAGAAAAGCTTTAGCAAACGAACTACACGATCTTGTGCTACGCTTAAGATTGGGTCTTGTCCATCACATCATTCTCCTAATGATGTGATCCCGTTATCAACGACATCCAATGTCCATGGTAAGGAAACCATGACCATCTATTGATCAATGAGCTAGTCAACTAGAGGCTTACTAGGGACATATTACGATCTATGTATTCACACATGTATTACGGTTTCCGGTTAATACAATTATAGCATGAACAATAGACAATTATCATGAACAAGGAAATATAATAATAACCATTTTATTATTGCCTCTAGGGCATATTTCCAACAGTCTCCCACTTGCACTAGAGTCAATAATCTAGTTCACATCGCCATGTGATTAACACTCATAGTTCACATCGCCATGTGACTAATACCCAAAGAGTTTACTAGAGTCAATAATCTAGTTCACATCACCATGTGATTAACACTCAATGAGTTCTAGGGTTTGATCATGTTATGCTTACGAGAGAGGTTTTAGTCAACGGGTCTGCAACATTCAGATCCGTGTGTTCTTCGCAAATCTCGATTTCATATTGTAGATGTTGCTACTATGCTCCACTTGGAGCTATTCCAAATAGTTGCTCCACTATACGTATCCGGTTTGCTACTCAGAGTCATCCGGATAGGTGTTAAAGCTTGCATCAACATAACCCTTTATGCCGAACTCTTTATCACCTCCATAAACGAGAAACATTTCCTTATTCCTAAATACAATTTTGACCGTTGTCCAATGATCCACTCCTGGATCACTCTTGTACCCCCTTGCCAGACACGTGGCAAGGCACATCGCGGTACACAGCACGACATATCGTATAGAGCCTATGGCTAAGGCATAGGGGACGACTTTCGTCCTTTCTCTTTCTTCTGCCGTGGTCGAGCTTCAAGTCTTAACTTCACACCTCACAACACAGGCAAGAAATCCTTCTTTGAAGGGTCCATCTTGAACTCCTTCAAGATCATGTCAAGCTATGTGCTCTGTGAAAGTCTTATCAGGCGTCTTGATCTATCTCTATAGATCTTGATACCCAACATGTAAGTAGTTTTACACAGGTCTTCCTTTGAAAAACTCCATTCAAACAACCCTTTATTCTTTCTAGAAATTCTACATCATTTCCGATCAACAATATGTCATCCATATATACCTATCAGAAATGTTGTAGTGCTCCCACTCACTTTCTTGCAAATACAAGTTTCTTGCAAACTTTGTATAAACCCAAATGCTTTGATTGCCTCATCAAAGCATATGTTCCAACTCCGATATGCTTGCTCCAGTCCATAGAAGGATTGCTGGAGTTTGCATACCTTTTAGCATCCTTAGGATAGACAAAAACCTTTTGGTTGTATCGCATACAACCTTTCCTCACGGAAACCGGCAAGGAAACTTTGTTTTGACATCCATCTGCCTGATTTCGTAAATGAAATGCAGCAACTGCTAACATAGTTCTAACAGACTTTAGCATCGCTATGATTGAGAGAGTCTCATCATAGTCAAGTCTATATGTGTTACTTTGCCAGCATATTCCATGTGCTGACCCGTTTCGGGCTGCAATGTTCATGTTGCAGACTTTTCAGACGACGATTAAGGTGCCTTTAGGTCGTGGTTCTATACTCAATGATGCCGTTGGAGTTGATGGACTCACTTATCTTCCAAGCCTTCCGCTGTTATCGTTATTAGATGGCCTTAAGCCATATTTATTGTAATAAGTTCTCTTTTGAGACACTCGATGTAATAAGTGTGTGATTGCTACTCTATTATAAATCCTTCAAGTACTGTGTGGTGTCAGCATTACTGATCCAGGGATGACACCTGAGCATAGAGATTGGACCGTTTGAGGTCTGGTCGCTACAGCAATGCCTGGTTCATAACTAGTGTTTACTTTACACACATGGCACTTTCCTCATTAAGAACATGGCAATTTTTTAAAATAGCATGTCAATTTTTATCTGTATTTTCCATGGCACTTTTCGTGTTCATACTTTTGTGCTTCAGTTGTCCATTCTATATACGGACATGGCAAAGAACAACTAGTATTGTATTGGTAAAAAAATATTAAAAATGTTGGGGAACGTAGCAATAATTCAAAATTTTCCTACGTGTATCAATCTAGGAGATACTAGCAACGAGAGAGAGAGAGAGTGCATCTTCATACCCTTGAAGATCGCTAAGCGGAAGCGTTACAAGAACGTGGTTGGTGGAGTCGTACACGCAGCGATTCAGATCGCGGTCGATTCCTATCTAAGCGCCGAACAACGGCGCCTCCGCGTTCAACACACGTACAGCCCGTGGACGTCTCCTTATTCTTGATCCAGCAAGGGGATAGGAGAAGTTGAGGGAGAACTCCGACAGCACGACGACGTGGTGGTGATGGAGCTTGTGGTTCTCCGGCAGGGCTTCGCCAAGCACTACGGAGGAGAAGGGGTGTAGGAGAGGGGGAGGGGCTGCGCCAGCAGAAGGGTGCGGCTGCCCTCTCTCTCCATCACTATACATAGGGGGAGGGGGTGGAGGAGGCGCCCTAGGGTTCCCTAGGGGAGGGGCGGCGGCCACAGGGGAAACGCTAGATGGGTTTGGGCGCCCCCACCCCTAGGAAACTTGCCCCCCAAGACGGGAGGGGTGGCTGCCCTAGGGGAGGCGCCCCCACCTCTCCAAGTTACGTGAGATGGGGTGGGAGGGGGGCTCATCCCCTTAGTGGGCTGATGTGCCCCCTCCCCTTGGCCCATAAGGCCCTCCAACGCTTGTCGGGGCCTCCAAAACCCCTTTCAGACACGCTGGTCGTCACCCGGTACCTCCGGAACAATTCCGGACTCCAATACCCTTCGTCCAATATATCGATCTTCACCTTCGGACCATTCCGGAACTCCTCGTCTCGTCCAGGATCTCATCCGGGACTCCGAACAACCTTCGGTAACCACATACTATTTCCCATAACAACTCTAGCGTCACCGAACCTTAAGTGTGTAGACCCTATGGGTTCAGAAACCATGCAGACATGACCGAGACATCTCTCCGGCCAATAACCAATAGTGGGATCTGGATACCCATATTGGCTCCCACATGTTCCACGATGATCTCAACGGATGAACCACGATGTCGGGGATTCAATCAATCCCGTATACAATTCCCTTTGTCTATCGGTATGTTACTTGCCCGAGATTCGATCATCGGTATCCCCATACCTCGTTTAATCTTGTTACTGGCAAGTCTCTTTACTCGTTCCGTAACGCATGATCCCGTGGCTAACTCCTTAGTCACATTGAGCTCATTATGATGATGCATTACCGAGTGGGACCAGAGATACCTCTCCGTCATACGGAGTGACAAATCCCAGTCTCAATTCATGCCAACCCAACAGACACTTTCGGAGATACCTGTAGTGCACCTTTATAGCCACCCAGTTACTTTGTGACGTTTGGTACACCCAAAGCATTCCTACGGTATCCGGGAGTTGCACAATCTCATGGTCTAAGGAAATGATACTTGACATTAGAAAAGCTTTAGCAAACGAACTACACGATCTTGTGCTACGCTTAAGATTGGGTCTTGTCCATCACATCATTCTCCTAATGATGTGATCCCGTTATCAATGGCATCCAATGTCCATGGTCAGGAAACCATGACCATCTATTGATCAACGAGCTAGTCAACTAGAGGCTTACTAGGGACATATTACGATCTATGTATTCACACATGTATTACGGTTTCCGGTTAATACAATTATAGCATGAACAATAGACAATTATCATGAACAAGGAAATATAATAATAACCATTTTATTATTGCCTCTAGGGCATATTTCCAACAAAAAATTGCCATGATTTTTTCATAGAATGGCAAAGAACAACTACTCTTGTCGTGGCCAAACTGGTTTTTGACTAGACCCTACAAACTTTTATATTTACCATGATTTTTTTAGTAATTAACCATGGCAAATTATGATAACTATTCACGATGATGTCTACTACACAACCTTCTTCTTGTAGACGTTGTTGGGCCTCCAAGTGCAGAGATTTGTAGGATAGTAGCAAATTTCCCTCAAGTGGATGACCTAAGGTTTATCAATCCGTGGGAGGCATAGGATGAAGATGGTCTCTCTTAAACAACCCTGCAACCAAATAGCAAAGAGTCTCTTGTGTCCCCTACACACCCAATACAATGGTAAATTGTATAGGTGCACTAGTTCGGCAAATAGATGGTGATACAAGTGCAATATGGATGGTAGATATAGGTTTTTGTAATATGAAATATAAAAACAGCAACGTAACTAATGATAAAAGTGAGCACAAACGTTATTGCAATGCGTTGAAACAAGGCCTAGGGTTCATACTTTCACTAGTGCAAGTTCTATCAACAATAATAACATAATTAGATCATATAACTATCCCTCAACATGCAATAAAGAGTCACTCCAAAGTCACTAATAGCAGAGAACAAACGAAGAGATTATTGTAGGGTACGAAACCACCTCAAAGTTATCCTTTTTGATTGATCTATTCAAGAGTCCGTAGTAAAATAACACGAAGCTATTCTTTCCGTTCGATCTATCCTAGAGTTCGTACTAGAATAACACCTTAAGACACAAATCAACCAAAACCCTAATGTCACCTAGATACTCCAATGTCACCTCAAGTATCTGTGGGTATGATTATATGATATGCATCACACAATCTCATATTCATCTATTCAACCAACACAAAGAACTTCAAAGAGTGCCCCAAAGTTTCTACTGGAGAGTCAAGACAAAAACGTGTGCCAACCCCTATGCATAAGTTCACAAGGTCACGGAACTCGCAAGTTGATCACCAAAACATACATCAAGTGGATCACCTGAATATCCCATTGCCACCACAGATAAGCACATGCAAGACATACATCAAGTGTTCTCAAATCCTTAAAGACTCAATCCGATAAGATAACTTCAAAGGGAAAAATCAATCCATTACAAGAGAGTAGAGGGGGAGAAACATCATAAGATCCAAGTATAATAGCAAAGCTCACGATACATCAAGATCGTGCCGAATCAAGAACACGAGAGAGAGAGAGAGAGAGAGAGAGAGAGAGATCAAACACATAGCTACTGGTACATACCCTCAGCCCCGAGGGTGAACTACTCCCTCCTCGTCATGAAGAGCGCCGGGATGATGAAGATGGCCACCGGTGATGATTCCCCCCTCCGGCAGGGTACCGGAACAGGGTCTTGATTGGTTTTTGGTGGCTACAGAGGCTTGCTGCGGTGGAACTCCCGACCTAGGTTATTTTCTGGAGGTTTCTGTATTTATAGGAATTTTTGGCGTAGGTCTCACGTCAGGGGGGGGGGTCTCCGAGTCGTCCACGAGATAGGGGGACGTGCCTAGGGGGTAGGGCGCGCCCCCCACTCTCGTGGATGGCTCGGGACTCTTATGGCCCAACTCTTTTACTCCGGGGGCTTCTTTTGGTCCATAAAAAATCGTCAAAAATTGGCACGTCAATTGGACTCCGTTTGGTATTCCTTTTCTGTAAAACTCAAAAACAAGGAAAAAACAGAAACTGGCACTGGGCTCTAGGTTAATAGGTTAGTCCCAAAAATCATATAAAATAGCATATAAATGCCTATAAAACGTCCTAGATGGATAATATAATAGCATGGAACAATCAAAGATTATAGATACGTTGGAGACGTATCAAGCATCCCCAAGCTTAATTCCTGCTCGTCCTTGAGTAGGTAAATGATAAAAGCAGAATTTTTGATGTGGAATGCTACCTAACATAATTATCAATGTAATTTTATTTATTGTGGCATGAATATTCAGATCCATAAGATTCAAAACAAAAGTTTAATATTGACATAAAAATAATAATACTTCAAGCATACTAACAAAGTAATTATGTCTTCTCAAAATAACATGGCCAAAGAAAGTTCATCCCTACAAAATCATATAGTTTAGTTATGCTCCATCTTTGTCACACAAAATATTCAAATCATGCACAATCTCGATGACAAGCCAAGCAATTGTTTCATACTTTAATATTCTCAAACTTTTTCAACTTTCACGCAATACATGAGCTTGAGCCATGGACATAGCACTATATGTGGAATAGAGTGATGGTTGTGGAGAAGACAAAAAGGAGGAAGATGGTCTCACATCAACTAGGCGTATTAATGGGCTATGAAGATTCCCATCAATAGATATCAATGTGAGTGAGTACGGATTGCCATGCAACAGATGCACTAGAGCTATAAATGTATGAAAGCTCAACAAAAGAAACTAAGTGGGTGTGCATCCAACTTGCTTGCTCACGAAGACCTAGGGCATTTGAGGAAGCCCATCGTTGGAATATACAAGCCAAGTTCTATAATGAAAATTTCCCACTAGTATATGAAAGTGACAAAATAAGAGACTCTCTATCATGAAGATCATGGGACCGGCGACGGGCCCTCCGTAAGCGTTGACATGTCACAGATTGGTCGCACCGTTTTGCTGACCGTTTAGATGCCTGAGGTAGTAAATTCGAAATTAAACTTAGAACATGTGCTTTTTTACAATTCAGTCCACCTTATTAGCTTAAGGTTCTCTTGAATGCATTATCATCAGGTAGTATCCGCTTAGAGCATCTCCAATAGCCGCATTAAATAAGCGTTGCACATACCTTGACAAGATTTTGAAAAAGTTCGAAATGGATCAAGCAAAGAAAGGGTTCTTGCCTGTGTTACAAGGTGTGAAGTTGAGTCAGACTCAATGCCCGACCACTGCAGAAGATAGAGAGAAAATGAAAGATGTTCCCTATGCTTCAGCCATAGGCTCTATCATGTATGCAATGTTGTGTACCAGACCTGATGTGTGCCTTGCTATAAGTTTAGCAGGGAGGTACCAAAGTAATCCAGGAGTGGATCACTGGACAGCGATCAAGAACATCCTGAAATACCTGAAAAGGACTAAGGATATGTTTCTCGTATATGGAGGTGACAAAGAGCTCATCGTAAAAGGTTACGTTGATGCAAGCTTTGACACTGATCCGGACGATTCTAAATCGCAGACCGGATACGTGTTTACATTAAATGGTGAAGCTGTCAGTTGGTGCAGTTCTAAACAAAGCGTCGTAGCGGGATCTACATGTGAAGCAGAGTACATAGCTGCTTCGGAAGCAGCAAATGAAGGAGTCTGGATGAAGGAGTTCATATCCGATCTAGGTGTCATACCTAGTGCATCGGGTCCAATGAAAATCTTTTGTGACAATACTGGTGCAATTGCCTTGGCAAAGGAATCTAGATTTCACAAGAGAACCAAGCACATCAAGAGACGCTTCAATTCCATCCGGGATCTAGTCCAGGTGGGAGACATAGAGATTTGCAAGATACATACAGATCTGAATGTTGCAGACCCGTTGACTAAGCCTCTTCCACGAGCAAAACATGATCAGCACCAAAGCTCCATCGGTGTTAGAATCATTACTGTGTAATCTAGATTATTGACTCTAGTGCAAGTGGGAGACTGAAGGAAATATGCCCTAGAGGCAATAATAAAGTTATTATTTATTTCCTTATATCATGATAAATGTTTATTATTCATGCTAGAATTGTATTAACCGAAAACATAATACATGTGTGAATACATAGACAAACAAAGTGTCACTAGTATGCCTCTACTTGACTAGCTCATTAATCAAAGATGGTTATGTTTCCTAACCATGAACAAAGAGTTGTTATTTGATTAATGGGATCACATCATTAGGTGAATGATCTGATTGACATGACCCATTCCATTAGCTTAGCATCCGATCGTTTAGTATGTTGCTATTGCTTTCTTCATGACTTATACATGTTCCTATGACTATGAGATTATGCAACTCCCGTTTGCCGGAGGAACACTTTGTGTGCTACCAAACGTCACAACGTAAATGGGTGATTATAAAGGAGCTCTACAGGTGTCTCCAAAGGTAGATGTTGGGTTGGCGTATTTCGAGATTAGGATTTGTCACTCCGATTGTCGGAGAGGTATCTTTGGGCCCTCTCGGTAATGCACATCACATAAGCCTTGCAAGCATTGCAACTAATGAGTTAGTTGCGAGATGATGTATTACGGAACGAGTAAAGAGACTTGTCGGTAACGAGATTGAACTAGGTATTGGATACCGATGATCGAATCTCGGGCAAGTAACATACCGATGACAAAGGGAACAACGTATGTTGTTATGCGGTCTGACCGATAAAGATCTTCATAGAATATGTAGGAGCCAATATGGGCATCCAGGTCCCGCTATTGGTTATTGACCGGAGATGTGTCTCAGTCATGTCTACATTGTTCTCGAACCGTAGGGTCCGCACGCTTAACGTTACGATGACAGTTATTATGAGTTTATGCATTTTGATGTACCGAAGTTAGTTCGGAGTCCCGGATGTGATCATGGACATGAAGAGGAGTCTCGAAATGGTCGAGACATAAAGATTGATATATTGGATGACTATATTCGGACACCGGAAGGGTTCCGGAGAAGTATCGGATAAAACCGGAGCACCGGGGGGTTACCGGAACCCCCCGGGAGGTTAATGGGCCTCATGGGCCTAATGTGGAGAAGAGGAAGGGGCTGCCAGGGCAGGCCGCGTGCCCCCTCTCCCCCTAGTCCGAATTGGACAAGGAGGGAGGGGCGGCGCCCCCCCTTTCCTATTCTCCCTCCACCTCTCCTAGTTGGACAAGGAACGAGAGGGGAGTCCTACTCCCGGTAGGAGTAGGACTCCTCCTGCGCGCCTCCATAGGGCCGGCCGCACCCCCTCCTCTTGGATCCTTTATATACGGGGGCATGGGGCACCCCTAGACACACAAGTTGATCCACGTGATCGTTCCTTAGCCGTGTGCGGTGCCCCCGGCCACCATATTCCACCTCGATCATATCGTTGTAGTGCTTAGGCGAAGCCCTGCGTCGGTAGAACATCATCATCGTCACCACGCCGTTGTGCTGACGGAACTCATCCCCGAAGCTTTGCTGGATCGAAGCCCGGGGAGCGTCATCGAGCTGTACGTGTGCTAAGAACTCGGAGGTGCCGGAGTAACGGTGCTTGGATCGGTCGGATCGGGAAGACGTACGACTACTTCCTCTATGTTGCGCCAACGCTTCCGTTGCGGTCTACGAGGGTACGTAGACAACACTCTCCCCTCTCATTGCTATGCATCACCATGATCTTGCGTGTGCGTAGGAAAATTTTGAAATTACTACGAAACCCATTAGTGGCATCCGAGCCTAGGTTTTATGGTTTGATGTTATATGCACGAGTAGAACACAAGTGAGTTGTGGGCGATATAAGTCATACTTCCTACCAGCATGTCATACTTTGGTTCGGCGGTATTGTTGGATGAGGCGGCCCGGACCGACATTACGCGTACGCTTACGCGGGACCGGTTCTCCCGACGTGCTTTGCACAAAGGTGGCTTGCGGGTGACTGTTTCTCCAACTTTAGTTGAACCAAGTGTGGCTACGCCCGGTCCTTGCGAAGGTTAAAACGGCATCAACTTGGCAAACTATCGTTGTGGTTTTGATGCGTAGGTGAGATTGGTTCTTGCTTAAGCCCGTAGCAGCCACGTAAAACTTGCAACAACAAAGTAGAGAACGTCTAACTTGTTTTTGCAGGGCATGTTGTGATGTGATATGGTCAAGACATGATGCTAAATTTTATTGTATGAGATGATCATGTTTTGTAACCGAGTTATCGGCAACTGGCAGGAGCCATATGGTTGTCGCTTTATTGTATGCAATGCAATCGCGATGTAATGCTTTACTTTATCACTAAACGGTAGCGATAGTCGTAGAAGCATAAGATTGGCGAGACGACAACGATGCTACGATGAAGATCAAGGTGTCGCGCCGGTGATGATGGTGATCATGACGGTGCTTCGGAGATGGAGATCACAGGCACAAGATGATGATGGCCATATCATATCACTTATATTGATTGCATGTGATGTTTATCTTTTATGCATCTTATCTTGCTTTGATTGATGGTAGCATTATAAGATGATCTCTCACTTAATTATCAAGAAGTGTTCTCCCTGAGTATGCACCGTTGCGAAAGTTCTTCGTGCTGAGACACCACGTGATGATCGAGTGTGATAGGCTCTACGTTCAAATACAACGGGTGCAAAACAGTTGCACACGCGGAATACTCAAGTTATACTTGACGAGCCAAGCATATACAGATATGGCCTCGGAACACGGAGAACGAAAGGTCGAGCGTGAATCATATAGTAGATATGATCAACATAGCGATGTTCACCAATGAAACTACTCCATCTCACGTGATGATCGGACATGGTTTAGTTGATTTGGATCACGTGATCACTTAGAGGATTAGAGGGATGTCTATCTAAGTGGGAGTTCTTAAGTAATTTGATTAATTGAACTTAAACTTATCATGAACTTAGTACCTGATAGTATCTTGCTTGTTTATGTTTGATTGTAGATAGATGGCTCGTGCTGTTGTTCCATTGAATTTTAATGCGTTCCTTGAGAAAGCAAAGTTGAAAGATGATGGTAGCAATTACACGGACTAGGTCCGTAACTTGAGGATTATCCTCATTGCTGCTCAGAAGAATTACGTCCTGGAAGCACCGCTGGGTGCCAGGCCTGCTGCTGGAGCAACACCAGATGTTATGAACGTCTGGCAGAGCAAAGCTGATGACTACTTGATAGTTCAGTGGGCCATGCTTTATGGCTTAGAATCGGGACTTCAACGACGTTTTGAACGTCATGGAGCATATGAGATGTTCCAGGAGTTGAAGTTAATATTTCAAGAAAATGCCCGGATTGAGAGATATGAAGTCTCCAATAAGTTCTATAGCTGCAAGATGGAGGAGAACAGTTCTGTCAGTGAGCATATACTCAAAATGTCTGGGTATAATAATCACTTGATTCAATTGGGAGTTAATCTTCCAGATGATTGCGCCATTGACAGAATTCTCCAATCACTGCCACCAAGCTACAAGAGCTTTGTGATGAACTATAATATGCAAGGGATGAACAAGACTATTCCCGAGCTCTTCGCAATGCTGAAAGCTGCGGAGGTAGAAATCAAAAAGGAGCTTCAAGTGTTGATGGTCAACAAGACCACTAGTTTCAAGAAAAAGGGCAAAGGGAAGAAGAAGGGGAACTTCAAGAAGAACGGCAAACAAGTTGCTCCTCAAGAGAAGAAACCCAAGTCTGGACCTAAGCCTGAAACTGAGTGCTTCTACTGCAAGCAGACTGATCACTGGAAGCGGAACTGCCCCAAGTATTTGGCGGATAAGAAGGATGGCAAGGTGAACAAAGGTATATGTGATATACATGTTATTGATGTGTACCTTACTAATGCTCGCAGTAGCACCTGGGTATTTGATACTGGTTCTGTTGCTATTATTTGCAACTCGAAACAGGGACTACGGATTAAGCGAAGATTGGCTAAGGACGAGGTGACGATGCGCGTGGGAAACGGTTCCAAAGTCGATGTGATCGCGGTCGGCACGCTACCTCTACATCTACCTTCGGGATTAGTATTAGACCTAAATAATTGTTATTTGGTGCCAGCGTTGAGCATGAACATTATATCTGGAACTTGTTTAATGCGAGACGGTTATTCATTTAAATCAGAGAATAATGGTTGTTCTATTTATATGAGTAATATCTTTTATGGTCATGCACCCTTGAAGAGTGGTCTATTCTTGTTGAATCTCGATAGTAGTGATACACATATTCATAATGTAGAAGCCAAAAGATGCAAAGTTGATAATGATAGTGCAACTTATTTGTGGCACTGCCGTTTAGGTCATATCGGTATAAAGCGCATGAAGAAACTCCATACTGATGGACTTTTGGAATCACTTGATTATGAATCACTTGGTACTTGCAAACCGTGCCTCATGGGAAAGATGACTAAAACACCGTTCTCCGGAACTATGGAGAGAGCAACAGATTTATTAGAAATCATACATACAGATGTATGTGGTCCGATGAATGTTGAGGCTCGTGGCGGATATCGTTATTTTCTCACCTTCACAGATGACTTAAGCAGATATGGGTATATCTACTTAATGAAACATAAGTCTGAAACATTTGAAAAGTTCAAAGAATTTCAGAGTGAAGTTGAAAATCATCGTAACAAGAAAATAAATTTTCTACGATCTGACCGTGGAGGAGAATATTTGAGTTACGAGTTTGGTGTACATTTGAAAAATTGTGGAATAGTTTCGCAACTCACGCCACCCGGAACACCACAGCGTAATGGTGTGTCCGAACGTCGTAATCGTACTTTACTAGATATGGTGCGATCTATGATGTCTCTTACTGATTTACCGCTGTCGTTTTGGGGATACGCTCTAGAGACGGCCGCATTCACGTTAAATAGGGCACCATCAAAATCCGTTGACACAACGCCTTATGAACTGTGGTTTGGCAAGAAACCAAAGTTGTCGTTTCTGAAAGTTTGGGGCTGCGATGCTTATGTGAAAAAACTTCAACCTGATAAGCTCGAACCCAAATCGGAGAAATGTGTCTTCATAGGATATCCAAAGGAAACTATTGGATACACCTTCTATCACAGATCCGAAGGCAAGACTTTTGTTGCTAAATTCAGAAACTTTCTGGAGAAGGAGTTTCTCTCGAAAGAAGTGAGTGGGAGGAAAGTAGAACTTGACGAGGTAACTGTACCTGCTCGATTATTGGAAAGTAGTACATCACAGAAAACTGTTTCAGTGACACCTACACCAGTTAGTGAGGAAGCTAATGATGATGATCATGAAACTTCAGATCAAGATGCTACTGAACCTCGTAGATCAACCAGAGTGAGATCCGCGCCA
Organism: Triticum urartu; assembly: GCF_056163025.1. Taxonomy (NCBI): domain Eukaryota; kingdom Viridiplantae; phylum Streptophyta; class Magnoliopsida; order Poales; family Poaceae; genus Triticum; species Triticum urartu. The sequence continues at coordinate 72,141,044 of NC_141874.1, forward strand.
GAGTGGTACGGTAATCCTGTTCTGGAAGTCATGCTACTAGATCATGATGAACCTACGAACTATGAAGAAGCGATGGTGAGCCCAGATTCCGCAAAATGGCTTGAAGCCATGAAATCTGAGATGGGATCCATGTATGAGAACAAAGTATGGACTTTGGTTGACTTGCCCGATGATCGGCAAGCAATTGAGAATAAATGGATTTTCAAGAAGAAGACTGACGCTGACGGTAATATTACTGTCTACAAAGCTCGACTTGTCGCAAAAGGTTTTCAACAAGTTCAAGGGGTTGACTACGATGAGACCTTCTCACCCGTAGCGATGCTTAAGTCTGTCCGAATCATGTTAGCAATTGCCGCGTTTTATGATTATGAAATTTGGCAGATGGATGTCAAAACTGCATTCCTGAATGGATTTCTGGAAGAAGAGTTGTATATGATGCAACCGGAATGTTTTGTCGATCCAAAGGGAGCTAACAAAGTGTCCAAGCTCCAGCGATCCATTTATGGACTGGTGCAAGCCTCTCGGAGTTGGAATAAACGTTTTGATAGTGTGATCAAAGCATTTGGTTTTATACAGACTTTCGGAGAAGCCTGTATTTACAAGAAAGTGAGTGGGAGCTCTGTAGCATTTCTGATATTATATGTGGATGACATATTACTGATTGGAAATGATATAGAATTTCTGGATAGCATAAAGGGATACTTGAATAAGAGTTTTTCAATGAAAGACCTCGGTGAAGCTGCTTACATATTAGGCATAAAGATCTATAGAGATAGATCAAGACGCCTAATTGGACTTTCACAAAGCACATACCTTGACAAGATTTTGAAAAAGTTCGAAATGGATCAAGCAAAGAAAGGGTTCTTGCCTGTGTTACAAGGTGTGAAGTTGAGTCAGACTCAATGCCCGACCACTGCAGAAGATAGAGAGAAAATGAAAGATGTTCCCTATGCTTCAGCCATAGGCTCTATCATGTATGCAATGCTGTGTACCAGACCTGATGTGTGCCTTGCTATAAGTTTAGCAGGGAGGTACCAAAGTAATCCAGGAGTGGATCACTGGACAGCGATCAAGAACATCCTGAAATACCTGAAAAGGACTAAGGATATGTTTCTCGTATATGGAGGTGACAAAGAGCTCATCGTAAAAGGTTACGTTGATGCAAGCTTTGACACTGATCCGGACGATTCTAAATCGCAGACCGGATACGTGTTTACATTAAACGGTGGAGCTGTCAGTTGGTGCAGTTCTAAACAAAGCGTCGTAGCGGGATCTACATGTGAAGCAGAGTACATAGCTGCTTCGAAAGCAGCAAATGAAGGAGTTCATATCCGATCTAGGTGTCATACCTAGTGCATCGGGTCCAATGAAAATCTTTTGTGACAATACTGGTGCAATTGCCTTGGCAAAGGAATCCAGATTTCACAAGAGAACCAAGCACATCAAGAGACGCTTCAAATCCATCCGGGATCTAGTCCAGGTAGGAGACATAGAGATTTGCAAGATACATACGGATCTGAATGTTGCAGACCCGTTGACTAAGCCTCTTCCACGAGCAAAACATGATCAGCACCAAAGCTCCATGGGTGTTAGAATCATTATTGTGTAATCTAGATTATTGACTCTAGTGCAAGTGGGAGACTGAAGGAAATATGCCCTAGAGGCAATAATAAAGTTATTATTTATTTCCTTATATCATGATAAATGTTTATTATTCATGCTAGAATTGTATTAACCGGAAACATAATACATGTGTGAATACATAGACAAACAAAGTGTCACTAGTATGCCTCTACTTGACTAGCTCATTAATCAAAGATGGTTATGTTTCCTAACCATGAACAAAGAGTTGTTATTTGATTAATGGGATCACATCATTAGGTGAATGATCTGATTGACATGACCCATTCCATTAGCTTAGCATCCGATCGTTTAGTATGTTGCTATTGCTTTCTTCATGACTTATACATGTTCCTATGACTATGAGATTATGCAACTCCCGTTTGCCGGAGGAACACTTTGTGTGCTACCAAACGTCACAACGTAAATGGGTGATTATAAAGGAGCTCTACAGGTGTCTCCAAAGGTAGATGTTGGGTTGGCGTATTTCGAGATTAGGATTTGTCACTCCGATTGTCGGAGAGGTATCTCTGGGCCCTCTCGGTAATGCACATCACATAAGCCTTGCAAGCATTGCAACTAATGAGATAGTTGCGAGATGATGTATTACGGAACGAGTAAAGAGACTTGTCGGTAACGAGATTGAACTAGGTATTGGATACCGACGATCGAATCTCGGGCAAGTAACATACCGATGACAAAGGGAACAACGTATGTTGTTATGCGGTCTGACCGATAAAGATCTTCGTAGAATATGTAGGAGCCAATATGGGCATCCAGGTCCCGCTATTGGTTATTGACCGGAGATGTGTCTCAGTCATGTATACATTGTTCTCGAACCGTAGGGTCCGCACGCTTAACGTTACGATGACAGTTATTATGAGTTTATGCATTTTGATGTACCGAAGTTAGTTCGGAGTCCCGGATGTGATCATGGACATGACGAGGAGTCTCAAAATGGTCGAGACATAAAGATTGATATATTCGATGACTATATTCGGACACTGGAAGGGTTCCGGAGAAGTATCGGATAAAACCGGAGCACCGGGGGGTTACCGGAACCCCCCGGGGGGTTAATGGGCCTCATGGGCCAAATGTGGAGAAGAGGAAGGGGCTGCCAGGGCAGGCCACACGCCCCCTCTCCCCCTAGTCCGAATTGGACAAGGAGGGAGGGGCGGCGCCCCCCCTTTCCTATTCTCCCTCCACCTCTCCTAGTTGGACAAGGAACGGGAGGGGAGTCCTACTCCCGGTAGGAGTAGGACTCCTCCTGCGCGCCTCCATAGGGCCGGCCGCACCCCTCCCCTTGGATCCTTTATATACGGGGGCAGGGGGCACCCCTAGACACACAAGTTGATCCACGTGATCGTTCCTTAGCCGTGTGCGGTGCCCCTTGCCACCATATTCCACCTCGATCATATCGTTGTAGTGCTTAGGCGAAGCCCTGCGTCGGTAGAACATCATCATCGTCACCACGCCGTTGTGCTGACAGAACTCATCCCCGAAGCTTTACTGGATCGGAGCCCGGGGAGCGTCATCGAGCTGTACGTGTGCTAAGAACTCGGAGGTGCCGGAGTAACGGTGCTTGGATCGGTCGGATCGGGAAGACGTACGACTACTTCCTCTACGTTGCGTCAACGCTTCCGTTGCGGTCTACAAGGGTACGTAGACAACACTCTCCCCTCTCGTTGCTATGCATCACCATGATCTTGCGTGTGCGTAGGAAAATTTTGAAATTACTACGAAACCCATCATTGTCGACGCACCAAAAGGAACAGGAGGCAACTACACCAATAAAGAAGACGTCTTGCTATGCAAAACTTGGTTGGAAGTGTCGAGGGATCCATCCGTTGGAGGTGATCAAAGTAGATATGCTTATTGGAACCGGATGAAGGAACACTTTGATCTACGACGAGAGTGGAATTGACCGCTTCGATCGATCTCTTCGCTCCCGGTGGTCGATAATCAACAAGGATTGTCAAAAGTGGGCGGCCGCACAAAAGGCGGTTGACAAGTTGAACCCAAGTGGCACTAATGATGAAGATAGGGTAAGTGCCATTTCATCTATGTTCATCATGCTTGTTGTTGGTGTTTGTAGTGCTAACTTGTTTTTTTCATGTAGTTCAATATTGCACAAAACTTGTTCAAAGGAGAGGAGAAGAGGACCAAGAAGGGGAAGATCAAGAAAGGAAGGCCATTTACCTTTCCTCATTGCTATGAAGCATTGAAGGATGATGAGAAATGGAAGAAGCGTGATGATATGGATGATTTGGATTTGAGCAACAAACGACCAATTGATTTGGATGATGATGAGGAGGAGGCATCAGGTGATGACGGCAAGAGAAGCCCCACACCAAACTCGGTTTCATACTCGAAGCCAAAACGACCGGATGGGACCAAGAAAGACGCAAAAAAAGAAAAGAAAAGGAGATGATGAGCTCAAAAATGCTATGGAAGCTATTGTGAAGGCAAAAAAAGAAGGCAACGAGGTGAGGAAGATGGCAAGGAGCCAACAACCAAGATACCGCGACCGAGGAGAGAAGGTTGGCGGCCGAGGATAGGAAGGTGGCATTGAAGGAGAGGAAGGTGGGCATGGAGGAGCGATCTAGACTGTTGGATTGGGAGAAGCACTTGTTCTTCTTGGACACATCTATCCTCAATGAGGCGCAAAAGGAGTATCTCAATCTTGCTCGTGAAGAAGTTTTGATCCAAAAAAGAGCCATGATTCGCTCCATGGGTGGCGGTGGCCTTGGCGGCATGGGAGACATGGGTGGCTTCGGAGTTAGCATGGGCGGAATGGGTGCCACGGGTGGCTTTGGAGCTACCATGGAGACCATGGGAGGCATGGGTGGCTTCGGAGCACCTCCGGGCGGCATGGCCGGCATGGGAGGCATGGGTGCACCTCCAGGCGCCATGGGCGGAATGTCTTCCATTGTGCCTCACACATCTTCGCATGAAAACGCCGTTGAAGATCTTGCCAACACTTTCCGAGCTTCACGTGATGAGGATGCGGCGCGCGACAATGAAGAGGAGGAGGAAGAATCGTCTTCGGAGGAGTTGGATGAATCGGAGGAAGACGAGGACAAGGCTTGATTGTTGATATGTTTTTCGTTTGTGTCATGAATTTGGTTTGCATTTTGAACTTGGTTGGATGATGTTGTGGGCATGAATTTGAACTTGTGGGCATGAACTTTTTGTCATCAACTTGTTTGTGTGATTTAAATTATGCCATGTCTTTGTTTTGTGATGTTTGAAATTCATTTTGTGTCCAAAATGCAATATATAGCATGCGCCTGCTTCTCTCGCGCGCTGCATTTTTACGCGCTGGTGAAACTACACGCGCGCGCTGCATTTTAGCGCGGCTGATGAAGCCAGTGCTGCCCGCCGCGTCAAACCAGACGATGGATGCGCTGCAGACTGGTTTTTAACGCGCCACGCGTTGGACGGCTGTTGAAGATGCTCTTAGGTATCAAGCTCATCTCTGTTCAGGTGTTTGTTATCGACGGTGCAATGGCCCGAAATGACAATCCAAGAGATAAATGTACACTCAATCTTTCAACTTGCCGGCTTAATGATGCAAACAAGTGCGGCAAACGGCGATGACACCAGAAGATGAACCCAAAGCGTCATGTCAGGCACCGATGTATAAACGTTCGGAGGATCCAACAAATTAATAGAGTACAGTAATTAGACAGGGATACAGTGCAGCGCCTGGGCACGCAAATGGCACAATGCCAACACTGGAGGACTGGAAATGGCGATCGATCATTCCTTGGGCTTGGGCTGCTTGACTATCATGACCGAGCAGTGCGCGTGGTGGGCGCAGTAGTCGCTCACGCTCCCAAGAAATGCCCTGCAAGAATTGCCCAGGTTCAGACACAATCCATGACCACTAGCTCTGCAGCACGGGGGACTGGAGAATGGAGATAAATAAATCAGTTACCTCTTGATGGCGCCGTAGCCATGGCTGCCGACGACGAGCAAGTCGGCGTGGTGCTTCTCGACGGCGTTGCAGAGCACGTACCTCGGCTCCCCGTCGATCACCTTCACCACTCCCTGCACCTGCGATCGATTCCAGATGTGGCTGTTAAGCAGAGCATGCAGCAATCGGCGTGATCTTGTTACTCGTTTCTGGAATTGGTAGTGGATGTTACCGAGTTGGCGGCGCAGAGGCGGCGAGCCCTGTCGACGACCTCCTCGGCCCTCCTGCGCAGGTCCGCGTCCACGTACCTCACCACGTCCCCGGCGGCGGCTGAAAGTGAAATCGACCGATCCCCAGAAATCAGCGCTCCGGCCGGTTCAGATAAGCAAGAATTAGTTAGGGAGGGGGTCGCGGACGGCACGTACCGGGGCCGCCGAGCGTGACGACGGAGGACACGGCCGGCTTGGCGTGGACGACGACGAGCTCCACCGGCGCCCCGGGGCCGGCCGTCTCCGCCACGTAACGCACGGCCCACTCGAGCGCGCGGTAGCTGTGGTCGCTGTCGTCCACGCCGACCAGCACCACCGTCTTGTTGGTCGTCCCCTCCTCCACCGGACTGGCCTCCGCCGCCGCGGCCGCAGACGCTGCCTCGGTCCCCGCCATCATGAACAAGAGTCAACTATGGGACGACGGACGATTAAAAATGATGAGAGAAGGTTTCTTGGCTCGATCTGATGTGGTTTGCTTGCCGTCCTAGCTTGCAGACCGCGGGCTATTTATGCGAGCTGGAGATGTGAGAAGTAGGCGCACCGACGAAACCGCGGAGGCCAAGTTGCGTGTGGCCGCTGACTGACCGGAGATAATGGATACTGGCGGCACGCTGCCCCGGTTTCCGTTTGGTTTTCTGGCTTTCCACTTCTCGATCGTGATCTTCCCGCTGGACTGGATGGCGACGGCGGCGACAGCGACGGCGCGGGGGCACGGTGACTGTTTCTTTTCCTTCGGTAGCTCAGTGCGTGCCGATTTCTGACGCACTCGAGATGCGTGCTAAGGTAGAACAGAATAGGGAGCGGGGCACTTTATTTTCGCCAATGAACGAATGAACGTTCCTTGGTGAGGCCACCCGAGCGAACGAATGAATGTTCATTGCAGGAGGTTCGTTTAAGGCCAACTGCAAGGCGCGACCCAAACGGACATCCGGTTCGTTCGACTTTCGTCCGTTTGGTGCAGGAAAACGGACATAGCCGTCCATTTGCGGTCGTGTGGGCGCCGGTGCACTGAACGGGTCAGCCGCATCCTAAACGGTCTGCTTGTTTGGATGCGAAAATAAACCCCCAAAACCTCAAATAAAACATTAAAAATAACTTTAAAAATATTAAACACAGGCATCAAAACGTTCACAGTACCCAAGTTCGCACAGTGAAATAAACAAGCTAATTAAAAAACATTAAGAAAGGGTAAAAAGGGTTGTTGCCGCCGCCCTGGCCACTGGCAGGTTTGTGGGTGTGGACGGACTCCTCCATCACCTGCGCATTAGGTCCTCCTACTCGGCGGCCGTCATTGGCTCGGGGGGTGGGGACGGCGACGGCGTAGGGGTGAGGTCACGAACCTGCCAGCGGCCGCGCAACTAGGGCGCGCGACATTCAGCGCGGGCGCCACGGGCTTTGTGGGCGGCCTGCAAAGTAGGACTGCCGCCGGATGTTGTGCTCGTCACGGAGCCACGTATCCCACAGCGGAAAGCCCACGGCGTACCTCCAATCATCGATGAGGTCCGGGGGACGAGGGGACTGGCACGTGATCCGTGGATAGGTGCCAGTTGTTGGGGAGGTGCACGTCGCCCCACGGAAATGGCGTGCGCGTCTCCCAGTAGCGCTAGCACACCTCCGCCTTGACGTATGGTCGCTAGCGAGGTGGGGCGCCACCCGGCGCGATGTGAAACACGGGCGGCGGAGGTGGACGTGGAGGCGGGGTGGAGGGGCGGCGACGGCGACCGGACGACGACCCCTCGTGGTCGTGCCTCGTCTTGCGACCGGGGAACCATCGCCCCACCATTTTCGCCGGCGGAGAGGTGGAGAGCTAGGGTTTGTTTGTCAGGGCTTGGGGAGGCAAGACGGCCAGGAAGTGGAAACTGTGGACTAACCGGCCCACGACTTTCAATTTAAGAAGGACGACGACCGCAAGATGTGTGTATGACAGCCGGGGCCTATCGGGGAATGTTGCATGGGCCACAAAAAATTTCCTACGCTCACCAAGATCAATCTAGGAGATAAACATCTACGAAAGGGGAGATTGCATCTACATACCCTTGCAGATCGCTAAGCGGAGGCGTTAAGAAACGCGATTGATGTAGTCGAATGTCTTCGCGATCCAATCACGATCTGTCCCATGAACTCTCGATCCAAGTGACGAACTGACAACATCTCCGCGTTAAACACACGTACGGCTTGATGATGCCTTCACCTCTCGATCCAGCGAGCGATGGTGAAGTAGTAGCTCGAGTCCTCCGACAGCACGACGGCGTGGCGGCGGCAGTGGTGGTGGAATCTCGGCAGAGCTTCGCTAAGCACTGCAGAGAGGAAGAAGTCTCTTTACTCGTTTTGTAGTACAAGATCACGTGAATAACTCATTAGTCACATTACTTGCAAGCCTATTGTGATGTTGTATTACAGAATGGGCCCTGAGATACCTCTCCGTCATACGGAGTGACAAATCTCAGTCTTGATCCATGCCAACTCAACAGACACCCTCAGAGATACCTGTAGAGGACATTTATAGTCGCCTAGTTACGTTGCGACGTTTGGTACACACAAGATACTCCTCCGGTGTCAGTGTCAGTGAGTTGCATGATTTCATGGTCATAGGAATATATACTTGACATGCAGGAAATGATAGAAATAAACTTGATACGATCATATGCTACGTTCATAATTTGGGTCTTATTCATCGCATCATTCTTCTAATGATGTCATCTCATTATTAAATGACAACTCACGTCTATGACTAGGAAACCATAGCCATCTTTGATCAACAAGCTAGTCTGGTAGAGGCTTACTAGGGACATGTTGTTGTCTATGTATCCGCACATGCATTTGAGTTTCCACTCAATACAATTATAGCATGGATAATAAACGATTATCATGAATAAGAAAATATAATAATAACTATTTTATTATTGCCTCTATGGCATATTTCCAACAGGGTCCACCGCGCGTGCCCATTTAGTTTGGGCGGCGGAGGTAGTTGGGCAGTCGCCACGCATCCCCGTGGAGGACGACCTGCAAGCGCATGCTCGTCCGTTCGGCGTTCGTGTGGACGCAAAACGAGCGCATGTTTGCGCCAGAAATGGGACGGGCTGGAAGCCAAACGGACAAAAATTTGAGGATGCAGCCGCGCGTTAGGCCATGTCATCTTTTCATTTTGGCCCAAACGGACGCAGGCGGATAGAATGGGGCCGTGCGTTGGAGTTGGCCTAAGGGCATCTCCTACCCCTAAAACGGACATGGTGTTTGTCCGTGGACGGATCCGCGAAGAGTAATACATAAGCCGCCGTTCAACTATGTCTGCATAAATTTTAAATAGAATTTAATCAAACAAGACAAATTACATGCAAACCGGGGGCTTTCCATCTAAACTGAAACACACTAATTATATTTTCTACATATTTCATTAAACAAAAGCGATCCGATCTAAACCTGGTCTAAATCAACTGCGGTGACCGTCCTCCAAGTCCTTGTTGTTCCTACATGTGCCCATGTCGAATGGTTGTGTCCATGTTAAATGGAGCAGAAACCCGCAAAGTGAAGGTGCGGCCGCCGCCGAGAAAGAGTAGGGACAGGGAACATGTATCGGCCCACTTGGGACTCGAGGCCCCGCCACCACTACTCCTTGTTGGAGTCCGCGACCTGTCCATCGCAGACTACTGTTATCTAGAAAACTACTATCTTCGTCCCATAATATAAGATCGTTTTGCAAGCTAAGGAGTACTACTTACAATTCCCTCCGTCCCAAAATAAGTGACTCAATTTTATAATATTTTATTTTATGAACAGGCGTAATGATAATTGCTAGAAAAGCTACTTTCTTCACACTATGGGGGTGTTTGTTTCCAGGGACTTTTTTGTGTAGGGACTAGAAAAAGTCCCTCTTAGAGACTTTTTTATCAAATAAGGGGGACTTTTTAGGGACTAAACTAGGCATTTGGGACTAAATGAAGAAGACTCTCAAGGAGAGTCTTTTGGGAACTTTTTGGGACTTTTTCAACAATGCCCCTTCATGCACCCATTGGCCCGCCATGGAGTTGTTAGGGGCAACATGGTCATTTAATAACCTTTAGAAAGGGACTAGGGACTTTTTAGTCTCTAGAAACAAACAGAAAAGGACTTTTAGGAATTATGGACTTTTTAGTTGGGACTAGAAAAAGTTCTATGATTAGAGAACCAAACACCACCTATATACTACTCCCTCTAGTATAAAGTTGTATTAAATTTGAGACACTTATTTTAAGACGGAGAGAGTAATCATTAATTAACTGCAAGATATGTGAATCTCAGTCCCTTGAATCGTAGAGAGGGATCGGGGACAGGGAGCGCAAGGGGAAGAGGTGCAGTAATTGTAGTTCTAGACAACAAAAATAATCATGAAGTTTGGCCGTTTCCAACTCTTTCTTCACCATGCCGTTTCCCAGCTCAAGCTTCCCATCCAACATCAAAGTCCTCATGTTTGAGTACACGCACCCAAATGGGCAATGAAGAAGGCCACGAACTAGAGGATATCTTGTCGCGCCGTCATTGTCTAGCACCACGGCTTGCACCGCCACGCATCCCCATGGGTGCATGGTATCATCCATGCAAAAGGGAAATAATTAAAGCGAGTAGAAGAAGATGGTTCAAGTGCTTCGAAAAGTCACCACTACTAGTGCTACTACTAAATGGAGCGTCCAATTTGAAATCTGCTTTCACATTGTATTGGTTTCAGCAAGATTCCTAGGAAGTATATCTGGCCATCCCTCAGGCCGGGCCGGGCTTCAGGCTTGGCCCGGGCGCCGGGCCTAGAAAATTAAGCCGAAGCCCGGCCTGCACATGTAAAAACCCGTTAGGCCTCGGGCCAGGCCTCTTCGATAAATCACAAAAATAGCAGGCTTGGGACCGGCCCAGTCTTCGGGCTTAAAATCTAGGCCCGAGCCTGGCCCAGGAGCAGCGTCTGGCCAGGCCGGGCTACCCATGGTCAGGTATACTTGAATTAACCTTTTTCTTGATTGCGTTTTGCATTAGTATCCATTATGATTTTACACTAGCACGGAACTGAAAAAAAAAACTAACCAATATATACAATTTTTCTAGAATCAACTACATTTTCATATTGGGTTTACAATATTTTTGTCCGGCTCTCTTGCATTGTTGGAATGTATCTATTCCATTTTTGAACCGATACTATTGTATTTTCTAGGCAGAGTGTAGTAGATTTTTAGGCTAAGCGAATGCCATTTTTGTTAAGTCTGCAACAATCTTTTTTCAGTTGTCTTGTGCAAGCAAGCGCTAATAAAAAACATGAAGCAGTTATTTCATAAGATTTTTACCTAACTTTTTTCTCAATAGCAAAGATTAGTTGTCTTATGCAAGTAAACACTAATACAAAATATTTCATTTTTGAACTGGTACTGCTGTATTTTTTCAACAAAATGTATGATGCTTTACGTGTTATTCATTTGAGTATAAATAGTAATCTAAAACATCTTATATTAATTTACAGAGAGAGTAGGAGAGATAATGAATAGACGTGGAAGCAATTATTCAATGTAATGCCCACGAGCGAATGCTCTAGCTGAGAACGGGATTTTTAATTTTTCGCCACTAGTTACTTTGCCCTTTGACGATTAGCCACTCATTATTTTGTATTTGCTTATTTGCCACTGCTTAGTTTGCAAATTACCAGAGTGTGGGACCCACGTGGAAATCACCAGAGTGCCCCTGCCGATTCGATTCACCCAGGAGATGAGCTCGTCTCCTCCCTCGTTCCCCATCTGTCTCCCGTCTATCACTACTGGTGCTCCACGGAAGACGGCGGCGGTTCGTCCCAGGGATTCCCCGTGGTCCTCGACGGCGGCTCTCTTCTCTCTCTCTCTCTCTCTCTCTCTCTCTCTCTCTCTCTCTCTCTCTCTCAGCCCGCCGTCCGACATGACGCAGGTGCTGCTGCTTGCCGCCGCCGGTCCCGCATGCTCGTGCGCTGTCGTTGCTCTATTTTTCCGCTGCTGCTCTTCTTGCCGGCCCGTACTGCCGTGCCGCTGTTGTTTGTGGCCCTGTGTGTTGCTGCTGCTTAGTGCTTACTCATGGTCAGTGGAAGACGCGGTGGAGGCGCTCGCTGCTGCCCGGCTCCACTTAGGTTCCGTCGTGTTTAGCCTTCGCATGGACCTGGGCGCTGCTGTCTTTGCTGCTGCTCTCCGTTGTTGCCCATCAGCTAGCTGGCGCTGGCCTTGTCCGCTGCTCGTAGAGGAGCGTCGACGTCTACTGCCGTGCTTACAAGGGATGGGATTGAGTTCTTCGCGTGCGTCTGAGTTCATGCCAAATAGGCACATAAGGGTATACTTGTCCACTGCATTGTGCAGGTAATATGTATATCATTTGGAATTATTGTTTTTGTGTTGAAAAGTGGCAAAAAAATAAATGGCAAACAAAAAGAGTGGCAAAAGATCAATTACAACCTAAGCAGTGGCAAATTGTCAAAGTCCAAAGTAAGTAGTGGCTGAAAATCAAATCGCCCGCTGAGAACGCATTTGATCCACAAAGCAGATCCACTAGAAACTTAAAGAAGACGTAAAATGGGCAACAAAATAGAAGGATGATTGAATGGTCCCCCCATCATGTATGGCATCGATGGTATTCTTTCTGTTTTATGAAAAAAGTTTCCGTCCCGTTTTATATATAAAGCAATGATCAACAACATTCGATATAAGTGCACACCCTCACAATCAGTGGCGGAGCCAAGATTCGAGTATAGGGGGAGACCGAGTACGTATATTGATTTAATCTCGTTGGTAATTATTCGTCACTCCTATTAAAATTGTCGATCGTTGGGGGGGGGGGGGCAGGCCCCTGCTCGTCCCCCCTAGCTCCGCCCCTGCTCACAACACACGCACACACGCACCCAAGGCAGGATTCATAAGCGTTCAGCGCAGCAACACCAACCCAAGCACTACATATGACGAACCGTGGGCTTCAAGGCGGCGCCTTCATGAAGGAAACGACACTAGAGCGTCGTCACCGTCTGATCCGAGGATCAGAGTTTCTCCTAGAGCACCACGACGGACAATGAGAGCCACGGCGACGCTTTCAAGAAGGGAACGAGTTTCACCGCCGCCGGTCCGTCCGAAGATAGAGCAGGTTTTCACCCCGACCACCACTCACCGCCACCGAACGCCACACCCCGGCTACCACGCCGCCCACACGGTCGTGGCAACCGGGCAGCACCAAGCCACGGGCTTTACCCATGAGCACCGCAGAACCACCACCAGGGCCGCCGCCCTGGCATCAAAGACCTTGACACCACCTCACCCGAGATCCGCCGCTACCCCAACCAAAGCACATGGACGACCCCCAGTGACGAGACCCAATAGGCCGGCCAAACTTGGCCTTCATCGACCCGTTCTGCGGCACCGGGCGCGAGACGAGCTCGGTCCTGCTGTCGGGCGCGAGACGAGCATGGTCCTGCTGTCGGGCGCGAGACGAGCTCGGTCCTGCTGCCGGGTGCGAGACGAGATCAGTCCTGCTGCCGGGCGCGAGACGAGCTCGGTTCTGCTGCCAGGTGCGAGACAAGTGATGGACCGCAGCGGGGGAGGGCCAGCCCTTTGACGAAGATAGCGGCCGGACGCCGCGAAGATGGCTCGAAGGTCGAACCAGGCCGCCTACAAACGAACGGACGCCAGAAATCCAGCCGTCGCCGCATGCAACCCGCCGAGCCGCCGTGGTGTCACGCGACGAATGGAAGCCTCCACCAGAGGGCTGAGCCGCCTCGTCGCCACCGCCCACAGCCGGAGCAGCAGCCACGCCGGGCCAGTGCCCCAACCCGCGCCGCCACCACCGCCACCAAGCCGATGTTGCGCCGGTCTCCTTGCTGGCAGCAGCCGCCGCCCGATGCCTAGGGCCGTCGGGTCGCGCCGCCCGCAGCCCTCGCCGCAGGAGCCCCGTCGCGCCAGATCCGCTGCCACAGCTGGGCCCCACGCGACCACCACTAGTCGCGACATCGGCCACGCGGCCCCCACCCAGCGCCATCAGCACGCCAGGCGACGTCGCGCCGCGGCGCCTGGCACCCGCGCCGTGCCCGCAGCAAAAGAGAAGGGCCCGCGCCACTCATCTGTATGCGGGGGAACCAAAAGACCTCGCCGCCGCCGGCCCGGGCGAGCTTTGCCCGGCCTAGCCCTCTGACGGCGGCAGGGAGGAGGAGGGAGGAGGGAGAACTCGGGGGCGGCCGCACCGGAAGCCCTCCCCGCCACCGCGCGGGGGCGGCGCGGGAGGGAGAGGCTAGGTCGGGAGGGAGAGGACCTTCATGGGTGGAGCAGTTCATTCTTTCCATTTTCATTGCACATTAGCTCTGTTGTGAGTCGAATTGTATAAAAACAATGCGAATGTTTACAAAAACAAGCATATATAATGTGAAAATGTATTTCAACGATGAATTTGACATACTGGTTTATTGTTGCAGATGTTAATAACTTTTTTCTATCAATTTGATCAAAAGTTTACACAGCTTGACTGGTAATATGCAGAGAAAATAAGAAAGGGAGTACTACAAAGTACAAACGTTGGAGTAATAATTAAGTAGGGATACATTCAACCGCAAAACAAACAAACAAAAAAGTTGGGATACATTTGTAGGCACGAAAATGGCCCAATCCCAACACTGGAACTGGGCACCATCGATCGAACACCGGGAATGGCAATCAGTTCTTGGGCTTGGGCTGCTTCACTATCATCACAGAGCAGTGCGCATGGTGGGCGCAGTAGTCGCTCACGCTCCCGAGCAATGCCCTGCGAGAAAGAGGAGTTCAGACAAAAAGTCCATCACCATTAGGTTCGGTCTCGCGGTGAAAGCGCACACTGCAGGAGAAAATCAAGAACCTCTTGATGGCGCCGTAGCCGTGACTGCCGACGACGAGCAGATCGGCGTGGTGCTTCTCGACGGCGTTGCACAGGACGTGCCGCGGCTCCCCGTCGACCACCTCCACCACGCCCTGCACCTGCGGTTTCGGACAAGCAGCAACAGGTTACAGATATCCAATGTGTGATCGTCTGTATGTCTGTCCATGGGGCAATGCGACGAGCGACGAGCGGAGTTGTTGTTGGTCGCGGATGTTACCGAGTTGGCGACGCAGAGGCGGCGCGCCCTGTCCACGACGCCGTCGGCCTTCTTGCGCAGGTCCGCCTCCACTAACCTCACCACGTCGCCGGACACGCCTGAAACGGATCCACAGAGAATTCAGTCAGAGCTCGCTCCGACTCCGGACGACAAAACGATGAAGCATTAAAGAAGAGGAGGTTAACTAACAACGCACCGGGGCCGCCCATGGTGACCACGGGGGAAGGGGACGGCTTGGCGTGGACGACGACGAGCTCCACCGCCCGGGCGCCGGGCACGCCGGCCGTCGCCGCCACGTGGCGCACGGCCCACTCGAGCGCGCGGTAGCTGTGGTCGCTGTCGTCCACGGCGACCAGCACCACCGTCTTGCTCCTCCCCTCCTCCGCCGGAGCCGCCGCAGACGCCACCGCCTTGGTCTCCGCCATCATGTAACAATCGAAGGACGCGAGGACTGAAACTGATTAGAGAAGGTTTCTTGGTTGAAGTGGTTATAGCTCAATGCCGCGGGCTAGGCCTATATATAGCTCACTTGTCAATCGGCATTGGAGGTGTGAGAGTGGCACGTACGGTGGCGAAACCGGAGGCGCGGTTGCGTGTGGCCGGTTACCGGCGGGAGGTGATGACGGCAGGGCTCCCCCGGTTTCAGTTCAGTTCTGTTGCTTTTCACTTCGCACGCATCATCTGCCCGCTTGGATGGGGACGGCGACGGCAGCGACGGTTCGGGGGCATGGCATGGGTGCGGTCGTTTATTTTTCCGTCGATGCGTGCTGATTTCAGATGCACTCGAGATGCGTGTTGCGATTTGGGATAGAAGAGAATTTGAGAGCGGCACCTTCGTCTTGTGAGAAGAAGAGGAGTATTTTGTTTTGGCGGGTTGAGAAGATTTTTGGTTTTCTTATATCCCAAGTAATCGAAGAATTGCTTTATGTCTAAGTTTCCCGCTGAAAAGTGTAATTTTAGTGTACTCTTTCTTTTGCAGGGAATTTATTAGTGTACTCTTTTACAATCGTAGAAAATAACAACTTCATCGAAAATGAAATTGTAATTTTCTAAATTGCGTAGATATAAGCTTCATGAAGAGAAACCAATCTTTCGGGGAACGAGCCTGTCTGGTTTGTCCTTCGTAGTTCTCCTTCATAGACGGAGCTCCGTTGTCTGGTTGCAAATGACTGAGTTCTCGTGCGCATCTTCATACCACTTCAGATGGCCTCTACAGTGCGGTGCGGGTTGAGTTGACTATCGGCTACGGCGAAGATGGAGTCGTTTGCTTAGGATTTAAGGATGCCGATGATGCTTTATAACGGAGGAGTGATGACGATGACGCCTGCATGCTGTCTCAACGAGGCCTGGTGTGCGTGGGGTATCTTGTGTGTGTTGCTTAGCGGTTGTGATGGTTTAGCCTGGTTTTCCATAATAAACTAGACAATTTGGTTTTCGCTCGGGTTTTCCTAATTAACTGAGCAACTCTTTTCTTCTTAATGAATGTAGAAATCCTGCCACTTCAGGAAAAATAATTGTTGGCGTTGACGAGATTGAAAGCCAATTTCTCCCTGCTCTTCAACCCGGTAGTTGATGTTCGCTCTGAAATGGTTATTAAGGCTTCCAAACTATTGGTGCAATCAAGTGCTCCGAGAGTTTTGAAGACTGTTGGACGAAAACAGCGAGGGGCTAATATGTTTGCTAGTGCACACAACCAGTCCCTAGAGTTCAGAGGAGCTTTCTATAAACTTAAAAGACTATTATCTATGAAGCAAATAAGAACGCTAAGGCAATCGAGGAGATTGCCATCGAAGTGATTGCGTGTCGGAGATGACTCCCAAAAAATGTTGCTGAGTCGAAGCAATTGGTACGCGAGGCATCCGAGAGAAAATGACTACAACAAAGAAGAATGAAGACGAAGTGAAGATGTGCATTTTCTTCATAGTCTTATTTTCTTCTATTGAGTCATAGGACCACTGTACTTTTAAGAGGGGATCGATGTTTCAAGCCTTTGGTCTTTATGATGCTTAACCTAAAAATATCCAAGTGAGTTGAGAGAAATCTCTTCGTGCGAAAAGTAATTACTTGCCAACCAGAGATGATATTCTTCTCAGTTGCGAGAGAATTGCTCTAGTAGAGGAGTCAACTTTACTTGTTCCTCAAGTAAAGTTGAAAGGTGCGTTTGAAATATGACCGTTGGAAACATGTCGGTTTGACCATTGACTGGCCTCGAGGCCCCAAATAGTCATGTCACCCTCGGGATTGCTCCAGCTATAATAGTCATCCCCCACCTGCCGTTATAGGTGGTGTTTGGTTCTCTAGTCCTAGGACTTTTTCTAGTCCCAACTAAAAAGTCCCTAGTCCCTAAGAAGTTCCTCCTTGTTTCTTTCCAAAGACTAAAAAGTCCCTAGTCCCTTCCTAGAGGTTATAAATGACCATGTTGCCTTTAGTATATAGAAAAATAACAATCAAACAACACCATGGGGTGGCGGGCCAATGGATGCATGGAGGGGCATTGTTGGAAAAGTCCCAAAAAGTCCCAAAAAGACTCTCCTTGAGAGTCTTCTTCATTTAGTCCCAAATACCTAGTTTAGTCCCTAAAAAGTCCCTCCCATTTGGTAGAAAAGTCTCTAAAAGGGACTTTTTCTAGTCCCTACACAAAAAAGTCCCTGGAAGCAAACACCTCCATAGTCCGCTACTCGGTTTGATTTGTCAAGAAGGTTGTTTGAGCACCCCTATTAGAAACATTTGAGTAAATCCATCGAGAGAAAAGCCCAGAGCCCGAAGCCTAGATAGTGGTTTAGCTCATGTGCTCACGTTGTGTTGGTTTCAGCAAGATTCCTCTGAAATAACATTTTTCTTGATTGCATTTTGCATTAATATCTATTGTATTTTTACACTAATGTTGATTTTAAAAAAACTACACCAATGTGTACAATTTTTCTGGAATCAACAACATTTTCATATGGGGTTTATGGTATTTTTGTCCACTCTCTTGCATTGTTGGAATGTGTCTATTCCATTTTTCAACTGATACTGTTGTATTTTCCCGACAGAGTGTAGTGGATTTTTAGGCTAAGTGAATACCATTTTTGTTAAGTCTACAACAATCATTTTTTAGTTGTCTTATGCAAGTAAACACTAATAAAAGCATGAAGCAGTTATTTAACAAGATCTTTAGCCTAAGTTTATTTTCAACATAAATATAGTTGTCTTATGCAAGTAAACACTAATATGAAATATTTCATTTTTGAACGGATAGTACTGTTTTTCAACAGAATGAGTGACGGAACTTTACGTGTTATTTATTTAAGTATAAATAATAGGAGAGATAACGAACAGACGTCGATGCAATTATTCAATGTAGTGCCGACGAGCGACTGCGCTAGCTGACAACACGTTAGACGCAAAAAGCAGATCCACTAGAAACTAAAAGATTGCATAAAATGGAACAAAGGAGAGGGATCATTGAATAGCAAGTCTCTGGAAGAAGGGCAAATTGATGATGATATCGGATCGGAGGATGAACACTGAAAGCATCATCTATGGCTTTCGGTTTTATTTACTTAGCATTTTTTGGCGAGTAATTTACTTTGCATATTATCTTTGTCGTAAGTCAAACAATATAAAGCCTGACTAAGTTTGTAGAAAGCAATACAGATGTTTACAAAAGCAAGTCTATTTAATGTGAAAATGTATTTCGATGGCGAATTTAATGTGCTGATTGGGTATTGTAGATGTTAATTTATTAATATAAATTTAATCAAAGTTTACAAAGCTTGACTGCTAATATTATGCAGAGTGAATAAAAGAGAGTACAAACTCGTTGGAGCAGAGATAATTAAGCAGGGATACATTGTGTAGGCACGCAAATAGCACAATCCCAACACTGGAACTGGGCAGGATCGATCCAACACCGGAAATGGCGGTCAGTTCTTGGACCCGGGCTGCTTGACAATCACCACAGAGCAGTCGGCGTGGTGTGCGCAGTAGTCGCTCACGCTCCCAAGCAATGCCCTGCAAGAAAAGAGGAGTTGAGACAAGAGACAGTCACCATTAGTTTCAGTCTCGCGGTGAACGCGTACCTCCTGATGGCGCCGTAGCCCTGGCTGCCGACGACGAGCAGATCGGCGCGGTGCTTCTCGACGGCGTCGCACAGGACGTGCTTCGGCTCCCCGTCGACCACGTCCACCACAGCCTCCACCTGCGGTTTCGAATAAGCAAGCGGCACGAGTTACGTACAGCCATGCAATGTGTGATCGTCTCTGTTACTGACTCTTATATCTGTCCATGGAGCAATGTTATGTTACCGAGTTGGCGGCGCAGAGGCTGCGCGCCTTGCCGACGACGCCCTCGGCCTTCTTGCGTAGGTCCTCCTCCACTAACCCCACCACGTCGCCGGGCACGCCTGAAACGAATCCCCAGAATTCAGTCGACAGAGCTTTGCTCCAGTCCGGGTCCAGACCAGAGGACGAAACGATGAAGCATTAAAGAGGAGGCTAACGCACCGGGGCCGCCCATGTTGACGGCGAGGGAAGTGGGCGGCTTGGCGTGGAGGACAACGAGCTCCACCGCTCCGGCGCCGGCCATGCCGGCCGTCGCCGCCACGTGCCGCACGGCCCACTCGAGCGCGCGGTAGCTTGCGTCGCTGTCGTCCACGGCAACCAGCACCACCGTCTTGCTCCTCCCCTCCTCCACCTCCACCGCAGCGGCCACCGTCTTGCTCCTCCCCTCCACCGGACTCGTCTCGACCGCAGCAGCCACCGTATTGCCCCTCCCCACCTCCACCTCCACCGTGCTCGCCTCCACCGGCACCGCAGCAGCCACCGTCCTGCTCCTCCCCACCTCCACCGGACTCGCCTCCACCGGCACCGCAGCAGCCACCGCCTTGGTCTCCGCCATCATATGACAATCGAACGTTGCGAGGATTAAAACTGACTAGAGGAGGTTTCTTGGTTTGAAGTGGTTTGCAGATGTAGCTCAAGGCCGCGGGCAGGCCTATATATAGCTTACTCGTCAGTCGGCATTGTGGGTGTGCGAGTGGCACGTACGACGGTGAAGCCGGAGGCGCGGCTGCGTGTGGCCGGTTACCGGCGAGAGCTGCCAGGGCTGCCCGTTCAGCTTTGTTGCTTTTCAATTCTCATTATTGCCCGCTGGATGTCGACGGCGACCGCAGCGACGGATCGGGGCATGGTGGTCGTTTCTTTTCCGTTGGTGCGTGTTGATTTGTGATGCACTCGAGATGCATGTTGAGGTGGAAGATAATCTGAGAGCGGCGCTTTCGTCTTTTGAGAAGAAGATAATCTAGGACCGCAATATCTTTCCTGGGAACGTTTTCTCAGCAAACGCTCGAATCGTCATGGCAACTTTTATGAGATTTGCCACATGTAACCTAGAAAAATGCCAGTAACTTTTTTTAATGTCGTCCGCGTGATCCAGATCCAATGGTTATGGGGACGTTCCCTGGGACCTCAACGTTCCCTGTTATCATTTTCTAAAAATTGTTTTATGTTTAAAGCATCTTCGATAGATGATGCAAATTTGAAGATGTAAAACAGAATATGTAAAATATAGCTCCAAAAATGCATTTTACTCCCTCCGTTCTTAAATATTTATCTTTTTAGAGATTTCAAATAGATTACCACATACGGATGTATATGGACATATTTTAGAGTGTAGATTCACTCATTTTGTTCCATATGTAGTCACCTGTTGAAATCTCTAGAAAGACAATATTTAGGAACGGAGAAAGTACATCTCAAAAAAAATGGCAACTCCAACTGATGATGTAAATTGGTGATGTAAAAGTGCAACTCTAATAGATGATGCAAATGGAGATGTAAAACGAGTCGGCATGAGCGCTGGCGGCCGAGCGCCGAGAGCCGGGAGCAGCGCAGGTGGAGCAAGCGGTGGCAACTGGTGTGTCGGCGGCCGAGCGCCGAGAGCCGGGAGCAGCGCAGGTGGAGCAAGCGGTGGCAACTGGTGTGTCGGCGGCCGAGCGCCGAGAGCCGGGAGCAGCGCACGTGGAGCAAGCGGTGGCAACTGGTGTGTCGGCGACCGAGCGCCGAGAGCCGGGAGCAGCGCACGTGGAGCAAGCGGTGGCAACTGGTGTGTCGGCGACTGAGCGCCGAGAGCCGGGAGCAGTGCAGGTGGAGCAAGCGGTGGCAACTGGTGTGCCGGCGGCCGAGCGCTGAGAGCCGGGAGGTCGAATGCGGCGACGGGAGCTCGAATGGTCGCTGGCGAATTAATCACGACGGGACGGCGTGGCGACGGCCGTGCGACGCGAGAAGGTCGAGTCTGGCAGCAGAAAAGCTGTAGCGGCGCTGCGGCGGGTGTGCGGCTCGAATCTGGTAACGGCGGGGCGGCGGGGGGAGCTCAAATCATACGGTGGCGCAGCGGCGATTCGGCAGTGGAGAAGCGACCAATTCAGACGATTTGGAGGCGGGCATCGGGGGAGCGGCGGCGGAACTGGAGGCGGGGGCGGTGGAGCGACCGAATCTGGCAGTGGGGCGGCAGCCGCGGCGGCGACCAACCGGGACGGGGCAAAACCAGGGCGGCGGCATGGCAGAGGCGGTATGGTGGCGGAGGCGGGATTGGGGACAGTGGTCGCGCCGACGAAGGCCCGGGCGGGGTTGGCGGTTGCGACGGAGGAGGCGGCAGGGTCAGCCATAGCCACATTTTCTCGAGGTGGAGATGCAAATTTGCATCTTTGAGGTGTTGTATTTTACATCTTCATAACGCGGAGATGTTTTTTTTTGCATTTGCATCATCAGTTGGAGAGGGAGTTTTAAAAGTTGGTTATTTTTGCATCTATATCATCTACTGGAGATTCTCATAAGTCTTTTGCACAAAAGTGTAATTTTATTGTACTCTTTAGCGTATTTTAAGGAAAAAAAACTACTTTGTTAGGTATCCCAAAGGACATGTATATTAGCAGACCAAATAGCCTCACCCGTTTCTCGAGCCATGTTTCACAAATTTGTTGACGCCGACGAGATTGAAAGCCAATTTCTCCCATGCTCTTCAACCTGGTAGTTGATGTTCTCTCTAAAATGGTTATTAACGCTTCCCAACATAATTTGTTTAGAGGGTTGTGCTCTAGTTTAATTTCTTGAGTTGTCTGCATTCTAAAATGGTCATTAACGCTTCCCAACATAATTTGTTTAGAGGGTTGTGCTCTAGTTTAATTTCTTGAGTTGTCATCTGCATTCAGTACGCAGAATTACTGTCCGTTTTTGTAGAAGATGGTCTAGACACAGCCAAGAATATGAAGACTACCGGGGAAATGTCAGGTGCTCCATTCTTAGGGTACTTCCTATGCTCCAAATCTAAAACATCAATTTTATAGGTCTTAAAAATTCTGAAAAAAAAATTGAATGTTAGAAAGAAATGTGACTGCACCTCCTAAAAATTTCAGGTCCAAACTCGAAATGTACATTGAGAAACAAAAAAGACAAATTCAGATATAAATAGTGTCAAATGTTGCTTTTGTCTTTTTATGACACTATTCATGCTAGATTTGACTTTTTTGTTTCTCAAATGTGCATTTAGAGTTTGGACCTGAAATTTTTAGGAGTTATAGTCACATTCCTTGTAAACATGCATATTTTTCCAGAATTTATTGAAATATTTAAAATTTATTTATTTGAAGTTGGAGCATAGGGAGCACCCCAAGGATGGGAGTACTAGATATTTCCCCAAAGACTACCCTAGTTTGTTTTGAGAATGTTTCTGGTATGATGAGCTCATTACTCTGGGTACTAGTGAAGAGAGAATAGCTCTACACACCAAGATTTTTGGGTGCTCTCTAAATGTGCTTCCCATTAAATATTTAGTAGGTCCCATACACTTTGATAAGCTTGGAAGGGAGGATATTCAACCCATTATAGATAAGATTCTTAAAACATGGCTGGTTAAAGAGGGAAGCTCATGTCTTATTCAACTAGGCTTACCTTCACTAAATCTTGTCTTGTTAGTATACCTGTTTATCTTCTATCTTTCTTTAAGTTCCCTATAAATGGGCATTAGACATGATCTATACCCAACTAGCTCATTGTCTCTGGAGTGACTATGAGGGTAATAGAAAATTGTGTTTAGCACCCGGTCTGTATGGCTAAGAGAGACATGGTGGACTAGAGATTCCTAATCTCAGGGATGTCAATTTATGCTTGTTAGGCAACTGAGTCAAAAGATACATGCATTGCTGATGAGGGCTAGATTTGGAAGAGAATCGTAGATGAAAAATACCTTAAATCTATCCCAAATATCTTTGCCAGTAGATGCTCAAACCCATCAAAATTCTGGCATGGTGTCTGATGGGTCGATAAAGCTCTCAAACTTGGGTATAGATAGGTAGTTGGTAATGGGAAAAAAGATAGATTTTTGGAGGATACCTGGCTTCGTACCTCTCCCCCGTTTGTTCGATTCTGGACCCTCTGCTCTATATGCCATCATCGTTGTGCTATTGTAGCTGAGTTCTAGGATAGCAGTAGCAGTAAGCTTACTTTTTGGAGATTTCTCAAGGGAGGACCCTTTTGGCTCTCGGGTGCATATGCTCCCTGATGAACAGTAAATTCAAAGTAAATAATAAATAAATTTAAAGATTCGGATATTTTTTTTGTAGATGTTCTTATTGGTGTAACAAACATGACAATTTTCTTGCGAAGCAGGATAGAAATGCTTCGGCGATGACAAATTTCTTAATGAATTGATTAGCTTTTTTAAAATCTCACAAGGCTTTATTATGGCGACTGGATGTATTACATCCAATGGCCGATAAAGCCTTGCGAGATTCTAAAAAAGAGGTAATCAATTAATTGATTAGCTAAAGAAAGTAAAACATATTAAAGAAAAAACTAGCCCATATCCATGGGCCATGGCATGGCTGCTCCACCCATGGGCCGACAGGGGCATAGATGTGGCGGCATCGTAGTAACGCTCAAAGCCTAAGACAGAAAAATATCACTTTTGAGAAAGCAAACATAATTTGCATGGCTATCATGGATAATTGGGAAAAGAATCACGAACAGAGGCTGCAGTATGTGTATAGTTATTTTCACTATTTCCCTCACTTTCGATGGTTTGCTACAATGTATCGATGGAAACATACCTAAAGCATGCAAGTGGGCAAGAAAGGCCTCTGCTTGTGGAGATGTCACTAGCCGGCCTCTGCCTTCTCTGAGAGCAACAAGCGAGCAAAGGCCCGAGCGAGCGTAAAAAAGCTTCAACGAGTGCACGTGGTGGCTCCGACAGTGGGGATGGACATGAGGGTTTGCACATATTTTTGTTTTGCTTACCTTCATTAATCTATTTCACTTAATCTATTCCAATCTATACAATGATACTTCGATTTAAGATAAGGTCTGCTCTACAAAAAAGGATGCACATCGATATTGTGATCTCATTTTGGCGATTGGCTCCTAGTTTCATTGACTTTTAATATTTAAATCTTTAATTCCATTTATGTTTGAAGCTTTTTAGACGCATTTTGTCAAATTCATAGCGCACGGTCCACCATTTAAAATTTCTTCGGCCACCAGCTTCGTCTTGTTATTCCACACAACACTATGTTTTAAGTTTTCTATTTCGACGTTCATAGACGAATACATCTACATATATCTACTGTATTGTGGATTATTGTAACATGTACACCGTGTGATTGTTAACAAAATCGGACCAAAATTGTGCAATCAAACATAGCAACGGCCAACTTAAATCCAGAAACACAGGGAGCGACTAGTTGAGGTTAACCCCCGGCTGGGTGTCCCAGCAAACACTTTCTTAGGCGTAGAAGCACTCCAAATGCTCCACATGGTGCACCCTAGCGCGTCACCAGGTGTTGTGCGTTGGATGCTTTCCGCATCACGACAAGTTTTCAATTTTCTTTTTTTTTCATGTTTTTTTTACTTTTCCACTCTATTTATTTGATTTTTGAAAGTGTGAAGCACCAGTGTGCTTCTGCGTGAAGCACAATACGCCTGCAAGTGGCACCAGCGCATTAGTGCTTCATCCCCCGCTATAAGCATAGTTGCGCTTCCCCGGGAAGCACAATTTAGTGCACCCTAGAAACACATATTTGCTCGAAATAAAAAGTTGGTCAAAACATATCAACATGTAATAAACTTTTGAAGATCTCAACGTGAAAAGTTGGTCGAATGATTTGTGATTTGAACGCACGGTTCAGGAGGTAAATCATTTAAAAATAATAATCTAGAAAAAAACCACAAATAATCAACCTCTCATCCTCACGCGTGGATGAGAAAACCATCAAAAGTCTTTGGTTGCGACATGTGATGCACATACACTACACCACTTGCCACCATCAAAGGAGATGTCATAACCTTTACAAGGGGTGTCCATTAACTATTGGTTTCACGAAACAGAGGCAATCAAGCACTACTCGCACATTGATGCCCATGTTGTTGGGGAACGTAGTATTTCAAAAAAATTCCTACGACCACACAAGATCTATCTAGGAGAAGCATAGCAACGAGCGAGGAGAGTGTGTCCACGTACCCTTGTAGATCGAAAGCGGAAGCGTTTAGTAACGCGGTTGATGTAGTCGAACGTCTTCGTGATCCAACCGATCAAGTACCGAACGCACGGCACCTCCGCGATCTGCACACGTTCAGCTCGGTGACGTCCCTCAAACTCTAGATCCAGCTGAGGCCGAGGGAGAGTTTCGCCAGCACGACGGCGTGGTGACGGTGATGATGAAGTTACCGACGCAGGGCTTCGCCTAAGCACTACGATAATATGATCGAGATGGAAAACTGTGGAGGGGGGCACCGCACACGGCTGAAGATCAACTTGTGTGTCTATGGGGTGCCCCCCTCCCCCGTATATAAAGGAGGGGAGGAGGAGGCCGGCCGGCCACAAGGGGCGCGCCCAAGGGGGGATCCTACTCCAAGTAGGAATATGTTCCCCCCTTTCCTAGTCCAACTAGGAGAAGAAGGAAGGAGAGGGAGAGGGAGAGGGAAAGAGGGGCCGCGCCCCCCTCCCCTTGTCCTTTTTGGACTCCCCTTGGGGGGGGGCACCACCTCTTGGTTGCGGCCCTCTCTCTCCCCTAAGGCCCACTAAAGCCCATAACTTCCCGGGGGGTTGATACGTCTCCAATGTATCTATAATTTTTTATTGTTCCATGGTATTACATTATCTGTTTTGGATGTTTACGTGCTTTATTAAACACTTTTATATTATTTTTGAGACTAACCTATTAACCCAGAGCCCAATGCCAGTTTCTGTTTTTTCCCTTGTTTCAGTGTTCCGCAGAAAAGGAATATCAAACGGAGTCCAAACGGAATGAAACCTTCGGGAGCGTGATCTTTGAAACGAACGTGATCCAGGAGACTTGGAGTTGAAGTCAAGGAAGCTTCGAGGTGGCCACGAGGCAGGGAGGCGCGCCTGCCCCCTGGGCGCGCCTCCCACCCTCGTGGGCCCCTCGTGGCTCCCCTGACTGACTTCTTTTGCCTATATATGTCCATATACCCTAAAAACATCGAGGAGCAGAATAGATCGGGAGTTCCGCCGCCAGAAGCCTTCGTAGCCACCGAAAACCAATCTAGACCCGTTCCGGCACCCTGCCGGAGGGGGGAATCCCTCTCCGGTGGCCATCTTCATCATCCCGGTGCTCTCCATGACGAGGAGGGAGTAGTTCTCCCTCGGGGCTAAGGGTATGTACCAGTAGCTATGTGTTTGATCTCTCTCTCTCTCTCGTGTTCTTGAGGTGGTACGATCTTGATGTATCGCGAGCTTTGCTATTATAGTTGGACCTTATGATGTTTCTCCCCCTCTACTCTCTTGTGATGAATTGAATTTTCCCTTTGAAGTTATCTTATCGGATTGAGTCTTTAAGGATTTGAGAACACTTGATGTATGTCTTGCACGTGCTTATCTGTGGTGACAATGGGATATCATGTGATTGATACGTCTCCAACGTATCTATAATTTCTGATTGATCCATGCTATTATATTATCAACCTTGGATGTTTTATATGCATTTATATGCTATTTTATATGATTTTTGGGACTAGCCTATTAACCCAGAGCCCGGTGCCAGTTTCTGTTTTTACCTTGTTTTAGGGTTTCGAAGAAAAGGAAAATCAAACGGAGTCCAATTGACCTGAAACTTCACGGAACTCATTTTTTAAAGGAAAGAAGCCCAGAAGACTTGAAGTGCACGTAAGGGAAGCTTCGAGGAGGCCACGAGGTAGGGGGGCGCGCCCTCCACCCTCGTGGGCCCCTCGTGAAGGAAATATGCCCTAGAGGCAATAATAAAGTTATTATTTATTTCCTTATATCATGATAAATGTTTATTATTCATGCTAGAACTGTATTAACCGGAAACATAATACATGTGTGAATACATAGACAAACAGAGTGTCACTAGTATGCCTCTACCTGACTAGCTCGTTGATCGAAGATGGTTATGTTTCCTAACCATAGACATGAGTTTTCATTTGATTAATAGGATCACATCATTAGGAGAATGATGTGATTGACTTGACCCATTCCGTTAGCTTAGCACTTGATCGTTTAGTTTGTTGCTATTGCTTTCTTCATGACTTATACATGTTCCTATGACTATGAGATTATGCAACTCCCGTTTACCGGAGGAACACTTTGTGTGCTACCAAATGTCACAACGTAACTGGGTGATTATAAAGGTGCTCTACAGGTGTCTCCGAAGGTACTTGTTGGTTTGGCGTATTTCGAGATTAGGATTTGTCACTCTGATTGTCGGAGAGGTATCTCTGGGCCCTCTCGGTAATACACATCACCTAAGCCTTGCAAGCATTGCAACTAATGAGTTAGTTGCGAGATGATGTATTACGGAACGAGTAAAGAGACTTGCCAGTAACGAGATTGAACTAGGTATTGAGATGCCGACGATCGAATCTCGGGCAAGTAACATACCGATGACAAAGGGAACAACGTATGTTGTTATGCGGTCTGACCGATAAAGATCTTCGTAGAATATGTAGGAGCCAATATGAGCATCCAGGTTCCGCTATTAGTTATTGACCTTAGACGTGTCTCGGTCATGTCTACATAGTTCTCAAACCCGTAGGGTTCGCACGCTTAACGCTACGATAACAGTTATATTATGAGTTTATATGTTTTGATGTACCGAAGGAGTTTGGAGTCCCGGATGAGATCAGGGACATGACGAGGAGTTTCGAAATGGTCGAGATGTAAAGATCGATATATTGGACGACTATATTCGGACTTCGGAATGGTTCCGGGGGTTATCGGATATATACCGGAGTACCGGGGGGTTACCGGAACCGGGGGGTTATTGGGCCTCATGGGCCCAAAGTAGTGGAAGAGGAGAGGCAGCAGGAGGTGGCGCGCAGCCCCCTTGCCCCAATCCGAATTGGGAAAGGGAAGGGGGCGCGGCCCCCCTTCTCCTTCCTTCTCTCCACCTCCTCCTTCCCCCTTCTCCTAGTTGGAATAGGAAAGGGGGGGAAACCTACTTGGAGTAGGATTGCCCCCCTTGGGCGCGCCTCCTCCTCTTGGTCGGCCCCCTCCTCCTCCACTCCTTTATATACGTGGCCAGGGGCACCCCATAGACACAACAATTGATCTCTTGATCTCTTAGCTGTGTGCGGTGCCCCCTTCCACCATAATCCACCTCGATCATATCGTAGCGGTGCTTAGGCGAAGCCCTGCGACGGTAGAACATCATCATCGTCACCACGCCGTCGTGCTGACAGAACTCTCCTGTGAAGCTCTACTCGATTGGAGTTCGCGGGACGTCATCGAGTTGAACGTGTGCTGAACTCGGAGGTGTCGTGCGTTCGGTACTTGGATCGGTTGGATCGTGAAGACGTACGACTACATCAACCGCGTTGTGCTAACGCTTCCGCTTTCGGTCTACGAGGGTACGTAGACAACACTCTCCCCTCTCGTTGCTATGCATCACCATGATCTTGCGTGTGCGTAGGAATTTTTTTGAAATTACTACGTTCCCCAACAGTGGCATCCGAGCCAGGTTTTATGCGTTGATGTTACATGCACGAGTATAACACAAGTGAGTTGTGGGCGATATAAGTCATACTTTGGTTTGGCGGTATTGTCGGATGAAGCGGCCCGGACCGACATTACACGTACGCTTACGCGAGACTGGTTCTACCGACGTGCTTTGCACACAGGTGGCTGGCGGGTGTCAGTTTCTCCAACTTTAGTTGAACCAAGTGTGGCTACGCCCGGTCCTTGCGAATGTTAAAACAGCATCAACTTGACAAACTATCGTTGTGGTTTTGATGCGTAGGTAAGAACGGTTCTTGCTAAGCCCGTAGCAGCCACGTAAAACTTGCAACAACAAAGTAGAGGACGTCTAAGTTGTTTTTGCAGGGCATGTTGTGATGTGATATGGTCAATACATGATGCTAAATTTTATTGTATGAGATGATCATGTTTTGTAACCGAGTTATCGGCAACTGGCAGGAGCCATATGGTTGTCGCTTTATTGTATGCAATGCAATCGCTCTGTAATGCTTTGCTTTATCACTAAGCGGTAGCGATAGTCGTGGACGCATAAGATTGGCGAGACAACAATGATGCTACGATGAAGATCAATGTGTCGCGCCGGTGACGATGGTGGTCATGAAGGTGCTTCGGAGATGGAGATCACAAGCACAAGATGATGATGACCATATCATATCACTTATATTGATTGCATGTGATGTTTATCTTTTATGCATCTTATCTTGCTTTGATTGATGGTAGCATTATAAGATGATCTCTCACTAAATTTCAAGATAAAAGTGTTCTCCCTGAGTATGCACCGTTGCCAAAGTTCGTCGTGCCCAGACACCATGTGATGATCGAGTGTGATAAGCTCTACGTCCATCTACAACGGGTGC
This sequence comes from Triticum urartu, assembly GCF_056163025.1. Classification (NCBI taxonomy): domain Eukaryota; kingdom Viridiplantae; phylum Streptophyta; class Magnoliopsida; order Poales; family Poaceae; genus Triticum; species Triticum urartu. Next base: position 72,170,777 of record NC_141874.1, read on the forward strand.
AAGCTAGTTTTTGCACACGCAGAATACTCAGGTTAAACTTGACGAGCCTAGCATATGCAGATATGGCCTCAGAACACTGAGACCGAAAGCTCGAGCGTGAATCATATAGTAGATATGATCAACATATTAATGTTCACCATTGAAAGCTACTCCATTTCACGTGATGATCGGTTATGGTTTAGTTGATTTGGATCACGTGATCACTTAGAAGATTAGAGGGATGTCTTTCTAAGTGGGAGTTCTTAAGTAATATGATTAATTGAACTTAAATTTATCGTGAACTTAGTACCTGATAGTATTTTGCTTGTCTATGTTTGATTGTAGATAGATGGCCCGTGTTGTTGTTCCGTTGAATTTTAATGCGTTCCTTGAGAAAGCAAAGTTGAAAGATGATGGTAGCAATTACACGGACTGGGTCCGTAACTTGAGGATTATCCTCATTGCTGCACAGAAGAATTACGTCCTGGAAGCACCGCTGGGTGCCAGGCCTGCTGCAGGAGCAACACCAGATGTTATGAACATCTGGCAAAGCAAAGCTGATGACTACTCAATAGTTCAGTGTGCCATGCTTTACGGCTTAGAATCGGGACTTCAACGATGTTTTGAACGTCATGGAGCATATGAGATGTTCCAGGAATTGAAGTTAATATTTCAAGCAAATGCCCGAATTGATAGATATGAAGTCCCCAATAAGTTCTATAGCTGCAAGATGGAGGAGAATAGTTCTGTCAGTGAACATATACTCAAAATGTCTGGGTATCATAATCACTTGACTCAACTGGGAGTTAATCTTCCTGTTGATAGTGTCATTGACAAAGTTCTTCAATCACTTCCACCAAGCTACAAGAGCTTCGTGATGAACTATAACATGCAAGGGATGGATAAGACGATTCCCGAGCTCTTCGCAATGCTAAAGGCTGCGGAGGTAGAAATAGCATCAAGTGTTGATGGTCAATAAGACCGCTAGTTTCAAGAAAAAGGGCAAAGGGAAGAAGAAGGGGAACTTCAAGAAGAACAGCAAGCAAGTTGCTGCTCAGGAGAAAAAACCCAAGTCTGGACCTAAGCCTGAAACTGAGTGCTTCTACTGCAAGCAGACTGGTCACTGGAAGCGGAACTGCCCCAAGTATTTGGCGGATAAGAAGGATGGCAAGGTGAACAAAGGTATATGTGATATACATGTTATTGATGTGTACCTTACTAGAGCTCGCAGTAGCACCTGGGTATTTGATACTGGTTCCGTTGCTAATATTCGCAACTCGAAACAGGGACTACGGATTAAGCAAACACTGGCCAAGGACGAGGTGACGATGCGCGTGGGAAATGGTTCCAAAGTCGATGTGATCGCGGTCGGCACGCTACCTCTACATCTACCTTCGGGATCAGTTTTAGACCTAAATAATTGTTATTTGGTGCCGGCGAGCATGAACATTATATCTGGATCTTGTTTGATGCGAGACGGTTATTCACTTAAATTAGAGAATAATGGTTGTTCTATTTATATGAGTAATATCTTTTATGGTCATGCACCCTTGAAGAGTGGTCTATTTTTGATGAATCTCGATAGTAGTGATACACATATTCATAATGTTGAAGCCAGAAGATGCAGAGTTGATAATGATAGTGCAACTTATTTGTGGCACTACCGTTTAGGTCATATCGGTGTAAAGCGCATGAAGAAACTCCATACTGATGGACTTTTGGAACCACTTGATTATGAATCACTTGGTACTTGCGAACCGTGCCTCATGGGCAAGATGACTAAAACACCGTTCTTCGGTACTATGGAGAGAACAATAGATTTGTTGGAAATCATACATACAGATGTATGTGGTCTGATGAATGTTGAGGCTCGTGGCAGATATCATTATTTTCTCACCTTCACAGATGATTTAAGCAGATATGGGTATATCTATGATACGTCTCCAACGTATCTATAATTTTTGATTGCTCCATGCTATATTATCTACTGTTTTGGACTATATTGGGCTTTATTTTCAACTTTTATATTATTTTTGGGACTAACCTATTAACCGGAGGCCCAGCCCAGAATTGCCGTTTTTTTGCCTATTTCAGTGTTTTGAAGAAACGGAATATCAAACGGAGTCCAAACGGAATAAACCTTTCTGGAACGTGATTTTCTTCCCGAATATGACCCAGGAGACTTGGACCCTACGCCAAGGAAGCTTCGAGGTGGGCACGAGGTAGGGGGGCGCGCCCCCCCACCCTCGCGGGCCCACCGAAGCTCCACCGACGTACTTCTTCCTCCTATATATATCTATGTACCCCCAAATGAACAGATACGGAGCCAAAAACCTAATTCTACCGCCGCAACTTTCTGTATCCACAAGATCCCATCTTGGGGCCTGTTCCGGAGCTTCGCCGGAGAGGGTCGTCATCACGGAGGGCTTCTACATCACCATAGCCTCTCCGATGAAGTGTGAGTAGTTTACCTCAGACCTTTGGGTCCATAGTTATTAGCTATATGGCTTCTTCTCTCTTTTTGGATCTCAATACAAAGTTCTCCCCCTCTCTTGTGGAGATCTATTCGATGTAATCTTTTTCTTTTTATGGTGTGTTTGTTGAGACCGATGAATTGTGGGTTTATGATCAAGTCTATCTATGAATAATATTTAAATCTTCTCTGAATTCTTTTATGTATGATTGGTTACTTTTGCAAGTCTCTTCGAATTATCCGTTTGGTTTGGCCAACTAGATTGGTAGTTCTTGCCATGGGAGAAGTGCTTAGCTTTGGGTTCGATCTTGCGGTGTCCTTTCCCAGTGACAGAAGGGGCAGCAAGGCACGTATTGCGTTGTTGCCATCGAGGATAACAAGATGGGGTTTATTTCATATTGCATGAATTTATCTCTCTACATCATGTCATCTTGCTTAAAGCGTTACTCTGTTTTTAACTTAATATTCTAGATGCATGTTGGATAGCAGTCGATGAGTGGAGTAATAGTAGTAGATGCAGAATCGTTTCGGTCTACTTGTCACGGACGTGATGCCTATATACATGATCATGTCTAGATATTCTCATAACTATGCTCAATTCTGTCAATTGCTCAACAGTAATTTGTTCACCCACCATAGAATACTTATGCTCTTGAGAGAAGCCACTAGTGAAACCTATGGCCCCTGGGTCTATTCTCATCATATCAATCTCCATCACTTTAATCTTGCTTTGCTTTTTACTTTGCCTTTTACTTTTCACTTTGCATCTCTATACCAAAAATACCAAAAATATTATATCTATCAGATCTCACTCTCGTAAGTGACCGTGAAGGGATTTACAACCCCTAATTGCGTTGGTTGCGAGTAGCTATCGTTTTGTGCAGGTACGAGGGACTTGAGCGTGGCCTCCTACTGGATTGATACCTTGGTTCTCAAAAACTGAGGGAAATACTTATGCTACTCTGCCGCATCATCCTTTCCTCTTCGGGGAAATCCAACGCAAGCTCAATAGGTAGCAATCTACTTGATGAAACATAAGTCTGAAACATTTGAAAAGTTCAAAGAATTTCAGAGTGAAGTTGAAAATCATCGTAACAAGAAAATAAAGTTTCTACGATCTGATCGCAGAGGAGAATATTTGAGTTACGAGTTTGGTCTACATTTGAAACAAAGCGGAATAGTTTCGCAACTCACGCCACCCAGAACACCACAGCGTAATGGTGTTTCCGAATGTCGTAATCATACTTTACTAGATATGGTGCGATCCATGATGTCTCTTACTGATTACCACTATCGTTTTGGGGTTATGCTTTAGAGACGGCCGCATTCACGTTAAATTGGGCACCATCAAAATCCGTTGAGACGACACCTTATGAACTGTGGTTTGGCAAGAAACCAAAGTTGTCGTTTCTTAAAGTTTGGGGCTGCGATGCTTATGTGAAAAAGCTTCAACCTGATAAGCTTGAACCCAAATCGGAGAAATGTGTCTTCATAGGATACCCAAAGGAGACTGTTGGGTACACCTTCTATCACAGATCCGAAGGCAAGACATTCGTTGCTAAGAATGTATCCTTTCTAGAGAAGGAGTTTCTCTCGAAAGAAGTGAGTGGGAGGAAAGTGTAACTTGATGAGGTAACGGTACCTGCTCCCTTATTGGAAAGTAGCTCATCACAGAAACCGGTTCCTGTGGCAACTATACCAATTAGTGAGGAAGTTAATGATGATGATCATGAAACTTCAGATCAAGTTATCACTGAATCTCGTAGATCAACCAGAGTAAGATCCGCGCCAGAGTGGTACGGTAATCCTGTTCTAGAAGTCATGCTACTGGATCATGATGAACCTACGAACTATGAAGAAGCGATGGTGAGCCCAGATTTCGCAAATGGCTTGAAGCCATGAAATCTGAGATGGGATCCATGTATGAGAACAAAGTGTGGACTTTGGTTGACTTGCCCATTGATCGGCAAGCAATAGAGAACAAATGGATCTTCAAGAAGAAGACTGACGCTGACGGTAATGTTACTGTCTACAAAGCTTGACTTGTTGCGAACGGGTTTCGACAAGTTCAAGGGATTGACTACGATGAGACCTTCTCACCCGTAGCGATGCTTAAGTCTGTCCGAATCATGTTAGCGATTGCCGCATTTTATGATTATGAAATTTGGCAGATGGATGTCAAAACTGCATTCCTGAATGGATTTCTGGAAGAAGAGTTGTATATGATGCAACCGGAAGGTTTTGTCGATCCAAAGGGAGCTAACAAAGTGTGCAAGCTCCAGCGATCCATTTATGGACTGGTGCAAGCCTCTCGGAGTTGGAACAAATGCTTTGATAATGTGATCAAAGCATTTGGTTTTATACATACTTTTGGAGAAGCCTGTATTTACAAGGAAGTGACTGGGAGCTGGGTAGCATTTCTGATATTATATGTGGATGACATATTACTGATTGGAAATGATATAGAATTTCTGGATAGCATAAAGGGATACTTGAAAAAGAGTTTTTCAATGAAAGACCTCGGTGAAGATGCTTACATATTGGGCATTAAGATCTATAGAGATAGATCAAGACACTTAATTGGACTTTCACAAAGCACATACCTTGACAAAGTTTTGAAGAAGTTCAAAATGGATCAAGCAAAGAAAGGGTTCTTGCTTGTGTTACAAGGTGTGAAGTTGAGTAAGACTCAATGTCCGACCACTGCAGAAGATAGAGAGAAAATGAAAGATGTTCCCTATGCTTCAGCCATAGGCTCTATCATGTATGCAATGTTGTGTACCAGACCTGATGTGTGCCTTGATATAAGTCTAGCAGGGAGGTACGAAAGTAATCTAGGAGTGGATCACTGGACAACGGTCAAGAACATCCTGAAGTACCTGAAAAGGACTAAGGATATGTTTCTCGTTTATGGAGGTGACAAAGAGCTCATCGTAAATGGTTACGTTGATGCAAGCTTTGACACTGATCCGGACGATTCTAAATCGCAAACCGGATACGTGTTTACATTGAACGGTGGAGTTGTCAGTTGGTGCAGTTCTAAACAAAGCGTCGTGGCGGGATCTACATGTGAAGCGGAGTACATAGATGCTTCGGAAACAGCAAATGAAGGAGTCTGGATGAAGGAGTTCATATCCGATCTAGGTGTCATGCCTAGTGCATCGGGTCCAATGAAAATCTTTTGTGACAATACTGGAGCAATTGCCTTAGCGAAGGAATCCAGATTTCACAAGAGAACCAAGCACATCAAGAGACGCTTAAATTCCATCCGGGATTTAGTCTAGGTGGGAGACATAGAAATTTGCAAGATACATACGGATCTAAATGTTACAGACCCGTTGACTAAGCCTCTTCCACGAGCAAAACATGATCAGCACCAAGGCTCCATGGGTGTTAGGTGTTGGGGAACATAGCAATAATTCAAAATTTTCCTACGTGTCACCAAGATCAATCTATGGAGTCATCTAGCAACGAGGGAGGAGTAGATCTACGCACCCTTGTAGATCGCGCGCGGAAGCGTTCAAGAGAACGGGGTTGATGGAGTCGTACTCGTCGTGATCCAAATCACCGATGATCCTAGCGCCGAACGGACGGCACCTCTGCGTTCAACACACGTACGGAGCAGCGACGTCTCCTCCTTATTGATCCAGCAAGGGGGGAGGAGAGGTTGATGGAGATCCAGCAGCACGACGGCGTGGTGGAAGTAGCGGGATTCCAACAGGGCTTCGCTAAGCGCTGCAGGAGGAGGGAGATGTGTCACGGGAGGGAGAGGGAGGCGCCAGGCCTTAGGTATGGTTGCCCTCCCTTCCCCCCACTATATATAGGGCCAAGGAAGAGGGGGAGGGCACAGCCTTGCCCCTTCCTCCAAGGAAGGGTGCGGCCAAGGGGGGGAGGAGTCCATCCTCCCCAAGGCACCTCGGAGGTGCCTTCCCCTTTAGGACTCTCCCCTTTTCCTCTTCTCTTGGCGCATGGGCCTCTTAGGGCTGGTGCCCTTGGCCCATATAGGCCAAGGCGCACCCCCTACAGCCCATGTGGCCCCCGGGGCAGGTGGCCCCACCCAGTGGACCCCCGGGACCCTTCCGGTGGTCCCGGTACAATACCGGTGACCCCGAAACTTGTCCCGATGGCCGAAATAGCACTTCCTATATATAATTCTTTACCTCCGGACCATTCCGGAACTCCTCGTGACGTCCGGGATCTCATCCGGGACTCCGAACAACTTTCGGGTTACCGCATACTAATATCTCTATAACCCTAGCGTCACCGAACCTTAAGTGTGTAGACCCTACGGGTTCGGGAGACATGTAGACATGACCGAGATGACTCTCCGGTCAATAACCAACAGCGGGATCTGGATACCCATGTTGGCTCCCACATGTTCCACGATGATCTCATCGGATGAACCACGATGTCAAGGACTTAATCAATCCCGTATACAATTCCCTTTGTCTAGCGGTATGATACTTGCCCGAGATTCGATCGTCGGTATCCCGATACCTTGTTCAATCTCGTTACCGGCAAGTCTCTTTACTCGTTCCGTAACACATCATCCCGTGATCAACTCCTTGATCACATTGTGCACATTATGATGATGTCCTACCGAGTGGGCCCAGAGATACCTCTCCGTTTACACGGAGTGACAAATCCCAGTCTCGATTCGTGCCAACCCAACAGACACTTTCGGAGATACCTGTAATGTACCTTTATAGCCACCCAGTTACGTTGTGACGTTTGGCACACCCAAAGCACTCCTACGGTATCCGGGAGTTGCACAATCTCATGGTCTAAGGAAATGATACTTGACATTAGAAAAGCTTTAGCATACGAACTACACGATCTTGTGCTATGCTTAGGATTGGGTCTTGTCCATCACATCATTCTCCTAATGATGTGATCCCGTTATCAATGACATCCAATGTCCATGGTCAGGAAACCGTAACCATCTATTGATCAACGAGCTAGTCAACTAGAGGCTTACTAGGGACATGGTGTTGTCTATGTATCCACACATGTATCTGAGTTTCCTATCAATACAATTATAGCATGGATAATAAACGATTATCATGAACAAGGAAATATAATAATAACTAATTTATTATTGCCTCTAGGGCATATTTCCAACAGTCTCCCACTTGCACTAGAGTCAATAATCTAGTTCACATCGCCATGTGATCAACACTCACAGGTCACATCGCCATGTAACCAACATCCAAAGAGTTTACTAGAGTCAATAATCTAGTTCACATCACTATGTGATTAACACTCAATGAGTTCTGGGTTTGATCATGTTGCTTGTGAGAGAGGTTTTAGTCAACGGGTCTGCAACATTCAGATCCGTATGTACTTCGCAAATTTCTATGTCATCTTGTAGATGCAGCTACTACGCTATATTTGGAGCCATTTCAAATAACTGTTCTACTTGGAGCTATTCTAAATTGTTGCTCCATTATACGTATCCGGTATCTCTAATCAGAGCTATCCAGATAGGTGTTAAGCTTGCATCGGCGTAACCCTTTACGACGAACTCTTTTACCACCTCCATAATCGAGAAAATTCCTTAGTCCACTAGTTACTAAGGATAAATTTGACCGCTGTCTGTGATCCATTCTTGGATCACTCTTGTACCCCTTGACTGACTCATGGCAAGGCACACTTCAGGTGCAGTACACAGCATAGCATACTGTAGAGAGCCTATGATAAAAGCATACTGTAGAGAGTCTTAACTTCATACCTTACAACTCAGGCAAGAACTCCTTCTTTGACTGATCCATCTTGAACACCTTCAAGATCATGTCAAGGTATGTGCTCATTTGAAAGTACCATTAAGCGTTTTGATCTATCCTTATAGATCTTGATGCTCAATGTTCAAGTAGCTTAATCCAGGCTTTCCATTGAAAAACACTTTCCAAATAACCCTATATGCTTTCCAGAAATTCTACGTCATTTCTGATCAACAATATGTCAACAACATATACTCATCAGAAATTCTATAGTGCTCCCACTCACTTCTTTGGAAATACAAGTTTCTCATAAACTTTGTATACACCCAAAATCTTTGATCATCATCAAAGCATACATTCCAACTCCGAGATGCTTACTCCAGTCCTTAGAAGGATTGCTGGAGCTTTGCATACTTATTAGCATCTTTCAGGATTGACAAAACCTTCCGGTTGTATCACATACAACCTTTCCTCAAGAAAATCATCGAGGAAACAATGTTTTAACATCCTATCTGCAAGATTTCATAAATAATGCAGAAATCGCTAATACAATTCCAACAGACTCTTAGCATCGCTACGAGTGAGAAAGTCTCATCGTAGTCAACTCCTTGAACTTGTCGGGAAACATCTTAACGACAAGTCGAGCTTTCTTAATGGTGATACCTACCATCATTGTCCGTCTTCCTTTTAAAATCCATATGTACTCAACAGCCTTACGACCATCGAGCCGTTCCGCCAAAGTCTACACTTTGTTTTCATACATGGATCCTCTCTCGGATTTTATGGCCTCGAGCCATTTATCGGAATCCGGGCCCACCATCGTTTCTCCATGGCTCGTTGGTTCATTGTTGTCTAGAAACATGACTTCCAAGACAGGATTACGTACCACTCTGAAGTAGTATGCATCCTTGTCATCCCACGAGGTTTGGTAGTGACTTGATCTGAAGTTTCATGATCACTATCATAAGCTTCCACTTCAATTGGTGTAGGTGCCACAGGAACAACTTCCTGTGCCCTGCCACACACTAGTTGAAGAGACGGTTCAATAACCTCATCAAGTCTCCACCATCCTCCCACTCAATTCTTTCGAGAGAAACTTTTCCTCGAGAAAGGACCCGATTCTAGAAACAATCCCTTATTGCTTTCGGATCTGAGATAGGAGGTATACCCAACTGTTTTTGGTGTCCTATGAAGATGCATTTATCCGCTTTGGGTTCGAGCTTATCAGCCTGAAACTTTTTCACATAAGCGTCGCAGCCCCAAACTTTTAAGAAATGACAGCTTAGGTTTCTCTAAACCATAGTTCATACGGTGTCATCTCATCGGAATTACGTGGTGCCCCTTTTAAAGTGAATGTGGTTGTCTCTAATGCCTAACCCATAAACTATCGTGGTAATTCGATAAGAGAAATCATGGTATGCATCATATCCAATAGGGTGCAGTTATGATGTTCGGACACATCATCACACTATGGTGTTCCAGGCTGTATTAGTTGTGAAACAATTTCCACAATGTCTTAATTCTGTGCCAAACTCGTAACTCAGATATTCATCTCTATGATCATATCATAGATATTTTATCCTCTTGTCACGACGATCTTTCAACTTCACCCTGAAATTACTTGAACCTTTCAATAATTCAGACTCGTGATTCATCAAGTAAATATACTCAACATCTACTCAAATCATCTGTGAAGTAAGAACATAATGATATCCACTACACGCCTCAGCACTCATTGGACTGCACACATCAAAATGTATTACTTCCAACAAGTTGCTTTCTAGTTCCATTTTACTGAAAACGAGGCTTTCAGTCATCTTGCCCATGATTTGCATGTCTCAAGTGATTCAAAATCAAGTGAGTCCAAAGATCCATCAACATGGAGCTTCTTCATGCGTTTTATACCGATATGACTTACGTGGCAGTGCCACAAGTAGGTGGTACTATCATTACTATCTTTTGGCATGAACATGTGTGTCACTACGATCGAGATTCAATAAACCATTCATTTTAGGTGTAAGACCATTGAAGGTATTATTCAAATAAACAGAGTAACCATTATTCTCCTTAAATGAATAACCGCATTGTGATAGACATAATCCAATCATGTCTATGCTCAACGCAAACACCAAATAACAATTATTTAGGTTTTAATACCAATCTCGATGGTAGAGGGAGCGTGCGATGCTTGATCATATCAACATTGGAAACACTTCCAACACATATCGTCAGCTCACCTTTAGCTAGTCTCTGTTTATTCCGTAGATTTTATTTCGAGTTACTAACCCTTAGCAACCGAACCGGTATCTAATACCCTGGTGCTACTAGGAGTACTAGTAAAGTACACATCAACACAATGTATATCCAATATACTTCTATCGACCTTGCCAGCCTTCTCATCTACCAAGTATCTAGGGTAATTCTGCTCTAGTGGCTGTTCCCCTTATTACAGAAGCACTCAGTCTCGGGTTTGGGTTCAACCTTGGGTTTCTTCACTAGAGCAGCAGCTGAATTGCCGTTTCATGAAGTATCCCTTTGTTCCCTTGCCCTTCTTGAAACTAGTGGTTTCACCAACCATCAACAATTGATGCTCCTTCTTGATTTCTACTTTCGCAGTGTCAAACATCGCGAATATCTCAAGGATCATCATATATGTCCCTGATATATCATAGTTCATCACAAAGCTCTAGCAGCTTGGTGGTAATGACTTCGGAGAACCATCACTATTTCATCTGGAAGATCAACTCCCACTCGATTCAAGCGATTTTCGTACTCAGACAATCTGAGCACAAGCACAACAATTGAGCTTTTCTCCTTAGGTTGCAGGCTAAGAAAATCGTCGGAGGTCTTATACCTCTTGACGTGGGAACGAGCCTGAAATCCCAATTTCAGTCCTTGGAACATCTCATATGTTCTGCGATGTTTCAAAAATGTCTTTGGTGCCTCAATTCTAAACCATTTAGCATTACGCACTGAACTATCATGTAGTCATCAAAACGTGTATGTCAGATGTTCGCAACATCCACAGACGACGTTCGAGGTTCAGCACACTGAGCGGTGCATTAAGGACATAAGCCTTCTATGAAGCAATGAGGACAAACCTCAGTTTACGGACCTAGTCCGCATAATTTCTACTATCAACTTTCAACTAAATTTTCTCTAGGAACATATCTAAACAGTAGAACTGAAGCGCGAGCTATGACATAATTTGCAAAATCCTTTTGACTATGTTCAGGATAAACAAGTTCATCTTATGAACTCCCACTCAGATAGACATCCCTCTAGTCATCTAAGTGATTACATGATCCGAGTCAACTAGGCCGTGTCCGATCATCACGTGAGACGGACTAGTCATCATCGGTGAACATCTTCATGTTGATCGTATCTACCATACGACTCATGCTCGACATTTCGGTCTCTTGTGTTCCGAGGCCATGTCTGTATATGCTAGGCTCGTCAAGTCAACCTAAGTGTTTTGCGTGTGTAAATCTGTCTTACACCCGTTGTATGTGAACGTAAGAATCTATCACACCCGATCATCACGTGGTGCTTCGAAACGACGAACTTTCGCAACGGTGCACAGTTAGGGGGAACACCTTCTTGAAATTTTAGTGAGGGATCATCTTATTTACTACCGTCGTTCTAAGTAAACAAGATGTATAAACATGATAAACATCACATGCAATCAAATAATAGTGACATGATATGGCCAATATCATATATCTCCTTTGATCTCCATCTTGGGGCTCCATGATCATCTTGTCACCGGCATGACACCATGATCTCCATCATCATGATCTCTATCATCGTGTCTTCATGAAGTTGTCTCGTCAACTATTACTTCTACTACTATAGCTAACGGTTAGCAATAAAGTAAAGTAATTACATGACGTTTATGTTGACACGCAGGTCATAAATAAATTAAGACAACTCCTATGGCTCCTGCCGGTTGTCATACTCATCGACATGCAAGTCGTGATTCCTATTACAAGAACATGATCAATCTCATACATCACATATATCATTCATCACATCCTTTTGGCCATATCACATCACATAGCATACCCTGCAAAAACAAGTTAGACGTCCTCTAATTGTTGTTTGCATGTTTTACGTGGCTGCTATGGGTTTCTAGCAAGAACGTTTCTTACCTACGCAAAAACCACAACATGATATGCCAATTGCTATTTACCCTTCATAAGGACCCTTTTCATCGAATCCGATCCGACTAAAGTGGGAGAGACAGACACCCGCTAGCCACCTTATGCAACTAGTGCATGTCTATCGGTGGAACCAGTCTCACGTAAGAGTACGTGTAAGGTCGGTCCAGGCCGATTCATCCCACAATGCCACCGAATCAAGATTGGACTAGTAACGTTAAGCATATTGAACAAAATCAACGCCCACAACTACTTTGTGTTCTACTCGTGTATAGAAACTACGCATAGACCTAGCTCATGATGCCACTGTTGGGGAACGTAGCAATAATTCAAAATTTTCCTACGTGTCACCAAGATCAATCTATGGAGTCATCTAGCAACGAGGGAGGAGTAGATCTACGCACCCTTGTAGATCGCGCGCGGAAGCGTTCAAGAGAACGGGGTTGATGGAGTCGTACTCGTCGTGATCCAAATCACCGATGATCCTAGCGCCGAACGGACGGCACCTCCATGTTCAACACACGTACGGAGCAGCGACGTCTCCTCCTTCTTGATCCAGCAAGGGGGGAGGAGAGGTTAATGGAGATCCAGCAGCACGACGGCGTGGTGGAAGTAGCGGGATTCCATCAGGGCTTCGCTAAGCGCTGCAGGAGGAGGGAGATGTGTCACGGGAGGGAGAGGGAGGCGCCAGGCCTTAGGTATGGTTGCCCTCCCTTCCCCCCACTATATATAGGGCCAAGGAAGAGGGGGAGGTCGCAGCCTTGCCCCTTCCTCCAAGGAAGGGTGTGGCCAAGGGGGGGGGAGGAGTCCATCCTCCCCAAGGCACCTCGGAGGTGCCTTCCCCTTTAGGACTCTCCCCTTTTCCTCTTCTCTTGGTGCATGGGCCTCTTGGGGCTGGTGCCCTTGGCCCATATAGGCCAAGGCGCACCCCCTACAGCCCCATGTGGCCCCCGGGGCAGGTGGCCCCACCCGGTGGACCCCCGGGACCCTTCCGGTGGTCCCGGTACAATACCGGTGACCCCGAAACTTGTCCCGATGGCCGAAATAGCACTTCCTATATATAATTCTTTACCTCCGGACCATTCCGGAACTCCTCGTGACGTCCGGGATCTCATCCGGGACTCCGAACAACTTTCGGGTTACCGCATACTAATATCTCTATAACCCTAGCGTCACCGAACCTTAAGTGTGTAGACCCTACAGGTTCGGGAGACATGCAGACATGACCGAGATGACTCTCCGGTGAATAACCAACAGCGGGATCTGGATACCCATGTTGGCTCCCACATGTTCCACGATGATCTCATCGGATGAACCACCATGTCAAGGACTTAATCAACCCCGTATACAATTCCCTTTGTCTAGCGGTACAATACTTGCCCGAGATTCGATCGTCGGTATCCCGATACCTTGTTCAATCTCGTTGCCGGCAAGTCTCTTTACTCGTTCCGTAACACATCATCCCGTGATCAACTCCTTGATCACATTATGCACATTATGATGATGTCCTACCGAGTGGGCCCAGAGATACCTCTCCGTTTACACGGAGTGACAAATCCCAGTCTCGATTCGTGCCAACCCAACAGACACTTTCGGAGATACCTGTAATGTACCTTTATAGCCACCCAGTTACGTTGTGACGTTTGGCACACCAAAAGCACTCCTACGGTATCCGGGAGTTGCACAATCTCATGGTCTAAGGAAATGATACTTGACATTAGAAAAGCTTTAGCATACGAACTACACGATCTTGTGCTATGCTTAGGATTGGGTCTTGTCCATCACATCATTCTCCTAATGATGTGATCCCGTTATCAATGACATCCAATGTCCATGGTCAGGAAACCGTAACCATCTATTGATCAACGAGCTAGTCAACTAGAGGCTTACTAGGGACATGGTGTTGTCTATGTATCCACACATGTATCTGAGTTTCCTATCAATACAATTATAGCATGGATAATAAACGATTATCATGAACAAGGAAATATAATAATAACTAATTTATTATTGCCTCTAGGGCATATTTCCAACATTAGGATCATCATAGTGTAATCTAGATTATTGACTCTAATGCAAGTTGGAGACTGAAGAAAATATGCCCTAGAGGCAATAATAATGTTATTATTTATTTCCTTATATCATGATAAATGTTTATTATTCATGCTAGAATTGTATTAACCGGAAACATAATACATGTGTGAATACATAGACAAACAGAGTGTCACTAGTATGCCTCTACTTGACTAGCTCGTTGATCGAAGATGGTTATGTTTCCTAACCATAGACATGAGTTGTCATTTGATTAACAGGATCACATCATTAGGAGAATGATGTGATTGACTTGATGAAGGAAATATGCCCTAGAGGCAATAATAAAGTTATTATTTATTTTCTTATTTCATGATAAATGTTTATTATTCATGCTAGAATTGTATTAACCGGAAACATAATACATGTGTGAATACATAGATAAACAGAGTGTCACTAGTATGCCTCTACTTGACTAGCTCGTTAATCAAAGATGGTTATGTTTCCTAACCATAGACAAAGAGTTGTTCTTTGATTAACGGGATCACATCATTAGGAGAATGATGTGATTGACTTGACCCATTCCGTTAGCTTAGCACTCGATCGTTTAGTATGTTGCTATTGCTTTCTTCATGACTTATACATGTTCCTATGACTATGAGATTATGCAACTCCCATTTACCGGAGGAACACTTTGTGTGCTACCAAACGTCACAACGTAACTGGGTGATTATAAAGGAGCTCTACAGGTGTCTCCAAAGGTACATGTTGGGTTGGCGTATTTCGAGATTAGGATTTGTCACTCCAATTGTCGGAGAGGTATCTCTGGGCCCTCTCGGTAATGCACATCACATAAGCCTTGCAAGCATTGAAACTAATGAGTTAGTTGCGAGATGATGTATTACGGAACGAGTAAAGAGACTTGTCGGTAACGAGATTGAACTAGGTATTGAGATACCGACGATCGAATCTCGGGCAAGTAACATACCGATGACAAAGGGAACAACGTATGTTGTTATGCGGTCTGACTGATAAAGATCTTCGTAGAATATGTAGGAGCCAATATGAGCATCCAGGTTCCGCTATTGGTTATTGACCGGAGACGTGTCTCGGTCATGTCTACATTGTTCTCGAACCCGTAGGGTCCGCACGCTTAAGGTTTCGATGACAGTTATATTATGAGTTTTGATGTACCGAAGGAGTTCGGAGTCCCGAAAGAGATCGGGGACATGACGAGGAGTCTCGAAATGGTCGAGACGTAAAGATCGATATATTGGACGACTGTATTCGGACATCAGAAAGGTTCCGAGTGGTTCGGGTATTTTTCGGAGTACCGGGGAGTTACGGGAATACGAGAGAAGAAGTATATGGGCCTTCTTGGTCTTTAGGGGAGAGGGAGAGGTAGGCCACGCGCCCCCCAAGGCCTAGTCCGAATTGGACTAGGGGGAGGGGCTGCGCCCCCTCCTTCCTTCTCTTCTCTCTTCCCCTTCCTTGTCTCCTACTCCTACTACATGGAAGGACTCCTAGTTGGACTAGGAAAGGGGGAATCCTACTCCCGGTGGGAGTAGGACTCCCCTAGGGCGCGCCATAGAGAGGGCCGGCCCTCCCCTCCTCCACTCCTTTATATACGGGGGCAGGGGGCACCCCATAGATACACAAGTTGATCCACGTGATCATATTCTTAGCCGTGTGCGGTCCCCCTTCCACCATAATCCTCGATAATATTGTAGCGGTGCTTAGGCGAAGCCCTGCGACGGTAGTACATCAAGATCGTCACCACGCCGCCGTGCTGACGGAACTCTTCCCCGACACTTTGCTGGATCGGAGTTCGGGGATTGTCATCGAGCTGAACGTGTACTAAAACTCGAAGGTCCCGTAGTTTCGGTGCTTGATCGGTCGGGCCATGAAGACGTACGACTACATCAACCGCGTTGTGCTAACGCTTCCGCTTTTGGTCTACAAGGGTACGTAGATCGCACTCTCCCCTCTCGTTGCTATGCATCACCATGATCTTGCGTGTGCTTAGGAATTTTTTTGAAATTACTACGTTCCCCAACAGTGGTATCAGAGCCTAGGTTTTTATGTGTTGATGTTATATGCACGAGTAGAACACAAGTGAGTTGTGGGCGATATAAGTCATACTGCTTACCAGCATGTCATCTTTGGTTCGGCGGTATTGTTGGACGAAGCGGCCCGGACCGACATTACGCGTACGCTTACGCGAGACCGGTTCTCCCGACGTGCTTTGCACAAAGGTGGCTAGCGGCTGACAGTTTCTCCAACTTTAGTTGAACCGAGTGTGGCTACGCCCGGTCCTTGAGAAGGTTAAAACAGCACCAACTTGACAAACTATCATTGTGGTTTTGATGTGTAGGTAAGATTGGTTCTTGCTTAAGCCCGTAGCAGCCACGTAAAACTTGCAACAACAAAGTAGAGGACGTCTAACTTGTTTTTGCAGGGAATGTTGTGATGTGATATGGTCAAGACATGATGCTAAATTTTATTGTATGAGATGATCATGTTTTGTAACCGAGTTATCGGCAACTGGCAGGAGCCATATGGTTGTCGCTTTATTGTATGCAATGCAATGGCGCTGTAATGCTTTACTTTATCACTAAGCGGTAGCGATAGTCGTGGAAGCATAAGATTGGCGAGACGACAATGATGCTACGATGGTGATCAAGGTGTCGCGCCGATGACAATGGTGATCACGACGGTGCTTCGAAGATGAAGATCACAAGCACAAGATGATAATGGCCATATCATATCACTTATATTGATTGCATGTGATGTTTATGTTTTATGCATCTTATCTTGCTTTGATTGACAGTAGCATTTTAAGATGATCTCTCACTAATTATCAAGAAGTGTTCTCCCTGAGTATGCACCGTTGCGAAAGTTCTTCGTGCTGAGACACCACGTGATGATCGGGTGTGATAAGCTCTACGTTCAAATACAACTGGTGCAAAACAGTTGCACACGCAGAATACTCAGGTTATACTTGACGAGCCAAGCATATAAAAATATGGCCTCGGAACACGGAGACCGAAAGGTTGAGCGTGAATCATATAATAGATATGATCAACATAGTGATGTTCACCAACGAAACTACTCCATTTCACGTGATGATCGAACATGGTTTAGTTGATTTGGATCACGTAATCACTTAGAGGATTAGAGGGATGTCTATCTAAGTGGGAGTTCTTAAGTAATATGATTAATTGAACTATAATTTATCATGAACTTAGTCCTGGTAGTATTAGCATATCTATGTTGTAGATCAATAGCTTGCGTTGTTGCTTTCATATGTTTATTTTGATATGTTCCTAGAGAAAATTGTGTTGGAAAATGTTAGTAGCAAAGATGCGGATTGGATCCGTGATCTGAGGTTTATCCTCATTGCTGCACAGAAGAATTATGTCCTTGATGCACTGCTAGGTGACGGACCTATTGCAGGAGCAGATGCAGACGTTAGGAACGTTTGGCTAGCTCAATATGATGACTACTTGATAGTTTAGTGCACCATGCTTAACGGCTTAGAATCGGGACTTCAAAGACGTTTTTTGAACGTCATGGACCATATGAGATGTTCTAGGAGTTGAAGTTAATATTTCAAGCAAATACCTGAGTTGAGAGATATGAAGTCTCTAACAAGTTCTATAGCTAAAAGATGGAGGAGAATTGCTCAACTAGTGAGCATGTGCTCAGATTGTCTGGGTACTACAATCGCTTGAATTAAGTGGGAGTTAATCTTCCAGATAAAATAGTGATTGACAGAATTCGCTAGTCACCATCACCAAGTTAGTAGAACTTCATGATGAACTATATTATGCAAGGGATGACGAAAACGACTCCCGAGCTTTTCATGATGATGAAATCAATGAAGGTAGAAATCAAGAAAGAGCATCAAGTGTTGATGGTTGACAAGACCACTAGTTTCAAGAAAAAGGGCAAAGGGAAGAAGGGGAATTTCAAGAAGAACGGCAAGCAAGTTGCTACTCAAGTGAAGAAGCCCAAGTCTGATCCTAAGCCTGAGACTAAGTGCTTCTACTGCAAAGGAACTGGTCACTGGAAGCGGAACTACCCCAAGTGATTGGTGTATAAGAAGGATGGCAAAGTGAACATAAGTATATTTGATATACATGTTATTGATGTGTACTTTACTAGTGTTTATAGCAACCCCTCAGTATTTGATACTAGTTCAGTTACTAAGATTAGTAACTCGAAACAGGAGTTGCAGAATAAATGGAGACTAGTTAAGGGTGAAGTGACGATGTGTGTTGGAAGTGGTTCCAAGATTGATATGATCATCATCGCACACTCCCTATACTTTCGGGATTAGTGTTGAACCTAAATAAGTGTTATTTGGTGTTTGCGTTGAGCATGAATATGATTTGATCATGTTTATTGTAATATGGTTATTCATTAAGTAAGAGAATAAATTGTTGTTCTGTTTACATGAATAAAACCTTATATGGTTACACACACAATGAAAATAGTTCATTGGATCTCGATCGTAGTGATACACATATTCATAATATTGAAACAAAAAATGCAAAGTTAATAATGATAGTGCAACTTATTTGTGGCACTGCCGTTTAGGTCATATTGGTGTAAAGCGCATGAAGAAAATCCATGCTGATGGGCTTTTGGAATCACTTGATTATGAATCAGTTGATGCTTGCGAACCATGCCTCATAGGCAAGATGACTAAGACTCCGTTCTCCGGAACAATGAAACGAGCAACAGATTTGTTGGAAATCATACATACTTGAAGGAAATATGCCCTAGAGGCAATAATAAAGTTATTATTTATTTCCTTATAATCATGATAAATATTTATTATTCATGCTAGAATTGTATTAACCGGAAACATAATACATGTGTGAATACATAGACAAACAAAGTGTCACTAGTATGCCTCTACTAGACTAGCTCGTTAATCAAAGATGGTTATGTTTCCTGACCATGAACAATAAGTTGTTATTTGATTAACGAGGTCACATCATTAGTTGAATGATCTGATTGACATGACCCATTCCATTAGCTTAGCACCCGATCGTTTAGTATGTTGCTATTGCTTTCTTCATGACTTATACATGTTCCTATGACTATGAGATTATGCAACTCCCGTTTACCGGAGGAACACTTTGGGTGCTACCAAACGTCACAACGTAACTGGGTGATTATAAAGGAGCATTACAGGTGTCTCCAAAGGTAGATGTTGGGTTGGCGTATTTCGAGATTAGGATTTGTCACTCCGATTGTCGGAGAGGTATCTCTGGGCCCTCTCGGTAATACACATCACATAAGCCTTGCAAGCATTACAACTAATATGTTAGTTGTGAGATGATGTATTACGGAACGAGTAAAGAGACTTGCCGGTAACGAGATTGAACTAGGTATTGGATACCGACGATCGAATCTCGGGCAAGTAACATACCGATGACAAAGGGAACAACGTATGTTGTTATGCGGTCTGACCGATAAAGATCTTCGTAGAATATGTAGGAGCCAATATGGGCATCCAGGTCCCTCTATTGGTTATTGACCGGAGACATGTCTCGGTCATGTCTACATTGCTCGAACCCGTAGGGTCCGCACGCTTAAGGTTACGATGACAGTTATATTATGAGTTTATGCATTTTGATGTACCGAAGGTTGTTCGGAGTCCCGGATGTGATCACGGACATGACGAGGAGTCTCGAAATGGTCGAGACGTAAAGATTGATATATTGGAAGCCTATGTTTGGACATCGGAAGTGTTCCGGGTGAAATCGGGATTTTACCGGAGTACCGGGAGGGTTACCGGAACCCCCCGGGAGCCATATGGGCCTTCATGGGCCTTAGTGGAAAGGAGAAAGGGGCAGCCCAAGGTGGCTGCGCCACTTCCCCCTCCCCTAGTCCTATTAGGACTAGGAGAAGGTGGCCGGCCCCCCTCTCTCCCTTCCCCTCCGAGGAATCCTAGTTGGACTAGGATTGGGGGGAGGAATCCTACTCCCAGAGGGAGTAGGACTCTCCTGCGCCTCCCCTCCTTGGCCGGCCAGCCCTCCCCCTTGGCTCCTTTATATACAGAGGCAGGGGGCACCTCTATACACACAAGTTGCTCCACGTGATCTATTCCTTAGCCGTGTGCGGTGCCCCCTGCCACCATATTCCTCGATAATACTGTAGCGGAGTTTAGGCGAAGCCCTGCTGCTGTAGTTCATCAAGATCGTCACCACGCCGTCGTGCTGACGGAACTCTTCCCCGACACTTTGCTGGATCTGAGTCCGGGGATCGTCATCGAGCTGAACGTGTGCTCGAACTCGGAGGTGCCGTAGTTTCGGTGCTTGATCGGTTGGATCGTGAAGACGTACGACTACTTCCTCTACGTCGTGTCATCGCTTCCGCAGTCGGTCTGCGTTGGGTACGTAGACAACACTCTCCCCCTCGTTGCTATTCATCACACGATCTTGAGTGTGCGTAGGAAAATTTTGAAATTACTACGAAACCCAACAGTGGCATCCGAGCCTAGGTTATTTATGTTGATGTTATATGCACGAGTAGAACACAAGTGAGTTGTGGACGATACAAGTCATACTTCCTACCAGCATGTCATACTTTGGTTCGGCGGTATTGTTGGACGAGACGACCCGGACCAACCTTATGCGTACGCTTACGCGAGACCGGTTCCCTCGACGTGCTTTGCACATAGATGGCTTGCGGGCGACTGTCTCTCCAACTTTAGTTGAACTAAGTATGGCTACGCCCGGTCCTTGCGAAGGTTAAAACGGAGTCTATTTGACAAACTATCGTTGTGGTTTTGATGCGTAAGTGAGATTGGTTCTTACTTAAGCCCGTAGCAGCCACGTAAAACATGCAACAACAAAGTAGAGGACGTCTAACTTGTTTTTGCAGGGCATGTTGTGATGTGATATGGTCAAGGCATGATGCTGAATTTTATTGTATGAGATGATCATGTTTTGTAACTGAGTTATCGGCAACTGGCAGGAGCCATATGGTTGTCGCTTTATTGTATGCAATGCAAATCGCGATGTAATGCTTTACTTTATTACTAAACGGTAGTGATAGTCGTGGAAGCATAAGATTGGCGAGACGACAACGATGCTATGATGGAGATCAAGGTGTCGCGCCGGTGACGATGGTGATCATGACGGTGCTTCGGAGATGGAGATCACAAGCACAAGATGATGATGGCCATATCATATCACTTATATTGATTGCATGTGATGTTTATCTTTTTATGCATCTTATCTTGCTTTGATCGACGGTAGCATTATAAGATGATATCTCACTAAATTATCAAGAAGTGTTCTCCCTGAGTATGCACCATTGCGAAAGTTCTTCGTGCTGAGACACCACGTGATGATCGGGTGTGATAGGCTCTACGTTCAAATACAACGGGTGCAAAACAGTTGCACACGCGGAATACTCAGGTTATACTTGACGAGCCAAGCATATACAGATATGGCCTCGGAACACGGAGACCGAAAGGTCGAGCGTGAATCATATAGTAGATATGATCAACATAATGATGTTCACCGATGAAACTACTCCATCTCACGTGATGATCGGACATGGTTTAGTTGATTTGGATCACGTGATCACTTAGAGGATTAGAGGGATGTCTATCTAAGTGGGAGTTCTTAAGTAATATGATTAATTGAACTTAAATTTATCATGAACTTAGTACCTGATAGTATCTTGCTTGTTTATGTTGATTGTAGATAGATGGCTCGTGCTGTTGTTCCGTTGAATTTTAATGCGTTCCTTGAGAAAGCAAAGTTGAAAGATGATGGTAGCAATTACACGGAATGGGTCCGTAACTTGAGGATTATCCTCATTGCTGCACAGAAGAATTACGTCCTGGAAGCACCACTGGGTGCCAGGCCTGCTGCTGGAGCAACACCAGATGTTATGAACGTCTGGCAGAGCAAAGATGATGACTACTCGATAGTTCAGTGTGCCATGCTTTACGGCTTAGAATCGGGACTTCAACGACGTTTTGAACGTCATGGAGCATATGAGATGTTCCAAGAGTTGAAGTTAGTATTTCAAGCAAATGCCCGAATTGAGAGATATGAAGTCTCCAATAAGTTCTATAGCTGCAAGATGGAGGAGAACAGTTCTGTCAGTGAGCATATACTCAAAATGTCTGGGTATAATAATCACTTGATTCAATTGGGAGTTAATCTTCCGGATGATTGCGTCATTGACAGAATTCTCCAATCACTGCCACCAAGCTACAAGATCTTCGTGATGAACTATAATATGCAAGGGATGAACAAGACTATTCCCGAGCTCTTCGCAATGCTGAAAGCTGCAGAGGTAGAAATCAAAAAGGAGCATCAAGTGTTGATGGTTAACAAAACCACTAGTTTCAAGAAAAAGGGCAAAGGAAAGAAGAAGGGGAACTTCAAGAAGAACGGCAAGCCAGTTGCTGCTCAAGAGAAGAAACCCAAGTCTGGACCTAAGCCTGAAACTGAGTGCTTCTACTGCAAGCAGACTGGTCACTGGAAGCGGAACTGCCCCAAGTATTTGGCGGATAAGAAGGATGGCAAGGTGAACAAAGGTATATGTGATATACATGTTATTGATGTGTACCTTACTAATGCTCGCAGTAGCACCTGGGTATTTGATACTGGTTCTGTTGCTAATATTTGCAACTCAAAACAGGGGCTACGGATTAAGCGAAGATTGGCTAAGGACGAGGTGACGATGCGCGTGGGAAACGGTTCCAAAGTCGATGTGATCGCGGTCGGCACGCTACCTCTACATCTACCTTCGGGATTAATATTAGACCTAAATAATTATTATTTGGTGCCAGCGTTGAGCATGAACATTATATCTGGATCTTGTTTAATGCGAGACGGTTATTCATTTAAATCAGAGAATAATGGTTGTTCTATTTATATGAGTAATATCTTTTATGGTCATGCACCCTTGAAGAGTGGTCTATTCTTATTGAATCTCGATAGTAGTAATACACATATTCATAATGTTGAAGCCAAAAGATGCAGAGTTGATAATGAAAGTGCAACTTATTTGTGGCACTGTCGTTTAGGTCATATCGGTATAAAGCGCGTGAAGAAACTCCATACTGATGGACTTTTGGAACCACTTGATTATGAATCACTTGGTATTTGCGAACCGTGCCTCATGGGCAAGATGACTAAAACACTGTTCTCCGGTACTATGGAGAGAGCAACAGATTTGTTGGAAATCATACATACCGATGTATGTGGTCCGATGAATATTGAGGCTCGTGGCGGATATCGTTATTTTCTCACCTTCACAGATGATTTAAGAAGATATGGGTATATCTACTTAATGAAACATAAATCTGAAACATTTGAAAGGTTCAAAGAATTTCAGAGTGAAGTTGAAAATCATCGTAACAAGAAAATAAAGTTTCTACGATCTGATCGTGGAGGAGAATATTTGAGTTACGAGTTTGGTGTACATTTGAAAAACTGTGGAATAGTTTCGCAACTCACGCCACCCGGAACACCACAACGTAATGGTGTGTCCGAACGTCGTAATCGTACTTTACTAGATATGGTGCGATCTATGATGTCTCTTACTGATTTACCGCTATCATTTTGGGGATACGCTCTAGAGACGGCCGCATTCACGTTAAATAGGGCACCATCAAAATCCGTTGAGACGACGCCTTGTGAACTGTGGTTTGGCAAGAAACCAAAGTTGTCGTTTCTTAAAATTTGGGGCTGCGATGCTTATGTGAAAAAACTTCAACCTGATAAGCTCGAACCCAAATCGGAGAAATGTGTCTTCATAGGATATCCAAAGGAAACTATTGGATACACCTTCTATCACAGATCCGAAGGCAAGACTTTTGTTGCTAAATTCAGAAACTTTCTTGAGAAGGAGTTTCTCTCGAAAGAAGTGAGTGGGAGGAAAGTAGAACTTGACGAGGTAACTGTACCTGCTCCCTTATTGGAAAGTAGTACATCACAGAAAACTGTTTCTGCGACACTTACACCAATAAGTGAGGAAGTTAATGATAATGATCATGAAACTTCAGAACAAGATACTACTGAACCTCGTAGATCAACCAGAGTAAGATCCGCACCAGAGTGGTACGGTAATCCTGTTCTGGAAGTCATGCTACTAGATCATGATGAACCTACGAACTATGAAGAAGCGATGGTGAGCCCAGATTCCGCAAAGTGGCTTGAAGCCATGAAATCTGAGATGGGATCCATGTATGAGAACAAAGTATGGACTTTGGTTGACTTGCCCGATGATCGGCAAGCAATTGAGAATAAATGGATCTTTAAGAAGAAGACTGACGCTGATGGTAATGTTACTGTCTACAAAGCTCGACTTGTCGCAAAAGGTTTTCGACAAGTTCAAGGGATTGACTACGATGAGACCTTCTCACCCGTAGCGATGCTTAAGTCCGTCCGAATCATGTTAGCGATTGCCGCATTTTATGATTATGAAATTTGGCAGATGGATGTCAAAACTGCATTCCTGAATGGATTTCTGGAAGAAGAGTTGTATATGATGCAACCGGAAGGTTTTGTCGATCCAAAGGGAGCTAACAAAGTGTGCAAGCTCCAGCGATCCATTTATGGACTGGTGCAAGCCTCTCGGAGTTGGAATAAACGCTTTGATAGTGTGATCAAAGCATTTGGTTTTATACAGACTTTCGGAGAAGCCTGTATTTACAAGAAAGTGAGTGGGAGCTCTGTAGCATTTCTGATATTATATGTGGATGACATATTGCTGATTGGAAATGATATAGAATTTCTGGATAGCATAAAGGGATACTTGAATAAAAGTTTTTCAATGAAAGACCTCGGTGAAGTTGCTTACATATTAGGCATTAAGATATATAGAGATAGATCAAGACGCTTGATTGGA
Organism: Triticum urartu; assembly: GCF_056163025.1. Taxonomy (NCBI): domain Eukaryota; kingdom Viridiplantae; phylum Streptophyta; class Magnoliopsida; order Poales; family Poaceae; genus Triticum; species Triticum urartu. Next base: position 72,196,033 of record NC_141874.1, read on the forward strand.
CTTTCACAAAGCACATACCTTGACAAGATTTTGAAGAAATTCAAAATGGATCAAGCAAAGAAAGGATTCTTGCCTGTGTTACAAGGTATGAAGTTCAGTAAGACTCAATGCCTGACCACTGCAGAAGATAGAGAGAATATGAAAGATGTTCCCTATGCATCAGCCATAGGCTCTATCATGTATGCAATGCTGTGTACCAGACCTGATGTGTGCCTTGCTATAAGTTTAGCAGGGAGGTACCAAAGTAATCCAGGAGTGGATCACTGGACAGCGGTCAAGAACATCCTGAAATACCTGAAAAGGACTAAGGATATGTTTCTCATATATGGAGGTGACAAAGAGCTCACCGTAAGAGGTTACGTTGATGCAAGCTTTGACACTGATCCGGACGATTCTAAATCGCAAACCAGATACGTGTTTACATTAAACGGTGGAGCTGTCAGTTGGTGCAGTTCTAAACAAAGCGTCGTAGCGGGATCTACATGTGAAGCGGAGTACATAGCTGCTTCGGAAGCAGCGAACAAAGGAGTCTGGATGAAGGAGTTCATATCCGATCTAGGTGTCATACCTAGTGCATCGGGTCCAATGAAAATCTTTTGTGACAATACTGGTGCAATTGCCTTGGCAAAGGAATCCAGATTTCACAAAAGGACCAAACACATCAAGAGACGCTTCAATTCCATCCGGGATCTAGTCCAGGTGGGAGACATAGAGATTTGCAAGATACATACGGATCTGAATATTGCAGACCCGTTGACTAAGCCTCTTCCACGAGCAAAACATGATCAGCACCAAGGCTCCATGGGTGTTAGAATCATTACAGTGTAATCTAGATTATTGACTCTAGTGCAAGTGGGAGACTAAAGGAAATATGCCCTAGAGGCAATAATAAAGTTATTATTTATTTCCTTATAATCATGATAAATGTTTATTATTCATGCTAGAATTGTATTAACCGGAAACATAATACATGTGTGAATACATAGACAAACAAAGTGTCACTAGTATGCCTCTACTAGATTAGCTCGTTAATCAAAGATGGTTATGTTTCCTGACCATGAACAATAAGTTGTTATTTGATTAACGAGGTCACATCATTAGTTGAATGATCTGATTGACATGACCCATTCCATTAGCTTAGCACCCGATCGTTTAGTATGTTGCTATTGCTTTCTTCATGACTTATACATGTTCCTATGACTATGAGATTATGCAACTCCCGTTTGCCGGAGGAACACTTTGGGTGCTACCAAACATCACAACGTAACTGGGTGATTATAAAGGAGCATTACAGGTGTCTCCAAAGGTAGATGTTGGGTTGGCGTATTTCGAGATTAGGATTTGTCACTCCGATTGTCGGAGAGGTATCTCTGGGCCCTCTCGGTAATACACATCACATAAGCCTTGCAAGCATTACAACTAATATGTTAGTTGTGAGATGATGTATTACGGAACGAGTAAAGAGACTTGCCGGTAACGAGATTGAACTAGGTATTGGATACCGATGATCGAATCTCGGGCAAGTAACATACCGATGACAAAGGGAACAACGTATGTTGTTATGCGGTCTGACCGATAAAGATCTTCGTAGAATATGTAGGAGCCAATATGGGCATCCAGGTCCCGCTATTGGTTATTGACCGGAGACATGTCTCGGTCATGTCTACATTGCTCGAACCCGTAGGGTCCGCACGCTTAAGGTTACAATGACAGTTATATTATGAGTTTATGCATTTTGATGTACCGAAGGTTGTTCGGAGTCCCGGATGTGATCACGGACATGACGAGGAGTCTCGAAATGGTCGAGACGTAAAGATTGATATATTGGAAGCCTATGTTTGGACATCGGAAGTGTTCCGGGTGAAATCGGGATTTTACCGGAGTACCGGGAGGGTTACCGGAACCCCCCGGGAGCCATATGGGCCTTCATGGGCCTTAGTGGAAAGGAGAAAGGGGCAGCCCAAGGTGGCTGCGCCACTTCCCCCTCCCCTAGTCCTATTAGGACTAGGAGAAGGTGGCCGGCCCCCCTCTCTCCCTTCCCCTCCGAGGAATCCTAGTTGGACTAGGATTGGGGGGAGGAATCCTACTCCCAGAGGGAGTAGGACTCTCCTGCGCCTCCCCTCCTTGGCCGGCCAGCCCTCCCCCTTGGCTCCTTTATATACAGAGGCAGGGGGCACCTCTATACACACAAGTTGATCCACGTGATCTATTCCTTAGCCGTGTGCGGTGCCCCCTGCCACCATATTCCTCGATAATACTGTAGCGGAGTTTAGGCGAAGCCCTGCTGCTGTAGTTCATCAAGATCGTCACCACGCCGTCGTGCTGACGGAACTCTTCCCCGACACTTTGCTGGATCGGAGTCCGGGGATCGTCATCGAGCTGAACGTGTGCTCGAACTCGGAGGTGCCGTAGTTTCGGTGCTTGATTGGTTGGATCGTGAAGACGTACGACTACTTCCTCTACGTCGTGTCATCGCTTCCGCAGTCGGTCTGCGTTGGGTACGTAGACAACACTCTCCCCCTCGTTGCTATGCATCACACGATGTTGAGTGTGCATAGGAAAATTTTGAAATTACTATGAAACCCAACAATACTGATGTATGTGGTCCGATGAATATTGAGGCTCATGGTAGGTATCATTATTTTTTGATCTTCACAGATGATTTGAGCAGATATGAGTATATCTACTTGATGAAACACAAGTCTGAAACATTTGAAAAGTTCAAAGAATTTCAGAGTGAAGTGGAGAATCATTGTAACAAAAATAAAAGTTTCTACGATATGATCGCAGAAGATGAATATTTGAGTTACGAGTTTGGTCTTCAATTAAAACAATGTGGAATAGTTTCACAAATTCATGCCACCTGGAACTGAAAGCACAAGTGCTCCCTAGGTGGTTTTGATAATTGATGGCAACATATCTCATGTTGGACTAACATTTCTATCTAGCATGTTTCAGATAAGTTCAACAATGGAGTGGCATGGACTAAAGGTTGTGGGAACTCCTTCAAGATGCTAAGGACAAAGGATTGGCTAAAGCTTCAAGCTCAAGACTCTTCATTTTACATTTTAGTGATCCAAGATCACATTGAGTCCATAGGAAAAGCCAATACTATCAAGGAGGGATGAGGTGTTGCTTAATGAGCCTCTTGCTTCATGTGCTTAATGATATGCTCCAACCTCAGCTACTTTCCCACTTCCACATATGACCTAAACCCTAAGCCAAACTCGGTCCTACCGATTCTTTCTGTCCGGCGCCACCGAGTTTCACTTGTCATAAGCCACTGCCAAACCCTAGCAATTCGGTTCTGCCGATAGGGATCTCGGTCTCACCGAGATGGGATTGAAAACTCTCTGTTTCCCTTTCGTAACTTTTCGCTCTCACCGAAAGAGCAAATCGGTCCCACCGAGATTGCCGTGTAAACTCTTTGTTTCCTTTTTGTAACTTTTCGGTCTCACCGAAAGAGCAAATCGGTCCCACCGAGTTTACCTGACCAACTCTCTGGTTAGCTTATTACCAAACTCGGTCTCACCGAGTTTGTGTAATCGGTCTCATCGAGATTACGTTATGCCCAAACCCTAACCATATCGGTCCTACCGAGTTGCATGTCAGTCCCACCGAAAATCTCTAACGGTCACTAGGTTTACCTTTTCGGTCCGACTGAGTTTGTTGATTCGGTCCCACTGAGATTGAAAAACTGTGTGTAACGGTTGGATTTTGTGTGGAGGCTATATATACCCCTCCACCTCCTCTTCATTCGTGGAGAGAGCCATCAGACTAAGCCTACACTTCCAGCATCCTATTTCTGAGAGAGAACTACCTACTCATGTGTTGAGGCCAAGATATTCCATTCCTACCATATGAATCTTGATCTCTAGCTTTCCCCAAGTTGCTTTCCACTCAAACCTTCTTTCCACCAGATCCAAATCCTATGAGAGAGAGTTGAGTGTTGGGGAGACTATCATTTGAAGCACAAGAGCAAGGAGTTCATTACCTACACACCATTTGTTACTTCTTGGAGAGTGGTGTCTCCTAGATTGGCTAGGTGTTACTTGGGAGCCTCTGACAAGATTGTGGAGTTGAACCAAGGAGTTTGTAAGGTCAAGGAGATCGCCTACTTCGTGAAGATCTACCGCTAGTGAGGCAAGTCCTTCGTGGGCGATGGCCATGGTGGGATAGACAAGGTTGCTTCTTCGTGGACCCTTCGTGGGTGGTTGCTTCTTCGTGGACCCTTCGTGGGTGGAGCCCTCCATGGACTCGCGCAACCATTACCCTTCGTGGGTGGAGCCCTCCGTGGACTCGCGCAACCGTTACCCTTCGTGGGTTGAAGTCTCCATCAACGTGTATGTAGGATAGCACCACCTATCCGAACCACGGGAAAAACATCCGTGTCTCCAATTGCGTTTGAATTCTCCAAACCCTTCCCCTTACATTCTTGCAAGTTGCATGCTTTACATTCTGCTGCTCATATACTCTTTGCATGCTTGCTTGATATGTATTGTGTATGTTGAAATTGTGCCTAAAACTCCACTCAAACCAAAAAGGCCTAAAAATTGCAACTTTAGCACTAAGTGTCTAATCACCCCCCCCCCTCTAGACACATCTACTTCTAGATCCTACAGGAACACCACAATGTAATGGTGTGTCCGAACGTCATAACCGTACTTTATTAGATATAGTGCAATCTATGATGTTTCTTACCAATTTACCACTAAAGTTTTGGGGTTATGCATTAGAGACAGCTGCATTCACGTTAAAAAAAAGGGGCACCATCTAAATCCGTTGAGACGACACCGTATGAACTGTGGTTTGGCAAGAAACCAAAGTTGTCGTTTCTTAAAGTTTGAGGTTGCGATGCTTATATGAAAAAGTTTCATCCTGATAAGCTCAAACCCAAATCGGAGAAGTGTGTCTTCATAGGATACCCAAAAGAAAATGTTGGGTACACCTTCTATCACAGATCCGAAGGCAAGATATTTGTTGCTGAGAATGGATCCTTTCCAGAGAAGGAGTTTCTCTCGAAAGAAGTGAGTGGGAGGAAAGTAGAACTTAATGAGGTAACTGTACCTGCTCCCTTATTGGAAAGTAGTTCATCACAGAAATCTGTTCCTGTGACTACTACACCAACTAGTGAGGAAGCTAATGATGATGATCATGTAACTTCAGATCAAGTTACTACCAAAACTCGTAGGTAAACCAGAGTGAGATCCGCACCATAGTGATACGGTAATCCTGTTCTGGAGGTCATGGTACTTGACCATGACGAACCTACGAACTATGAGGAAGCGATGATGAGCCCAGATTCCGTGAAATGGTTTGAGGCCATGAAATCTGAGATATGATCCATGTATGAGAACAAAGTATGGACTTTGATGGATTTGCCCGATGATCGGCAAGCCATAAAAAATAAATGGATCTTCAAGAGGAAGACGGACGCTGATGGTAGTATTACTATCTACAAAGCTAGACTTGTCAAAAAAAGGTTTCTGACAAAGTTCAAGGTGTTGAATACGATGAGATTTTCTCACTCGTATCGATGCTTAAAGTCTGTCCGAATCATGTTAGCAATTGCCGCATTTTATGAAATCTGGAAAATGGATAACAAAACTGCAATCCTTAATGGATTTCTTAAAGAAGAGTTGTATATGATGCAACCAGAAGGTTTTATCAATCCTAAAGGTGTTAACAAAATGTGCAAGCTCCAGCGATCCATCTATGGACTGGTGCAAGCATCTCAGAGTTGGAATATATGCTTTGATGAGTTGATCAAAGCATATAGTTTTATACAGACTTGCGGTGAAGCCTGTATTTACAAGAAAGTGAGTGGGAGCACTACAACATTTCTGATAAGTATATGTGAATGGCATATTGTTGACCGGAAATAATGTAGAATTATTCTGCAAAGCATAAAGGAGTGTTTGAAAGGAGTTTGTTCAAAGAAAGACCTCGGTGAAGCTTCTTACATATTAAAGCATCAAGATCTATAGAGATAGATCAAGACGCTTGATAAGTTTTTTCAATAAGTACATACCTTGACGATATTTTGAAGTAGTTCAAAAATGGAACAGTCAAAGAAATAGTTCTTGGCTGTGTTACAAGGTGTGAAATTGAGTAAGACTCAAAACCCGACCACGGCAGAAGATAGAGAGAGAATGAAAGTCATTCCCTATGCCTCAACCATAGGTTCTATAAAGTATGCCATGCTGTGTACCAGACCTATTGTATACCCTACACTAATTTTGGCAAGGGAGTACAATAGTGATCTAGGAGTAGATCACTGGACAGCGGTCAAAATTATCCTTAGTGGAATAAGGATATGTTTCTTGATTATGGAGGTGACAAAAGGTTCGTCGTAAAAGGGTTACGTCGATACAAGTTTTGGCACTGATCCGGATGACTCTTAGTCTTCATCTGGATACATATTGAAAGCGGGAGCAATTAGCTAAAGTAGCTCCGTGCAGAGCATTGTAGACATAGAAAATTGCAAAATACTTGCGGATCTGAATATGGCAGACCCATTGACTAAACTTCTCTCACAGGCAAAACATGATCACACCTTAGTACTCTTTGGGTGTTAATCACATAGCAATGTGAACTAGATTACTGACTCTAGTAAACCCTTTGGGTATTGGTCACATATCGATGTGAACTATGGGTGTTAACCACATAAAGATGTGAACTATTGATGTTAGATCACATGGCGATGTGAACTAGATTATTGACTCTAGTGCAAGTGGGAGACTAAAGGAAATATGCCCTAGAGGCAATAATAAAGTTATTATTTATTTCCTTATTTCATGATAAAGTTTATTATTCATGCTAGAATTGTATTAACCGGAAACATAATACATGTGTGAATACATAGACAAACAGAGTGTCACTAGTATGCCTCTACTTGACTAGCTCGTTAATCAAAGATGGTTATGTTTCCTAACCATAGACAAAGAGTTGTTATTTGATTAACGGGATCACATCATTAGGAGAATGATGTGATTGACTTGACCCATTCCGTTAGCTTAGCACTCGATCGTTTAGTATGTTGCTATTGCTTTCTTCATGACTTATACATGTTCCTATGACTATGAGATTATACAACTCCCGTTTACCGGAGGAACACTTTGTGTGCTACCAAACGTCACAACGTAACTGGGTGATTATAAAGGAGCTCTACAGGTGTCTCCAAAGGTACATGTTCGGTTGGCGTATTTCGAGATTAGGATTTGTCACTCCAATTGTCAGAGAGGTATCTCTGGGCCCTCTCGGTAATGCACATCACATAAGCCTTGCAAGCATTGCAACTAATGAGGTAGTTGCGAGATGATGTATTACGGAACGAGTAAAGAGACTTGCCGGTAACGAGATTGAACTAGGTATTGAGATACCGACGATCGAATCTCGGGCAAGTAACATACCGATGACAAAGAGAACAACGTATGTTGTTATGCGGTCTGACCGATAAAGATCTTCGTAGAATATGTAGGAGCCAATATGAGCATCCAGGTTACGCTATTGGTTATTGACCGGAGACGTGTCTCGGTCATGTCTACATTGTTCTCGAACCCGTAGGGTCCACACGCTTAAGGTTTCGATGACAGTTATATTATGAGTTTATGAGTTTTGATGTACCGAAGGAGTTCGGAGTCCCGGATGAGATCGGGGACATGACGAGGAGTCTGGAAATGGTCGAGACGTAAAGATCGATATATTGGACGTCTGTATTCGGACATCGGAAAGGTTCCGAGTGGTTCGGGTATTTTTCGGAGTACCGGGGAGTTACGGGAATACGGGAGAAGAAGTATATGGGCCTTATTGGGCTTTAGGGGAGAGGGAGAGGCAGGCCGCCCCCCCCCCAAGGCCTAGTCCGAATTGGACTAGGGGGAGGGGCTGCGCTCCCTCCTTCCTTCTCTTCCCTCTTCCCCTTCCTTGTCTCCTACTCCTACTACATGGAAGGACTCCTAGTTGGACTAGGAAAGGGGGAATCCTACTCCCGGTGGGAGTAGGACTCCCCTAGGGCACGCCACAGAGAGGGCCGGCCCTCCCCTCCTCCACTCCTTTATATACGGGGGCAGGGGGCACCCCATAGATACACAAGTTGATCCACGTGATCATATTCTTAGCCGTGTGCGGTGCCCCCTTCCACCATAATCCTCGATAATATTGTAGCAGTGCTTAGGCGAAGCCCTGCGACGGTAGTACATCAAGATCGTCACCACGCCGTCGTGCTGACGAAACTCTTCCCCGACATTTTGCTGGATCGGAGTCCGGGGATTGTCATCGAGCTGAACGTGTGCTAAAACTCGGAGGTGTCGTAGTTTCGGTGCTAGATCGGTCGGGCCGTGAAGACGTACGACTACATCAACCGCGTTGTGCTAACGCTTCCGCTGTCGGTCTACAAGGGTATGTAGATCGCACTCTCCCCTCTCGTTGCTATGCATCACCATGATCTTGCGTGTGCGTAGGAATTTTTTTGAAATTACTACGTTCCCCAACACTTGACCCATTCCGTTAGCTTAGCACTTGATCGTTTAGTTTGTTGCTATTGCTTTCTTCATAACTTATGCATGTTCCTATGACTATGAGATTATGCAACTCCCGTTTACCAGAGGAACACTTTGTGTGCTACCAAATTGAAAGTGCAACTATCCCTGGGTGGTTTTGGTAATTCCTAACAACATATAGCTCATTGAGCTAACATTATTCCAAGATTAATATTTCAGGAAAAGCTCAATGAATGGCATGGCATGGATGAGGAAAGTGGATCCCCCAAAATTCTAAGGACAAAAAGTTTGGCTCAAGCTTGAAGCTCAAGACTCTACATTTTATATTTTAGTGATCCAAGATCACATTGAGTCTATAGGAAAAGCCAATACTATCAAGGAGGGATGAGGTGTTGCTTAATGGCTTGCTTGCTCAAAATGCTTAGTGATATGCTCCAAAACCCTCAACTACCTTCCCACACCCACATATGACCTAAACCAAAAGTCAAACTCAGCCCCATCGATTCTTTCTATCCGGCGCCACCGAGTTTCAAATGTCATAGCCACTGCCACAAACCCTAGGCAAATCGGTCTCACCGATAGGGATCTCGGTCTCACCGAGATGGGATTGTAATCTCTCTGTTTCCCTTCGTAACGTTTCGGTCTTACCGAGATGAGCGATCGGTCCCACCGAGATTGCAATGTAAACTCTCTGTTTCCCTTTTGTAACACTTCGGTCTCACCGAGATGAGCGAATCGGTCCCACCGAGTTTACCTGACCAACTCTCTGGTTAGCTTATTACCCAAATCGGTCCTACCGAGTTTGTGTAATCGGTCACACGGAGATTACGTTATGCCCTAACCCTAACCATATCGGTCCAACCGAGTTGCATCTCAGTCCCACCAAAAATCCTAACGGTCATTAGGTTTGCTGAATCGGTCCGACCGAGTTTAACCATTCGGTCCCACCGAGTTTGGCAAATTCTGTGTAACGGTTAGATTTTGTGTGGAGGCTATATATACCCCTCCACCCACTCTTCATCCGGGAAGACAGCCATCAGAACATACCTATTCCAATACACATTTTCTGAGAGAGAACCACCTACACTTGTGTTGAGGTCAAGATTTTCCATTCCAACCATATGAATCTTGATCTCTGGCCTTCCCCAAGTTGCTTTCCACTCAAATCTTCTTTCCACCAAATCCAAATCCTGTGAGAGAGAGTTCAGTGTTGGGGAGACTATCATTTGAAGCACAAGAGCAAGGAGTTCATCATCAACACACCATTTGTTACTTCTTGGAGAGTGGTGTCTCCTAGATTGGCTAGGTGTCACTTGGGAGCCTCCGACAAGATTGTGGAGTTGAACCAAGGAGTTTGTAAGGGCAAGGAGATCGCCTACTTTGTGAAGATCTACCGCTAGTGAGGCAAGTCCTTCGTGGGCGACGGCCATGATGGAATAGACAAGGTTGCTTCTTCATGGACCCTTCGTGGGTGGAGCCCTCCGTGGACTCGCGCAACCGTTACCCTTCGTGGGTTGAAGTCTCCATCAACGTGGATGTACGATAGCACCACCTATCGGAACCACGACAAAAACATTCGTGTCTCCAATTGCGTTTGAATCCTCCAAACCCTTCCCGTTACATTCTTGCAAGTTGCTTGCTTTACTTACCGCTGCTCATATACTCTTTTTCATGCTTGCTTGAATTGTGTGGAGATTGCTTGACTTGTACTAAGATAGCTAAAATCTGCCAAGAACTAAAATTGGGAAAAGGCTAGATTTTTATTTGGTCAAGTAGTCTAATCACCCCCCCTCTAGACATACTTTTGATCCTACACAAACGTCACAATGTAACTGGGTGATTATAAAGGTGCTCTACAGGTGTCTCCAAAGGTACTTGTTGGGTTGGCGTATTTCGATATTAGGATTTGTCACTCCGATTGTCGGAGAGGTATCTCTGGGCCCTCCCGGTAATGCACATCACTTAAGCCTTGGAAGCATTGCAACTAAATGAGTTAGTTGCGGAATGATGTATTACGGAACGAGTAAAGAGACTTGCCGGTAACGAGATTGAACTAGGTATTGAGATACCGACGATCGAATCTCGGGCAAGTAACATACCGATGACAAAGGGAACAACGTATGTTGTTATGCGGTCTGACTGATAAAGATCTTCGTAGAATATGTGGGAGCCAATATGAGCATCCAGGTTCCGCTATTGGTTATTGACCGGAGACATGTCTCGGTCTTGTCTACATAGTTCTCGAACCCATAGGGTCCGCACGCTTAATGTTTCGATGCCAGTTATATTATGAGTTTATGTGTTTTGATGTACCGAAGGTTGTTCGGAGTCCCGGATGTGATCACGGACATGACGAGGAGTCTCGAAATGGTCGAGACATGAAGATTGATATATTGGACGACTATATTCGGACACCGGAATGGTTCCGGGGGTTATCGGATATATACTGGAGTACCGGGGGGTAACCGGAACCCCCCCCCCCCCCGGGGGGGTTATTGGGCCTCATGGGCCCAAAGTAGTGGAAGAGGAGAGGCAGCAGGAGGTGGCGCGTAGCCCCCCTTTCCCCAATCCGAATTGGGAAAGGGAAGGGGGCGCGGCCCCCCTTCTCCTTCCTTCTCTCCACCTCCTCCTTCCCCTTCTCCTAGTTGGAATAGGAAAGGGGGGCAAAACCTACTTGGAGTAGGATTGCCCCCCCTTGGGCGCGCCTCCTCCTCTTGGTCGGCCCCCTCCTCCTCCACTCCTTTATATACATGGCCAGGGGCACCCCTTAGACACAACAATTGATCTCTTGATCTCTTAGCCGTGTGCGGTGCCCCCTTCCACCATAATCCACCTCGATCATATCATAGCGGTGCTTATGCGAAGCCCTGTGACGGTAGAACATCATCATCGTCACCACGCCGTCGTGCTGACGGAACTCTCCCGTGAAGCTCTACTGGATTGGAGTTCGCGGGACGTCATCGAGCTGAACGTGTGCTGAACTCGGAGGTGCCATGCGTTCGGTACTTGGATCGATCGGATCGTGAAGACGTATGACTACATCAACCGCGTTGTGCAAACGCTTCTGTTTTCGGTCTACGAGGATACATAGACAACACTCTCCCCTCTTGTTGCTATGCATCACCATGATCTTGCGTGTGCGTAGGAATTTTTTTGAAATTACTACGTTCCCCAACACCTCATGGCTCCCCTGACGTACTTCTTCCGCCTATATATCTCCATATACCCTAAAAACATCCGGGGGCACAATAGATCAGGAGTTCCGCCGCCAGAAGCCTCCGTAGCCATCGAAAGCCAATCTAGACCCGTTCCGGCACCCTGCCGGAGGGGGCAATCCTTCTCCAGTGGCCATCTTCATCATCCTGGTGCTCTCCATGACAAGGAGGGAGTAGTTCTCCCTCGGGGCTGAGGGTATGTACCAGTAGCTATGTGTTTGATCTCTCTCTCTCTCTCTCGTGTTCTTGAGATGATACAATCTTGATGTATCGCGAGCTTTGCTATTATATTTGGATCCTATGATGTTTCTTCCCCCCTCTACTCTCTTGTAATGGATTGAGTTTCCCCTTTGAAGTTATCTTATCGGATTGAGTCTTTAAAGATTTGAGAACACTTGATGTATGTCTTGCCGTGCGTATCTGTGGTGACAATGGGATACCACGTGATTCACTTGATGTATGCTTTGGTGATCAACTTGCGGGTTCCGCCCATGAACCTATGCATAGGGGTTGGCACACGTTTTCGTCGTGATTCTCCGGTAGAAGCTTTGGGGCACTTTTTGAGGTCCTATGTGTTGGTTGAATAGGTGAATCTGAGATTGTGTAATGCATATCGTATAATCAAACCCACGGATACTTGAGGTGACATTGCAGTATCTAGGTGACATTAGGGTTTTGGTTGATTTGTATCTTAAGGTGTTATTCTAGTACAAACTCTAGGGCTGTTTGTGACACTTATAGGAATAGCCCAACGGATTGATTGGAAAGAATAACTTTGAGGTGGTTTCGTACCCTACCACAATCTCTTCGTTCGTTCTCCGCTATTAGTGACTTTGGAGTGACTCTTTGTTGCATGTTGAGGGATAGTTATGTGATCCAATTATGTTATCATTGATGAGGGAACTTACACTAGTGAAAGTATGAACCCTAGGCCTTGTTTCCTATCATTGCAATACCGTTTACACTCACTTTTATCATTAGTTACCTTGCTGTTTTTATATTTTCAGATTACAAAAACTATTATCTACCATCCATATACCACTTGTATTACCATCTCTTCGCCGAACTAGTGCACCTATACAATTTACCATTGTATTGGGTGTGTTGGGGACACAAGAGACTTTTTGTTATTTGGTTGCAGGGTTGCTTGAGAGAGACCATCTTCATCCTATGCCTCCTACGGATTGATAAACCTTAGGTCATCCACTTGAGGGAAATTTGCTACTGTCCTACAAACCTCTGCACTTGGAGGCCCAACAACGTCTACAAGAAGAAGGTTGTGTAGTAGACATCAAGCTCTTTTCTGGCGCCATTGCCGGGGAGGTTAGCGCTTGAAGGTATATCTTTAGATCTTGCAATCGAGACTTTTAGTTTCTTATTTTATCACTAGTTTAGTTTATAAAAGAAAACTATAAAAAATGGAATTGAGTTTGTCTCATACGCTTCACCTTTTTAATATCTTTCGTGAGTATGATGGAAAGGATAATTGTGCTCAAGTGCTAGAAAAAGAAATCTATAAAATGTTTGGCACTAAATCTTTGAATGATGAGCATGATTGCAATGTTGTTAGTATGAATTCTTTGAATATCCATGATACTAATGATGATTGCACTAGTTATGATGTCTCCTATAAACATGTCAATTTCTGTGGAGTACATTGGGTTTGTACGAACACACCAAATAGGGAAGATAGATATTGCAAGAGGCATAAGTACTTAGAAACTAAATTGTTGCAAGAAAGGTTAGATGAATGTGCTGAAAATTTAAATTATATTGGCCATACTTGTGAGCTTTGCAATGAACATGATCATTTCAATACCCAATGCAAATTGTTTCATGGTCGTATCGTGTCCAATAATTGTGATGACTTGATTTCCCTTGCACATCATAATGAACTTAATTTCCTTATGGGTTACAAAGAAATGAAACGTATAACTAATTATCTTCCAGAATTTGCCCGTTATAAACTTCTTGAATTTGATCTAGAGGAAATTTATATGTATTGTGCGGTGAATTGTATTGAAAATCCTTATATTGCCAACTACATAAAGAAAAGAAAACAAATAGAAGATGAAGAGAATACTAATGAAAGGGAAGAGACTTCCCAATATACTCCTATTATTTCTTATGATGAATCAGGTAACGAGGAGGAGCCTCCTATTCGACCAATCTCATTAATAAGGAGCTCCAAAAAGAGGATTGAACCCACACATGATGTGGTGAAGAGGAAGAAAAGAAAAAGGAAGAGAGGTAAAAAGATATCTCCCCCAAATAATGCTGCTCATATTACTATTGTGCCTCATCAAAATATAATCGTGGAAGATAATGATACTTTTTATGATCTTGAAAATCTTTTTGGCACTTGCTTGGAAGAATATGATAATTGCTATACTATTGGTGCTATCCATACTATTAATTATGAGAGTGATTATGCTTATGATTTGAAAAGGCCCAAGCTTGGGGATGCTATGTTTGATGAAGATGATGTTTTTGAGAATATATTTGCTGCAATTAATGTTTGTCCCAAGCTTGGGGATGCTACGTTTAATGAAGATGATATTTTTAGTCTCCCAAGTTTTGATATGCAAATTTATAATGATAATAGCATGCCTCCTACCTATGATGATTATTGTGATGATACTTATTCTATAAAAAGTAGTGATTATATTTATAAAACTTGTCATGATTATGGTTACCCCTCTTCTGAAATTACTCTTTTAATGTGGAAACAATTTATAGTATTCGAGTTTCTTATGATACTCCCACTATTCCGAATGAGAAGAATTTTGCTTATGTGGAGAGTAATAAAATTTCTATGCTTGTAGATCATGAAAAGAATGCTTTAGGTGCTGGTTATATTGTTGAATTCATTCATGATGCTACTGAAAATTATTATGAGGGAGGAATATATGCTTGTAGGAATTGCAATAATATCAAGTTTCCTCTCTATGTGCTTAAAATTTTGAAGCTATGCTTGTTTTGCTTTCCTATGCAAGTTGATTCTTGTTCCCACAAGTTATTTGCTCACAAAATCCCTATGCATAGGAAGTGGGTTAGACTTAAATGTGATAGTCATATTCTTCATGATGCTCTCTTTATGTTTCAATTCTTATCCTTTATGTGAGCATCATTGAAATCATCATGCCTAGCTAGGGGCGTCAAACGATAGCGCTTGTTGGGAGGCAACCCAATTTTATTTTTGTTCCTTGATTTTTGATCCTGTTTAGTAATAAATAATTTATCTAGCCTCTGTTTAGATGTGGTTTTATTGTTTTAATTAGTGTTTGTGCCAAGTAGAACCTTTGGGAAAACTCGGGGAAAGTCTTGTTGATCATGCTGTAAAAAACAGAAACTTTAGCGCTCACGAGAATTGCTGCCATGTTTATTTGGAAAGTGATATTTAGTTAATTATTTTTGCAGATGATTAATAGATAAATTCCTCAGGTCCAGAAATTTATTTGAGAATTTTATGAGTTCCAGAAGTATACGTTTGATCCAGATTACTACAGACTGTTCTGTTTTTGACAGATTATGTTTTTCATGTGTTGTTTACTTATTTTGATAAATCTATGGCTAGTAAAAGAGTTTATAAACCATAGAGAATTTGGAATAAAATAGGTTTAACACCAATATAGATAAATAATGAGTTCATTATAGTACCTTGAAGTGGTGATTTATTTTCTTATACTAATGGAGCTTACGAGTTTTCTGTTAAGTTTTGTGTTGTGAAGTTTTCAAGTTTTGGGTAAGGATTCGATGGACTATGGAATAAGGAGTGGCAAGAGCCTAAGCTTGGGGATGCCCAAGGCACCCCAAGGCAATATTCAAGGACAACCAAGATCCTAAGCTTGGGGATGCCCCGGAAGGCATCCCCTCTTTCGTCTTCGTTCATCGGTAACTTTACTTGGAGCTATATTTTTATTTACCACATGATATGTGTTTTGCTTGGAGTGTCACTTTATTTACTTTTGTTTTGCTTGCTGTTTGAATAAAATACCAAGATCTGAAATTCTTAAATGTTAGAGAGTCTTTACATAGTTGCATAATTATTCGACTACTCATTAATCTTCACTTATATCTTTTGGAGTAGTTTGTCTTTTGCTCTAGTGCTTCACTTATATTATTTTGAGAGTCTTTAGAACAGCATGGTAGTTTGCTTTGGTTATGAAACTAGTCCTAATATGATGGGCATCCAAGAGGGATATAATAAAAACTTTCATATAAAGTGCATTGAATACTAAGAGAAGTTTGATACTTGATAATTGTTTTGAGATATGGAGATAGTGATATTAGAGTCATGCTAGTTGAGTAGTTGTGAATTTGAGAAATACTTGTGTTGAAGTTTGTGATTCCCGTAGCATGCACGTATGGTGAACCATTATGTGATGAAGTCGCGGAGCATGATTTATTTATTGATTGTCATCCTTATGAGTGGCGGTCGGGGATGAGCGATGGTCTTTTCCTACCAATCTATCCCCCTAGGAGCATGCGCGTAGTACTTTGTTTCGATAACTAATAGATTTTTGCAATAAGTATGTGAGTTCTTTATGACTAATGTTGAGTCCATGGATTATATGCACTCTCACCCTTCTACCATTGCTAACCTCTCTAGTACTGTGCAACTTTCGCCGGTACCATAAACCCACCATATACCTTCCTCGAAACAGCCACCATACCTACCTATTATGGCATTTCCATAGCCATTCCGAGATATATTGCCATGCAACTTTTCACCATTCCGTTTGCTATGACACGCTACATCATTGTCATATTGCTTTGCATGATCATGTAGTTGACATCGTATTTGTGGAAAGCCACCGTTCATAATTCTTTCATACATGTCACTCATGAGTCATTGCACATCCCGATACACCGCAGGAGGCATTCATATAGAGTCATATTTTGTTCTAAGTACCGAGTTGTAATTCTTGAGTTGTAAGTAAATAAAAGTGTGATGATCATCATTATTAAAGAATTGTCTCAGTGAGGAAAGGATGATGGAGACTATGATTCCCCCATAAGTCGGGATGAGACTCCGGACGAAAAAAAAGAGAAAGAAAAAAGAGGCCATAAAAAAAAGGCCCAAAAAATCAAATTAAAAAAATGAAAAAAATGAGAGAAAAAGAGATAAGGGGCAATGCTACTATCCTTTTACCACACTTGTGCTTCAAAGTAGCACCATGATCTTCATGATAGAGAGTCTCCTATGTTTTTACTTTCATATACTAGTGGGAACCTTTCATTATAGAACTTGGCTTGTATATTCCAATGATGAGCTTCCTCAAAATGCCCTAGGTCTTTGTGAGCACCCACTTAGTTCCTTTTGTTGAGCTTTTATACACTTATAGCTCTAGTGCATCCGTTGCATGGCAATCCTTACTCACTCACATTGATATCTATTGATGGGCATCTTCATAGCCCGTTGATACGCCTAGTCGATGTGAGACTATCTTCTCCTTTTTGTCTTCTCCACAACCACCATTCTATTCCACCTATAGTGCTATGTCCATGGCTCACGCTCATATATTGCGTGAAGATTGAAAAAGTTTGAGAACATCAAAAGTATGAAACAATTGCTTGGCTTGTCATCGGGGTTGTGCATGATTTAAATACTTTGTGTGGTGAAGATGGAGCCACTACAAGAAATATGTCAACTTATGACCTTCTGTTAGTGACCCTGGAAGAATTGGTCATAAATCTATGACCATTTTAGACCAATTGGTCAAAAGTTGTTCGGGGGGCTCCAAACCCTAAACCATTGCGACCATTTTGGTCAGAAAGGTCGTAATTTCCTTACACGAAATGGTCATAAAGCAGACAGCACTAGTCCGATGCCTTATTTCTAGCTGATCATGACCAATATAGATGGTCATAACCTTGTAAATTGTGGTGGGTTGCTATGACTAGGCGCCACCTCATCAGTTTTGCCTATGTGTCATGTCCATGTGGCAGTTTTTGCCCTAGGTTGTGAAGCAACCTATATTTCTGTCATTCCCAAAATTCCCAAAAAAATCTCATAAATTCTTTGGGTCATATCTTCATCAAATATGTAAAAGTCCTTCCTTGCCTAGTTCAAAACTAATTCAATAATATTCATTTTCCTATTCTGTTCACAATAACACTTTATGAAGGAAGTGCTATTTATATATTCTTTATTGCCCTAGAAATTTTTGGGCACTCTTTTCTATCCAAATCATTACCGCATGACAAAATTCAGCTCCATTTTCCTAGCAAATCTTCCTCGGCAAATTTCCAAAGTTTTTGTCCACCTAGAAGCATTGTGAAGGAAGTACCTTTTTTATATCTCGAAATGACATGAAATTTATACAGTTCCTTCATATGCCCAAATTATCACCCTCCTCAAAATTGCAGCTCAGTTAAATCATCTATGTGAGCCCAGGTTCAATTTATATTTTATGGCCAAATTGGCACGTTGCAAAGCAAGTGTTATATAGACCCCTCCTATTACCCTCAAACTTTTCGGGCACTCTTCCATACCCAAATCATTGCCACATGATAATATTCAGCTCAATTTTCCTAGTAAATCTTTCTCAGGAAATTTCCAAAGTTTCTACCTTGAGAGAAGCTTTGTGAAGTAAGTACTAGCTAGGCTTACCCAAATGATCTGAAAACTTACCAGCGCATGACCATACCTATGTAACTTACCTACACCAACTTTTAGCTCATTTAATTCATCCAATCTCTCTCACTAGTTTTCCCAAGTTTTTGTCCATAGAAGAGCATTGTGAAGGAAGTACTACTTTGGCATGTCCAAATGGTATCAATTTTATACAATGCTTTCCTATGCCCAAATAACCATCCTCCACTAAATTTCAGCTCAATCCATTCATTATTTTGAGCCCAGCTTCAACATTCATATTTTTGTCCAATGTGGTACTTTGCAAAGCAAGTACCACCTAGGATCCTCCTTTTGAGCTAAAAATTTGTGAAGACATTCTCCTTAGTAGATGATCATTCTCAGCCAAAACTCACGCCCATTGGCCATGTGCATTTCCAGTACCGCTAATCAAACACTTGGCTGCTTATTCATGTTTGAGCATCGATCGGTCTCCTCGTGAGAATCTTATGTTGTTATTTTCTTCCTATCACCTACCTGGGGAGTGCCCAACCCACTAGACATGCCTAGGCTGCCCATAACACATGGCAACGCCACGGTCACGCGGTGACCACGCGGCGGGCATGCGAGTTTACGTGCTCTAGAGTTGGGGGCCTCGGCCACCGCCCAAACCTCGACGTATCGCCACCAAACCATGTATTTATGATTAAATAGGTACTTATGTAACTAGAAATGATTTTTGGACAAAATAAATAGCAAACTATGAGGCAGCTGCAGTTCAAATTTGACCCGCTTCCTACTAAATCGGCGGGAATTTGTCTTTTTCACCAGAGGTGGATCAACACTTTTGACACCCAACCATTTTGTCAATTGTGCATTATATATGGCCTAGTATTTTATAAAATTGATTAGGTCCAATTTTGCAACAAATATATGGTAGGTCCTTCACAAAAAAATCATTTTGGGCACTCAAAAAAATGGAAAATGAATTTTTCGTGCAAAGAAAATGAAAACTTCCTTAGGCAACATTGTTTGGAATTCCAAGATGCACCCTTTTGCACAATATGAGATCATTTGAACAAACTATGCCATGAATGTGGCCATAAGATTGATCATTTGGCTTGAAAGCCATGAATCTTCACGCATGATAGCTCATTTCTGAGAACACTTTTTTAAAAGAATTGCCGTATTACAAGTTTATTATTTTTCCTGGGAACTTGGCCATATATAATGACACAATGCGAAGGTTTCCCAATTTTTTGATTTTTTTGAACTTTTTATGCCCGTTTCAAAATGCGGTCAAAACGGCGGGAATGACCGTTCCTAGCTAGTGGTTGAATCTTGAATTTTTTTTGGTGTTTCTCTAATTAAATAGATACTTATGTACCTAGAAATGATTTTTGGAAAAAATAAAGAGCAAACTACGAGGTGGCTACAGTTCAAATTTGACCCGCTTCCAACTGAATCGGCAGGAATTTGTCTTTTTCACGAGAGGTGGATCAAAACTTTTGGCACCCAAACATTTGGTCAATTGTGCATTAAATATGTCCTAATATTTTATAAAATTGATTTGGTGCAATTTTGCAACAATTATTTGGGAGGTCCTTCACAAAAAAACCTCCTTTTGGGCACTCGAAAAATGGAAAATGGTTTTTTCGTCCAAAGAAAATGGAAACTTCCTTAGGCAACATTGTTTGCCATTCCAATATGCACCCTTGTGCACAATATGAGATCATTTGAACAAACTATGCCATGAATGTGGCCATAAGTTTGATCATTTGGCTTGAAAGCCATTGATCTCCACACGTGATAGCTCGTTTCTGAGAACACTTTTTAAAATAATCGCCGTATTACAAGTTTATAATTTTTGCTGGTAACTTGGTCACATATAATGACGCAATGCGAAGGTTTTCCATTTTTTTGATTTTTTTGAATTTTTTATGCCCGTTTCAAAATGCGGTCAAAACGGCGGGAATGACCGTTCCTAGCTAGTGGTTGAATCTTGGAATTTTTTTAGTGTTTCTCTTATTAAATAGATACTTTTGTACCTAGAAATTATTTTTGGAAAAAATAAAGAGCAAACTACAAGGTAGCTACAGTTCAAATTTGACCCGCTTCCAACTGAATCGGTGGAAATTTGTCTTTTTCACGAGAGGTGGATCAAAACTTTTTACACCCAACCATTTGGTAAATTGTGCATTAAATATGGCCTAGTATTTTATAAAAATGATTTGGTCCAATTTTGCAACAATTATTTGGGAGGTCCTTCACAAAAAAACCTCCTTTTGGGCACTCGAAAAATGGAAAATGGTTTTTTCATCCAATGAAAATAAAAACTTCCTTAGGAAACATTGTTTGCAATTCTAAGATGCACCCTTGTGCACGATATGAGGTCATTTGAACAAACTATGTCATAAATGTGGGCATAAGATTGAGCATTTGGGGTGAAAGCCATGCATCTTCACACTTGATAGCTAGTTTCTGAGAACACTTTTTAAAAATAATCACCGTATTACAAGTTTATAATTTTTGCTGGTAACTTGGTCACATATAATGACGCAATGCGAAGGTTTTCCATTTTTTTGATTTTTTTTTGAATTTTTTATGCCCGTTTCAAAATGCGGTCAAAACGGCGGGAATGACCGTTCCTAGCTAGTGGTTGAATCTTGGAATTTTTTTAGTGTTTCTCTTATTAAATAGATACTTTTGTACCTAGAAATGATTCTTGGAAAAAATAAAGAGCAAACTACAAGGCAGCTACAGTTCAAATTTGACCCGCTTCCAGCTGAATCGGCGGAAATTTGTCTTTTTCACGAGAGGTGGATCAAAACTTTTTACACCCAACCATTTGGTCAATTGTGCATTAAATATGGCCTAATATTTTATAAAAATGATTTGGTCCAATTTTGCAACAATTATTTGGGAGGTCCTTCACAAAAAAAACCTCCTTTTGGGCACTCGAAAAATGGAAAATTGATTTTTCGTCCAAAGAAAATAAAAACTTCCTTAGGCAACATTGTTTGTCATTCCAATATGCACCCTTGTGCATAATATGAGATAATTTGAATGAACTATGCCATTCCAAAATGCACCCTTGTGCAAAAAACACAAGAGAAACAAATAGAAAAACACAACTACATAAGCTTGAGAAAGTATTTGATGTGCTCCACATGTGCTATGATTGTGAATTATAAAATTGATGTGCTCCAAATTTGCAACAAATATTTGCTAGGTTCTTTATAAAAATATCATTTTTGACACTCGAAAAATGATTCTCTTAAAAAAACTCATATCTTAGAACACTTTTTTCATGATATTAACAATATTCAAAGTTTGTTATTTTTACTGAAAAGTAGTTCACACTTGGTGACACAATGCGAAGGTTTTTTATTTCCATATTTTTATAAATTTCTTAGGTAGTCAAATAACAGACATGATTCAAAATCTTATTTTCAATCAATTATGACCAATTTAAATGGTCCTAACATCATCAAAGGGGATACTCTGTTTTGATTGGTCTAAAATCAGCTCACGCGGATCATGGCTTAAGCACCGTCGGATGCGCCCGGATCCAACGGCAGCCCACACCCCCCTCATCACTCTCACCCCCTCCCGAATCACCCCGTATCCCTCTCATCGTCGTCCACCCATGAAACCCTAGCCCCCTTCTCCCAATCACCGCCGCCGCCCAGATCCAATCCAAGTCAGAGCCCCCGGCCTCCATCTCCATTCTTGCGCGCGTCGGCCACCCCCACTCCCCAAGCACCGTTGCTCCACCCTCTCCCGCGCCCCTCGATCCCAGATCCCCATCTCCAAGTCACCCTCTTCCTCCCTCAGATCTCGATCCGCCGCCGCCCACCATCGACGACCCTCACCATAGACGAGATCGAGCTCCTCCCTTCCTCCCGTTCTCCCCTAGCCTTATCCACTTCGAGCCAACCAACCACTCCGTCCTTGGGATTTTGTCGCGCGGTGCCTCGTCTCGCCGGCCCGGCGACCAAAAGCAGGCAGTCCACGCCCAGGATGGCGGCGTGCCCCGCCACGACCACGTACGCGCACGACACTCCGCGCCTCCCCTCCCTCTCATGCGGTTCCTAACATATGCGCTCCTCTCCTCTCCTTGGGTGACATGCAGGGCTCGCGTGGGAGTAGCCCATGATGGAGGCCTCTGGAGGAGAAGTGGGAGGAGCCCGACCGTCCTCGTGCGCCCGGCCCATGGCAGGAGCACCACGGCGCGCGCCTCAGAGCTACAACATCTCCTTCGGCGACTTCGTGTAATCCAGTTCGACAACGCGTGCTGGGAACTTTACTGCCTCGAGCATGGCATCCTGGTTCGTCATACCCCATCTCATCCCATCTCTCGCCCCTTCTGATGTTAGATCTTCTCTGGTCTGGAACATTTAGGCTGTAATTGATGCGCGATTTGAACCGTGATGGAATTACTGGATTACCTTCCCGTGTAGGTCTAATAGTTTTCCCCCGAGAATGCGGCAATTAGTGTTCGATCTGTGTGACCCTTCTGAATTTGTCAGGAACATGAACTGTTCGTAGTTCCTAATTTAAGCCTACGATCTGTGATGTCTAGACATTTCGTTTTGTATTTTAGATTGCACCCATGTCTCATGTCTCATGGCAATAGGGAGCATACAATCAGCAGGAGGAGGATTGCCACGATGCGTGCAAGCGGCTTCAGCTTCATGGTCAGCGATCCTGCCCTGCCTCCCCAGCTTCCGGTCTGAATACACAAGAGAGAGGATGATTAATGCCGGCTGGGTTACTCCTAGTTAAGTAGTGCTTGTATATAATTGCGATTTGGCCTTGTGTCAACGGCTTGTCTGACTCTGACCAGATGACACTGGCATTAATCTAGTCTAGTCACACTCTCTTCTGTACAGTACTGTCATTTGAACAGATCTAGCTAGTTAGCTTAGGAGACCCCAAGTCAAGTGCTCGAAGTCGTCTCTTCGATCACTCACTCATTCAGCCTTGGATCCAATGCTGTCCCCTCCAAGTCAAGTCACGTCGAGGGTATCTCTCCAATGCAGTCGCAGTTTTTGAACCAGTCAAGCAAAAGCTAGCTGCTAGTAAAAACATATAAGTGTAAAAAATAGAGTTCATACGTTCATCATGTAGCGGCCGATCAAGGCCTGCGTGCAATTGATGGGGCTCCATGAAAATGTGATACTGTAATTTTACTACAGTCATCCATGGTGTTGTTCCGCCTTTTTGCTAATGAATTGATCACTAAAGGAGTGGAGGCCTACATGATTATCTTGTTGATGAGAATGTGCGAGTGTTCACTATGATTCTATATCTTTTTTTGGTGCTGAGAATAGTAGCAAGTAGCATCACCTGAGATGGAATTCTTGCTTCAAGGGTGAATGCTTGTCATTTTCTGTAGAATGCTAACACAAGTGCTACTTGAATCCTTAGAGTTGGTTTTTATTTCAGTACATCTAGTATCAAATATGGTATTTGTCATAACTAACGAATTAGGAGCCAATTACCTTTCCCTTCTTGATGTTTCTTAAGAGTTGGGTCACTTGCAGAATTGTTCTTTAGATAGGCTTGTGAAGGAGCCAATTACCTTGCCCTTCTTGCTATTTCTTAAGAGTAAGTCACTTGAAGAATTGTTCTTTACATAGGCTTGTGAAGGATAGGAAAGCACCTTACCTGTCATTGAACCCATCTATACTCGCTTCAGCTGCAACTCTATGTTTAATTCCGTGCCTGGGATTACTGATTGAGTCGTTCTACTACATCCTGTGATGAACTAAAGAAGATCCATTGTTTTGTTTTGTCATTATGCTGCATATGTTTCCAACTCCACTATTTCTGTTTTTCTTTATCACCTTATCCAACATTGTAGATTCCTGTATTGATGCATGCCAACTATGAAAAGATCTTGTATTAAGCTTTAGTTGGCTGTTAATTATGTTATGTTAGTTGCTGACTAACAACGGCCTGTGGCGGCTGGGCATTAGAAACACAATCTGTCTGTATGTAATCTAACTTGCAGTGTGTGTGTGGCATGCAGGGAGGTGGTGATCAGGTGAACAACATATGCCTGGAAGACCTCTGGCCCAGCTCAACTCCATCTCCATGCACCTCGGCGAGATCGTCGGTAATGGACGCCGCCCGCCTCGTATCATTCTTTCTGGATAACATTCTAGTGTGGCAACATTTAGTAATTTATAGCTCCATGTTCATGGTGCTATGCAAACTCTGAAAATTGGTACTTCAGTCAAATGTGCTTTCCTTTCTAAACAACTATGCACCTCGCTGAGATCGTCTTACCTGGCATCATTCCATACTAGTATAGATAGCATCCAAATACGGTGTGCTATTCACTGGTTTTATTTTCATACGATGACAAGAGTTGATGAATATCCAGGCATACTAGAACATATTTCGTGGCAATTCTAGAACTACAGAAGTTCACCTGTTTGTTGTAGAATTCAATAGGCAGTATCCTTTATTTAGGCTCAAAAAAGCCTTGCCGGTGGTTTTATTGTAACGTCAAGTTTTCATCACAAACACTAGTTGTTTATTATGAAACATTCATTCTACTGCACACTATTCAGTTATTATCTAAAAAACACAATTCAGTTAACTTATACTTTATCTTTTAGATTTGTAGCTTCAAACCTGGAAAAATGGACATGTAGCTTCTACTTTTGAACAAAGTAAAATGCAATGCACATAGATAGACATGCATCATAGGCAGTACTTGTTTCTAAGTTACACTACAAGGATACCCCCTATAATGCAACACATATCGTACGACGTTTTGACTATACGTTGCAAAGTTCACAAGAGATACGCATATAGGCATTGTAGCATATGCGTTGTAGTGCAGCTCGTGACGCATTGCTCCATGTAAAGCCCAATGCACTAACCCAGCCCAAGTTGGCTTTCACGACTAACCTAGGTCGTTCCCTTTCCTCCGCCTCCCCTACTCCTCTCGAGCCCTCCCACCTCGGCCGCCGCTGCTCGTCAGTCGTTGCCACTCTTTTGCGCGGCTGCGACCTACCTGCATCCCTGCACGCCGCCCCTCACCACTCGCCTGCGATCCTCTCTCCCGGCGCCGCTCCTCACCGCTGCCCTGCGACCCTCCGTCCTAGCGCGCCGCCCCTCGTCACCACCCCTGCAACCCTGCATCCCGGCGCGCCGCCCCTTGTCACCGCTCCCCTGCGACCAAAGGTGAATCCAAGGTACGGCCATGAACAAGCACAGGCAACCACATCCCTCGCTCCACATCCGTAGCCCCTCGCGGTACCAATGCATTATCCACATCTATAGCCCCGTTCGTCCTCCTCCGGTGCTCCTCCTAATTGTTTTCCACTATTCACGTGTCCTCCGTGTAAAACGATCCAGGAAGCCTCTTTTTTTTGCGAATAGGAATCCTCTCCCTGATCCCTGCTTTGGAACCTTTTAATATCCACTGCACCAGGACATCCTTCCAATCTCGCATTCTATGCCCAACGAAAACTGAAATCCAATGTAGTGGAGAAGGCGGTACATCAAAGAAAGTTTGTATCTGATTGGACAGCCTCTATTGTTGATGAAGTTGTGGAGAAGAGGAACTATTGCAGGCTGGTTGCAGGTATGGAAGGAGCAAGAAGAGAGTAGGTTTTTTGCTTTTGAGGATTTTTATGTTGTGTTGTACTACTGAAATCTGGGACGTACAGCCTAGAGATTTGTTTTGGGGAATATTGATAATGTGTTTTCTTTAGTTTCAGACATCTGAAGATACACATTACTTGGATGGCTAAATTAGTAGGTGCTACACAAGCAACTAGGTGATTCAATTCAGCGAAGGCGTGGTCGTACCTCTGCACGGCGAACTCAAGCACCACTTCTAATATTGTTGGAAAGTGGATAAGTTGTTTTGGAGCATTACACGATTTGTTCAGTCTACTTCGCTATGTTCCTTACATGCAAAAGGTATGGGTTTGTTTACTTGATATGTTCTTTCAATTTTATCCTCACCCAGTGATCCACATCTTAAAAGCACAAACTACTCTGTTCAGATGGAATATCTTTGATAGTGTTGTTGCAGACTTGAAGGTATATGCATCAGGAGGTCAAGGTGGCAGTGGCACCATAACAGTATTTATTTGAAATTACACGCGAGGTCAAAAAATGATTCTAAGTTAACCTCTTTCCTTGTATATTTTTGTCTGCTTGGTTTGTTTTAATGTCGTTCTTTTGTTAAATTGATGTACTAAATAATTAAGAACATATTTGTATTCATTTTTAAAATTTCATGCATCTGGTGTATGGTGCTAGAACTTGCTTAGGAAGAGCTGTTATGAAATTAAGATCTGGTTTTTGTAATTCGCTGACTGAATCCATGATACTAAACTGTATGTTTGTTATAGTTCATATATATGTTATACATACACGTGCAGTTACTAGGCATGCATTGTGAGTAGATAAGTTAGAGTCTCCAATTATTTCGTTAAGCACAAAATATGACCTTGCATACATGTATTTCCATTCTCATATAATGGAAAATATACTGAAGGGAAGACTCATGCTGTATGCTTCTGATTCATGTTGAAAGTGTGTAACCTGTTTGCCGCAATTTTTCCTTTTCACATAATAGGAAAAGGTCAGTAAAAAAAAGGAAGCTCACTGAGCACGTCAATACAGATTACCTGACGAAAGCCCAGGCGATGAATAGGATAATCAAGTTGAGATCCCACCGAGGACGTATAATGGCTGAATGAACTTCTGATCCACGCTTTGGCAATCCCGTGCCTCCAGGTGTGTAGGTATTGGCTTCATACTGTTCTATTTTATACATGCACGTACTGGACTAGAGGTTTGATTTCTAGGATAATTTCTTATTACTACTTTACACCTTTTCGCATGATGCATGGATGATGAGCTCATATAAGTTTGGAGAGCATGGATCATATGATTAGTTGCAGTGGGGCAGAGCTAAAAGAGGATTAATGATGCTTACAATACGTATATCACAGCCACACATTTTGTGATATTGGTATGTGTAGTATATGATCTATATTTTTTTAAGCTCTCAATCTATGTTTTTGTTCTGATCCTATATGAAAGAGAGCAAAACCATCTCAAATCAGTACGAGCCAAATAAATCTATTAATTAATCCATGATTTGATGTACTATTTAAAAGGGAAAAAAATTAAGCTACATGTATGTATCATGCACGAAAAATATATCTTCTAGATGAGTATGTATACCATATATTTGATATGCGTACATATGCATTTGTTAAGTCTTACAATGGGTTTCTTTGGAAACTCTTCAACATAAATGACCCGTTGGAATATTTCAATGGATTTTCTGTATATCACCAAAACAAAATAAATGTCCTCCTTTTAAGTGTTCATTCCATATACAGGAGCCAGAACGCCTCTTTCTGCAGAAACATAGATACATGGTCCCTTCTAAATATTCCTTGGAATATTTTAGTTTGAGTTTCCAGTTTTATCGTCCAATAGTGGCCATCTTTTTTTTCATCTGAATCCATGACATAAAACGACCCGCTGTGAGATGTCCAAAATGTATTACACATTCTCTAATTACACTTACATTACCACAGAAAGTCATTCGGTTTTTTGTTTTTTGTTAATGCATTGTGTGTTAACAGTTCATTTTGTTTTTTGTTTGTAGGTTAAAAAGATAAATGGATGATTATATGGGCGCGTGGCAAATATATTGATGATGATGATGCTGGATGCTTTCAATTTTAGTTCAGTTGTAGGAATGATGTTCCTCTGTTAAGTTTTAGTTAAGTTGTAGTGATGTTGAGGGATACTTTCGGTTTTTGTTTTGTTGTCAAGAAAATATATAGATTATGCATCACATTTGGATGATGTTCCTCCTGTAATATCCATTGTTGTAATCCAACAATTATATATATATATATATAGATTTCTTCCTCCCGTGAGTATATTCTCTTGTTTTTTGTTCACTTAAAATGCATATATAATTATCAGCATTACGTGTAGCATTAATTTAGTTGCTAGCAATATGTATAAAAATAATATTATTCACATTATATATGTACCGAGTTTTGAAGCATTGCAAACTCTCTGTTGGCAAGCAATGGGATTTTGATTCCTGTACATTAAGCACCAACATATAAAAGTGTTGCATAAGTCTGTTTTATGTGTTGCATTTTTGCAACGGTCCCTTTACCAACGGTGGTATAACTGTTGTAATATGCGCTAGCAACACTGGATAAGGCAACGCATCCCAAACCGTTGGTATTGACATTAACAACGTATATATGAACTTTTAGATACGGAAAAAAGCGTTGCTATACGGGGGTTCCTGTTGTAGTGTTAGCTAAGCATAATCTGTTGTTTAATCCAAATTGTGTTATCAAAAGTTGCGCAAAATGTGTTTTGGTCTTGCTTCATGTATCAGTTTTCTCATAAAACTAATGTGCCTGGACAACAGTTTGCTCCACTAATGTTATATCTCTCTCATTGTAGGATGGCAAGTTGTGGCAGCTGGAGCATGTCGCATAAGAGAGAGCAATGAAATCCATTGTACTGTTTCGTTAAAAAAAGTACATTGTGCTGTTATGATAGTAGCAGATGTGCCATCATTTTCTTATTGTATATTCCTGTGTAAGGAAATGTATTCCTGAGATGATTTTTTGTGTTATGTAAACCTGGGAGATATTTTCATTTTGTGTTATGTAAACCTGGGAGTTTTCCTAATTTGAATGAAATAATGTTGGATGTATGTGTGTGATTGGGCTAAAGTCTGCTTAGGCCAAACTGGACAAATAATTGGGCTGAAACAGGCCACATACCAACAAGCATCGAACAATTTCAAAAATGAAATGAAAAGTCTTACTGAAAAAAGAAATGGACTGCAAAAAGCTCGAGGGCCTCAAAAACTAACAAGGCTGAATTGTTGGGCCTGGCCCATGAAGCCGGTAAAAAATTGATAGAAAAAATATATAAAAAGGTCGAATTGTTGAGCTCGGCCCATGTAAAACGCTGAATCGGACCGGGCTGAATCTTGTGCCACATCAGCTTGCCACGCTGGATGCCTACGTGGCCTGGGGAGGTTGCTAGTGACCAAAACAAACCAGTAGGCATATTTTGGTCGTAAACGTCCACGACCTTCTCACAGAGAAGGTCGTTAATGTCAGTTTATGACGGCCAGCTTCTGACCTTATGTTTTTGGTCACAAAAAGGTCACAAATGGAAATTTTTGACCATTCAGTGACCAATAGTGGTGGTCACAAGTTGACATATTTCTTGTAGTGAGCATAGTCAGACTATATGATTTTGTAGGGATAGCTTTCTTTGGCCATGTTATTTTGAGAAGACATAATTGCTTAGTTAGTATGCTTGAAGTATTATTATTTTTATGTCAATATTAAACTTTTGTCTTGAATCTTATGGATCTGAATATTCTTGCCACAATAAAGAGAACTACATGGATAAATATGTTAGGTAGCATTCCACATCAAAAATTCTATTTTATCATTTACCTACTCGAGGACGAGCAGGAATTAAGCTTGGGGATGCTGATACGTCTCCAACGTATCTATAATTTTTGATTGTTCCATGCTATTATATTATCAACCTTGGATGTTTTATATGCATTTATATGCTATTTTATATGATTTTTGGGACTAACCTATTAACCCAGAGCGCAGTGCCAGTTTTCTGTTTTTACCTTGTTTTAGGGTTTCGAAGAAAAGGAAAATCAAACAGAGTCCAATTGATCTGAAACTTCACAGAACTCACTTTTGGAAGGAAAGAAGCCCAGAAGACTTGAAGTGCACGTAAGGAAAGCTTCGAGGAGGCCACGAGGTAGGGGGCGCGCCCACCCCCCTAGGGCGCACCCTCCACCCACGTGGGACCCTCATGGCTCCCCTGACATACTTCTTCCGCCTATATATCTCCATATACCCTAAAAACACCCGGGAGCACAATAGATCGGGAGTTTCGCCGCCAGAAGCCTCCGTAGCCACCGAAAGCCAGTCTAGACCCGTTCCGGCACCCTGCCGGAGGGGGCAATCCTTCTCCGGTGGCCATCTTCATCATCCCGGTGCTCTCCATGACGAGGTGGGAGTAGTTCTCCCTCGGGGCTGAGGGTATGTACCAGTAGCTATGTATTTGATCTCTCTCTCTCGTGTTCTTGAGATGATACGATCTTGATGTATTGCGAGCTTTGCTATTATATTTGGATCCTATGATGTGTCTCCCCCCTCTACTCTCTTGTAATGGATTGAGTTTCCCCTTTGAAGTTATCTTATCGGATTGAGTCTTTAAAGATTTGAGAACACTTGATGTATGTCTTGCCGTGCGCATCTGTGGTGACAATGGGATACCACGTGATTCACTTGATGTATGTTTTGGTGATCAACTTGCGGGTTTCGCCCATGAACCTATGCATAGGGGTTGGCACACGTTTTCATCGTGATTCTCCGGTAGAAGCTTTGGGGCACTCTTTAAGGTCCTATGTGTTGGTTGAATAGATGAATCTGAGATTGTGTGATGCATATCGTATAATCAAACCCACGGATACTTGGGGTGACATTGGAGTATCTAGGTGACATTAGGGTTTTGGTTGATTTGTATCTTAAGGTGTTATTCTAGTAAGAACTCTAGGGCTGTTTGTGACACTTATAGGAATATCCCAACGGATTGATTGGAAAGAATAACTTTGAGGTGGTTTCCTACCCTACCATAATCTCATCGTTCGTTCTCCGCTATTAGTGACTTTGGAGTGACTCTTTGTTGCATGTTGAGGGATAGTTATGTGATCCAATTATGTTATCATTGTTGAGGGAACTTACACTAGTGAAAGTATGAACCCTAGGCCTTGTTTCCTATCATTGCAATACCATTTACGCTCACTTTTATCATTAGTTACCTTGCTGTTTTTATATTTTCAGATTACAAAAACTATTATCTACCATCCATATACCACTTGTATTACCATCTCTTCGCCGAACTAGTGCACCTATACAATTTACCATTGTATTGGGTGTGTTGGGGACACAAGAGACTTTTTGTTATTTGGTTGCAGGGTTGCTTGAGAGAGACCATCTTCATTCTACGCCTCCTATGGATTGATAAACCTTAGGTCATCCACTTGAAGGAAATTTGCTACTGTCCTACAAACCTCTGCACTTAGAGGCCCAACAACGTCTACAAGAAGAAGGTTGTGTGGTAGACATCAGTGATCCACTTGATGTATGTTTTGGTGATCAACTTGCGAGTTCCGTGACCTCGTGAACTTATGCATAGGGGTTGGCACACGTTTTCGTCTTGACTCTCCGGTAGAATCTTTGGGGCACTCTTTGAAGTTCTTTGTGTTGGTTGAACAGATGAATCTGAGATTGTGTGATGCATGTTGTATAATCATACCAACGGATACTTGAGGTTACATTGGAGTATCTAGGTGACATTAGGGTTTTGGTTGATTTGTGTCTTAAGGTGTTATTCTAGTACGAACTCTAGGATGGATCAAACGGAAAGAATAGCTTCGTGTTATTTTACTACGGATTCTTGAATAGATCGATCAAAAAGAATAACTTTGAGATGGTTTCGTACCCTACAATAATCTCTTCGTTTGTTCTCCGCTATTAGTGACTTTGGAGTGACTCTTTGTTGCATGTTGAGGGATAGTTATATGATCTAATTATGTTATTATTGTTGAGAGAACTTGCACTGGTGAAAGTATGAACCCTAGGCCTTGTTTCCTAGCATTGCAATACCATTTACGCTCACTTTTATCATTAGTTACCTTGCTGTTTTTATATTTTTGGATTACAAAAACCTATATCTATCATCCATATTGCACTTGTATCACCATCTCTTCGCCGAACTAGTGCACCTACACAATTTACCATTGTATCGGGTGTGTTGGGGACACAAGAGACTCTTTGGTATTTGGTTGCAGGGTTGCTTGAGAGAGACCATCTTCATCCTACGCCTCCCACGGATTGATAAACCTTAGGTTATCCACTTGAGGGAAATTTGCTACTGTCGTACAAACCTCTGCACTTGGAGGCCCAACAATGTCTACAAGAAAAAGTTTG
Organism: Triticum urartu; assembly: GCF_056163025.1. Classification (NCBI taxonomy): domain Eukaryota; kingdom Viridiplantae; phylum Streptophyta; class Magnoliopsida; order Poales; family Poaceae; genus Triticum; species Triticum urartu. The sequence continues at coordinate 72,228,386 of NC_141874.1, forward strand.
TGTAGTAGACATCAGGGGTTCCAGTAACCCTCCGGCACTCTGGTTTTATCCGAAACTATCTGGAACACTTCCGGTGTTCGAATAACATGGTCCAATATATCAATCTTTATGTATCGACCATTTCGAGACTCCTCGTCATGTCCATGATCATATCCGGGACTCCAAACAACCTTTGGTACATCAAAACACATAACTCATAATACAAATCGTCATCGAACGTTAAGCGTGCGGACCCTACGGGTTCGAGAACTATGTAGACATGACCGAGACACATTTTCGGTCAATAACCAATAGCGGAACCTGGATGCTCATATTGGCTCCTACATATTCTAGGAAGATCTTTATCGGTCAAAGCATAACAACATACGTTGTTCCCTTTGTCATCTTTATGTTACTTGCCCGAGATTCGATCGTCGGTATCACCATACCTAGTTCAATCTCATTACTGGCAAGTCTCTTTACTCTTTCCATAATGCATCATCCCGCAACTAACTCATTAGTCACATTGCTTGCAAGGCTTATAGTGATGTGCATTACCGAGAGGGCCCAGAGACACTAGTAGAAAAAGGGGCTTTGGTTCGGCCAGAAAAGAGCATTAGTATCGGTTGCATTACGAACCGGGACTAATGTGAGCATTAGTCCCGGTTCGAGCGGCTAGGGCACCGTACAGGCATTACTCCCGGTTTAAATGGGGCCTTTAGTCCCGGTTGGTGCCACGAACCGGGACTAAAGGGTGCGATGCCCATTAGTACCGGTTCGTGGCATGAACCGGTACTAATGGGATTGAGGCATTAGTATCGATTCGTGGCACGAACCGGTATTAAAGGTTGCATTAGTACCGGTTCGTGGCACGAACCGGTACTAAAGGTTAGGTACTAATGGTGCAATTTACAAATCCTCCCCCCCTTGTGTATCGCCTTTTCAGTTTTGTAAAAAGCAAAAGAAAATGATAAAAACTTCAAAAGTTAAAATCCTTCGAGATGTAGTTATGTTACCACATCTACTAGTTAGGAAAATTTAAAAACTTAGATTGGACATGTTTTCCAAAAAGTGTAGGAAAAATGTAAAACGACTATAACTTTTGCATACGATGTCAGAAAAACGTATAATATATCAAAATGTTCAGCACGAAAATCCGCATCCAGTTTTGACAGCCTACGACCTATTTGCAAATTTTTAGAATCCTCAAATTCTAAAAGGAAAAAAAGTTATGCTCAAATTTTAGTTTTTTTGATTTTTTGTTAAATCTGGTCAAACTATGGTCAAACTACTTATTCAAGAAGTATTAGTGTTACTAAATAATTATTCAAGAATATTAGTGTTACTAAATAATTATTTCAATTTTTTTGAATTTTGGTCAAATCTGGTCAAACTGTGGTCAAACAATGGTCAAACTACTAATTCAAGAAATATTAGTGTTACTAAATAATTATTGTTTTTTAGAACGATAGTTTCAAACTCGAACAGTGAAATGTGTGACATCATGCTCAAGCTAAACTCCTGAGGGTTAATAGGATTGACATCTTACTATTGTCAGGAAACGAGGGAGAATAGAACCCGGAAGTTAAGCGTGCTCAGGCTGGGGGAGTGAGAGGATGGGTGACCATTCGGGAAGTTAGATGATTTTGAATGATGAGGGGTGATTAGAGATTAGAGATTAAATTGAGCAGTGATGAGGGCTGATTAGAGATTAGAGGTTAAAATAATTCAGAAATTTGAAAATTCAAGAAAAAAATTCAAAAACAAAAATTCAAAAAATAATAAAAAAATCATAAAACTTCCTTTAGCACCGGTTGGTGGCACCAACCGGGACTAAAGGTGAACCTCCACGCAGCGGCCACGTGGAGGGCCTTTAGTCCCGGTTCGTAACGATCCTTTTGTCCCGGTTCCAGAACCGGAACTAAAGACCCTTATGAACCGGGACAAATGGCACCTTTTCTACTAGTGAGATACCTCTGCGATACACGGAGTGACAAATCCTAATCTCGATCTATGCCAACCCAACAAACACACATCTGTAGAGCATCTTTATAATCACCCAGTTACGTTGTGACGTTTGATAGCACACAAGGTGTTCCTCCGGTATTTGGGAGTTGCATAATCTCATAGTCAGAGAAATATGTATAAGTCATGATGAAAGCAATAGCAATAGCAATAAAATTAAACAATCATTATGCTAAGCTAACGGATGAGTCTTGTCCATCACATCATTGGAGAATGATGTGATCCCGTTTATGAAATGACAACACATGTCTATGGTCAGAAAACATAACCATCTTTGATTAACGAGCTAGTCAAGTAGAGGCATACTAGAGACACTCTGTTTTGTCTATGTATTCACACATGTATTAAGTTTCCGGCTAATACAATTCTAGCATGAATAATAAACATTTATCATGATATAAGGAAATATAAATAACAACTTTATTATTGCCTCTAGGGCATATTTTATTCACATGTAGCCTAGGATCTCGTGAGCAACCAGTCAAGTTGCACAACTTGGCACGAAGCTTGTATTCTTTCGCACAGGCTCCACCTAACTATGTTTCCACGAAGCCTAAAAATGATGCGAGGAACCAAACACACCTTTGCATTATTTCATGATCCGAAAGGTGAAAAATGATGTGTAGGGTTATACCTCTCTTTTCGTAAGGGAAGGCTACACCTCGCTTCTAGCAAGGTGAATCATAGCTTCCCCCTCATAAATGGGCCGACCCAACATAGGAGGACCGTTGGCTCTCCAATGCATTTTTTATTGTATTAATTTACTTATATTTCTAAAATAGAATAAAAAAATCCATTAATTTTTAGAAGTGTTCATCACGCGTTCAAAAAATGTGTATACAATGTAAAAATGTCCGCACTATTATGTGATATTTTAAAATGTTCACGTGTTTCAGAAAAACGTTCCTCACATTTTATAAAATTGTTTATAAAGATTAAACAACGCTTGCATAAATTGAAAAAAATTATTCATGGCATTCAAGAATTTGCACATGACATTTAAGAAAATGATTACATGTTTCGAAAAAATATTCATGACATTATGAAAATTCTTTTGTCAATTTAAAAAATGTTCATGTAATTAATTTTTTTCATAGGATTAAAAAAATGCATGTGACATTTTTTTAAATCATGCTTTTCAAAACTATTTTCATGGCATTTCAAAAATGTTTATATAATGTAAAAAATATATTTTATCAATTAAATTAACTTAACTTGTATTTAAAATATTTAAGATGTATTAAAAAATCAATACATGTATTTACAATATGTTTAACGTGAATAAAATAATGTTACATGTGTATAAAAAATGTACAACATGTATTGAAAAAGTAGACGTGTGTTGATTTGTTTTTGAAAAATCTGCAAAACCCGAATAAAAATAAAAATAAAAAATAAAAAACCAAGATAAAAAAACCCAAAGAAAAAACCTAAAAAACTGTAAAATGGAAGCGAGTACTAAGCTGGCCCAGTAGGCTTGCGCCAGAGGCGCGTCTATCGTAGCTCTCGCGACAGGCGAGAAATAGCCCCGGCAAACAACGATAGCCGTACGATCTTGCTGCATAGACGCGCCGCCGAGGCGAGGCCCAGAGGAAACCCTAGAGAAACCCCGAGCCAAGCACAACACCAGATGGCCTCCGCCGGCGGCGACACCAAGGGGAGGAAGCGCAAGTTCCTGCCCCACGGCAAGCCGGTGCGGAAGGGCGCGTACCCGCTGCGCCCCGGCGTGCAGGGCTTCTTCATCACCTGCGACGGCGGCCGCGAGCACCAGGCCACCCGCGAGGCCATCTCCCTCCTGGACACCGTAAGCCACCTCCCTTGCCCGCGCCTAAGTGATCTGTTGTTCCCTTGCCTGCCTGGGCCTCCCGCGCAGCAGGTGTTCGTCGTAATTACCCGCAGGCCGCCGCTTCGTGCGAGATCTTAATTATTCGCTCAATTCTAATCACTATCTTGGACGGATGCGTTCCGCTTCAGTTTCGGTGACAGTGCTGTGCTATCTTGTGTTCACTGTAGTTTGCTTGTTATTGTTATTGTGGCGGGACAGCTTACACCTCTGTGACTCACAATGCACAATTCACTCGTAAATGTGATGACTGATTGAAATTAGGAACACAGCTGCAGCTCGCTTGCTTGTAATATACCTATGCTTGGGACTCTGAATCTTACCACTATCTAGGTTATATACAGTAATTAAGATATCTGATATGCGATACTCCATTGTGGATCTGCAGTTCTACGAGGACCTGGTTGACGGGAAAGTATTTGATGAGAAGCCCAAGAACATCCCTGACAAGCCGCTGAACAAAAAAATAAAGTTTGACGACTCTGATTCCTCCGATGATGAGGATCAAGGTCATTCAGTGGAGGAGGCTAACAATGGAAATGATGCAGAAAAAGGTGAAGCCAAGTCATCTGAGCAGCAACAAGAGGTACCTGGTGCCTTGGGAATTGCCAGCAAGGAGGATGAAGAACAAGTGGAAACTGCTGGCGGATCAGCGCCAAAGAAGCAACGGATAGAAGATCCTCTGGTTTCTGAACAGACAGAACCAAAAGCGCCCACTGATGAACCAGCAGAGACTACTGATGATAAGCCAAAAGAGTCCACTGATAAACCAGCAGAGACTACTGATGATAAGCCAAAAGAGTCCACTGATAAACCAACAGAGACTAGTGATAAACCAAAAGCGTCCAACGATAAACCGAAAGAGTTCACTGGTAAACCAAAGGCGTCCAATGACAAACCTATTGATGATTTAATTGATGAGGATCTAAAACAACTGGGGGACAGGAAAAAGGTCTGTTTCTTTTCTGAATTTATTTACAGTTTAAGATACGTAGGAGGTGCTTATTTCTGCACGGAAATAGTCCATATATAAACCTGCGCAGTGGATTGAATTTAGTCAGATGTACTCAAAAAAACTTGGTGCAGTTTACTCATCCATAGATGTCTTTTCTTTTTTAAGATGAAAGCATGGAATTCATATTCATAGCTCCTAAGAAGTTTTGCTGGATCCTAGATAGAAGAAGTATTCACTTAAGAATGCTCATAAAATCCAGTCTTCCTCCACATCCTTTTCCCCTTATCAAACACATGATGTACTTTAAGTCATTTTCGAATATTGAAATATTGCATAGGCCCTAAATTTGGAAAATCATGCTGTAGATAGAAAGATTTCAGTATTTCTGTCTGCCCATAACTACCTTAAGAGGTTAACTGTAATATTTAACTATTTATTCATCGGTACTTGTTTTATTCTGGCTATCAGATCCCTGTACAGTTGCGAGTAAACTTGAGCAAAATTAAGTACGTCAAGCAAGTCTTGTATTGTAAGGACTCAAACTCATTTCATGAGAGAGTTATGGATTTTGCCTCTCATTTTAGCCACTATTTTTAATAACTTGGCACTGAGGCTTTATTGAGAATCAGAGTCTTCCGTAATGCATCACTGTTCCCTCTAGAAACAATTCCCTGATACGGGAAAATGATGCGACCATACTAGTCCATATATTTTGTCTTTGCCTCACTGTTCTTTATATACTTGCTGATATGATGAAAACCATCATACTTCAAACAGAGGCTGTTTGCAAGTGTTGATTCCGGTTGCAATGGTTGCATCTTCATTCAAATGCACAAAAGAGATGGAGACCCTGGTCCAGTTGAGATTGTACAAAGCATGATGTCTTCGGCTGCTTCAACTCGTAAACATATGTCCAGGTTCAGAATTTATATTATTGCAATCTATCTTCTTTGTTCTTCATAAGTCTCATATATCAAGATATGATATTATTGCTCATATGAAGTGTGCAGTTATTTTCTTGCTTATGGACTTTCATCTTGAATGTACTCTAGGTTTATTCTGAGGGTGTTGCCTGCTGAGGTGGTATGTTATGCTTCAGAAGAGGAAATAACAAGAGCTGTTGCTCCACTTGTTGAAAAGTACTTCCCCAAAGAATCTCCTTCGGGACATAAGGTAACTTTTTTACTTGATTGCTGGATGGTCTGGTTAAAGAACGTAGGGCAAAGCGCTGAGACCATGCCACCATGGTAGCCAGCTGGCTTCAGATCTATATATTATCTTGTATTAGTTATGTAGATTTTCCATCACGGGATCACTTGGGGAGGCTGCAGCTGGTGGGCGACATTGCCGGGAGCGGCTCGCTGGAGGAGGCAGGGTCGAAGATTGGGTGTCCGCAGGGGGAGCGGCAGCAGATGAGAACCCTGTAGCGCCAGGTGGGGGTTGGTCGGGGGCAGCAGTGAGATAGGGTGAGGGATGCGAGGGGAGATAACTGGGAGGTGGGACAAAGAAAACGGCGGGCAAAAAAGAATTAGTAGAGACAGAACAGAGAGGCAAAACATGGAACCTTGCGTATTTTTTAGATAAGAGAGATTGTCCTAACCATTTCAGAGTAAACTGGCCCCTGTTCATAAATTATAATCATGCACTATCATAATTCATGAATTTTTATTTTCACTGTATAACGGTAATTGAGGAGATAGTGGGTAGGGGGGAAGATGGATTGTATTACTGGATGTAGTCTACCCCATCTAGCAAGGTCTAAAGTTGGCTACAAGCCTAACAAGATTAATTACCTATCTGACAATTGGCACTGACTGTATGAAGCATTACCAGGGTAGATACGTCATATCTTCATATTTCCATCAGTAGGTTCCTAAATGTCATCCATCTTCCAAGAATTGACCTGGTAATGATTTTCTGTGCATTCGTCATCCGAAGGAAAGTGCTGGAAGTAGTATCCCTCAAAATTTAGCACATATATGCGGCGCTTTATGAGCAAGCCAATGCAGTCAATTGTTTCAGTAGCCAACATCACCAACATCAGTACATTATAATGTCTATTATTGTATTTATTATTTCCACAGAACAGATAGAATGATGCAGTTATCCAAATAGGAGTTGTTTGCTTTATTGTTTTCCTGTCCAAAATTCTACACGTTACCTTACTTGCTTGTCTCAATCTTTGCAGTTTGCTGTGTTATACGAAGCAAGGTCAAACACAGGAATCGATAGAATGAAAATTATAAATGCAGTAGCAAAATCTATACCTCAGCCTCACAAAGTTGACCTCAGCAACCCCGACAGGACTATTATTGTTCAGATTGCCAAGGTAAATTCTCTAATACAGTTGGATTGCTATTAAATCTCTAGCGTTATATTTTGTGGAAGTGCCTCAACAAAACACAAGTTTTTATCCTACAATTGTCATAAAAATCGATATGATTTGATGCCCACTTCTCACAACACAACTATTACTTTATCTATTTTCAAATTCATAGGTATGGATGATTTTTAAGTGAGGTTTTGGAGTAGTAAAATGCAAGAGTACTAAGTATTCCCATTGTGGTATTTGTCTACGGGAAAGGCATTTGCACATGCACGCATTTGTCGATGAGCTACCATCACAGTCCATTGTCATAAAGTTGCTTTGAGATCCACACAAAATTCAGTCGGAAGAAATACTTCTCTTGTGTTTTCTTTCTATCTGAAAATGTAGAAGTCGCAATTCGACTGGATGGATAAGACATAAAGCGAGGACTAGGTCCATATCGATGAGATGTAAAGCAATCGACCTATAGTGCGCATATGCCTTTTCCCTTTTTTCAGGGAAGTCCCTGCGCCTGTTGGTGCAGAGCTAGTACAAAATATGCATTGATTTATCTACTGTGGGTTGTTTCTTTTAATGTTCAGGAGTAAAAAAAAAAACGCATGGGCCTTGATCAGTATCCATTATCCAGGCAGCTTCCAGTGCTCCAAATTTTATTGTAGCACTGGGATCCGGGGATGGAGGAAATGAACATAATAAATCGCTAGCAGCTTGTATCGTACTTCATGTTAAACCAATTTCCATTTCAGTATCCTGATTGCATTCTACAGATTGGAGGTAAAATGGACTTGGAAAAGTTTGTTTCATGCTTTTATGAAATGCCTTTTCCCACCTTTTTTTTTACTTTGAACCCTGTAGTAAGTCCAATATGGGCTCTTCGTCTGTTCAGTAATGCTGCACCAAGGGACACTCGGGAGCATGTTGCTTTATTACTTCACTATTGGCCATATGAAATATCTAATATAATCTGGTGCCTATATTTCTTTCTATCTGGCTAGTACTCCCTCCGTTCCAAATTACTTGTCGCGGGTATGGATGTATCTAGATGTATTTTAGTTCTAGATACATCCATTTCTGCGACGAGTAATTTGGAACGGAGGGAGTATATAGCTACAGTAAGATGTTCGCAGTTGAGGTCCTGATAAACTATTGTTTGAATCATGGGCAGACTATATGCATGATTGGAGTGGTGGAGAGATACAAAGAGCTTTCGAAGTTCAACCTAAGGCAGCTGACCTCGCCACCAGAGAAGTAGTTTCTGCGTGACAAATTCTTCCTCCTGGTTGAGTTTTAAGCAGACGCAGCATCAGTTGGTTACTAGCTACTCCCCCCGATCCAAAATAAGTGTCACGGTTTTGAACTGGGGTCAGTTCAAAACTGCGACCCTTATTATGGATCGGAGGTAGTAGTTGTTAGCTGAACCGTGAAAGTCATTGTCATATGATTCAGATGTATTATGTCGTTAAAACGGATGGCCGTTGTCGTGTGGACGCATCCTGAATTGCTTGCTTAATGCAGTATGGTGCAATTTTGTAACCTGTTGAATTTCCTAGGGCATCGTTGGAATAAAGGGTTAATTAGATTCATGCCACTGTAACTTTGGCGAGTTGGAAAATATACCTTTACAAAAAAGCGGCACCTATGAGTTGAATTTCCTAGGGCATCTGGTTTAAAACAATGGTTTTCCCTTTTTTTTTTCAGTCACAGAACCCTGAAGGAAAGGGGAGGAAAAGGTGACTGAAAACATGATTTGGTTTCTCTCGATTTTCTCGGGGCCAATCAAAACTCAAGATGAGATGAGCAGGCCTTCTAACAGAAGTTGTGGCCATTAGTTCGACGTGGTGAACTTGGGTGAACCACCCTAAATTCACCCCACACCATGGATTGTACTATTTGATGGGTGCTGGAAAGCCCGAACGTATGGGCCAAGTTTGGGTGGTCCAGTTGGGTAGCACAGGAGTGCGACCCGGCACAGGGTAAATCCAATTCCAGATAAGCTGGGCTGCGGGGGCAGCCACACGGACGCCGCCGATCGGCACCCGTCATGCGCGCACTCCCAAGTGCCATCACTGGGAAATGGGAATGACTCTGGTTGATTAATATAATATATTTTTGAGGTCAAGCAATATGCTTTATTACGCAACATCCTGGGCAGAATCGCCCATAACAAAGGCAGCTGCATCAGCTGGAAGGTCATCATCCAGTACAAATCTCGCCCGCAGCGAGTGATAAGCCAAGCTTAGCTAGATTGTGGGCAGCCATAATGGCCTCCCTCTTACAATGAGCAAATACACAAGAAGCAAACCATAACCGCGCTTGTATTTTGACATCCTCAATCACATGGGCTTGCCTGGAGAAGTCAGGAACTCGGCGAGTTAAGGCTTGTTGCACCAGCAGTGCGTCTGTTTCCACAGTGAGCCGCAACACCCCTAGCTCAGTTGCTACTTCCAGCGCTTGCTCAGCGGCATGCAGCTCCGTATCAAACGCCGAGGCCACGAGATCAACCTGGCCAGCTCGCGCAGCTACCACTTGCCCCATCGAGTCGCGTACGATCACGCCCCATGTGCCTTGCTGGCTTCCCGGAGCATAGGGCGCCGTTAACATTAAACTTCAGCTCATCCGGCGGCGGCAGGGACCAGCCCTGGGGGATCCCACTAGGCTTGGCCATTTTGCAAAAACACCCTAGGTATTTCGTTGTTGTGCATGCAACCCTACACACGAATTGGTCGCGATCCATGGGCTTCTCCCCCTCCCTCACTTTGTTCCTTTGATTCCACCACTACCACCACATTATGATGACCTGTAACCTCTCCTTCTCCGAACCCGCCAAAGGATGTCCATGGTCTCACCGATAGACTCACAATCAGAGAGTTGCAGCCTAATGTGTTCGATGTTGAAAGGATCGAGATGGACCTAGAGGGGAGGGGTGAATAGGTACAATTACAAATTTTAATTATTACTTAGCAATTTTAGGCAATAATGCGGAATATGAAGCTGAGCCTAACAATTGCAAGTGTAGTACTAAGTGCTAAGCAAGTAACACAAGTATGTAAGTAAGAAAGCACAATATGATATAAGTAAGTATTAAGAGACAAGTAACCACAAGTAGAGAGTTAGGGTTAGGAATAACCGCAACTCCGGGAGACGAGGATGTATGCCGATGTTCACTTCCTTGGAGGGAGGCTACGTCACCGTTAGAGAGGTGGATGTTACCACGAAGGCACACCAACGCCACGAAGGCTCACCCTATTCTCCCTTTGAGACAACACCACGAAGGCGTTTCTCAACCACTAGTGGTAGACCTTGGGGTGGTCTCCAAATCCTCACAAACTTTTCCGGGGGGTAATCACAAAGGTCGATTCCTCTCTGAAAGACTCCTACCGCCTAGGAGTCTCCAACCTCCAAGAGTAACAAGAACGATGGGGAAAAGCTCAAGACTTGCTCAAATCACGAATTCCTTTGGTGCAAAGAAGGAGAAGGAGTGGATCTATCACTTGATCGGACAACTTCTCTCAAAAGCTCTCAAATCCCTTGGGGATCTAAGATTTGGTGTGGAGGAGTGAGAGAGAGAGAGAGTGAAATGTGTTCTAGGGTTTGTTCAAAGTGAGTGGTCAGCCCTCTCCCAAGGGGAAGAATGGCTATATATAGTGTGAGCTCAAATATGGCCGTTGCAGTGTAAGTGAGTGAGCAGGCCGGACATCCGGGCAAGGGGCCAGACATCCGGCTTGGTAAGCTACGAGGAACAGAACAAACGTAGAACAAAAGAACAGAGGGGCCGGACATCCGGGGCCCAAGCCCGGACATCCGGCATATTAGGAAGGCCCGGACATCCGGCAGATGGCCGGACATCCGACGCGCAGCCCAACATAAAGACGTTCTCTGGATAGCTATGCCCGGATATCCGGAATGGGGCCTAGACATCCGGCGTAACAGGAAGGCCCGGACATCCGGGGAAAGCCCGGACATCCGGCGTGCAGCCCAGTATACAACTACTCTCTGGATGGCTAGGCCCGGATATCCGGCAAGGAGGCAGGACATCCGGCGTGCAGAGCAGTTGTAGGATCGAAAGTATGTCTAGAGGGGGGGTGATTAGACTACTTGACCAAGTAAAAGCTTAACCTTTTCCCAATTTTAGTTCTTGGCAGATTTTAGCTATTTTAGGACAAGTCAAGCGATCATCACATAATTCAAGCAAGCATGCAAAGAGTATATTGGCAGCGGAAAGTAAAGCATGCAACTTGCAAGAATGTAAAGGGAAGGGTTTGGAGAATTCAAACGCAATATGAGACATAGATGTTTTTCCCGTGGTTCGGATAGGTGGTGCTATCCTACATCCACGTTGATGGAGACTTCAACCCACAAAGGGTAACGGTTGCGAGAGTCCACACAGGGCTCCACCCACAAAGGGTAATGGTTGCGCGAGTCCACACAGGGCTCCACCCACGAAGGGTCCACGAAGAAGCAACCACCCACAAAGGGTCCACGAAGAAGCAACCTTGTCTATCCCACCATGGCCATCGCCCACACAGGACTTGCCTCACTAGCGGTAGATCTTCACGAAGTAGGCGATCTCCTTGCCCTTACAAACTTCTTGGTTCAACTCCACAATCTTGTCGGAGGCTCCCAAGTGACACCTAGCAAATCTAGGAGACACCACTCTCCAAGAAGTAACAAATGGTGTGTAGGTAATGAACTCCTTGCTCTTGTGCTTCAAATGATAGTCTCCCCAACACTCAACTCTCTCTCATAGGATTTGGATTTGGTGGAAAGAAGATTTGAGTGGAAAGCAACTTGGGAAGGCTAGAGATCAAGATTCATATGGTAGGAATGGAATACCTTGGTCTCAACACATGAGTAGGTGGTTCTCTCTCAGAACATACGAGTTGGAATGGTGTATGTGTTCTGATAGCTCTCTCTTCGAATGAAGAGGAGGTGGAGGGGTATATATAGCCTCCACACAAAATCCAACCGTTACACACAGTTTTCCAATCTCGGTGGGACCGAATCAACAAACTCGGTCGGACCGAAAATGTAAACCTAGTGACCGTTAGAGATTTTCGGTGGGACTGACATGCAACTCGGTAGGACCGATATGGTTAGGGTTTGGGCATAACGTAATCTCGGTGAGACCGATTACACAAACTCGGTGAGACCGAATTTGGTAATTAGCTAACCAGAGAGTTGGTCAGGCAAACTCGGTGGGACCAATTTGCTCTTTCGGTGAGACCGAAAAGTTACAAAGGGGAAACACTGAATTTACATTGCAATCTCGGTGGTACCGATTCGCTCTTTCGGTGAGACCAAAAAGTTACGAAAGGGAAACAGAGAGTTTGCAATCCCATCTCGGTGAGACCGAGATCCCTATCGGTAGAACCGAATTGCTAGGGTTTGGCAGTGGCTAATGACAAGTGAAACTCAGTGGCGCCGGATAGGAAGAATCGGTAGGATCGAGTTTGGCTTAGGGTTTAGGTCATATGTGGATATGGGAAAGTAGTTGAGGGTTTTTGGAGCATATCACTAGGCACATGAAGCAAGAGGCTCATTAAGCAACACCTCATCCCTCCTTGATAGTATTGGCTTTTCCTAAAGACTCAATGTGATCTTGGATCACTAAAATATAAAATGAAGAGTCTTGAGCTTTTGAGCTTGAGCCAATCCTTTTTCCTTAGCATTTTGAGGGTTCCACTTTCACATCCATGCCATGCCAATCATTGAGCTTTCCTGAAATAATCATCTTGGAATAGCATTAGCTCAATGAGCTATATGTTGTTATGAATTACCAAAACCACCTAGGGATAGTTGCACTTTCAATCTCCCCCTTTTTGGTAATTGATGACAACATATAGATCAAAGCTTCGACAAATGATAATAAGCATGAAATATATCGTCGCTTTGAGAAGTATGTGATAAGTAAGAGCTCCCCCTAAATTTGTGCATATTTAAAATTTGCTTTGGACTGCAAATGCACAAGGAGTTAGAGTCATGGGTTACTCTTCCATGTCACATACATCTTGGTGGAGCGCTTAAAATGATAAGAATGAAATACATGCACTCATCACCAAGAATAGTGAAAGATCACATAAGATAGATAAGATAATAGCATTAAGAAAGCATTAAGTGTAGCTTATGATCAAGCACATGATCATCAATGTCTCACAAATAATGACGTAGTATCTCAAGCACTCAAAAGCAAACAAGTTTGAAAAACCACCAAGTAAAGCAAGAGAGAAAAGCAACACTCTCTCTCTCGAAGCCTATGATCTATACATTTTTCTCCCCCTTTGGAAACAAGTTACCAAAAAGTTCCTAGAAAATGCATAGTACTAGATCGACGCTCAGGCTTGATCTTCTGGTGGTGGTGGAGTCCGGATCACTCCAAGGACGAAGGCTTCTGTAGATGCTGAAGTAGACGCTGGAGTTGGAGCTGAAGTAGATGCTGGAGCTGGTGGAACTGAGGTTGTAGCTAGTGCTGAGGTGGTGGCTCTTGTGTCAGCAACTGGCACGGCAGACGACCTCGGACCTCGTGGCACTCTGGCAAAGGTATGAGTGGTAGTCCTGCCTCTCCTCTCCTGCATATCATCTTGGAGTTGCTCCACTGCAGTCTGAATCTCCGTTACCTTGACATCCAAGTCATAGAACTTTTGTTCCATGATTCTCTCTAGGCTTGCCTGGTTTTGAGTTAGGGTGGCTAGTCCTTGCTCAATCTGCAGGGTGGATGCAATCAGGTAACCAAGCTGCTCTTGTTTGGTCTTCAAGAAATACTCAGATGCCTCCTCTTGAGTTGGCATCTTGGCAGCTTTCTCCTTCCTTGCCTTCTCCTTCTTTGCGTATGCTTGGGCAGATGATGGCTCGTTCTCAGTCATGACAACTTGATTGTCCTCAAAATCTGGACGGATGGGCAGGTGTTCCTTGTCCAATAAATATATGCCCGTGCCCATCTTGGAGTTAATGAGCTCCTAGATCTGAGGGGCATATCCGCAACTCCTCTTCTGATCTGCTGCAGTCCTTTTGATAGTTTCCACTATGAGGCTCATCACCTTGAACTTCTGAGGTACATCAAATACATGTAGCAAGTTGATAGCATGGCCTCTGATCATCTTGTGATCTCCAGACTTGGGCAATAAGGTGTGCCTCAAGATCCAATTGATAGTTGGCAGCCCTGACAGAAGGTAATGCACAGACCCAAATTTGAAGGTGTCAAGAGCTTCATTGGGAATTTCCTTGTACATATTGGACATAGAGTTATGGTCCATCTTCTTCTTGGCATATATGTCCAAGTCATCATCATGCTCCTCTGGGGCATTAATGATCTGTGCCCACTCAGCAACTGTGGATTGGTACCTTGTACCCTCAGACATCCATGTGATCCTCCCATCTGAATAAAATTGTGCTGTGGAGTAGAACTGCATTATAAGCTCCTCATTCCACTCTGTGAGCTTCTGCCCAACAAAGTCAGCTACTCCACAAGCTATGAAGCTGTCTTGCACTCCAGGATAGTGCTCCTCATTGTCCTTGATGTACTGCCAGTCAACCCATCTCATATCACAGACTATTGGCTTCTTATCAAGCAGCACTGTCTCATAGAAGTCCTGCTGTTCCTTAGTGTGGAATCTGTAGTCAACAGCAGTCCTCCTCCTTGAAGCATACGGGTCTGCTTCTCTCCACTTCCTCAGCCCTGAATCTCTCCCGAGCTTCATGTCCTCAGCCACAGGATGCGCATCGTTGTGGTCTGGGATCTTGGGCTTGAGCTTTCTCAGAACTTGCTCTTCATCCTCTTCTTCAGCAACAGTCTCAGGCACTGGGGCCTTGTTCTTCTCAGCTGCAGGAATGCTCCTTGTATTCCTCTTTGGTTTTGGCTTGGAGGCAGCTTTGGGCTTAGATGCAGTAGCCCCTGATCTTATGGCATCACCCATCAGCTTGGGTGCCTTGGGTGCTGGTGCAGCTACCTCTTCTTCCTCTTCCTCTTCCATGATGGAAGCCTTTCCTAGCACTCTGGCTACGGTCTTCTTGACCCTTTCCTTTCTTTTCTTTCCCTCAGCAGCAACTGGCTCTTTGGGTGCAGGCTTCTCAGTTGAAGCTCTTGCCTTTGACATGGGCTGCCTGCCTGCTGGCCTTTTGATTTTCAGCCCTGGCTTTGTGCCTTGAGCTGGCTCAACTCTCTTTGATGTGGCCTCTTCCTCTGCCATATAATCTTCATCTTCGGAATCAGAAGTTCTCTTCTTCCTCTGTCTGGTGGCAGTTTTTGGCAAGTTGCTAGGGGTGCTCCTGCTGCCCTCATCTGAAGAGCTGGAGGGACTAGTGCCCTCACTCATGTGCACCTGCTGCTCTGACATGTTCTGGCTGTCACTTTGATCAGACATGCTGCAAACTCTGACTGCTGACCCTGTGAACAGTTTATAGATGAGGTAGAAAAGATGAGCATCACAAAATGCAGAGATTTTTGCAAAAGAATGATCCAAAAACTTAGTTTTAGTTTCCCACTGAAATCATCTCGGATCTACCGATTTTCAAACTCGGTGATACCGAAGCAGTTTTGGAACCTAAACTAGTGAACTCGGTAGGACCGAGTCACAGTTCGGTGGCACCGAGACTGCTAGGGTTTCACAGAGTTCCAAAATCGGTCACACCGATAAGTAATTCTCGGTCAGACCGAGTCTCACTTGTGCAATGGCATAAGCCAAATCGGTGGGACCGAGTTTTTCAACTCGGTGGGTCCGAGATGGTTTCGGCGGAAACCTAACCCTAAATTTTTTGAATCAAAGCTAATCTACGGGCGTATTGACTGGATAGGAGTGTTTCAATCGTGGCAAGAATCATGAAGAACACAATGTGCTAGGAATCGAACGGGGAATAGCACTGTGATCGAGTCCATACCCTAGTTTGGCGGAGACTCGCTACGGCGGCAACGGCGGGGCAGAATTCCCGTTGACGGCGATGGAGACCAGCGACTGGAGGCGGCTGGCGGCGAGAAGACGATCCGGAGACCACGTTGGCAGAGCAGGCTATCGCGCGGGCGAAGGGGTTCGGAGAAATTTCCAAATTTTGCCCGTGACTATATATAGCCCGACCCTTTCGGTGTGACCGAGTGGAACAACTCGGTGGCACCGAGATTCATAACTGCAGGCAGTTACTGAAACTCGGTGTGACCGAAATGTTCAAATCGGTTGCACCGAGATCGAAAACCTAGATCAACTTAATGATCTCGGTAGGACCGAAAGTGGGGTATCGGTCAGACCGAGAATCATAAAGAGGTTTTGGAAGTTTAAGTCTATGACGAATCGGGGACTCCGAGCGCTCCTCACACAGAGTGGTTTGAATCTGACTTGATCAAATTTTATGATGCAGCATGAATAGAGTTTGAGACGAGAAAAGCATAGATATCTAGAGGAGGTACTTAGGCATTCTTGTCCATCCACTTGACAAAATAAAATAAAACCAAACAATCAAAACAACAAGTGGATGTCCTCGAATGAGTAAAATATGCAACTAGCATGCTCACACAATAAGATGGCAAATGAAATATGTGGCAAGGCATGCACAACCAATTCTAGCATCTATCAAGCAATTTGCGATGACAAGGTCATCTATATATGAGTATATTGACTAAGGAGTCAAGTGAGAGCACTTGATCATAGGTCATACTCATCGTTTAAGCTCAAGTGGGGTTACCACTTTTACATAAAGCATTGTTGTGTTCACATCTTTAGAGTTGCTTTAGCTCAAGTCTTAGAGTAAAGCTCCCCCTAGATGTGATATCCCCCCTTAGAGGGATGAACTAACCTTGGGTTTTGTCGATGATGACTTCATGTAGATGTTGAAGATGTGGATGCTCAATGTTGATGTAGATCACTTGGAGCTATCCATTTGAGTGAATTGCACTTTCAATACCTACATGGGTTAGTCTCACAAGGAACAAACAAGGATATCCATAGACATAGAGTGATGCACACAAAAGATGATGTCCATGAAAACTTTTAGGTTACCTTGTCCCTTGTCTTACCAACAAGAGGGTTTGTGACTCCTTGAACTAGTGCAAGATGTGGAAGTTGATTGCACTTGTTCTTGCCAAAATGATAAGAGTGAAGTATGTTGGCGGAGTCACCCTCAAGAACTCTCTAGTTCTTCTTCTTTTGGATCCACATCATCTTGATGGGAATCCTTGGAGTTGTAGTCGTACTTGATGAAGTGGAACTTGAAGTAGTCTTGGGAATCCACTTGACTAAGGTCTTAGGAGCTTCTTCAAATGCGTTAATTTCCTCTTGAAGCTTGTCCTTGCCTTTTTGCTTGTAGTCTTGTGGTGGAAGATCATCTTGAGCTTGTGTCCCCTTGAAAGAAGTATACTTCTCTTGTTGAGGAACAAACTTTGTCTTGGGGTATTGATCTTCTTCCCACTCAACTCCATTGGCATTGAACTTTCGTTCAAAACCAACACCTTGATTCTTCCGGTGCATTCCTTGCTTGCGCACAATTTCCTCGAATTGCTTACTCCCGGCAAGGCTTTTGTACACTCCTTTCTCTATAATTCCCTTCAATAAACTATTTTATTTCTCAAGTGTAACTTGGCTAAGAGAATCATTAGTGGAATCAAGAGAACTACTAGAAGCAACAATATTGGATTTAGCATGATCATTGTTACTACTAGAGGAAGAATCTTTCTTGTTCTTGTTACTAGACTTGACTTGAGGCATGTAAGTGGATAAGAGTAAACGCTTGGCAATGTAAGAAGAGCTTTTCTTGCGGAGATCATCATTGATTGCTTTTAAGAACTCATGCTCTTGCTCAAGATTGAGCTTTTCAAAGCGTAATTTCTCATGAGCTCTTAAAAGTTCTCAATGATCTTCGAAGATAGTTTCATGAGCTAACTTAAGAGTGTTTAGTTCTTTAGTTAGAGCCTCAATCTTCTCCTTATCATTGTCATTCGTTTTATCTTGATTAGCATGTTTAATTGACGTTTCATCATAGTATTCATCACTAGAGTTGTCAACAAGCAAATCATCACCTAACAAGTCATCTTCATCACTATTGAAATCAACATACTCGGGGTGTGTTACCTTAGGACCTTTGGCCATGAAGCATCTTCCAATTCCTTCATTTGGTGAGTCAAATATGTCGTAGGAGTTGGTTGACACAAGTGCTAGACCGGCAACACCTTCATCTTGAGTATCTTCGGAGTCGGAGTGATAACTTCTCTCGGAGTGGCTGTCGGAGTCGGAGACGGATACCCATTCACCAACATGAGCTTGATGTCTTCGTCTTGTGTAGCTCCTTGATGATTTTTCCTTCCTTTCCGAATCCTTGCTTCCCCGTGTGTATCTTCGTTCATAACGATCATCTCTACTCCTCCTCTCTCTTGGTGGTGATTCTTTGCTTCTTCTTTTTGGAGGATCTTCTCTTCTCTTGTAGGGAGCCGTACACTCATTGGAATAGTGTCCGGGTCTTCCACAACTATAGAAGTTTCGCTCTCGACTAGAAGATCTTTTGTCATTGTAGGACCTTGACTTGAAGCTTCTATCTTTGCTTCTACTCTTGTAGAACTTGTTGAAGTTCTTCACCATTAAGCTCAATTCTTCATTGAAGTCTTGTTTCTCACTTGATGATGTAGGGGCTTCACATGAGGCTCTATAGGCACCACTTGATTTGTTGTGAAGTTCCTCTTTATCCTTAAGTGACATCTCATAAGCAACAATTCTTCCAATCACCTCCGTTGGCTTGAGATCTTTGTAATTGGGCATCATTTGGATCAATGTGCACACGGTATCATATTTTCCATCCAAGGCTCTTAGAATCTTCTTGATGATGAATCTGTCGGTCATCTCTTCACTTCCTAAGCCGGCAATCTCATTTGTGATGAGAGCAAGCCTAGAGTACATTTCAGCGACACCTTCACCATCCTTCATCTTGAACTTGTCAAGTTGGCTTTGAAGCACATCCAACTTGGATTCCTTGACGGAGTCGGTACCTTCGTGCATATCAATCAAAGTGTCCCAAATTTCCTTCGCATTCTCAAGACGACTGATTTTGTTGAATTCTTCGGGGCACAATCCATTGAAGAGAATATCACAAGCTTGAGCATTGTATTGCAACATCTTCAACTCATCCGCGGTAGCTTCACGGTTTGGTTCTCTCCCATCAAAGAAGTCACCTTGCAAACCAACACACACAATAGCCTAAACGGCGGGGTTATGTCCAAGAATATGCATTTTCATTTTATGCTTCCAACTAGCAAAATTAGTACCATCAAAGTAGGGACCTCTACGGTGGTAATTTCCCTCGCTAGACGCCATACTCTCCTAGGTTGTGAAACCAAGGCTATGACCACCAAAGCTATGGAGATCAAAGCAAATGGAGACCAAAGCTCTGATACCACTTGTAGGATCGAAAGTATGTCTAGAGGGGGGGTGATTAGACTACTTGACCAAGTAAAAGCTTAACCTTTTCCCAATTTTAGTTCTTGGCAGATTTTAGCTATTTTAGGACAAGTCAAGCGATCATCACATAATTCAAGCAAGCATGCAAAGAGTATATTGGCAGCGGAAAGTAAAGCATGCAACTTGCAAGAATGTAAAGGTAAGGGTTTGGAGAATTCAAACGCAATATGAGACACGGATGTTTTTCCCGTGGTTCGGATAGGTGGTGCTATCCTACATCCACGTTGATGGAGACTTCAACCCACAAAGGGTAACGGTTGCGAGAGTCCACACAGGGCTCCACCCACAAAGGGTAATGGTTGCGCGAGTCCACACAGGGCTCCACCCACGAAGGGTCCACGAAGAAGCAACCACCCACAAAGGGTCCACGAAGAAACAACCTTGTCTATCCCACCATGGCCATCGCCCACACAGGACTTGCCTCACTAGCGGTAGATCTTCACGAAGTAGGCAATCTCCTTGCCCTTACAAACTTCTTGGTTCAACTCCACAATCTTGTCGGAGGCTCCCAAGTGACACCTAGCCAATCTAGGAGACACCACTCTCCAAGAAGTAACAAATGGTGTGTAGGTAATGAACTCCTTGCTCTTGTGCTTCAAATGATAGTCTCCCCAACACTCAACTCTCTCTCATAGGATTTGGATTTGGTGGAAAGAAGATTTGAGTGGAAAGCAACTTGGGAAGGCTAGATATCAAGATTCATATGGTAGGAATGGAATATCTTGGTCTCAACACATGAGTAGGTGGTTCTCTCTCAGAACATACGAGTTGGAATGGTGTATGTGTTCTGATAGCTCTCTCTTTGAATGAAGAGGAGGTGGAGGGGTATATATAGCCTCCACACAAAATCCAACCGTTACACACAGTTTTCCAATCTCGGTGGGACCGAATCAACAAACTCGGTCGGACCGAAAATGTAAACCTAGTGACCGTTAGAGATTTTCGGTGGGACTGACATGCAACTCGGTAGGACCGATATGGTTAGGGTTTGGGCATAACGTAATCTCAGTGAGACCGATTACACAAACTCGGTGAGACCGAATTTGGTAATTAGCTAACCAGAGAGTTGGTCAGGCAAACTCGGTGGGACCGATTTGCTCTTTCGGTGAGACCGAAAAGTTACAAAAGGGAAACACTGAATTTACATTGCAATCTCGATGGGACCGATTCGCTCTTTCGGTGAGACCGAAAAGTTACGAAAGGGAAACAAAGAGTTTGCAATCCCATCTCGGTGAGACCGAGATCCATATCGGTAGAACCGAATTGCTAGGGTTTGGCAGTGGCTAATGACAAGTGAAACTCGGTGGCGCCGGATAGGAAGAATCGGTAGGACCGAGTTTGGCTTAGGGTTTAGGTCATATGTGGATATGGGAAAGTAGTTGAGGGTTTTGGAGCATATCACTAGGCACATGAAGCAAGAGGCTCATTAAGCAACACCTCATCCCTCCTTGATAGTATTGGCTTTTCCTAAAGACTCAATGTGATCTTGGATCACTAAAATATAAAATGAAGAGTCTTGAGCTTTTGAGCTTGAGCCAATCCTTTTTCCTTAGCATTTTGAGGGTTCCACTTTCACATCCATGCCATGCCAATCATTGAGCTTTCCTGAAATAATCATCTTGGAATAGCATTAGCTCAATGAGCTATATGTTGTTATGAATTACCAAAACCACCTAGGGATAGTTGCACTTTCAGCAGTAATCTTAGGTAATCTTAGGTCATGCTATGGCTATGTTATGTTGACTATTTGTGTTCACTCCTATTCAAACTTGCTATGTTTGCTACCTATGGTGCTTGATCATGTGAGAAATTGTGATATTATCTTGGATTATCATGTGGTTATCAAATGTTGTTATGTCTGAGTTATTGTGGTTTCATATATGCATTCCATGCACACATTGAGGGGGAGCTAAAAGCAAATAGAAACATAGACTTATTTTGTACTTTTTTGCTCTCATGATTGTCAATGCTAAGATTATTTATTGCATCTATGATACTACATGTATGGTTGTCATCAACAAACAAAAAGGGGGATATTGAAAGAGCAATCATGCCCTTACATCATGTTTTGATGTTGATGACAATATACATGTAGGGGACTAACAATGGCTGTCAAGTAAATCTCAGGTATTAGTCCCCGGTTCATCGATGTGTGTGAATCAAGAGCTTACAAGTGATTTTACTCAAGGATGAAGCATAAAAGTTGATTACATATTTGTTTTCTTGAGTATAGGATCCCGCACTATTAGGAGGGGATCGATAGGGTTAGTTAAAGGTTTGCTCTTGCCACAAACCTCCTGACCATACGACAGCCAAGAGACAGAACATGAAGGTTTTTGGCATGTGCAGTATGGTCAGGAGGTTTGTGGCAAGAGCAAGCCTTTAACTAACTCTATCGATCCCCTCTTAATAGTGCGGGATCCTATACTCAAGAAAACAAATATGTAATCAGCTTTTATGCTTCATCCTTGAGTAAAATCACTTGTAAGCTCTTGATCCACACACATCGATGAACCGGGGACTAATACCTGAGATTTACTTGACAACCATTGTTAGTCCCCTACATGTATATTGTCATCAACATCAAAACATGATGTAAGGGCATGCTTGCTCTTTCAATCTCCCCCTTTTTGTTTGTTGATGACAACCATACATGTAGTATCATAGATGCAATAAATAATCTTAGCATTGACAATCATGAGAGCAAAAAATTACAAAATAAGTCTATGTTTCTATTTGCTTTTAGCTCCCCCCTCAATGTGTGCATGGAATGCATATATGAAACCACAATAACTCAGACATAACAACATTTCATAACCACATGATAATCCAAGATAATATCATAATTTCTCACACGATCAAGCACCATAGGTAGCAAACATAGCAAGTTCGAATAGGAGTGAACACAAATAGTCAACATAACATAGCCATAGCATGACCTAAGATTACCTAAGATTACTACTAGGATACTACTTCTCCCCCTTTGACGGCAACAAGTAAAAAGGGGCGAAGAGCTAAACGGACTCAATCACTCCTGGCGGATGTCATCATCATCATCAAGGAACTCGGGATACTCAACACGAGATGGAAAGCCGAAAGTGGATGAGGATGGAGCCGCGGGAAGAGGATCATCATCACTAACGGGACTCCCACGGTCACGGAGGCGCTGTTTGAGCAGATTCTTGGAGATGACAAGGCGCTTCTAAACATCATGATTCTGCTGACAGCTGAAAGTGATCGCCTTCATGATAGCAGACTGAGCCTTACCCAAGAATGATGCAAGACGGCCACGAGGAGCGGTCGAGGAAGATGGAGCAGAGGAACCGGTTGGCGGATTCCCACTAGCAGACCTCCTAGGCTGAGTAGGAACAGTAGTCTGGGCACCAGCCACCATACGCATGTGAGGAGGAGGCGTCCAAATAGAGTGCACAGCAGTTTTAACCACCTCAAAGGGAGCAGTGTGATCAATCAGTGCCTGAATAAATGGAGCATGAGGAAACTGGCGCGACTGTATGAAGCTGCAAAGACGAATCACATGCCAAATGAAATGGGCTGTGTCCAACTACAGAGAGGGTTCATCAAGCATTTGAACCATCAAGTCAATACAGTAGTTGCGAGCCCTTGATCTATCTCCCTTCTTAGGATAGAGGGTGCGAAGAACACAATGATAAAGAATGAAGTAAGGAGCACGGAAGATGGGTACCTCATTGGGAGGATATCCACGTTCCTCTTCAGTGAGCTGAGAGGGAGGCTTCACCAGAGGCAAGCAAGCATCAATTCCTTTGGGCTTAAACTCTGGATCCATACCGTGAATGCGATGTCCAGCTCCAGAGAGGCCCAAAATCTGAACAAAACGATCATAGGTGATACTCAGTGTAGTGTCATCGGTCATCCATGTGAGAGTGTTGTCCGGACCAAAGAAATAGGTAGCATAGAACTGAAGGATGGCAGCTTCATTCCAATCACACCTGAAGGTCATTGCAGGACCTAGGGTCATAGCATCAATGATCTGGACCAGATTGTTAGGAAACATGGCCAGATGGTTACGTAGGAATTGGAGATCCACGTATTTGTGAGGAGCAAGACCTCGACCATGAACAAAACTGGAGTAGAGATCCTGCTGCATACGAGTCCGGAACCGAGGATCCTCGGCATCAGCCACCATCTCATATTGATTGACATCCCGATGAAACACAAGGTATTGAGCCGCCCCCACAGTGGTGAAGTTGTGAGTGGGACGATCCCTGCTATTAGGAAGCTCCATGGAGATGTGACGGCCATGAACAACGGGCATCGCAGACCCTCGAACTTGAGGCACCGGCGCCCTCCTAGTACCAGGCTTGGACTGTCCAACGGAATGTCTTGGTGCACGGTCATCCTCATCCTCCCCAACATAGTCCGCATCATCTGGATCTGAGGCCGACGGACTAGTGGATGGTGCCCGCTTCTTCTTCTTCGTGGTGGTCTTCTTCTTCTTAGGCCGAGCATGCTCATGGGAGTCGGTTGAGCCTTGCCGACGAACAACTGGAATGGATAATGATAGGTTGCGATGAGAAGAAACCAACAAGTATGGACACGGACAAAATAAATTTAAACAATGGGATGAACATTTTTGATCATGACCATAGAACAAGTCCAGTGAAGATCAAAAATTTCAACATGTCCATGATTCAAATTGATTAGCCGAGTACATAGAAGGAGTTTTTAGGCTTAGGCACGAGGCACCAAAACACTAGAGAGATATAGACGTAAAGATATGCATGAGAGAATGAAACCCTAAGATTTTATACTCGGTCACCATAAGAGTAGAATGGAGGAGAGGTAGCATCCATACCCCGGGTAGAGGGCTCGGGCCGATCGGGACCGCAGTTCTTGGTCCGCCCCATGAGGAACTCCGGCGGTCACTCCCACAATGCACTGGTCCCTCCCGAGGGATTCACACCACAACCCAAGAAATGGATTGGATAGAATCGTAGATCGAGAGGAGGAGAAGCCATGAGTAGGAGATCGGGGCTGGAGGACGAAGGAGAGAGCTGGGGCGGCGCCGGAGCACAGCCCGGCGGCGGCGGCCATGTGACGCGATGGGGAAGAGGAACGGGAGTGAATGGGGAAAACTGCCCCCAACTCCAGAGTCCCTCCCCTGTTATGTGTGGCTGCGGGTGACGGGCCGTACATCCGGGGCTTGGCCCGGATATCCGGCGAGTGGAGGTCAGTGTAAAACAGGGGCCAACGGGCCGGACATCCGGGGATAAGTCCAGATATCCGACGTGTGAGGGTTAGGCAGCTATAGGATCAGGACCCGGATGTACGGCTAGAGCCCGGATGTTCGACGATCACAGTACGAGCAACAGAAAGATTTGCTCCAGGGCCCGGATGTCCGGCCACTGGACAATAAGTCCAGACAAAAGAGAGACTTGGAAGGGCCAACTAATATGATTTGAAATAGACTCCGCCAAGGAGTTTTGAGAGAATTTTTTTTGAGGTGAAAACTTGAGTAATTCTAAGGCCATACTAAGATGTAATAAAAACCCAACCAAATTAAGTAACTGAAGGTCCACACAAGCAATGTACAAGCGGTGACCGAAGTCACCATGTTTGAGCATATGGAACATACTGCCGCAAAGATGAAGATTTTGGGCACATAGTCACGACTCCATCATGTTAAAGCACCATAGTTCGAGAACCATGATAACTTTGAGAGTGTTTGTTCTATTTATGCATTATGTAGGGTGAGAATATTCATGAATTGAATGTCTCCCCCTAACTATATGCCTACATCAAGACAAGACATTAGGTTCATGCATGAATGGGTACTAGATTTCACATAATATTGTCAAGCTCCAAGATACCAAGTTCACGCCTAAGTTGACAAAACCTTGCTTCATCCAATGGCTTGGTGAAAATATCTGCAAGTTGCATATCTGTGCCAACATGAGCAATGTCAATATCACCCTTCTCCACATGATCTCTCAAGAAGTGGTACCTAATGTCAATGTGCTTGGTGCGGGTATGATCTTTGGGGTTCTCAGCAATATTGATGGCACTTTCATTATCACATAGAAGAGGCACATGTCTATAGGTGATACCGTAATCCTTCAAAGTTTGCCTCATCCATAGTAATTGAGTTGCACAACTGGCGGTTGCAATATATTCAGCTTCGGCGGTGGAGAGAGCAACACAATTTTGCTTCTTTGAGGACCAACTTACCAAGGAGCGTCCAAGAAATTAACATGCACCGGAGGTGGACTTACGATCCACTTTGTCTGCAGCCCAATCCGCATCCGTGTACCCAATGAGATCAAACTTAGCATCCTTGGGGTACCATAGACCCATCTTTGGGGTGTGAACAAGGTATCTAAGAATATGCTTAACTGCCTTATGATGACTTTCCCCAGGGGAAGCTGGAAATCTAGCACACATGCATACACTAAACATGATGTCTGGTCTAGATGCACAAAGATAAAGCAATGAACCAATCATAGAGCGGTATTTGGATGGGTCGAAGGGGATACCGATTGTGTCTTCAGTGAGTACAATTTTGGTTGGCATAGGAGTCTTACATGGGCTAGCATTAGTCATGCCAAATTTTGCTAGGATATCCTTGAGGTATTTTTCTTGAGACAAGAAAATTCCTTCTTGAAATTGTTGAATTTGAAATCCGAGGAAGAACTTCAAATCCGCATTGAGTGACATTTCAAAATTCTTGGTCATTGATGCCGCAAACTTCTTGCATAAATGAATGTTAGGAGAACCAAAAATGATATCATCTACATAGATTTGGCATAAGATCAAATCACCTTTGTCCCTCTTAGTAAAAAGAGTGGGATCGATCATTGTCGGTGTCAAAACCGACGGATCTCGGGTAGGGGGTCTCGAACTGTGCGTCTAAGGTGGATGGTAACAGGAGGCAGGGGACACGATGTTTTACCCAGGTTCGGGCCCTCTTGATGGAGGTAAAACCCTACGTCCTGCTTGATTTATTCTTGATGATATGAGTATTACAAGAGAAAATCTACCACGAGATCGGAGAGGCTAAACCCTAGAAGCTAGCCTATGGTATGATTGTATGTTGTCCTATGGACTAAAACCCTCCGGTTTATATAGACACCGGAAAGGGCTAGGGTTTTACAAGGTTGGTTACAAAGGAGGAGATATACATATCCGTATTGCCTAGCTTGCCTTCCACGCCAAGTAGAGTCCCATCCGGACACGAGACGAAGTCTTCAATCTTGTATCTTCATAGTCTAACAGTCCGGCCAAAGGATATAGTCCAGCTGTTCGGAGACCCCCTAATCCAGGACTCCCTCAGTAGCCCCTGAACCAGGCTTCAATGACGATGAGTCCGGCGCGCAGTATTGTCTTCGGCATTGCAAGGCGGGTTCCTCCTCCGAATACACCACGGAAGAATTTGAATACAAGGATAGTGTCCGGCCCTGCAAAAATAAGTTCCACATACCGCCGTAGAGAGAATAATATTTCCACAAATCTAATCTACTGACATGTTTTGGCAACATGACATTATGCCATGGCCCGGTGATTATTCGAACCGTTTCCTTTAACTAGCCCCGCACATAACGCGAGGCAGTTTTTTGACACGTCATGTCAAAGCAGAGATTGTGTCCCCCTTATTACGGGATTCTCATAAATACAGGCGTGGGTAACCCAACCGCGCCATCAATTACGGCGCTTGGGGGATAAGCGAGTTTTACCAGGCTAGTGGGGGCGCATAGTTTCGGCCGCCCTTATAAAGGGACAAGGTTTAACCTTTTCCTACCCACGCTTTCTTCCTCCTTGCTCATCCATTCTTGCGCACTCAAGCTCCAACGCCCAAGCCCACATCCTTCCCCTCAACCTTCTCCAATCATGTCCGGAGCAGGAGGCAAATGGATGGCTTCCTCCACTACGGAGGGACACATCAAGAAGTTGCGCGGAGCCGGATACTTGGCCGCGAATATCGCGCATCGACTGCCCGCTGCGGGGCAGATCGTTCCTACCCCTGAACCTCACGAGAGGGTAGTTTTCCTCCACCACTTCCTCCACAGACTGGGGTTTCCCCTCCATCCATTCATCCATGGTCTCATGTTCTACTACGGGCTGGACCTCCATGATCTGGCCCCGAACTTCGTCCTCAACATTTCGGCGCTCATCGTCGTGTGTGAGGCTTTCCTCCGCATCCGGTCCCACTTCGGCCTGTGGTTAAAGACCTTCAATATCAAGCCGAAGGTGGTGGGCGGCTAACAAGCAAAATGCGGCAGAGCCATGGTGGGCAAGATGCCCAACATTATATGGCTTGGAGGCTCCATCGTGGAGACCATAAAGGGGTGGCAATCGGCGTGGTTCTACATCACCGAGCCACGCGACGCCAAATGGGTGGCTGCCCCAAAGTTTTGATCTGGAATCCCCACGCGGCTCACCTCCTGGAAAGAGAAGGGCCTGTCCTGGGGTTCATCGGTAGAGCTGGACGGACTCCAGAAATGTATCCGGAATATGGCCGGCAAGAAGCTCAAGCTTGTCAACATAGTCCAGGTCATGCTCATCCGCCGGATCCTCCCGTGCCAACAACGGGACTTCAACTTGTGGGAGTTCAACCCGGCCCAGCACCAGACTCTGAGCGAGCTCTTCGACACGACGCACAAGGACGTCTGGAAGGTGCTGTTCAAGGGCGCCGAGGTCCCTCCCTCCCTCACCGAGGACCGTGGGCTAAGCGCGAAGCCCAAGCGCATTCGGTGAGTTCTATACATCCGGTAGGATATTTATTTCCCCTAGCTTAACCATGTGCGGGGTCTGAGCTCCATGCCTTTGACAGGACTGGGTGGAGACGTCGGGGCAGATTAACTGTCCGGCCCCTCTGCCCGAAGACACTGCGGACGCTCTCCTGACGGAGATGCTGACTCCGGCTCCTTACAAGGTGCCGGAGAAGACCAAGAAGGCCAAGGGAACCCGAAAGAGTTCCCGACGCCAGGTGTTATCGGACTCATCGTCCGATAACTCCGCGACGCACTCCTCCCCCGAAGATGAGGAGGAAGATGAAGATGCTCCCCCTCCAGTCGAGGGAGACAAGAAAAGGAAGGCCGCCCCAACCGAGGGAGCCGAAGGGTCCAAGAAGGGAAGGACTCTCCTTCCAGACTACTCCACCACCGCCGCCGAAGGCGAAGACGTGTGGCTGCTCAGGGCCAAGCCCCTGGCGAAGTCGTAAGTATTCGGATGCCAGAGTAACTCATAGCATACCTTTGTCGCATTGCCTCTCCTAACGCCGAATTATGACTATGCAGACCGCCACAAGCCCGTATCGACGTATCATCGGACGGCTCCCTGGGCTCGTCGGATATGGATAGCGATCCACTTCCGACCGCCACCTCCCCTTGCCCTACGGACAATGCCGAGGTATTGTCTCAAGAGGCACCGGGTCGAGGGGAGACAGTCCCAGAGGCGCCTCAAGGCGACCTTCCGGACTCCGGGAGCAGAGGGAGCAAGGCTCCCGAGGGCTCCGAGTTCAGCCCTCAGCCGAACACCACGCCGGAACCCCCAGTGGTTCCAGACTCGGGCAGGCGGCCTCCTTCAAAAAGGGGCAAGACACCTGTGCCGGTGACCTCTGTCCATCCAGAGGCACCGGACAATCTGCTGGGAGCGCTTCACAGCGCTTCCATCGACGAAGAGCACCGCACTATTATGAGTGCGGTGGTCTAGAAGGTTCAGTCTGCTAAGAGCGGACTGACTGAAGCCTGTGCCAGCCTTCTAACAGGCTTTGAGGTAAGTTTTTGGAATATGGGAAAAAATATTACCGCATAGACAGTAGCCCCTGGTGCTCTGTTCGATGTTCACAAAGAAAAGCCGAACAGAGGATCAAACAATATCGCAGGAGTCTAATATAAGTATGTCAATATGTGTATGCAGGCTTCACTGCTAGCCTCTGCCGCACTGACTGCAGAGGTCGCCGCACTGAAGCAGGACCTTAAAGGGTCCAAGCACGAGCTCGGCCTTGCCAAGAGGCAGCTCGAGGAGAACAAAGGTAAGTAGTACCTAGTATATGGATATGTATAAAAAGAATGCGATTGCAAAATGACAGGATCATCGTAAATTTGCCAGGGGCCACGACCGAGGTGGCGACCCTGAAGAAAGCGCTATCCGAGGCCGAAAACAAAGCGGCCACGGAGCGCACCGAGCGGGAAAGGCATGAGGCTCGGGTGGGCGAGGTGCAGCAAGAGCTCCATGCTCTCGTGACGAAGCACGAGGCGTTGGAGCTTGACTTGAAGACGCGAGAGTTTGAGCTTGCCGCGGCCCTTGAGAGTGCAAAGAGTGCCAAGGCCGAAGCCCAAAAGGCCCTCTAGGAGATTGATGCAATGAAGAAGATAGCGGCGGGTAAGGCATTCTATATGCAAAGCAAGCATGTGAAAGTAAATTACCTGTTACTTACCCTAATCCGGAGCTCTCCAGGAGCATTCGCAGATTTGCCCTGCAGCATGTCAGATGCCGCACAGTTTTACCAGGCCGAGGAGGGAAGCTCAACGGAGAAGCTGTTCTGGTCTCAGTATACTGGGACCGAACACCCGATGCCTCTGAGCGACCAGCTGAAGCAACTGGTCGAGCTGCACAAGGCGGCCGAACAGGCCATGAAGGGCTTTATAGTTCGGATGTGGCCTGGCGACGCCCTTCCCAGCAGCTACTTCGGCCTGGTGAGGCGGCTTGTGGATGCCTGCCCACGGCTGGAAGTCATCAAGTGGTCCGTCTGCATCGAAGGTGCACGCCGGGCTTTCGCCCGTGTGAAGGTGCAATGGGCCAAGCTGGACGCGGTGAAGCTGATTAAGGAAGGGCCGCCGGAGGGCAAGGAGCATCACCACCCCGAGATGTATTATGAGGGTGTCCTGAAGGGTGCTCGTCTCGTAGCGGACGAGTGTACGAAAGATATAATATTCGAGTAAACTCGCTCGTGTAATCCTGTAGTTATGAAAACTTGTTCATATGCGCTATGCAACGCTTGTTTGAATTTAAAATATTACCTTATGTTCGGCTGTTTATCAAATCTGAGAGATGGCTAGTCGTCGGCTTCTGCCCCCACGCCACGAGTGCTGGGGTGTTCGGGATAAACCTGAGCACTCTTGTTCCCATTGTTGGGTCCTTCGAGGGAGGTGTTCAACACAACGAACAAGACAATCGGACTATAATGCGTTATCACTCTCACTTAGCCATAGAATTCTATAATTTTAATTTTCGGTGAAGCCCCTAGTATTCGGAAGGCCGAAT
This sequence comes from Triticum urartu, assembly GCF_056163025.1. NCBI lineage: Eukaryota > Viridiplantae > Streptophyta > Magnoliopsida > Poales > Poaceae > Triticum > Triticum urartu. The sequence continues at coordinate 72,259,183 of NC_141874.1, forward strand.
TCAGGGCGCGATACATGCCTTAAGCCGGACAGGGCCGACTCCTCGCTCTAAGCGGCATAAGCCTTTAGGGACTCGAAACCTCTCGAACAGCGACCAGTCTCTCGCCTTATCATGACAGTCCGTTTTAGCTTTCTCTACCGAGGTGCTTAGCCCAGCAGAACCGGGGCACAATCACAGTAGTTCTCCCAGTGCTACCTTCGCCGATATAGCGGAACGTAAGGTACCAAAACATGGGAGCCGTCCAAACCCAACTATTAACCCAAGACATGATTCGGAGCTGATGCATATAATGCTATAAGTTTGGGGTGCCGCACTGTCGAAAGTGTTCGGACTTCTCACGCCGTATTATGGGGTATGCTTAAGCCCCTAGCGTGTTGGCAGTACCAGAGTGTACGGGTGCTGGATGTCATAAATGAACATATATATATATATATAAAAGAATAATGCAATAATAGTCTTAATGATATGCATTTTTTATTCAAAAAGGTGCATTAAAGCATAATGATACAAGTAGTGCGATAAGCAAAAAGTAGGACTGTTTGACATGTCCCTTCCAAGGGCAAGCTGAGGAATAGTATTAAAGCAAATATTTCACTCGTTATCGTAATCCACCTGGGAGTTCCATGGTGTGACGTAGCTTTCTACCTCCTTGGATGCTGCATCATGTGTTCGGCAATCACACTGCCGGACAGGGTTTCCAGAGATTGAAGTCTTGAAAGAGAAAAATAACAAAGCGGGAAGCCCCTAGTGTGGTTTAAGCCGCGACTTGGGGCGTGCCGCCGTCGTGCCCCCTCCCCGCCTGTGCCCATGGTATTTTTAATGCGTAATTATGTACGCGTGGCACGGATTTCGCCGTTTGGCTGGGACCAGGGTGGGGGCCGCATTGCTATGCGAGCTCGGAACGTGCCAGGCGGTCCTGTTGCCGATTACTCCGGGCGCGCTTGAAGGTGTCCGGGTCCGTAATCGCCGAACTAGTGGATTGCCTTAAGATGCTGCTTTGTGCTTCTGCTGCGAGGGCCGCAGTGTGCTCCTCCGTGCGGAGAGAGCGCTCTATGTTTCCATTGACTGTGATGACCCCCCGAGGTCCTGGCATCTTGGGCTTGAGATATGCATAATGCGGTACCGCGTTGAATCTTGCAAATGCGGTTCGCCCTAGCAGTGCATGATAGCCACTGCGGAATGGGACTATGTCGAAGATCAACTCTTCGCTTTGGAAGTTATCCGGAGATCCAAAGACCACTTCCAATGTTACTGAGCATGTGCAATGGGCCTCTACACCTGGTATGACACCTTTAAAGGTCGTTTTGGTGGGTTTGATCCTTGAGGGGTCTATACCCATTTTGTGCACTGTGTCCTGATAAAGCAGGTTCAGGCTGCTGCCGCCGTCCATTAGGACTTGAGTGAGGTGAAATCCGTCAATGATTGGGTCGAGGACCAATGCGGCGAATCCGCCATGACGAATACTAGGGGGGTGGTCCCTGTGATCGAAGGTGATCGGACAGGAAGACCATGGGTTGAACTTTGGGGAGACTGGCTCCAACGCATATACGTCCCTGAGCGCACGCTTCCGCTCCCTCTTGGGGATGTGGGTTGCGTATATCATGTTCACCGTCCGCACTTGTGGGGGGGAACCTCTTCTGTCCTCCGGTGTTCGGCTGCCGGGGCTCCTCCTCGTCATCGCTATGTGACCCCTTATCTTTGTTTTCGGCATTTAACTTGCCGGCCTGCTTGAACACCCAACAGTCCCTGTTGGTGTGGTTGGCTGGCTTGTCGGGGGTGCCGTGTATTTGACATGAGCGATCGAGTATACGGTCCAAACTGGACGGGTCCGGAGTGCTTCTCTTGAATGGCTTTTTCCGCTGACCGGGTTTAGAGCCTTTGAATCCGGCATTGACTGCCGTATCCTTGGTATTGTCGCTGTTAATGCGACGCTTATGTTTGTTGCGACGTGACCTGCCATTGCCGTCCTTGGTATCCGAAGTACCATGGTTCTTTGATGTGTTATTACTGCGAGCCAGCCAGCTGTCTTCTCCCACCCAAAAGCGGGTCATGAGTGTCGTGAGGGCTGCCATAGATTTCGGCTTTTCCTGACCAAGGTGCCAGGCTAGCCACTCATCGCGGATGTTATGCTTGAAAGCTGCTAGGGCCTCTGCATCTGGACAGTCGACGATTTGATTTTTCTTTGTTAGGAACCATGTCCAGAATTGCCTGGCCGATTCCTCTGGCTGCTGAATTATGTGGCTCAAGTCATCGGCATCTGGTGGTCGCACATAAGTGCCCTGAAAGTTGTCGAGGAATGCGGCTTCCAGATCTTCCCAACAGCCAATGGACTCTGCTGGCAAGCTGTTGAGCCAATGCCGAGCTGGTCCTTTGAGTTTGAGTGGGAGGTATTTGATGGCATGTAGGTCATCACCGTGGGGCATGTGGATGTGCAGGAGGAAATCCTGGATCCATACCACAGGATATGTTGTGTCGTCGTATGATACTATATTTACGGGTTTGAAACCCTCTGGGATTTGATGATCCATCACTTCGTCTGTGAAGCATAAGGGGTTTGCGGCGTCTTTGTACTGGGCTATATCGCGACGCAGCTCGAATGAGTCTTGCCCGCTGTGTTCGGCCCGCCCGGTCTTACTTTTACTGTATCCGGCGTGACGATTATCGTCTCGCATAGTGGCGCGCCCTCGTGATCCGTAGATCGATCTTGCATGTTTTGCTTTGTCCTCCAATATGTCTCGCAGGTCTGGCGTATTTCCCCCTGCCTTTTTATTTGAATGACGTCGGGGTGCGGGCTGAGCTTTTGGCTGGAATGTCTCTCTCTTGCGGCCACGAGGTGGCCGATCAGCCGCGTCATACGCCGGAGATGTAGGTTTCGGTGCTTCCTCCTCTAGTCAGGGTAGCAACCTGCACTTTGGGTAACTCTTGGAGGGGTGTTCGAGTTTATACTCCTCGGCCGCCAGGACTTCAGTCCATCTATTAGCTAGCAAATCTTGATCAGCTTGAAGCTGCTGCTGCTTTTTCTTAAGGCTATTTGCCGTGGCTATAAGCCGGCGCTTGAAGCGCTCTTGTTCGACGGGATCCTCCGGCACGACGAATTCGTCATCGCCGAGGCTTGCCTCGTCTCCAGAGGGAGGCATGTAATTATCATCCTCCGCCTCTCCATCTACCGCTCTCTCAGGAGAGCTGGTTCCTCCATCCTCCTGCTCTAAATCTTGCTGGAGGGGATTGTTGTTGTCTTCGGCACTGTCCGGAGTGCTATTATCTCTGGTGCCGGTATCACCACTTTTGCCTTGGTGGGACTTAGAGCGGCGCCGCTGACGCCGGCGCTTGGGTTGCTTTTTGGAGGGGTCATCCTCCGTTGTCGCGTCGCCATTGCCTTCTTTGGGTGTGCCACCATGTATATATCGTATGATGAGGTGGCTGTCCAGTGCCCTCTGGGCAGTGATTCCTCTTCGACTCCCGCATCGTCGCCCATACCGTCGATGTCTTCGGAGTCGAAGTCGAGCATGTCGGTTAAGTCATCGACAGTGGCTACTAAGTGGGTGGTGGGTGGGTGGCGAAAATCTTCGTCATCCGCATCCCAATCCTGCCGGACATAGTTCGGCCAGGATCCTCCTGACAAGGAGAGAGACCTTAATGAGTTCAGTATGTCGCCGAAAGGCGAGTGCTGAAAAATATCCGCGGAGGTAAACTCCATGATCGGTGCCCAATCGGATTCGATAGGAACGGGCGCAGGCGGTTCGGAGTCCGTGGCCGGAGAAGAATCCGGCAGTTTGGCAACACGGCTCTCGTGAAGGGTAAGGTCAATATTCGGCTCGATCGCCGCAAAGGATACGGCCTTCGTGACGGGGTCTATCCACCCGTCCACGGATGGCGAAACTGGCTCTGAATTGAGGGTCGGAGCGGCTGCCGGTGCGATCTCCTGAATACGGTCCAATGGTAGAGCTAAATCATACTCATCGTGACCGCGTGGCGCACAGGGCAGGGGCTCTAATCCGTTGAAGATCAAGTCTCCGCGGATATCGGTTGTGTAGTTTAAGCTTCCAAACCTGACCTGGTGGCCAGGGGCGTAACTTTCGATCTACTCCAGATGGCCAAGCGAGTTGGCCCGCAGTGCGAAGCCGCCGAACACAAAGATCTGTCCGGGGGGAAAAGTCTCACCCTGGACTGCATCGCTATCGATGATCGTAGGAGCCATCAAGCCAAACAGCGACGACACAGAGGAACTCTCAATGAAAGCACCAATGTCGGTGTCAAAATCGGCGGATCTCGGGTAGGGGGTCCCGAACTGTGCGTCTAAGGCGGATGGTAACAGGAGGCAGGGGACACGATGTTTTACCCAGGTTCGGGCCCTCTTGATGGAGGTAAAACCCTACGTCCTGCTTGATTTATTCTTGATGATATGAGTATTACAAGAGTTGATCTACCACGAGATCGGAGAGGCTAAACCCTAGAAGCTAGCCTATGGTATGATTGTATGTTGTCCTACGGACTAAAACCCTCCGGTTTATATAGACACTGGAAAGGGCTAGGGTTTCACAAGGTCGGTTACAAAGGAGGAGATATACATATCCGTATTGCCTAGCTTGCCTTCCACGCCAAGTAGAGTCCCATCCGAACACGAGACGAAGTCTTCAATCTTGTATCTTCATAGTCTAACAGTCCGGCCAAGGATATAGTCCAGCTATCCGGAGACCCCCTAATCCAGGACTCCCTCAATCACCCCTCTCACAAAGCCATCATCAAGTAAAAACTTCTTAAGATGATCATACCAAGCACGAGGTGCTTGTTTGAGGCCATACAAAGCCTTATGAAGTTTATGCACATAGTCTTTGTGATCGGGGTCAACGAACCCAGGTGGTTGTGATACATACACTTCTTCTTGTAGAGGACCATTAAGGAAAGCACTCTTGACATCCATTTGATGCAAAGTAAAGCCATTGAAAGCATCATAAGCAAGTAAGATGCGAATGGATTCAAGACGGGCAACGGGGGAAAAGGTCTCACCAAAGTCCAAACCTTCAACTTGTGAGTACCCTTGTGCCACCAACCTTGCCTTGTTGCGGATGATTACACCATTCTCATCTTGCTTGTTCTTTAAAATACACTTTGTTCCAATGACGTTGTGTTCCATGGTTGGCCTCTTGACTAATGACCACACTTGATTGCGCTCAAAACTATTCAACTCTTCTTGCATAGCAATGAGCCAATCGTTGTCTATCAACGCTTCTTGTACCTTGAGAGGCTCAACACTAGACACAAAATAGAAGTGAGCACAAAAGTTTGTCAATTGTTTATGAGTGACTCTACCTTCCGATATGCCAGCGAGGATTTTATCAACATCAACACGACCGGCCACTCGAGGCATGATGGAGGTTAAGGTTTCGCGAGGTTCAACTTCATGTCCATCATCCACGTCCTCAACATATGGATCATTAATGTGTGTTGGAAAATCTTCTTCTTCTTCTTCTTGCATTTGTTGAGGTTCATTGTCAATGATTGCACTTTCTTGTTCTTACCCTTGAGGATGATCTTGTTCTTGATGATTATCATGAAAAGGAACTTGATGATCATCTTGTACTTGGACTATGGGCATTGGTTGAGTAATAGGGACTTGTGGTGGTATGGGTGTTGAAGTAGTTTGATGATGTGTGAGGCTTCCATCTTCTTCTTCATCATCATGAGGTTCTTGTTCCATTGGAAGTAGTGCACCAACACCCATTGTCAAGATATCTTGCGAAGAATCTTCTTCAGCTACATCACTTAGATCAACTTGCTCCCCATGGGAGCCATTAAATTCATCAAACACCACGTCACAAGTTTCTAAAACACATCCATTGGATTTGTTGTAGACTCTATAGGCGTGAGAGTTTGATCCATAGCCAACAAATATGCCCTCAATGGTTTTAGATTGAAATTTTCCTAACTGCTCTCTTTTGTTGAGGATGAAGCATTTGCACCCAAATACGTAAAAGTACTTGACATTTGGCTTGTTCCCGGTTAGGAGCTCATATGGAGTCTTTTCCAATATCGTGCGGAGGAAGAGCCGGTTTGATGCATGACATGCAGTGTTGCGGCCTCGGCCCAAAAACTATGTGGCGACTTGTATTCATCCAACATGGACCTTGCCATCTCCACAAGGGTGCGGTTCTTCCTTTCTGCTACACCATTTTGTTGGGGAGTGTATGGAGCTGAATATTGATGCACAATCCCTTCATCACTAAGGAACTCTTCCAAGGTGTAGTTCTTGAACTCAGATCCATTATCACTTCTTATTGCTAGAATTTCTTTGTCAAACTTGCATTGTGCTTGCTTGGCGAAATCAATGAAGGTGATCTTCGTCTCGTCCTTGGATTTAAAGAAGAAGACCCATGTATACTGAAAGTGCTGGTTATCGACTAGAGGGGGGTGAATAGGCGATTTTTATGAAAGTCTTCGAAACATGGGAGTTTCGAAGAAAAACGATAGAAATGAACCTATAACCATGCAGCGGAAGGTAGACTACACTAGACAAGCCATAGTCAAGTATTCAATGAAGTGAGAGCATGAAGACTAATAGCAGCTAGGCAGTACGGATCAGGATGGAAGATAGTATGAAACCAATTTGAACAAACAGTCACACAGTGAAGACAAATGGACAATGCAAACAGGCAATGACTTCACAAGGACCAACTGTAAATAAAAAGATGTGAAGGATAGAACCAGTGGCTTGTTGAAGACAATGATTTGTTGGACCAGTTCCAGTTGCTGTGACAACTGTACGTCTGGTTAGGGAGGCTGAGATTTAACTCAGAAGACTGTGTCTTCACCTTATTCCCCTTGAGCTAAGGACACCCAGTCCTCACCCAATCACTCTGGTAAGTCTTCAAGGTAGACTTCCAAACCTTCACAGACTTCGTTCACCGGCGATCCACAATGACTCTTGGATGCTCAGAACGCGATGCCTAACCGGCTGGAGGATTCACAGTCCTCAAGTGTAACAAGTCTTCAGATCACACAGACAGAAAGACTTCAGTGATGCCTAACACTCTTTGGCTCTGGGTGTTTAGGGCTTTGTCCTCGCAAGGATTTCTCTCTCAAAGGCTTCGAGGTGGGTTGCTCTCAAACGACAAAAGCCGTGCACTAACTTTGAGCAGACACCAATTTATGGTGTAGGGGGTGGGCTATTTATAGCCACTAGGCAACCCGACCTGATTTTTCTGAAATGACCCTGGGTCACTAAGGAACTAACACGTGTTCCAATGGTCAGATTTCAAACACACGCGGCAACTTTACTTGGGCTACAAGTAAAGCTGACTCATCCAGCTCTGGATAAGATTTGCTCTCATTGTCTTCGCTCGAAGACATAGGATTGTGTTTAAGCATCACTTCAGTCACTCTGACTTTGTTCACTGGGACCCCACTTAACAGTGCAGTGGTTCCTATGACTCAACAAAGAAGAAAAGGAAACAACGAAACAACTAAGTTTTCGCGCTCCATAGTCTTCACGCGATGTCTTCTCTTGTCAGTCTTCAATGTGAATATCTTCACATACCACCTTTATTTTCAATGTCTTCATACATTTTTAGGGGTCATCTATAGTACGTAAACCAAATCAATGAGGGACTACTACCTGTGTTATCCTACAATTCTCACAAACACATTAGTCCCTCAACCAGGTTTGTCGTCAATACTCCAAAACCAACTAGGGGTGGCACTAGATGCACTTACAATCTCCCCCTTTTTGGTGATTGATGACAAACTGGTTGAAGTTTTCAACAGGGATAAGAGTATGTGAAATTGTAAAGGATTTAGGTATTGTCTTCGTAAGTAGCAGAAAGGCTCCCCCTGAAGATGTGCATATAAGTATTTGCTTTTGAATGCAAATGCACATGGCAGGTTGTACTTGCGGAGCTCCTCTTCTACTTATGAAGACAATTTATCATGCATGAAAGGATATAACGAAGATAATGACATGCATAAAGAAAAAGGGACGTCTGCAAAATGACTTCGTGCGGAATTTATCGTTGCACATGCGGAATTTATCATCGCATCACATAGGTGTCGAAAAGATAGCAGACAACCATCAAGTTTAAGTGCTACAACTCAAAACGAACCAAATGTATCAAAAGCGAGAGTTGTAAGCACTTGGCAAATGTAGCAAAAGTATAGCAACCACCCATATGGACCCGCTTGAAGACTATCAACTCATATGCTTCTCCCCCTTTTGTCAGTAATGACCAAAAAGGTTTGAAGACATAGAGTGCGCTACTCGTTCCCATGCGGAGTAGGCGATGAAGCAGGGTCGTCGTTGAGGTTTGGTGGTGCAGACGAACTTGGTGCAGTGTCGATACGCGCCGAAGTTGGAGGAGGTGAGGTAGCATCATCTTGATCATCTATGACTCTGGCATTAACTGTTGCAGTTGAGGAAGAATAGTTAGAGTCTTCAAGTGAGGGAGTCCGATGCAAGTGAGCATTCCTCGGAGGAGTTGAGTCAAACTTGAATCTCTCTGTGAAGCCATCGTCTTGAAGATCAGCTTCAGCACTGAGTAACGTCAAACTCTTCCAAGACCTCCGACAGGTTTCATGTGTAACAAAGGAATTCTTGGTGGCAAGATTTCGAATGCGATTTACGTCCACCAAGAGGCTTTGCATCTGACGCTTAAGCCAGTCATGATGCTTATCATGTTTCTGATGTAGTGCGACGAGAAGCTCTCGGTCATTGAGAACACGAGATTGCTTTCGAGGCCTTTGGGCGATGGTACTTGCAGTGGCTTCAGTTTGGGTGCGAGGGGCACGTGTATTGCCAGCTAAGGGATAAACACGAGAAACGGCCCGAACTCCTTCAATGGGCTGGGTGAAGCTTTGATGATCGACATTGTGAAGATAAATTGGCTCCTTTGCAGGTTCTGAGTAAATGGCTTCGATAAACAGATCAACCTCTGGAAAGAATATAAGGTGATTGCGCGCAGACGGCTGATAGTTTATAGCAGAGTGAAGCTTGATGAGTCGCATTACCCATGGAGCATAGAACTTCAGACCAAAGATATCGGAGCCAGATGCAGCCAATTGCTTGATGAAGAAGTCTTGAGCATTGAAGCTGACGCCATTGAAGATATAGAAAACCAATGTCTTTATGGCTCCTTCAAGCTTCACTGCAGGAGAATGTCCTTTGACTGGCCAGAGAGTTTACCTGATAATATGATAGATAGTGCGGGGCAGATACTCTAGGTCTTCAACAAAGAAAACCTTAGGATAGTCGGCATCTTGTGGCAGTGGCTTCAAAATGCTCAGCATTTGGCTCACATTTGGCTCTGGCTTCTGGAAGATGCTTTCCAACGCATTCTAGTGTAGCTGACAACCTGGTTCATCGTGTTCACCAGGAGTGGGCAGGGCAGTGAGCTCAATGATGTCTTGGGCTTTAGCTTCATGGTGCACATCACCTGTCATCCACTCGAGGATCCAAGTCTTTGGATCCCTGTTGTAGCCGCGAATGTGGAGGGTAGCATAAAATTGTAGCAGAAGCTCTTCATTCCAATGTTCTTTGGCAGTCACAAAGTGCAGAAGACCAGCATCACGGAAACAGTCAAGTGCCTCTTCCAAGAAGGGCAGTGCAACAATGGCTTCACTATCGAGACGCATATGGGGAAAGATGCACCCTTGATCATAGAGTACACATGAATTGTAACTGCGCTGCTGGTAGCTCCAGAATCGATCAGATGAAATTCTTGGCTTGGAGTAGGGGTTCTTGGCACTATCAAAGAAGGTGTTGTGTGCTATGAAGCCATTGGCATTGAAAGATCTTGGTGAAGTTGCAGTACCTGGAAACCTTGGCAGCCTGGGTGAGGGAGTCCTGGATTAGGGGGTCTCCGGACAGCCGGACTATCTCCATTGGCCGGACTGTTAGACTATGAAGATACAAGATTGAAGATTTCGTCTTGTGTCCGGATGGGACTCTACTTGGCGTGGAAGGCAAGCTAGGCAATGCGTATATGGATATCTCCTCCTTTTGTAACCGACCTTGTGTAACCCTAACCCTCTCTGGTGTCTATATAAACCGGAGGGTTTTAGTCTGTAGGACAACAATCACAACATACAATCATACCGTAGGCTAACTTCTAGGGTTTAGCCTCTCTGATCTTGTGGTAGATCTACTCTTGTAACACCCATATCTTCAATATTAATCAAGCATGACGTAGGGTTTTACCTCCATCAAGAGGGCCCGAACCTGGGTAAAACTTCGTGTCCCTTGCCTCCTGTTACCATCCGGCCTAGACGCACAGTTCGGGACCCCCTACCTGAGATCCGCCGGTTTTGACACCGACATTGGTGATTTCATTGAGAGTTCCTCTGTGTCGTCGTTGTTAGGCTTGATGGCTCCTACTATCATCGATAGCGATACGGTCCAGGGTTAGACTTTTCTCCCCGCATAGATCTTCGTATTCGATGGCTTTGCACTACGGGCTAATTCGCCTGGCCATCTGGAGCAGATTCAAAGCTATGCCCCTGGCCATCAGGTCAGATTTGGAAGTTTGAATTACATGGACAACATCCGTGGGGACTTGATCTTCGACGGATTCGAGCCACAGCCAGGCGCGCCGCACTGTCGCGATGGGTATGACCTAGCTCTGCCATCGGACGGTACCCCAGAGGCCGCGCCCGCAGCAGCTTCGACCCTTAGCTCGGAGCCAGCTGCGCTAATCGAGGACGGGTGGCTAGACACCACCTTAGGGGCTGCAGTCTCAACGGCGATCGAGCCGAACACCAGCATCATCCTCTGCGCAGCCCGTGACTCCAAGGTGCTGGACTCTCCTCCGGACCCCGAACCATCCGCGCCCCTGCCAATCAAATCCGACTGGGCGCCGATCATGGAATTTACCGCTACGGATATATTTCAGCACTCGCCCTTCGGCGACATTCCGAATTCACTAAGGTCTCTCTCTCTCTGTCAGGAGAGCCCTGGCCGGATCATGGCCAACAGGACTGGGATGCGGACGACGAAGAAATTCGACGCCCACCCACCACCCACTTTGTAGCCACTATCGATGATTTAACCGACATGCTCAACTTTGACTTCGAAGACATCAACGGTATGGACGACGATGTAGGAGACGAACATGAACCAGCACCTATAGGGCACTAGAAAGCCACCTCATCGTATGACATATACATGGTGGATACACCCAATGAAGGCAACGGCGACGAGATAGCGGAGGATGACCCCTCCAAGAAGCAACCCAAGCACCGACGTCAGCAGCGCCGCTCTAAGTCCCGCCAAAGCAAAAGTGGTGATACCGGCGCAGGAGATAATAACACTCCGGATAGCACCGAAGACAACGAAAACCCCCTCCAGCAAGAGTTAGATCAGGAGGATGAAGGTGCCATCTCTCCTGAGAGAGCGGCTGGTGGAGAGGAGGAGGATGACAATTACATGCCCCCTCCGAAGACGAGGCAAGCCTCGGCGACGATGAATTCTCCATACCAGAGGATCCCGTCGAACAAGAGCGCTTCAAGCGCAGGCTTATGGCCACGGCAAATAGCCTGAAGAAAAAGCAGCAGCAGCTTCAAGCTGATCAAGATCTGCTAGTTGACAAATGGACTGAAGTCCTCGCAGCCGAGGAATATAAACTCGAGCGTCCCTCCAAGAGTTACCCAAGGCGCAGGTTACTACCCCGACTGGAGGAAGAAGCGTATGATATGGCTGACCGGCCACCTCGTGGCCGCGATAGAAAGACATTCCTGCCAAAAGCTCAGCCTCCACCCCAACGCCATCCAAATAAAAAGGCATGGGGAGATACGCCAGACCTGCGAGACATATTGGAGGACAAAGAAAAGCACTCAAGATCGATCTACGGATCATGAGGGTGCACCCTCTACGAGACGGTAAACATCACGCCGGATACAGTAAAAGCAAATCCGGCCGGGCCGAACACAGCGGGCAGGACCCATACGAGCTGCATCGCGATATAGCCCAATACAGAGGCGCTGCACACCCTTTATGCTTCACAGACGAAGTAATGGAACATCAATTCCCAGAAGGTTTCAAACCTGTAAACATTGAATCATACGACGACACAACAGATCCCGCGGTATGGATTGAGGACTTCCTCCTCCACATCCACATGGCCCGCGGTGATGACTTACATGCCATCAAGTACCTCCCACTAAAACTCAAAGGACCAGCACGGCATTGGCTTAATAGCTTGCCAGCAGACTCCATTAGCTGTTGGGAAGATCTGGAAGCCGCATTCCTCGACAACTTTCAGGGCACTTATGTGCGACCACCAGACGCCGATGACTTGAGCCACATAATTCAGCAGCCAGAAGAGTCGGCCAGGCAATTCTGGACTCGGTTCCTTATAAAGAAAAATCAAATCGTCGACTGTCCGGATGCGGAGGCCTTAGCGGCTTTCAAGCACAACATCCGAGATGAGTGGCTATCCCGGCACCTTGGTCAGGAAAAGCCGAAATCTATGGCAGCCCTCACGACGCTCATGACCCGCTTTTGTGTGGGAGAAGATAGCTGGTTGGCTCGCAGTAACAACATATCAAAGAACCATGGTACCTCAGATACCAAGGACGACAACAGCAGGTCACGTCGCAACAAGCATAAGCACCGCATTAACGGCGAAAGTACTGAGGATACGGCAGTCAATGCTGGCTTCAAAGGCTCTAAACCCGGGCAGCGAAAAAAGCCATTCAAACAAAGTAAGCCGGGTCCGTCCATCTTGGACCGTATACTCGATCGCTCATGTCAAATACACGGCACCCCAGACAAGCCAGCCAATCACACCAACAGGGATTGTTGGGTGTTCAAGCAGGCCGGCAAGTTAATCGCCGAAAACAAGGACAAGGGGCCGCATAGCGATGACAAGGAAGAACCCCGGCAGCCGCACACCGGAGGACAGAAGAGGTTTCCCCTGCAAGTGCGGACGGTGAACATGATATACGCAACCCACATCCCCAAGAGGGAGCGGAAGCGTGCGCTCAGGGACGTATATGCGCTGGAGCCAGTCACCCCAAAGTTCAACCCTTGGTCCTCCTGTCCGATAACCTTCGATCGCAGGGACCACCCCACTAGTATCCGTCACGGCGGATTCGCCGCGCTGGTCCTAGACCCAATCATCGATGGATTTCACCTCACTCGAGTCCTCATGGACGGCGGCAGCAGCCTGAACCTGCTTTATCAGGACACAGTGCACAAAATGGGTATAGAGCCCTCAAGGATCAAACCCACAAAGATGACCTTTAAAGGCGTCATTCCAGGCATAGAGGCCCACTGCACAGGCTCAATTACACTGGAAGTGGTCTTCGGATCCCCGGATAACTTCCGAAGCAAAGAGTTAATCTTCGATATAGTCCCATTCCGCAGTGGTTATCACGCGCTGCTCGGACGAACCGCATTCGCTAGATTCAATGCGGTACCACACTATGCATACCTCAAGATCAAGATGCCAGGACCTCGCGAAGTTATTACAGTCAATGGAAACACAGAGCGCTCTCTCCAAACAGAGGAGCACACTGCGGCCCTCGCAGCAGAAGCGCAAAGCAGCCTCTCAAGGCAATCTACCAGTTCGGCATTTCAAAGCCCGGACACCTTCAAGCGCGCTCAGGGTAATCGGCAAATAGACCGCCTGGCGCGATCTGAGCTCGCACAATACGACGGCCACCCCAATCCCAGCCCAACGACGTTGTTCGTGCCGCACGTACATCATTACGCATTAAAAATACCATGGGCACAGATGGGGAGGGGGAGGCACAACTACGACACGTCCCAAAACGCGGCCTAAACCGCACCAGAGGCTTCCCGTTTGGTTATTTTTCTTTTTCTTTCAGGACTTCAATTCTGGAAACACTGTCCGGCAGCTCTATTGCCGAACCCATGATACAGCAACCAAGGAGGCCGACAACTACGGACTTTCCAGGTGGATTACAGATTTCATATAATTCCTCAGCTCGCCCTTGGAAGGGACATAGTCCTACTCTTTTGCTTATTACACTATCTGTATCACTCTGCTTTAATGCAATTTTTTAATATACAATGCATGACATTACGACTATTATCGCATTTTTTGTATACATATCTATGTGTTCATTAATGACGCCTAGCAACCATACACTCTGGTACGGCCAATCCACCAGGGGCTTACGTACTCACAATATGGTGTGAAAAGTCTGAATATTTTCACAAGTACGACACCCCGAACTTATAGCATTATATGCGTCAGCTCCGAATCATGTCTTTGGTCAAATGTTGGGTTTGCCCGGCTCCTATGTTTTGGTACCTTACATTCCGCTCTATCGGCTAAGGTAGCGCTAGGAGAACTACTGCGATTGTGCCCCAGTTCTGCCGGGCCAAGCACATCAGTAGAGAAAGCTAAAACTGACTGTCATGATAAGGCGAGAGACTGGTTGCTGTTCGGTGAGGTTTTTCGAGTCCCTAAAGACTTATGCCGCTTAGGGCGAAGGGTCGGCTCCGTCCGGCCTACAGGCGTGTATCGCGCCCCGAATTCGGCCTTCCGAATACCAGGGGCTTCGCCGAAATTTAAAATTATAGAATTCTATGGCTAAGTGAGAGTGATAAAGCATTATTAGTCCGGTTGCCTTGTTCGTTGTGCTGAGCACCTCCCTCGAAGGACCCAAACATGGGAACAAGAGTGCTCAGGTTTATCCCGAACACCCCAGCACTCGTGGTATGGGGGCAAAAGCCGAGGACTAGCCATCTCTCAGATTGGATAAATAGCCAAACTGAAGGTAATATTTTAAATTCACACAAGCGTTGCATAGCGCATATGAAACAAGTTTTCATTACACAGGATAAAAAATGAGCAAGTCTCATTCAAATATTACATTTTGTGAACACTCATCCGCGATAAGACGGGCGCCCAGTAGAACACCCTCGTAGTACATCTCGGGGTGGCGGTGCTCCTTGCCCTCCGGCGGCCCCTCCTTGATAAGCTTCACGGTGTCTAGCTTGACCCACTGCGATTTCACACGGGCGAATGCCCGGCGTGCACCTTCAATGCAGAAGGATCGCTTGACAACCTCTAGCCGTGGGCAGGCATCCACAAACCACCTCACCAGGCCGAAGAAGCTGTTTGGAAGGGTGTCGCCAAGCCACAACCGGACTATGAAGCCCTTCATGGCCTGATCGGCCGCCTTATGTAGCTCAGCCATCTGCTTCAGCTGGTCGCTCATTGGCACCAGATGTTCGGCCTCAGCATACTGAGACCAAAACAGCTTCTCCGTCGAGCTTCCGTCCTCGGCCTGGTAGAATAGTGCGACATCAGACACACTGCGGGGCAAATCTGCGAATGCTCCTGAGGAGCTCCGGATTCGGGTAAGTAATCGGTAATTCACCATTGCATGCTTGCTTTGCATATAGAAAGCCTTACCTGCCGCTATCTTCTTCATCGTGTCGATCTCCTGAAGGGCCTTCTGGGCCTCGGCCTTGGCACTCTTCGCGCTCTCACAGGCCGCGGCAAGCTCAGACTCTCTCATCTTTAAGTCAAGCTCCAACGCCTCGTGCTTCGTCACGAGAGCTTGGAGCTCTTGCTGCACCTCGCCCACCCGAGCCTCGTGCATCTCTCGCTTGGTGCGCTCCTAGGCCGCCTTTTCTTCGGCCTGGGACATCGCTTGCTTCAGGGTCGCCACCTCGGTCGTGGCCCCTGGCAAACATACAATGATCCTGTCATTTAGCAATCGCGTCCTTTTTCTCATCTACAGACGGGGTATCACTTACCCTTGTTCTCCTCGAGCTGCCTCTTAGCAAGGCCGAGCTCCTTCTGGGACCCCTCGAGGGCCTCCTTCAGTACGGCGACCTCCGCAGTTAGTGCGGCGGACGCCAGCAGCGAAGCTTGCACATGCATATTGACATACTTATATTAGACTCCTGCGATATTATTTGATCCTCTGTTCGGCTTTTCTTTGTGAACACCGAACAAAGCATCAGGGGCTACTGTCTATGCGGTAACACTTCTACTACATTTTAAAACACTTACCTCGAAGCCTGTTAGAAGGCTAGTACAGGCTTCAGTCAATCCGCTCTTGGCAGACTGAACCTTCTGGATCACCGCACTCATGATAGTGCGGTGCTCCTCCTCGATGGAAGCGCTGCGAAGAGCTTCCAACATAGTGTCCGGCGCCTCTGGATGGACAGAGGTCACCAGCACAGGCGTCTCACCCTCCTTAGAAGGAGACCGCCTACCCGAGCTCGGAGCCGTTGGAGGGTCCGGCGCGGTGTTCGGCTGAGGGCCGAACTCTGAGCTCTCGGGGACCCCGTCCCCTCGGCTCCCGGAGTCCAGAAGGTTGCCTTGCGGCGCTTCCGAGACTGTCCCCCCTTGATCCGGTGCCTCTTGAGACAACACCTCGGTGTCGTTGGCTGGATGAGGGGAGGTGGCCGTCGGGACTGGATCGCTATCCATGTCCGACGCACCCAGGGAGCCGTCCGAAGATACCTCGATATTGGCTCGGGGCGGCCTGCACAATTGAGTTTGGCGTTAGGGAAAGCAATGCGACAAAGGAATCCTATGGGTTACTTTGGTATTCGAACACTTACGATCTCCCCCGGGGCTTGCCCCTGGGCAACCACTCGTCTTCACTTTCCTCGGCGGCGGTAGAGCTGTTCGGAAGGAGCGTCCTTCCCTTCTTGGACCCTTCGGCCTCCTCAGTTGGGGCGGCCTTCCTTTTCTTGTATCCCCCAGCTGGTGGGGGAGCCTCTTCTTCCTCTTCCTTGTCTTTAGGGGAAGAGTGCGCTGCAGAGTCATCGGACGGTGAGTCAGACGACGCCTGGCATTGGGAACTCTTTCGAGCTCCCTTGGCCTTCTTGGTCTTCTCCGACACCTTATAAGGGGCCGGAGTCAGCATCTTCGTCAGAAGAGCGTCTGTGGGGCCTTCGGGCAAGGGAGCCGGACAGTCGATCTGTCCGGCCATGTTCTGCCAGTCCTGTCAAAATTACAGGAGTTTAGATCCCGCATAAAATCAATCTATATAGAAAACAAGTATCTTGTGAAAGGCAAAACAACTTACCGCACTGGCGTGGCGCTTCGCGCTGAATCCGCGATCCTCGGTAATGGGGGGAAGGACCACGGTGCCCTTGAACAGCACCCTCCAGGCATCTTCATGAGTCATGTCGAAGAGCCTGTTCAGAGTTCGGTGCTGCGCCGGATTGAACTCCCACAAGGTAAACTCCCGTTGTTGGCACGGGAGTATCCGGCGAACGAGCATAACCTGGACTATGTTGACAAGCTTGAGCTTCTTATCCACCATGTTCTGAATACATGACTGGAGTCCGATCAGCTCTTTTGAATCACCCCAGGACAGGCCCTTCTCTTTCCAGGAGGTGAGCCGCATGGGGATGCCAGATCGGAACTTGGGGGCCGCTACCCATGCGGGGTCGCGCGGCTCGGTGATATAGAACCACCCCGATTGCCACCCCTTTATGGTCTCCACGAAGGTGCCCTCGAGCCATGTGATGTTGGGCATCTTGCCCACCATGGCGCCTCCGCACTCCGCCCGGCAGCCGCTCACTACCTTTGGCTTGACATTGAAGGTCTTCAGCCATAAGCCGAAGTGGGGCTTGATGCGGAGGAAGGCCTCGCACACGACGATGAACACCGAGATGTTGAGGATGAAGTTCGGGGCCAGATCGTGGAAATCCAGGCCATAATAAAACATGAGTCCTCGAACGAAGGAATGGAGAGGGAATCCCAGTCCGCGGAGGAAATGGGTGAGGATTACCATCCTCTCATGGGGCTCTGGGGTGGGGATGAGCTGTCCCTCATCTGGGAGCCGGTGCGCGATATCGTCGTGCAGGTATCCGACTCTCCTCAGTTTCTTGACGTCTCCCTTCGTGACGGAGGAGACCATCCACTTGCCTCCCGCTCCGGACATGGTTGGAGAAGGTTGAGATAGAAGTGAGGACTTGGGCGCTAGAGCTCGAGTGTGCGGGAGAGGATGAGCAGAGGAGGAAGAAGGCGTGGGTAGAAAGGTGAATCCTTATCCCTTTATATGGGCGGACAAAATTAAACGTCCCCACTTGCCTAGTAAAACTCGCTTATCCCCCAAGCACCGCAATTGATGGCGCGGTTGGGTTACCCACGCCCGTATTGATGAGAATCCCGTATAGGGGGACACGATCTCTGCTTTGACAAGACGTGTCGAAAAACTACCTCGCGTTATGTGCGGGGCTGGTTAAAAGAAACGGTTCGAATAATCACCGGGCCATGACGTAACGTCATGTTGCCAAAGCAAGCTAGCGGATTAGATCTGCGAAAGCATTATTCTCCATGGTGAAATGTGGAACTTATTTTGCAGGGTTGGACACTATCCTCGTATTCAAATTCTTCTGTGATGTATTCGGAGAAGGAACCCGCCTTGCAATGCCGAAGACAACTGCGCGCCGGACTCGTCGTCATTGAAGCCTGGTTCAGGGGCTACTGAGGGAGTCCTGGATTAGGGGGTCTCCGGACAGCCGGACTATCTCCATTGGCCGGACTGTTAGACTATGAAGATACAAGATTGAAGACTTCGTCCCGTGTCCGGATGGGACTCTACTTGGCGTGGAAGGCAAGCTAGGCAATGCGTATATGGATATCTCCTCCTTTTGTAACCAACCTTGTGTAACCCTAACCCTCTCCGGTGTCTATAGAAACCGGAGGGTTTTAGTCCATAGGACAACAATCACAACATACAATCATACCGTAGGCTAACTTCTAGGGTTTAGCCTCTCTGATCTCGTGGTAGATCTACTCTTGTAACACCCATATCTTCAATATTAATCAAGCAGGACGTAGGATTTTACCTCCATCAAGAGGGCCCGAACCTGGGTAAAACTTCGTGTCCCTTGCCTCCTGTTACCATCCGGCCTAGACGCACAGTTCGGGACCCCCTACCCGAGATCCGCCGGTTTTGACACCGACACTGGGCTTTGGCTTCTGGACCTGAGGCCTGTGCTCCACGTGATAGTCAAATTGAGGTCCGAGAGCAGGCGGACGAACCAGAATTGGCCAGCGGACGGTAACAAGCTGACCACGATCATATGCTTTCTCGATGGTGTGTGGCCTTGGAGGTGGTACAGGAGCAGAGGCATTGGCTTCAGGCTGCAGATTATCTTCGGGTGCAATCACTTATGGCACCACATTAGCTTCAGGCACCACAGTAGCTTCAGCCATGACAACATCATTGGCGTCAGTGTTGGTGTTAGTGGTCGCTTCAGAGTTTTCAACCTCCACGCGAGTAGCTGGAGGGTCGGACACGTTCTCCTCGAGAACAACTTCAGGGTTGGACGGGGGTGTAGCAACACGTTCTTCTTCTCTTGGTTCTTCTTGTTCATCGACTGATGCAGCCGGAATATCTTCAGCCGCTTTGGCTTCAGACTCGGGGATGTTCGCAGTAGGAGAGGCTTCAGGAAAGACTTGTCGTGAAACTGATTGGCGCTCTTCTCCTTCTGGAACACTTGACAAAGTGACCTATGGCCTTGGTCCTTTGCGAAGCCTGCGGAGTGCGGGCGACGCCTTTGGAGAGGGAGTTGGCCGGGCCAAAAAGTCATCATCTTCAAGCACCGAAGTGGTGACTTGAGGTGGGGGAGTACTTGGGGTTTCTTCTTGACGGGGGGAGTCTTGTGGGTGATCAGCCGATGAGTCATCCTGAGCGATTGGCGTCAATGGACGACCAATGCTGATGAGTTCACTGTTCGTGAGAACAGGCGATGATACCACATTGTGTTCGATCTGAGGAAGGACTTCATCATCTTCAACATTGTCTTGATGACCAATGTCTTCAGCTGCGGTGGGGTCAATAGCTAGAATGTCTTCAACTACTGGAGCCTCTGTGGAAGCAGGCTCATGAATGATCAACTGGCGCTCACGATGTTCAGACGCAGGACGAGCCACTGAGATTGGCTCGACGACAAGGGGCTCTGTGGGAGCAGCTCGGTCTTTCTTCTTTGTCTTCTTGGTTGGCGGAGCGTCGTCAGTGGTGTGCTTGGTCTTGCGCTTGCGGGCTTCGGCTTCAGCTGCCCTTGTTTTCTTGAGCTCTGAAGCCACTGTGGGGACCTTAGGCTTCGAGCCTGTCATACTGGCCGGGAAGACAATGTGAGGTTCTTCCTGCCTTGATGCTTTTGGTTGGGCCACAGCAGGCTTCTTCTTCTTGGCAGCCATTCTGGGGTCGATGCCTGGTCGCCCCAAAGCCTTGCGCTTTTCAGCTTCATTGTAGCCTTGAACACATTTGGCAGCAAGATTCTTCATGCGCTCACGAGAACCTTTTGCTTCTTCTCGTTTCTTGTGGAATGCCTCCTTGAGCTCATGCATCATGACCTTGAAGTTCTGGATGTCTTCCACGTTGACCTTGGCCATGTGCTTCTTGAACTGAGCCTTCTCATAATCAATCTTGTTCTTCAGCTCAACAATTTTCTGTGTAAGAGCCAGCTCAGGAGAAATGGCTCCATGGAAAGAGACGCTGAGGCCAATTGGGAGCTGAAGATCATCAAAACTGAGGTCTGGGCTGTCAAACCACTCATCAATGAATTTGTATAGGATCTCCACATCAAAGAGGGGAAGATCATTGAAGATTTCCACCTCTTGCTTGCTCTTTATGAGAAGCTCAAGAGCATCATCGCCAAGGTCATCGTCGCTAGACAGATCAATGGCTTCGTTCTCGTTCCGTAGAACGGCAGCAGGGTCAATGCTTGACCAGTTGGTTGCATGGGCTTCTTCAACTTGTCAGACTTGGAGATGCGAGAGAGATCTTCAGACTGCACACTGGCTTCAGGAGGTGCAGTGGCCAGAGGCTTCGCCCGCGAGACCTTTGGTGCGGAGGAGGGCTTTGAAGCCTTTGGTTTCTTTTGCTTCACTGGCTTCGGTGGTGCAGGCACTTCGTCAGATTCAGCGTCATCTGCAGAGTGATCCACAACTGCCCCTTGAACCTGAATGTGAGTGATAAGACCTTCAAGGTTGTAGAAGGGCCCAACAATATTGGGTTCAACATCGCGTGTGCCGTCGGCACGAGGAGCAGAGGGACCGGGGTTGAAGTCTAACCTTTATGACTTCTTGTTCTCTTTGGCAGAAGTTTTGGCAAACTGGAAGTTGCGCTTAAAGAGATTGTCTTCACGACACCATGACAGAGAGGATGGGTCGGCATTAGCAGGCTGAGGTCCACGAATCATGCAGGGGTAGAAGCCTTGAGCAATAGATTCGGACTTCGACATGGGCTGAAGACCTTTGTATATAATATCTCCCCAGGGGCCCTTGATGGCATTCTTTTCAGCATATTCGTTAGTGACAAATCTGTACTTGAACCATTCCTCTGCCCAATGTCTTCGAATCCATTGGATTCAGTTCTTGCGTTCTCCATAGGTCTCTTCTGGATCTGACTTGTATAACGCATAGAGATCTGGTGGCAGGTCCTTAGCAGTGTTTTCACGGTGCTGTCTGCCGCCCTTCCTGACTGATTTTTCTGTTGCCATGAAGTTCAGACTGAAAGGCTTCAGAATATGCAAAGGCTTCCTTCTGCTGGTCAGACAAGAATTAGCTTCGGGAGAATTGATGTGATGCTGTAAGAACTCTGCAAATGAATGTAGATTATGAGAACCAAGGGATTCTCCCACGGACATGTACCTGTGACAGCATTAGAGATGCGAGGGAAGGGGAAGAGGTCATATGCATTCTCAGAAGATTTTGAAGATAAATCAGTTTAGAAGACATTGACCTCATAGTGCGAAGACATTCACTCATATGTAGAGAGTTGGTTCTAGATTTGTCCGAATCCACGAATAAGTACAAGTGAGGAATCTAACTACTATGTGAAGCATAAGTGAACATACTAGGCATGTTATGAGATGCAGAACCGGATAGATCCAACTTTGTAGGGACAGAAACCACTTGTGGTTGAAAAAGATGAACCTATCGGATCAAAAAGGACTGTAAAAAGAGTTTTTATTTACCAATCGAGGAACTGCTAGACGGAGTAGGAGATGAGGCCGAGCAGTTCGATCTTTCGTGCCCTAACTTGGCGACGGAGCACACCTACGGTAACGGTGGAGAAGACGATGTCCGCGGCCGGCGTGAGGACGGCGTCGGTGAGGTCACGGCAGCTAAGCGCTTCGTCGCCGCCGTCGTCGAGGGCTAGCGGTGGCGCTAGGGTTTGTGTGAGAGAGAGAAGTGGAAGAAGAGATAATGACTGGGGTGTGGCATGTATTTATAAGGACAGGGACGGCGCAGCGTTATTACGCAGGTGCCCCTGGCGGTTCACATCTGAAGG
Source organism: Triticum urartu (assembly GCF_056163025.1). Classification (NCBI taxonomy): domain Eukaryota; kingdom Viridiplantae; phylum Streptophyta; class Magnoliopsida; order Poales; family Poaceae; genus Triticum; species Triticum urartu. Next base: position 72,281,419 of record NC_141874.1, read on the forward strand.
ACACGTGGCGATCATGCAACACATTGGAGGTTGTTCCACGTTCCCACGCATGCCTGGATTGTCGGGTGGTCGTTCCTGCTTCTCCGGGGTTCAGGCAAAAAGGATTGAGCATTTAAAACAGATTTAATGTTTGTCTATGTATCTTCTACTGACAAGGACGCAGCGAAGACATTCGACAGTTTCAATAGAATGCATATGATTTGGATAGATAGATTTGAGACAGGAGCATAGAAAGGTTAGGGTTCGATCACATTCACTTAGTTCAAAAGATTCAAACGAGAAGACATAGCTATAAGTGAATGTTGTAGAGGACAGAACACAAATATATGAATATATTCGAATAAGACTAAATCAATATAGTGAAGATAAACATGAAGTCATGTTAATATTGAAGACAGACAAAATGCGAAGACTTTGCAAATGTAACGCCAACAGAAAACACTCCAAACAAAAGTTTGGTGGTGGCGTTACCCACCGTATAGGAAGTATTAGACCCAGACACGGCGCACAATTATCGTGGCGCTCCGAAGTCAAATTCCGCATTAATGTATTCACACTTAGAGTGTAAGTCTTCATTAGTTGAAGTCTTGAAGATATATATACGTTACTTCGTGTGTTACACATCTAAGTCGTCAACATGCATAAGTGTTAGGATGTGTGCATGATCACATGACATTTGAGGATTCCAAGATATTTAGCTCACACCGCAACTTGCAAAACCTTTTCTCATCCAAGGGCTTTGTGAAGATATCTGCCAGTTGCTCTTCAGTGTTGACGTGAATGATGTCAATATCTTCCTTCATAACATGATCTCTGAGAAAGTGATGATGGATCTGAATGTGCTTTGTCTTCGAGTGCTGAACTGGGTTGTTGGCAATCTTGATGGCGCTTTCTTATTGTCGCAGTAGAGTGGCACTTGCTTTAGATGAATGCCATAGTCTTTGAGTGTTTGCTTCATCCATAGAAGCTGAGCGTAGCAAGATCCAGCAGCAATGTATTCAGATTCAGCAGTGGAGAGAGATACACAGTTCTGCTTCTTTGAAGACCAACACACAAGTGATCGTCCCAGAAAGTGACATGTGCCTGATGTAGGCTTGCGATCCACCTTGTCACCAGCATAATCAGCATTCGAGAATCCAACTAGATCAAACTCTGAGCCCTTTGGATACCATAATCCTAGCGTTGGGGTGTAAGCCAAATATCGAAGAATTCACTTCACAGCTAAGTGATGCGATTCCTTTGGTGCCACTTGGAATCGGGCACACATGCAAACACTAAGCATGATATCTGGCCTAGATGCACATAAATAAAGCAAAGAACCAATCATGGAGCGGTATACCTTTTGATTGAACTCTTTACCATTGTCATCAGGACCTAGATGACTTTTGGTTGGCATTGGCGTCGTATAACCGTTGCTGTCTTGCATTCCAAACTTCTTCAGGAAATCTTTGAGGTATTTCTCTTGAGATATGAAGATGCCGTTGCGTTGCTGTCGTATTTGAAGACCAAGGAAGAACTTCAGCTCACCCATCATGGACATCTGATATTGCTCTTGCATCATGTGTCCAAACTCATCACTGTATTTCTGATTAGTGCAACGAAGATAATGTCATCCACATATATTTGGCACACAAACAGTTCACCATCATATGTCTTCGTGAAGAGTGTGGGATCCAGGGAATCAGGTTTGACGCCTTTGCTCTTCAGGAAGTCTTTGAGTGTGTCATACCAAGCATGAGGGGCTTGTTTGAGGCCATACAGTGCCTTGTTGAGCTTGTAAACCATGTCAGGATGTTTTGGATCTTCGAAGCTAGGCGGTTGTGCAACATACACTTCTTCTTCAATCTTGCCATTGAGAAAGGCACTCTTCACATCCATTTGATACAGAAGGATGTTATGATGATTTTCATAGGCTAGCAGTATGCGTATAGCTTCAAGCCTAGCCACAGGAGCAAATGTTTCATCGAAGTCAACTCCTTCAACTTGAGTGTATCCTTGAGCAACGAGACGAGCCTTGTTTCTGACAACTTGACCATGCTCATCTTGCTTGTTGTGATATATCCATTTAGTGCCTATGATATTGTGTTTACGAGGATCGGGATGCTTGACCAGTTCCCATACATTATTCAGCTCGAACTGTTGAAGCTCTTCTTGCATAGCTTGAATCCATTCAGGTTCCATAAAGGCTTCATCAACTTTCTTGGGTTTAGATATTGAGACGAATGCAAAGTGCCCACAGAAATTTGCTAGTTGTGTTGCCCTTGAACGAGTGAGTGGACCAGGTGCATTGATGCTATCAATTATCTTCTCAATATGTACTTCATTTGCAACACGAGGATGAACTGGACGAAGATTTTGCTCTTGCTGATCATTGTCATCGTTTGAAGGATTTTCTTCAGGCTGAGCATTGTCTTCAGGTTGATTAGGTGCAGAAATGATAAGTTCCTCTTCAGGCTATACTTCAGACGGTATGATTTCTCCAGTTCCCATAGGCTTGATGGATTCACTGGGTGGAATTTCATCTAGCACATTTGGCAGGTGCTCTCTTTGCGAGCCGTTAGTCTCATCGAACCGCACATCCACAGTTTTAACCACTTTATAGTGAAAGAGGTTGAAGACTCTGTAGGAGTGTGAATCCTTTCCGTAACCAAGCATAAAACCTTCATGTGCTTTCGGTGCAAATTTTGAAGTGTGATGTGGATCCTTGATCCAGCACCTAGCACCAAATACTCTAAAGTAACTGACATTTGGCTTCTTACCAGTGAGGAGTTCATAGGATGTTTTCTTCAGAAGCTTGTGAAGATAAACATGGTTGATGACATGGCATGCAGTATCAATAGCTTCAGGACAGAACTTTCTTGGAGTCTTGTATTCATCGAGCATCGTCCGAGCCATCTCAATGAGTGTTCTGTTCTTGCGTTCCACGATGCCATTCTGCTGCGGCGTGTACGGAGCTGATAACTCATGCGTGATGCCCAATGTATCAAGATAAGTGTCGAGACCGGTGTTCTTGAATTCAGTGCCATTGTCACTTCTGATGTGCTTGATCTTGACGCAATAGTTGTTCATGGCTCGATTGGCGAAGCGTTTGAAGACATCCTGCACTTCAGTCTTGTAGAGGATTATATGTACCCATGTATATCTTGAATAATCATCAACAATGACGAAGCCATAGAGACAAGCAATAGTAGTAAGGGTAGAGTACTGAGTAGGGCCGAAGAGGTCCATGTGTAGCAGTTCGAAGGGTTGAGTCGTTGTCATGATTGTCTTCGTGGGATGCTTGGCCCTCGTCATCTTTCCATCTTTGCAGGCACCGCATAAGTGATCCTTCTTGAACTTGACGCCCTCGATGCCTATGACGTGCTTCTTCTTCGCAAGAGTATGCAAGTTCCTCATGCCAACATGCCCTAGCCTCCGATGCCAGAGCCAACACTCTGAAGCTTTTGCAAGAAGACATACGGCAAGCTGTGGTCCTGCTGAGAAATCTACCATGTACAAATCATCTTTCCGATACCCTTCAAAGACTAGAGACTTGTCAGATTCCAGTAGAACAAGGCAACGATATTTTCCAAATATCACAATCATGTTCAAATCGCAAAGCATTGAGATAGACATTAAGTTGAAACCAAGGGATTCAACAAGCATCACTTTATCCATGTGCTGATCCTTTGAGATTGCAACTCTACCTAGACCCAATACCTTGCTTTTACCAGTATCAGCAAATGTGATGTGACTTTTGTTAGATGGACGCAAGGTTGAGTCCATGAGAAGACTTCGTTCGCCAGTCATGTGATTAGTACATCCACTATCAATAATCCATTCTGAAGCAGCTGGTGTCATAGCCTACAGTGCAGTTAGGGGGATAGGCTTCACGAAGAGCATTGTGAAGCATAAACATTTGACGAGCAAGTGGATTATGAAAGCTTAGATCGAGGTTAGGACTGATAGAACAAATAGCAAGTGACTCAGGAACAAAATACATAATAAGACCAAGGCATTTGATCTTGCGCCCTACAAGATGTTTAAGGTCCCCAGCAATAGCTTCAGATGCATTTGATTTTCGGCTGGAGACCTATCCCTGCAAAAGAGAGTTAAGCTTTCTTAGCCACCCACATCTTCAAGGGTGGCTTCGAAGCAATAAGTCTAAGTGCAGCATCTGAGAACTTTGGCTTTGAAGCCTTGGCAAATAGCTTTGCAGGAGGTGAATAATACTCATTGGAATAAGCAGAGTAGTTCTTGGTCTTATGAACATGGCGTTTTGATGAAACACGCTCATATTCATAGTCCTGGGTATGATTTCTCTGCAAAACATTTGTGTTAGTGGGACTCAGGTGAGTCCTCTGTCTATATAAAGCCTTTGGACCATATGAAGCCTGTGGTCTGGGGTTTGTCTACTTCCCTTTTGGTGTCATGACGACATTCACAGGAAGATTCTCTAGACACCTTTTGGGCACCCAGACTTTCTTCATATGTGGCCCATTCCTGCAGTTAGTACCAATATACCTGGCAAAAACTTCACCATTCTGATTCTTAAATAGTTTATAGTTTGCATCAAAGGATTCATCAATGACAATAGGATTAGCACAAGTGAAGCCAGATAGGGTGGATGGATCCACTGAAGGTTCCTTTGCAGCAACCCATGTGGTTTTGGGGTACTACTCAGGCTTCCAGTAAGAGCCATCAGCATTCATTTTCCTTTCGAACCCAACACCCTCTTTCCTAGGGTTTTGGTTCAGAATCTGCCTTTTGAGGACATCACATAGTGTCTGATGCCCTTTGAGACTTTTGTACATCCCTGTTTCAAGCAATGTCTTCAACCTAGCATTTTCATCAGCAATAGCAGTGGCATCCTCAGCAGAGGGGTTAGTTACCACATCAACAGTTGAAGATATTGTAGCAGTAGCAGAAGTAGAACATTCAACAACAGAAGTAGTGTTATCACGCTCAAGGCATTTAAGACATGGTGGTTCAAATCCTTCCTGAGCGGGACTGATCTGTTGAGCGCGAAGTGACTCGTTTTCCTTTTGAAGATCTTCGTGAGCCGCTCTCAATTTCTCAAGTTCTTGCTTCCTTTGAAGATAGTCATAGGAAAGCTTTTCATGAGTTGTTGAGAGCGTTTCATGACGACTTTCAAGTTCCTCATACTTAATATGAAGATTTTTTATGTCTTCAATTAAGGACTGAGATCGAGTCATTTTAGCGTCCAATAGGTCATCGCTTTTGTCTAACAGTTTTTGAATATGTTCCATAGCTTTCTGTTGTTCAGTTGCAATTTTAGCAAGTGTTTTGTAGTTGGGTTTGGAACCACAATCAGAGTCATCTTCACTGGATGTTTGATAGTGAGAATTGCATGAGTTTACCTTGGCATCGCGTGCCATGAAGCAATAGGTGGGGGCGAAGTTGTCCTTGTCATTAGCATCGGCGTCGGTGACGAATTCATTGTCTTCAGTGTTGAAGATGGACTTGGCAATGTAGGCTGTAGCCAGACTTGCAATGCCAGAATCGGACTCCTCCTCGGACTCCACCTTCGCCTCCTCAGAAGCAGACTCCTCCTTTGAATCCATTTCCTTGCCAACAAACGCACGAGCCTTGCCAGATGAGCTCTTCTTGTGTGATGAAGACTTTGAGGAAGACTTGGAAGAAGACTTTGAGTATTTCTTCTTCTTCTTGTCGTCGGAATCATATTCCTTGCTCTTCTTATTCTTGTTGTTCTCATTGTCCCACTGCGGACACTCAGATATGTAGTGACCAGGTTTCTTGCACTTGTGGCATGTTCTCTTCTTGTAGTCATGAGTAGAAGCTTCATCATTCCTTGAGCTGGATAGTGAAGACTTTCCGAAGCCTTTCTTCTTGGTGAATTTCTGGAACTTCTTCACAAGCATAGCAAGCTCCTTTCCAATGTCTTCAGGATCATCAGAACTGCAGTCAGATTCTTCTTCAGATGAGGAAACAGCTTTTGCCTTCAAGGCGCGAGTTCGGCCATAGTTGGGACCGTAGATGTCTCTTTTCTCAGAAAGCTGAAACTCATGTGTGTTGAGCCTTTCAAGTATGTCAGACAGATCGATTGTCTTGAAGTCAGGGCGTTGTGTCAAATGAGCTGTCAAGTGATCTCAGGAGTGTCTTGACGATTTCATGCTTGGTGATCTCAGTAGCGCCGAGAGCTTGAAGCTCATTTGTGATGTCAGTGAGGCGATCAAACGTGAGCTGAACATTCTCACTGTCGTTTCTCTTGAAGCGGTTGAAGAGGTTGTGAAGGACACTGATCCTTTGATCTCTCTGGGTTGAGACGCCTTCATTGACCTTGGAGAGCCAGTCCCAGACTAGCTTCGATGTTTCCAGAGCACTCACACGGCCATACTGCCCTTTGGTCAGATGACCACAGATGATGTTCTTGGCAGTGGAATCCAGTTGAACGAACTTCTTGACATCAGCAGCGGTGACACCTTCACCAGCCTTGGGAACGCCATTCTTGACGACATACCAGAGGACGACATCAATGGCTTCAAGATGCATGTGCATCTTATTCTTCCAGTAGGGATATTCATTTCCATCGAAGACGGGGCACGCAGCGGAGACTTTGATTATCCCTGCAGTCGACATAGCTAAAACTCCAGGTGGTTAAACCGAATCACATAGAACAAGGGAGTACCTTGCTCTGATACCAATTGAAAGTGCTAGTTATTGACTAGAGGGGGGTGAATAGGCGATTTTTATGAAAGTCTTCAAAACATGGGAGTTTCGAAGACAAACGATAGAAATGAACCTATAACCATGCAGCGGAAGGTAGAGTACACTAGACAAGCCATAGTCAAGTATTCAATGAAGTGAGAGCATGAAGACTAATAGCAGCTAGGCAGTACGGATCGGGATGGAAGATAGTATGAAACCAATCTGAACAAACAGTCACACAGTGAAGACAAATGGACAATGCAAACAGGCAATAACTTCACAAGGACCAACTGTAAATAAAAAGATGGGAAGGATAGAACCAGTGGCTTGTTGAAGACAATGATTTGTTGGACCAGTTCCAGTTGCTGTGACAACTATACGTCTGGTTAGGGAGGCTGAGATTTAACTCAGAAGACTGTGTCTTCACCTTATTCCCCTTGAGCTAAGGACACCCAGTCCTCGCCCAATCACTCTGGTAAGTCTTTAAGGTAGACTTCCAAACCTTCACAGACTTCGTTCACCGGCGATCCACAATGACTCTTGGATGATCAGAACGTGACGCCTAACCGGCTGAAGGATTCACAGTCCTCAAGTGTAACAAGTCTTCAGATCACATAGATAGAAAGACTTCAGTGATGCCTAACACTCTCTGGCTCTGGGTGTTTAGGGACTTGTCCTCGCAAGGATTTCTCTCTCAAAGGCTTCAAGGTGGGTTGCTCTCAAATGACAAAACTGTGCACTAACTTTGAGCAGCCACCAATTTATGGTGTAGGGGGTGGGCTATTTCTAGCCACTAGGCAACCCGACCTGATTTGTTCGATATGACCCTGGGTCACTAAGGAACTAACACGTGTTCCAACGGTCAGATTTCAAACACACACGGCAACTTTACTTGGGCTACAAGTAAAGCTGACTCATCCAGCTTTGCATAAGATTTTCTCTCTGTCGGTGTCAAAACTAGCGGATCTTGGGTAGGGGGTCCCGAACTGTGCGTCTAAGGCGGATGGTAACAAGAGGCAGGGGACACGATGTTTTACCCAGGTTCAGGCCCTCTTGATGGAGGTAAAACCCTATGTCCTGCTTGATTATTCTTGATAATATTAGTAGTACAAGAGTTGATCTACCACGAGATCGGAGAGGCTAAACCCTAAAAGCTAGCCTATGGTATGATTGTGTGTTGTCCTACGGACTAAAACCCTCCGGTTTATATAGACACCGGAGGGGGCTAGGGTTACACAAGGTCGGTTACAAAGGAGGAGATATACATATCCGTATTTCCTAGCTTGTCTTCCACGCCAAGTAGAGTCCCATCCGGACACGGGACGAAGTCTTCAATCTTGTTTCTTCATAGTCCAACAATCCGGCCAAAGGATATAGTCCGGCTATCCGGAGACCCCCTTATTCAGGACTCCCTGAGTAGCCCCTGAACCAGGCTTCAATGACGATGATTCCGGCGCGCAGTGTTGTCTTCGGCATTGCAAGGCGGGTTCCTCTTCCGAATACACCACAGAAGAGTTTGAGTACAAGGATAGTGTCCAACCCTGCAAAATAAGTTCCACATACCACCGTAGAGAGAATAATATTTCCACAAATCTAATCTGCTAACATGTTTTGGCAGTATGACATCACACCACGGCCCGGTAATTATTTGAACCGTTTTTCCTTAACCAGCCCCGCATATAACGCGAGGTGGTTTCTTGACACATCTTGTCAAAGCAGAGATCGTGTTCCCCTTATTACGGGATTCTCATCAATACGGACGTGGGTAACCCAACCGCGCCATCAATTACGGCGCTTGGTGGATAAGCGAGTTTTACCAGGCTAGTGGGGGCGCATAGTTTAGTCTGCCCTTATAAAGGGATAAGATCTCACCTTTTTCTACCCCCGCCTTCTACCTCCTTGCTCATCCATTCTCGTGCACTCGAGCTCTAGTGCCCAAGTCCGCATCCTCCTTCTCAACTCTCACCAAAACATGTCCGGAGCGGGAGGCAAGTGGATGGCCTCCTCCATCACGAAGGGGCACATCAAAAAATTACGTGGAGCCGGATACTTAGCCGCGGACATCGCGCACCGGCTGCCAGTTGCGGGGCAGGTCATCCCTACCCCAGAACCTCACGAGAGGGTGGTCTTCCTCCCCCACTTCGTTCGCGGACTGGGGTTTCCCCTCCATCCATTTTTCCGTGGCCTCATGTTCTATTATGTGCTGGACTTTCATGATCTGGCCCCGAACTTCATCCTCAACATTTCGGCGTTCATCGTCGTGTGCGAGGCCTTCCTCCGCATCCGGCCCCACTTCGGCCTGTGGCTAAAGACCTTCAGTATCAAGTCGAAGGTGGTGGGAGGCCAACAAGCGGAATGCGGCGGAGCCATGGTGGGCAAAATGCCCAACGTTGCATGGCTCGAGGGCTCCTTCGTGAAGACCATAAAGGGGTGGAAATTGGGGTGGTTCTACATCACCGAGCCGCGCGACAACAACTGGGTGGCGGGCCCCGAGTTTCGATCCGGAATCCCCACGTGGCTCACTTCCTGGAAGGAGAAGGGCCTGTTCTGGGGTTCATCGGTGGAGCTGGACGGACTCCAGAATTGTATTCGGAACATGACAAGCAAGAAACTTAAGCTTGTCAACATAGTCCAGGTCATGCTCTTCCGTCGGATCCTCCCGTGTCAACAACGGGATTTCAACTTATGGGAGTTCGAACCGGCCCGACACCAGACTCTAAGCGAGCTCTTCGACACGACGCACAAAGATGTCTGGAGGGTGCTGTTCAAGGGCGCCGAGGTCCCTCCCTCTCTCACCGAGGACCGCGGGCTAAGCGCGAAGCGCCCTGCGAATCCGGTAAGTTCTGTACATCTGTTAGGATATTTCTTTCCCATGGCTTAACCACATGCGGGGTCTGAGCTCCCATGCCTTTGACAGGACTGGGTGGAGGCATCAGAGCAGATTGACTGTCCGGCCCCTCTGCCCGAAGACACTGCGGACGCTCTCCTGACGGAGATGCTGACTCCGGCTCCTTATAAGGTGCCGCAGAAGACCAAGAAGAAGGCTAAGGGAACCCGAAAGAGTTCCCGGCGCCAGGTGGTATCGGACTCATCGTCCGATAACTCCGCGACGCACTCCTCCCATGAAGATGAGGAGGAGGAAGATGAAGATGCTCCCCCTCCAGCCGGGGGAGACAAGAAAAGGAAGGCCGCCCCAACCGGGGAGGCCAAAGGGTCCAAGAAAGGAAGGACTCTTCTTCCGGACTGCTCCACCACCGTCGCCGAAGGCGAAGACGAGTGGCTGCTTAGGGCCAAGCCCCTGGCAAAGTCGTAAGTATTCGGATACCAGAGTAACTCATAGCATACCTTTGTCGCACTACTTCTCCTAACGCCGAATATGATTATGCAGACCGCCCCAAGCCCGTATCGACGTGTCCTCGTCGGACGGCTCCTTGGATTCGTCGGATATGGATAGCGATCCACTTCCGACCGCCTCCTCCCCTTGCCCTTCGGACAATGCCGAGGTATTGTCTCAAGGGGCACCGAGCCGGGGGAGACAGTCCCGGAGGCGCCTCAAGGCGACCTTCCGGACTCCAGGAGCAAAGGGAGCAAGGCTCCCGGGGGCTCCAAGTTCGGCTCTCAGCCGAACACCGCACAGGAACCTCCAGTGGTTCCGGACTTGGGCAGGCGGCCCCTTCCAAAAGGGGTAAGATGCCCGTGCCGGTGACCTTTGTCCATCCAGAGGCACCGGACAACCTGCTGGGAGCGCTTTGCGGCGCTTCCATCGACGAAGAGCACCGCACTATTATGAGTGCGGTGATCAAGAAGGTTCAGTCCGCCAAGAGCGGACTGACTGAAGCATGTGCCAGCCTTCTAACAGGCTTTGAGGTAAGTATTTAAAATATAGGAAAAATATTACCGCATAGACAGTAGCCCCTGATGCTCTGTTTGGTGTTCACAAAGAAAAGCCGAATAGAGGATCAAATAATATCTGCAGGAGTCTAATATAAGTATGTCTATATGCGTATGCAGGCTTCGCTGCTGACATCTGCCGCACTGACTGCGGAGGTCGCCACACTGAAGCAGGACCTCGAGGGGTTCGAGAAAGAGCTCGACCTTGCCAAGAGGCAGCTCGAGGAGAACAAAGGTAAGTAATACCTTGTCTATATATATATATATATATATGTATATACATAAACACTATTCTGATCACGGGATCAGAATAATATTCTGATCACAACATGAACTTCCCGAGTAACGCGCCTGACCTTCCCCAAGTACTAGGTTGAACTTCAGCTAAAAGGTGTCCAAATGGGGCTTGCGATATAACGTTGGATAGCTATGGACATCAGTATCATGACCCAAGTTAAATTTTTGGCAAAATGTAAGTGGTTTAAGAGCAGTTTTGAAAACCGTTTTTTCTTCATATAAAAAACGTGAATCGTATTTTCGATCGCATTTTTAAACCGTTTATCGGAATGAGGCAAATAATATGGCGTTGGAAAGCTGTTGTGAAACCGCTCCTTCCACATGTTGAAAGTTTTCTCTAATTCCCTACAGTTAAAGAGTAATTCGGAAAATTGTAAAATTTCGTAAATTGAACACCCGAGTTCGTATTTTTGATGCCATTTCTAAACGGCTAATCCAATTGAGGCAAATAATATGGCGTTGGAAAGCTTATGAAAATGCGCTATTTTTTTATGTTAAAAGTTTTTTCTAATTTTGTATGGTTTAAAAGTAATTTAGAAAATGGTACAAGTTTCACCGAGTTCGTATTTTCGAGCTAATTTTTTAACCGTACGTCCAAATGCAGCAAATGATATGGCGTTGGAAAGCTTGAAGAAATGCGAAACTTTTTTGTATATATTGTTTCTCCTAATTCACTACAGTTTTATATCAGTTTTGAAAATGGTTAAAAAGGTATTTTTGCCGTAATTTCTACAAACTTTATCGGAATAGGGCAAATAATATACCGCTGAAAAGCTACGGAAAATGCGAAACTTTTTCATGTTGATGGGTTTCTCTGATTCCTAGCCGTTTTCAAGTAATTTCAAAAACGGCGGGATCATGCATTCTGCCTATATCGCGAAACAGATTCTTCGAAAATGCACCGCGTGAAGAACCTGAACTTCTCGGCGCGTGTACCTGAACTTCACTCTGTTTTTCACATGATTTTTTTGCTCGTACGTCTCCATCCACTGCCGTCACTCTCCATCCACTCACCAGAATTGAGCAAGTGATATACCGGTGGAAAGCTGCTGTAAGCACATAAATTTCCCGTGTTGATCGTTTTTTCATACTCGTGATGATTTTAAAAGTTTTTCATCTGAAATTCATTCAGCGTAGTAGTTGAACTTCATGTTGTTTTCACGTTGAACTTCTGTGACGTATTTTCTTTTGTAATTTTCTCATCCATTCGTTAGTGTTACACAAATGCTACTCCTTTTATACAAACCCCTCTCACAATAATTTTTTTAACTTTCTCCGACCGAGGACTTGAAACTTACACAAATGATATTCCTGTAGTTTTAAGGTAAATTAGAAAATGGCGAGATCATGATTTCTGCGTTCATCGCGAACCGAAATGCACTGCGTGAAGTAGTTGAACTTCTGGGCATGTCTGTTTGAACTTCACTCTGTTTTTGACGTGTTGTTTTTCGCACTGCTTGAAGTAGGTGAACTTCTGGGGTATGTCTGTTTTGAACTTCACTCTATTTCACTTTATTTTATATTTCTTATATGAAATACACACCATGTAGTACGTGAACTTCCGGTTGTTATCACTTTTGAACTTCTCTCTCGTTTGAGAGAATTATTTTAAAACACAAAAAACAACATATTTTTATGTATTCGGACATCTAAATACATGGTCAACCTTTCTCACAAGAATTTTTTGAACTTTTCCTCACCGAGCACTTGAACTTCTAGCAACCATTTTTTTCGTTTATGAGTTGTTTTTAATAGTGCAAAAAATGGCGTTGTGTTTTTCATTTTTTGAACAAGTAAATCCTAGGTTTTAATAAACTCTGAACTCCTCTGTTATTTCAATTTGAACTTCACCTTTTTATATTTTGAGTAAAGAATTGTATTTGATTTTCATAGAGAAAAAATCGAACATGGAAATACAAGGTGAACCTCTCTCGCAATAATTTTTGAACTTCCCCGGACAGATCACTCGAACTTCTTTCAACAAACCTTTTAAGCTTTTATTTTTCTATACTAGTTATTCTCACCTGAAATGCATACCTTGCAGTACTTGAAACTTCTCATTGTTTTCACTATGAACTTATGTGACATTTTTGTGTATACGTCGAATTACACACAATTGAAGATCAGGCGTCATTTTTTATCATTTTAAAACATGTAATTGGAGGTCGGATGTCCCGCAATATAAATTCTGAACCGTGCATGAAGGTGCACACGAACTTCTTGCAAAAAAATGTGAGTTTTTTATATACTTTGAACCGCTCTAAAAAAATTTTGTGTGTTTTTTAGAAATGTGAAAATTAGAGTTTTGTTAGAAACATCGTACTTCTTCGTTATTTTGAATAGAACTTATTGGTCTTATTCTTTAGTAACCGGGAAAAACTGAGTTTTCAAATAAATATAAAACTGCTTTGCTTTTAAAAATTGAACTTCTTGATTTTATTATTTAGTAACAAGCAAAATCTGAGGTTTTAATATGTGTTTAACTACTCTGTTTTATAAAATTGAACTTCGTGGTTTTAAGAAAATCTAAGATTTTTATAAACATCAAACAAGTTCATTTTTACAAACCTTTTAAACTGCTCGATTTTTTAATTTGACCTTCTTAGTTTTGGAATAAACATTTTGAATTTCTATGTTATATTAATTTGAACTTCTCCAATTTTTTAGTAAAGTGTAGAAACACCATTTTTATAAACTTTTCGAATTGCTCCATTTTTTATTTTTGAACTTCTTGGTTTATTCTATAGTAACGGGGAAAATCACAGGTTTGTAATAAACATTGAACCGCCCTATTATTTAAATTTGAACTTCAAGGTATTTTTTAGAAATGGTTAAACTTACAAAACAAAATTATGATTTTTTTCACCTTTTCTACAAACTTACTATGTTATATCTTGTGAAGTTTTGTTTTTTTGTCTTGCGACATTTTTAGGTATTTTTTGTTTTCGGTGAAATGGCCTAGGCAGTCTTTTTTTCATTGATGAATTTCTTCAGTATGTGATACACGTGAACTTATGAATTTTTGAAACATGAACTTCGCATGCTATTGAAATTCAAGAAAATTATACATGACAATACACATACACTTCGTGTGCTACATACTTGACGTTCTCAAATATTATATGTTTCATCTTTGCACAAACAATTTTAAAAAGTGAATTTTGTAAATATACTCTGTACAAGTAACATATTCGACGTTCAATTAATACCATCTTATAGGAGCTCACCGAAGCAGCAGCGCTCCCACGCGTGAGCATCCGTCGGATTCAGCGGGTTCCAGCTATTGGAGACGGCCGTGCTCGAGGAAGGAGGAGTTGCTGGAGCAGCACCGCCTCCCCGCATGAGCTAGCGGTGGACTGCAGCGGCGGACTTACAACAGGAACCTTAGAACATCAAATTGCAAAAAGAAAAATCATTTTTCCCTTTTTGCACAAACAACTGTACGAAGAATCATCACATTTAACAAAGGTCATTTGACCACAAGATTCATATTAATTAGGTGCTGCTGCAACTATAACAGACACGCACACTTAGTGATAAGCTGAGAGAGAGAAACACATGGATATTGAGCAGCAACAACCTGTACTTAGAGAAAGAAGCTACAATAGTGGAAAGAGAGCACCAACAGCGCCACACCATTAGCATTTACCAATAGAAAACAACACGTGGGAGCACTAGTTGAGAGAAGGAAAGCTCCACAACATCCACACTCAAGCAACAGCAGCACGGTAGGCATCAGAAGTGGCCGTTCACCAGCCAGAAGACGGGCAGGTCGCACAGAGCAAAAGTAGCAGCAACCGCAACATCTTCAATTCAGTTCAAGAAAGAACAAATCATCACGGAAGCAGCAGGGATTTGAACCACTGAGATTTCACTATATTAAAACTAATGCATCAACTACCTGCTCCTACAACCAACATCCACCTCACTGAATATAGCATGCAATCAATGCAATCGAAACTAAAAAAGAAGCCAAACTAAAGTTGCTAGACAGGATGAACTTCAGTGGCGGTGGAGCTTGGGGATGAGGTGGTGCGGGGACGCCCGCTTGGGGCAGCGCCGCTCCGGCTGTTGGTGTGCCGCGGGTCACTGGGTCCGGCGGCGTAGCGCGGAGGCGATGGTTATGGCGGGGACGGTGATGACGCTGTGGGTGGGTGGCCAGGTCAGGGAGGGTGGTTGGAGCGGGGCGGCGGGCAGTGCAGGAGCTGCGTAGGTGGCGGCGTGTGGGGATCCAAGGCCTTGCCGCGCGCTGGGATCCCAGGAACGGCGAAGCACGGAGAGTCCAGGCCCAGCGGCGGCGCGTGTGAATCCAGGGCTCGGCGGCGCGTGGGAATCCCGGGTTCGGTGGCGGCATGCGGGGGATCCTGGCTTGATGGCGGCGGCGTGCAGGGATCCCGGCTTGATGGCGGCGGCATGCGGGAATCCAGGCTCGATGACGGCAGCGCGAGGGAATCGCGGGGTGGGGGATCGGCAGGTTGAGGACGCACGGGGGGATTTTTTTTTTCCTTTGTTCAGTTCGCGTGGGTTTCTCAGATCCAGGAACATGTCCGCCGGCTCCTATATAGGGCCCTCATGATCCAAATAGTTATTCTAATCCTGGGATTAGAATAGTGTCACCCTATATATATATATATGACAGCATTATTTTAATCTGAAAATTAGAATAGTTATTTGGATCACAACGCCCTATATAGAAACCGTGGTGGTGTTCCCGAACTCCTCGAACTTCTCCACCAGTCTTGTCTAAAAAAAGAAAGAACACCCGCTACCCATACCTCATCACAACTCCACCAATCCATTGGCCATCCACGACCTTCACCAAATCCGCCGCCGCTGACCCTGCCTCCTCTCGGCGCGTCGCCGCTCGTGCCTCCTTCCGGCGTGCCGCCGCCCCCACCTTCTCCCCGTGCGCCGCCGCCCACCCCTCGTGGCAGCGAGCCGCCGCCCCCCCACCTCCCGGCACGAGGCGGCCCCAGCCTCCTCTGGCGCGAGGTGGCCCCGCCTTCTTCTAGCGAGCTACACTCCCCACCTCCTCTGGCGCGAGGCCGCCCCCGCCTCCTTCCGACGAGCCGCCAACCTCGCATCCTTCTGTCACGTCTCTGCCCTCTCCTTCCGGCGTGAAACCGCTCCCGCCTCCTCCTAACCCAGTTGATGGCCGGCATCCTACAACCGATGCACGTGGCTCCATTGTTGAAAATGCTACCGATGGGCTCATCTCCCACAGCGTGTCGTCGCCCCCTGCGTGTCCCAGCTACCCATGTCGCGTTGCCCCGCAGCACCGTCGTCGGCAGCGGAGAGGGTGGCTGGAGGGCACGCGTCGCAGGCGAGCACCCCACCCCTTGGACGGCAGTGAGTGAACTCCATCCCCATCACTCCGCTCCAGATTCGTGTTCTTCCGTTGACCCGATCCATAAGCTAGGCTTGTCGTGTGCTCTGCCATGTAAGTGTTCGTCAAAATGTCTAAGAGGTTTCCTATAGAAAAAACAATCGATGTTACCTCATTAGCTATGCTTTCTATGCTGAATTCTAGCCAACAGAATGAAAACGCCCTTTTGATGTTTATGGCAGGTCAAACAAAGCTTTCATGGCAGGTCAAACAAAATGATGGTAGCAGGCCGAACAAATTGCATGTGTACAGGAAATAAATCTGATCTTCCTACTTGCTAGAAGACACAATATACAGATGTATTGCTCCTATCTAAAAATAAATTTCTCATTGAAAAATGTGTAAAAGTTCGATTTGCACATGTTCTTGGTTGCAAATTTTGTGTGTTTCTGTAAGAAAAAGAACGAGAATGAATAAAGATGGCCGAGGAGAAGTTCATAGTGTGATGCAAGGAGTTTCAAGTGTTGTGCCATCATTGACTAGCAGTTCAACAAGAAAACCTGCAGCAGTTCTATTAGTATAATTCCATCAGAAAAAAAATCAAGTTATGCTACTTGATGTTGACAACAACAACAAAATGCCATTTTTTGCGGCAAAATTATGCAATAAATTATAGTGGAATAATGCGCTCCCAAAAAGTGTTACTGGTGTCCATAAGAATGCAACATTTTTTCTATTTTCCTTTCCTTTTTTCTATATATAAGAATGCATAAAACTTGAGCCGGTCAGGGACATATTGTCGAGAAGATCATGTATAAATGGACTTGTTAACTCTGAAAGTTCAAAATTAATAAAATGGAGAGTTCAAAGAAAATGACAAACAAAAAGTTCAAACAATTCCAATGGATTTTGATGGATCTTTCTCATTTATAAATAAAACCAGAAGTTGAAATTAAAATAGATGAGTGGTTCGAGTTTTATTACAAACCTATCATTTTTTCCATTACTAAAAGAAATAAAACGAAGAATTTCAAATTTTAAAAATGGAACAGTTTGATATTATACTTGAAAACTCAAATTTTTCCGGTTACTAAAGAAAAAAACCAATAAGTTCAATTCAAAATAACAAAGAAGTTCAATTAGAAAAAGCATAGAAAATAAGAAAATAAGAAAATAGAAAATAACACGTTCAACTAGTACAGGAAATGCGTTTTAGATAGGAATATAAGAATAAAAATAAAAGGCTTAGAAAGTTTGTTGCAAGAAGTTCACGTGCTCCTCCTGGTGAAGTTCAAGATCTCTAGTGCGAGACGTCCAACCTTCAATTACATCTAAAAAACAGGCAAAAAATGACGTTGTTTTTTCCATTTTAAAACTACTCTCAAACAACAAAAAATGGTAGCGTCTGTCTATATGAAAAGGATGCTCCTATTCATAAGCTTTCCAACGATATATTATATGTTACATTCTGATGTACAGTTTAAAAGTTTCATGTATACCAATTAAAACACGTTTTTGTGTAATGAAAAAAATATTTTGAACCATCACAAGTATGAAAAAATGATAAACACAGGAAAGTTGCGTGTTTTCAACAGCTTTTCATTGATATATCATTTGCTCAATTCTGGTAAGTGGTTGGGGAGTTACGGGTAAAAAATAACACGTGAAAAATAGAGTGAAGTTCAAAAAGAACTGATCCAGAAATTCAATCTCTTCACGAAGTGCTTTTTCGGAGACTCCGTTATTTCGATGAAGGCAGAACGCATGATCTCAGAAGTTCAGATCGATAACTGCCAGAAGTTCACGTAGTACACGGTGTGCATTTTTTATTAAAAAGAATGAAAATGCAAAGCCTAAAGTTTTCTTGCTAGAAGTTCAAGTGCTCGGCCGGAGAAAGTTCAAAAATTCTTGTGATAGAGGTGAAAACAACACAGAAGTTCAACTACTGCAAACGAAAATACATCACAGAAGTTCAATGTGAAAACAGCAGGAAGTTCACCTACTACACTGAATGAATTTCAGATGAAAAACTTTCAAAATCGTCGCGAGTATGAAAAAATGATCAACACGGAAAAGTTGCGTGTTTACAGCAGCTTTCCATCGGTATATCACCCGCTCAATTTCCGTGAGTGGGATGGAGAGCTACGAGCAGTGGATGAAGATCTACAAGCAAAAAAATCACGTGAAAAACAGAGTGAAGTTCAGGTACACGCGACGAGAAGTTTAGGTTCTTCACGCGGTGCATTTTCGAAGAATCTGTTTCGCGATATAGGCAGAACGCATGATCCCGCCATTTTCTAAATTACTTGAAAACGGCTAGGAATCATCAACATGAAAAAGTTTCGCATTTTCCGTAGCTTTTCAGCGGTATATTATTTGCCCCATTCCGATAAAGTTTGTAGAAATTACGGCAAAAATATGTTTTTAATCATTTTCAAAACTGACATAAAACCGTAATGAATTAGGAGAAACAATATATACAAAAAAAATTCGCATTTCTTCAAGCTTTCCAACGCCATATCATTTGCTGTATTTGGACGTACGGTTAAAAAATTAGCTCGAAAATACGAACTCGGTGAAACTTGTACCGTTTTCTAAATTACTTTTAAACCATTCAAAATTAGAAAAAACTTTTAACATAAAAAAGTAGTGCATTTTTATAAGCTTTCCAACGCCATATTACTTGCCTCAATTGGATTAGCCGTTTAGAAATGGCATCGAAAATACGAACTCGGGTGTTCGGTTTGCGAAATTTTACGATTTTCCGAATTACTCTTTAACCGTAGGGAATTAGAGAAAACTTTCAACATGTGGAAGGAGCGGTTTTGCAGCAGCTTTCCAACGCCATATTATTTGCCTCATTCCGATAAACATTTTAAATATGCGATCGAAAATACGATTCACATTTTTTATATGAAGAAAAAACGGTTTTCAAAACTGCTCTTAAACCGCTTACATTTTGCCAAAAAATTAACTTGGGTCATGATACTGATGTCCATAGCTATCCAACGGTATATCGCAAGCCCCATTTGGACACCTTTTAGCTGAAGTTCAACCTAGTACTCGGGGAAGGTCAGGCGCGTTACTCGGGAAGTTCATGTTGTGATCAGAATATTATTCTGATCCCGTGATCAGAATAGTGTTTATATATATATATATACAAAAAAGATGCGATTGCAAAATGACAGGATCATCATGACTTTGCCAGGGGCCACGACCGAAGTGGCGACCCTGAAGCGAGCGCTGTCCGAGGCCGAAAACAAAGCGGCCCAGGAGCGCACCAAGTGGGAAAAGTAAGAGGCACGGGTGTGCGAGGTGCAGCAAGAGCTCCAAGCTCTCGTGACGAAGCATGAGGCGTTGGAGCTTGACTCGAAGACACGAGAGTCTGAGCTTGCCGCGGCCCTTGAGAGCGCAAAGAATGCCAAGGCTGAAGCCCAAAAGGCCCTCCAGGAGATTGAGGCGATGAGGAAAATAGCGGTGGGTAAGGCATTAAATATGCAAAGCAAGCATGTAAAAGTAAATTGCTTGTTACTTACCCGAGTCCAGAGCTCTCCAGGAGCATTCGCAGATTTATCCCGCAGCGTGTCGGATGCTGCAAAGTTTTACCAGGCCGAGGAGGGAAGCTCGACGAAGAAGTTGTTCTGGTCTCAGTATACTGGGACCGAACACCCGATGCCTATGAGCGACCAGCTGAAGCAACTGGTCGAGCTGCACAAGGCAGCCGAACAGGCCATGAGGGGCCTTATAGTCTGGATGTGGCCTGGCGACGCCCTTCCCAACAGCTACTTTGGCCTGGTGAGGCGGCTTGTGGATGCCTGCCCACGGCTGGAGGCCATAAAGCGGTCTGTCTGCATCGAGGGTGCATGCCGGGCCTTTGCCCGTGCGAAGGTGCACTGGGCCAAGATGGACGCTGAGAAGCTGGTGAAGGAGGGGCCGCCGCAGGGCAAGGAGCATCGCCACCCCGAGATGTATTATGAGGGTGTCCTGAAGGGTGCCCGTCTTGTAGCGGACGAGTGTGCGAAAGATGTAATATTTGAATGAACTTGCTCGTGTGATCCTGTATTATGAAAACTTGTTCATATGCGCTATGCAACGCTTGTTTGAATTTAAACTATTACCTTCTGTTCGGCTGTTTATCAAATCTGAGAGATGGCTAGTCGTCGGCTTCTGCCCCCATGCCATGAGTGCTGGCGTGTTCGGGATAAACCTGAGCACTCTTGTTCCCATTTTTGGGTCCTTCGAGGGAGGTGCTCAGCACAGCGAACAAGGCAATCGGACTATAATGCTTTATCACTCTCACTTAGTCATAGAATTCTATAATTTTAAATTTTGGCGAAGCCCCTAGTATTCGGAAGGCCGAATTCGGGGCGCTATACACGCTGTAAGCCAGACAAAGCCGACTCCTCGCTCTAAGCGGCATAAGTCTTTAGGGACTCGAAACCTCTCGAATAGCGACCAGTCTCTCGCCTTATCATGACAGTCAGTTTTAGCTTTCTCTACTGAGGTGCTTAGCCCAGTTGAACCGGGGCACAATCGCAGTAGTTCTCCCAGTGCTACCTTAGCCGATATAGCGGAACTTAAGGTACCAAAACATGGGAGCCGGGCAAACCCAACTATTGGCCCAAGACATGTTTCGGAGCTGATGCATATAATGCTATAAGTTCAGGATGCCGCACTGTCGAAAGTGTTCGGACTTCTCATGCCGTATTATGGGGAATGCTTAAGCCCCTAGCGTACTGGCCATACCAGAGTGTACGGGTGCTGGATGTCATGAATGAACATATATGTATATATAAAAAGAAGAATAGAAAATGCAATACTAGTCTAGTGCTATGCATTGTTTATTCAAAAAGGTGCGATAAAGCAGAATGATACAAGTAGTGCAATAAGCACAAAGTAGGACTATTTGACATGTCCCCTCCAAGGGCAAGCTGAGGAATGGTATTAAAGCAAGTATTTCACTCGTTATCGTTATCCACCTGGGAGTTCCGTGGTGCGACGTAGCTTTCTGCCTCCTTGGTTGCTGCATCATGTGGTTGGCTGGCTGTCGGGGGTGCCGTGTATTTGACACGAGCGATCGAGTATACGGTCCAAACTGGACGGGCCCGGAGTGCTTCTTTTGAATGGCTTTTTCCGCTGACTGGGTTTAGAGCCTTTGAATCCGGCATTGACTGCCGTATCCTCGGTATTGTCGCTGTTAATGCAGCGCTTGTGTTTGTTGCGGCGTGACCTGCCATTGCCATCCTTGGTATCCGAAGTACCATGGTTCTTTGATATGTTATTGCTGCGAGCCAGCCAGCTGTCTTCTCCTGCACAAAAGCGGGTCATGAGTGTCATGAGGGCTGCCATAGATTTCGGCTTTTCCTGGCCATGGTGCCGGGCGAGCCACTCATCGCGGATGTTGTGCTTAAAAGCTGCTAGGGCCGCTGCATCCGGATAGTCGACGATTTGATTTTTCTTTGTTAGGAACCGTGTCTAGAATTGCCTGGCCGATTCCTCTGGCTGCTGAATTATGTGGCTCAAGTCATCGGCATCTGGCGGTCACACATAAGTGCCCTGGAAGTTGTCGAGGAATGCGACTTCCAGATCTTCCCAACAGCCAATGGACTCTGCTGGCAAGTTGTTGAGCCAATGCCGAGCTGGTCCTTTGAGCTTGAGTGGGAGGTATTTGATGGCGTGTAGATCATCACTGTAGGCCATGTGGATGTGCAGGAGGAAATCCTCGATCCATACCGCAGGATCTGTTGTGCCGTCGTATGATTCGATATTTACGGGTTTGAAACCCTCTGGGATTTGGTGATCCATTACTTCGTCTATGAAGCATAGAGGGTGTGCGGCGCCTCTGTACTGGGCTATATCGTGACGCAGCTCAAATGAGTCTTGCCCGCTATGTTCGGCCCGGCAGGATTTACTTTTAATGTATCCGGCGTGACGGTTATCGTCTCGCATAGTGGCGCGCCCTCGTGATCCGTAGATCGATCTTGCATGTTTTGCTTTGTCCTCCAATACGTCTCGCAGGTCTAGCATGTTTCCCCGTGCCTTGTCATTTTTATTTGAGTGGCGTAGGGGTGCAAGCTGAGTTTTTGGCTGAAATGCCTCTCTGTCACGGCCACGAGGTGGCCGGTCAGCCGCATCATATGCTGGAGATGTAGGTTTGAGTGCTTCCTCCTCCAGTCGGGGTAGCAACCTACGCTTTGGGTAACTCCTGGAGGGGCGTTCGAGTTTATATTCCTTGGCCGCAAGGACTTCGGTCCATCTGTCAGCTAGCAAACTTGATCAGCTTGAAGCTGTTGTTGCTTTTCCTTAAGGCTATTTGACGTGGCTATAAGCCGGCACTTGAAGCGCTCTTGTTCGACGGGATCCTCAGGCACGACGAATTCGTCATCGTCGAGGCTTGCCTCGTCTTTGGAGGGAGGCATGTAATTATCATCCTCCGCCTCTCCATCTGCCGCTCTCTCGGGAGGGCTGGCTTCTCCATCCTCCTGCCCTAAATCTTGCTGGAGGGGATTGTTGTCATCTTCGGCACTGTCCGGAGTGGTATTATCTCCTATGCCGGTGTCACCGCTTTTGCTTTGGCAAGACTTAGAGAGGCGCCGCTGACGTCGGCGCTTGGGTTGCTTCTTGGAGGGGTCATCCTCCGCTGTCTCGTCGCCATTGCCTTCTTTGGGTGTGTCCACCATGTATATATCATATGATGAGATGGTTGTCCAGTGCCCTGTGGGCAGTGGTTCCTCTTCGTCTCCTGCATCGTCGTCCATACCGTCGATGTCTTCGGAGTCGAAGTTGAGCATGTCGGTTAAGTCGTCGACAGTGGCTACTAAGTGGGTGGTGGGTGGGCGGCGAATTTCTTCGTCATCCGCATCCCAATCCTGCCGGACATAGTTTGGCCAGGATTCTCCTGACAAGGAGAGAGACCTTAATGAGTTCAGTATGTCTCCGAAGGGCGAGTGCTGAAAAATATCCGCGGAGGTAAACTTCATGATCGGCGCCCAATCGGATTCGATAGGCACGGGCGCAGGCGTTTCGGAGTCCGTGGCCGGGGAGGAATCCGGCAGTTCGGCGTCACGGCTCTCGTGAAGGGTGAGGTCGGTACTCGGCTCGATCGCCGATGAGAGTGCGGCCTTCGTGGTGGGGTCTATCCACCCGTCCATGGATGGCGCAATTGGTTCCGAATTGAGGGTCGGAGTGGTTGCCGGTGCGATCTCCTGAACACTGTCTGATGGTAGAGCTAAATCATACTAATCGTGACCGTGTGGCGCACAAGGCAGGGGCTCGAATCCGGCGAGGATCAAGTCTCCGCGGATATCGACCGTGTAGTTTAAGCTACCAAACCTGACCTGGTGGTCAGGGGCGTAACTCTCGATCTGCTCCAGATGGCCAAGCGAGTTGGCCCGCAGTGCGAAGCCGCCGAACACAAAGATCTGGCCGGGGAGAAAAGTCTCACCCCGGACTGCATCGCTATCGATGATCGTAGGAGCCATCAAGCCTAACGGCGACGACACAGAGGAACTCTCAATGAAAGCACCAATGTCGGTGTCAAAACCGGCAGATCTCGGGTAGGGGGTCCTGAACTATGCGTCTAAGGCGGATGGTAACAGGAGGCAGGGGACACTATATTTTACCCAGGTTCGGGCCCTCTTGATGGAGGTAAAACCCTACGTCCTGCTTGATTATTCTTGATAATATGAGTAGTACAAGAGTTGATCTACCACGAGATCGGAGAGGCTAAACCCTAAAAGCTAGCCTATGGTATGATTGTGTGTTGTCCTACGGACTAAAACCCTCCGGTTTATATAGACACCGGAGGGGGCTAGGGTTACACAAGGTCAGTTACAAAGGAGGAGATATACATATCTGTATTGCCTAGCTTGCCTTCCATGCCAAGTAGAGTCCCATCCGGACACGGGACAATGTCTTCAATCTTGTTTCTTCATAGTCCAACAATCTGGCCAAAGGATATAGTCCGGCTGTCTGGAGACCCCCTTATCCTGGACTCCCTCACTCTCATTGTCGTCGCTCGAAGACAGAGGATTGTGGTTAAGCATCACTTCAGTCACTCTGACTTTGTTCACTGGGACCCCACTTAACAGTGCGGTGGTTCCTATGACTCAACAAAGAAGAAAAGGAAACGACGAAACAACTAAGTCTTTGCGCTCCATAGTCTTCACGCGATGTCTTCTCTTGTCATAGTCTTCAATGTGAACATCTTCACATACCACCTTTGTCTTCAATGTCTTCATACATTTTTAGGGGTCATCTCTGGTAGGTAAACCGAATCAATGAGGAACTACTACCTGTGTTATCCTGCAGTTCTCACAAACACATTAGTCCCTCAACCAGGTTTGTCGTCAATACTCCAAAACCAACTAGGGGTGGCACTAGATGCACTTACATATACCTTGAGTAATCATCAACAATAACAATTCCATACTTTTTCCCACCAAGACTATCCCATGAAGGAGGCCCAAAAAGATCCACATGAAGGAGCTCCAAAGGCCTTGAGGTAGACACAATATTCTTGGGTGGGTGCTTTGATTGATGTTGCTTCCCAGCTATGCATGCACTACACACACGATCTTTCTCAAAAGAGACATTAGTTAGTCCAAGGATGTGATTAACCTTTAAGAGATCCTGAAGATTTCTCATGCCGACATGGGCTAGCCAGCGATGCCATAGCCACCCCTTGTCGGCCTTGGCCATTAGAAAAGTTGCATGGAATGTGCTCTCTTTCGAGAAATCAACCATGTAAAGGTTGCCATCCAACTCTCCAACAAAGGCCACTTCGAGAGTATCTCTCTTAAAGACTTTCACATCCGTTAGTCCAAAGAGTGTATCATAACCAACATAAGCCAATTGGCGAACAGAAAGCAAATGGTATTTAAGGGATTGAACAAGCATGACATTTGCAAGCGACATGTCATTTGTGATAGCCACCTTGCCCAACCCGAGTACATGTCCTTTTGATCCTCCATCGAACATAATGCTCATGAATGGTTGAATAGCTTCCATGAAACAGTAGAGCAACTTGCTATCTCCGGTCATATGATTGGTACATCCACTGTCAATCACCCATTTTACTCCACCGGAGAAAGCAACCTACACACAATTATGACTTGGTTAGAGGCACCCATTTTGCAATGGGACCTCTCAAGTTAGTCACAAGGGTCTTAGGGACCCAAATAGCATAAAACCGGAATGCATTTCGAGGACCAACAAACTTTGCATAAACCTCTCCATCCTTAGCCTTACGAAGTACATAGGATGGAGGCATGAACTCTTTTGACTTGTTGAGAGTGGGCATGCCCCTCGTGGCCTTCCCACTAACAACCTTAACTTCCTCCTTGTGCCCTTGTCGTACAAAAGTTTCTTTTAGAGGGGTGGTGCACTTTTGAGAGGATATCTTCTTGCTTGTGCTAGGGTCAAACCCGAGTCCCTCTTTGGAGAACACTCCATTGTGTTGGCTCAATACCTCATCAAGGTTCTTTTGCCGTTGAGCACACGTCATGAGCCCTTTCTCGATTTGAGCCTTGAGAAAGCAATTTTCCTCAAGAATAGACGCTAGATCACTACTAGAGTTAGTAGTACAAGCATCAACATTGATAATAGGAGAAGAGTAAGCCTTGGCTAGAGTTTCAAGATAAGTAAGCTTGAGTGTCTCAAAACTCTTTGTAAGAAGGGTGAGCTCTTCTTCCTTAGTCTTAAGGGACACGGATAGGAGCTCACAATCCTTAGAGAGAGAAGCATTCGACTTCACAAACTTACTTCTATCATTCATCAACTCTTCGCAAGAGTCATTAGCCTTTTTCAAGGAGGCAAGATCTTTAGTATGAACATCAATGTTTGCACCAATTTTCAAGCATAGTTCATCATTTCATGTTTCCTCATACTGGACTTTCCGCTCAAGGATTTCATATTTTTCCTTTTCCTCAGTGACGAGTGACGGTGTCCTGGACTAGGGGGTACTCAACACGTCATCTCCCGATCTGATAGATTGGGCCGAGGACCCCCGTGGCCGTATACTCATGGGCCAGTTCGGACAACTGCCGCATACAAGGAAGATTCCACAAGACTTGGCGATCAAGACAAGGACTTCTCCCCACCGGCGTATTCGGCTAGGACTCTTGTTAACCTAGGCCTCTGGTGCATTATATAAACCGAGGCCAGGCTAGTCGATACAACTCCATATACAACAATCATACCATAGGCTAGCTTCTAGGGTTTAGCCTCCTTGATCTCGTGGTAGATCTACTCTTGTACTACCCATATCATCAATATTAATCAAGCAGGACGTAGGGTTTTACCTCCATCAAGAGGGCCCGAACCTGGGTAAAACATCGTGTCCCCTGCCTCCTATTACCATCCACGTTAGACGCACAATTCGGGACCCCCTACCCGAGATCCGCCGGTTTTGACACCGACATTGGTGCTTTCATTGAGAGTACCGCTGTGTGATCGACAAAAGGATCGATGGCTCGCCTGCAGATCAACTGCGACTTCGGCATCTTCGCCACCAGCTCGACTGGTCACCTTGGTTCGACCAAGAATTACGCCCCGTGTTCGGATCACCATGTTCGGACGAGGGCCTTCATCAAACATCAACTCAGATCTCTATCAAGATCACGGAGGAATCATCTAAGGAGCTCGGGGGCTCAACGTCAACATTGCCCTCAAGCGACCGTGCTGTTTTTCTGGACAACAAACTCGTATCTGCCGCCACCACCTCCTAGAGTATCTCTTTGACGATCGCTTTGGTGGAATTGTGTGGAATTGTGTCTACAACAACCCTGGAAAATTTCGTCGAGTTCCGATAGAGGAATCTTTGGCAATCCACGGTATACCGGAGCCCTGTCAAATCTGGACGGGAATTTGGATGAGTTTAGGGCGTGGTGTCCAGCTTCTAGCTCGGACGTCCTTTGGAAGATCCAACCGTTGATCGGCTGCGGAATTCCTGTATCTACCACCTCTCAGAATTTTAGCTCAATCCGACCGTCCAAACTCCAGGAACCTTCCGATTAGTGCATCACTTTTCGGATCTGTTTTCTGCGCGAAAACGAGTCCGACCCGAGTTCATCTTTTTTTTGAACAGGATTTCGGACATCCCTTTTGAAGGAAGTTTTGTATGGGGTATTGTGTTTTGTTGCCGAAAACATCCCACTAAATTTAAGATCTTTTGAACATGATCTTCAACATCATGCTGGTGTCAAACCAGTCCGGCAATATTACTCCACGGCTGTCGACCTGCGCTAGACACGGCGTCACTTTGTTGAGCCGAGCTCAACCTCTTCGGATCATCATCTCGGCAAGCCGAACAAGAGTCCGACATCACGAAGGATAAATCATCACCAACATCGCCGCCCCGCGGATTACACGGAGCGGGCATACCAGCATCGCCGCACGGTCGCTTCATCAAGCCGGCATCGACCACGTCACGACCTGCATTGACAGGGCCGCACTATTGCTTCTTCAAGCTGGTGTCCATCACGCCGACCTACTTCGAATCATCAGCTGACATCGAGGCTTCGACATCTCGGCTGGACCGGGGGCTTCGCCATCTCTTCATCAACCTACTCCGGACACTTCGGCGTCACTAGCCGACCAGCTCCGTCACGTTAGCTGGGCCGAGGGCTTTGCCTCGGCGAGTCAACCTTTACCAGCATTGCCATGCCATCGTTTTATCGCCCATCAGGCAATGGGTGTGCGGAGCGAGTCCCAATTTTGGGAATCACCTTCCTTCGGATGGCTACAACAAATAAACCAGGTGCTATTAACCTCAATATTTTTTGCTTGTTTGGGTTCGTTTTTTCCCAAGGAATTATTACTCTGGTTTGTCCATGATATGTACACAGGTCTATCAAATGGTGACCGCATAACGACGGTCGCGTGGTGGTTCGATCAGTTTCCGTACATAGTCCGGCGAACGCCGCATCCGGAGCTCGGACCGACCTGTGAATTCAGGCTTTGCCACGCCTTTACTACATCATGCCGACGCCCTGCATCGACATTGACTTCGGCGCCAGGCCATATTTCTTCTATTCCTCACTTTGCATAAATTATTTATTATGCAACATTTTTTAATTATCATTATTATTATTATCTCCGGTTTGCACTATTTTATGTGGCACAGGAAAATGATCCAGCCGGACTATATCCTTTGGCGTCATCTCGGCTGGACGGGGGGCTTCGTCAACCCTTCATTACCCCATGCCGGGGACTTCGGCATCACTCTGCCGGCCTGCATTGACCGTGCTATGTCACCACTTCGGAGTGCCGAGCTCTTTGCTCTGCCACCTCGGGACCGGCTTGGGGGATGGCACCTTGTCCCGCATCAAGCTCGGACCGCGTCATCAATACCGAACACATTAACCAGCTAAGTTGCCTTCATGCTCAAAGTTTTAAATTTTTAACTTGTGTTCGGCTCGACCAAGCATTATACTTTTTTGGAAAAAAGTTGTTTGTAAAATTTTTTCCTTGTCCAAACTTTGTTTGTGATGCACAAATTCAAATACCCCGTTTACTTGGGGGCTTCCTTCATGAAGCTTTTTCCTCTTGCATATGATTATACTTGTACGGCTTCGTTCCTTGTCCGTGTATTACGCCATAATATGCACCATATTGACTTAAGCGATTTGCAAGCTGGGTTGCCTCGCTCCTGTGTTTACCCCTACGTTCCCGATTGTTCGGCTAGGGAGTAAAGGGAGCACCTCTGCGATTGTCACGATCGGGTCAACCGAGCCGGACCTCAGACTGGGTGAAGCCGAAAGCTAGCGCTCTTATAGTTTTCAATGATGGTCGGCACACAACGGAACTCATGAGTACAAAAAATCTATTGCACAAGTCTCATAATAACAATGAGCACCGAAGAAAGGTATCGGTGGGGGTACTATTTTCTTCGAAGATGCTTCTTACACTTCACGGTAATATAGCATAAGTTCCCTGAACGCGCTTTGTCTATTACAGCCTTATGGCCTGATTGCCTGGTTATTGGAAACACCATGGATATTCTCGACCGATGGAGTACATAACACTTTTCGGTCCTTGACCGAAGAGGGAGAAGTTGACGGTCGGTTAAGACGCGTTTAAAGTTCGGTTGAACATAGATATGATATAAGTACTTCGGTACATGCAATCATTCTTCTACCCAAGTCACTTGGGGGCTCTTAAGTTTATTTGAGCCGTTTTATAATAAGTGTTCTTCTTCTTAGTCGTTGCAAATTTTTATTATTATTTATCACTCCTTTTTTCGACACGAGTGTCCGGTCACTAGCCGGGGAGCCTAATTTCTCTCTCAAAGCCGCTAGAGTTTAGTTTGCTAAACTGGCCTGATGAGAAGTACTCCGCCCTCGGGATAGGAGGTTGAAGCCGTAGGATGACCCGCTCGAAGTCTTGAGATAGGATGTATCATGTTAAAACACGATAGAAGCACTTCTTTTTTCTAAGACCAACTTTCGGATTGGCACCAAACACTTGATATTGTTCGGACGTCATGTTTTTACTGACATTTCTTGGTTTTCCAAGCTTTTTGGCACTTTTAAAACTATTTGTGCTTTTCCAGCATTAGTCTCGCTGTGCAACGCCGGACACCTTTAGGGATTCGGCAAAAACATTCTCAAATATTGCTATATATGCATCGGTTTCGAATTGTGTCTTCGGTCAATAGTTGGGTTGCCCGGCTCCTGCACTTGCTTCCTACGTTCCGTTTTGTTCGGCTAGGCGTGCAAAGGGAGAACCACTGCGATTGTGCTTCCAGCTCACATGGTTAAGCACCTCAGTGGAGAAAGCCGAAAACTGACTTTCACGA
The DNA here is from genome assembly GCF_056163025.1 of Triticum urartu. Taxonomy (NCBI): domain Eukaryota; kingdom Viridiplantae; phylum Streptophyta; class Magnoliopsida; order Poales; family Poaceae; genus Triticum; species Triticum urartu. The sequence goes on from NC_141874.1 coordinate 72,311,400, forward strand.
TAAGCGTAAACTGGTCAGCGATCCGATGACTATGTTAAATGATGGGCCGTTCATAACATTGGCCGAAGTGTTTACGGCTTGACCCCGACTGTCGCCGAACACTACCGGGGGCTATTAACTGGCCTCCCAAACTAAATCCTCAATATTTTGCTCTTACATTAGAGCTGAGGTTTAATGATCATGCTTAGCATGACAACCCAAAGGAAGAAACTGTCGGGTTTCGTAGTAATTTCAAAAAATTTCCTACGCACACTCAAGATCATGTGATGCATAGCAACGAGGGGGAGAGTGTTGTCTACGTACCCAACGCAGACCGACTGCGGAAGCGATGACACGACGTAGAGGAAGTAGTCGTACGTCTTCACGATCCAACCGATCAAGCACCGAAACTACGGCACCTCCGAGTTCGAGCACACGTTCAGCTCGATGACGATCCCCGGACTCCGATCCAGCAAAGTGTCGGGGAAGAGTTCCGTCAGCACGACGGCGTGGTGACGATCTTGATGAACTACAGCAGCAGGGCTTCGCCTAAACTCCGCTACAGTATTATCGAGGAATATGGTGGCAGGGGGCACCGCACACGGCTAAGGAATAGATCACGTGGATCAACTTGTGTGTCTAGAGGTGCCCCCTGCCTCCGTATATAAAGGAGCCAAGGGGGAGGGCTGGCCGGCCAAGGAGGGGAGGCGCAGGAGAGTCCTACTCCCTCTGGGAGTAGGATTCCTCCCCCCAATCCTAGTCCAACTAGGATTCCTCGGAGGGGAAGGGAGAGAGGGGGGCCGGCCACCTTCTCCTAGTCCTAATAGGACTAGGGGAGGGGGAAGTGGTGCAGCCACCTTGGGCTGCCCCTTTCTCCTTTCCACTAAGGCCCATGAAGGCCCATATGGCTCCCGGGGGGTTCCGGTAACCCTCCCGGTACTCCGGTAAAATCCCGATTTCACCCGGAACACTTCCAATGTCCAAACATAGGCTTCCAATATATCAATCTTTACGTCTCGACCATTTCGAGACTCCTCGTCATGTCCGTGATCACATCCGGGACTCCGAACAACCTTCGGTACATCAAAATGCATAAACTCATAATATAACTGTCATCGTAACATTAAGCGTGCGGACCCTACGGGTTCGAGAACAATGTAGACATGACCGAGACACGTCTCCGGTCAATAACCAATAGCGGGACCTAGATGCCCATATTGGCTCCTACATATTCTACGAAGATCTTTATCGGTCAGACCGCATAACAACATACGTTGTTCCCTTTGTCATCGGTATGTTACTTGCCCGAGATTCGATCGTCGGTATCCAATACCTAGTTCAATCTCGTTACCAGCAAGTCTCTTTACTCATTCCGTAATACATCATCTCACAACTAAAATATTAGTTGTAATGCTTGCAAGGCTTATGTGATGTGTATTACCGAGAGGGCCCAGAGATACCTCTCCGACAATCGGAGTGACAAATCCTAATCTCGAAATACGCCAACCCAACATCTACCTTTGGAGACACCTGTAATGCTCCTTTATAATCACCCAGTTACGTTGTGACGTTTGGTAGCACCCAAAGTGTTCCTCCGGCAAACGGGAGTTGCAAAATCTCATAGTCATAGGAACATGTATAAGTCATGAAGAAAGCAATAGCAACATACTAAACGATCGGGTGCTAAGCTAATGGAATGGGTCATGTCAATCAGATCATTCAACTAATGATGTGACCTCGTTAATCAAATAACAACTTATTGTTCATGGTCAGGAAACATAACCATCTTTGATTAACGAGCTAGTCTAGTAGAGGCATACTAGTGACACTTTGTTTGTCTGTGTATTCACACATGTATTATGTTTCCGGTTAATACAATTCTAGCATGAATAATAAACATTTATCATGATTATAAGGAAATAAATAATAACTTTATTATTGCCTCTAGGGCATATTTCCTTCAGAAACCGATAGCGGGACCATTTTCTTTGGAGGACATTTCTTATGTTAAACAGTAAATATAACATATCTCTCTGCATACCTTTGTTTATAAAACCGTATGACCAGATTGTCTTGTTTGTCGTAAATCCTTGCCCTCATAAAGGCTTTATAAAGTAGGTCAAACACTCCTCAGCTAATGGCCAAGGAGGTGGAAGCCGATGGTCGGTCAACAAAGTTTTGTACAATGCGGATTCGAGCATTAATGATGTAAAGTACTTGAATAGATAGAGTCATTACACATAATTTGTGATTTTACTATGGATATCGATCCTTAATTCGGCCACCCGTGCCCGCATTAAGGCTCGGGGGCTACTGGGCTTCGGGCTTATTATTTACAAATATTAAAGGGGCACATTGATCCCCTGATCTGGTGTTGCCACCCGAGCAGTGTCTCGGGGGCTACTGCATTGCTTGTCCAATGCAGAAAATTTTATGTGCAATATAGTTTTCGAGGAGATTTTGATCCTCAGGTTGGTCGGCCGCACCCAACCTGAGTCTCGAGGACTGAGCACACCGCTTTTAGTGTCCCGAAGTATTCTGCTGAGCTAGGACTTGATCCTCGGGCCGATTTTGCAAATCGACCTGAGTCTCAGCGGCTACTCGGATCAGCGGTCTTATGTCATCCTTCATGTGCATCTCGGGTTTTAGACCGATACCCACCTTGAGGGCTACTGGCTATATATCTCGGCAGAGAATAAATTGCACCAATCAAAAATATTGACAAAAATCGGCCCACATTCGGGGTGGTGCACCACCTCGGAAGCAGCCCGGCATAATGCTCGGGCGCTAGTGGCTGGCTCCATAGAGGGCATTTTCGGCATTAAGCTCGGCTAAACTCCTTGAAACTTCTTTGAACCAAGGTGATTTACGACACCTCGGATATAGTCCGGCGTTGGAGCTCGGATACAGTCCGGCGTTGGAGCTCGGATATACATTCCGACGTTGGGGCTCGGATACATATTCCGGCGTTGGAGCTCGGATACAGTCCGGCGTTGGAGCTCGGATACATAGTCCGGTGTTGGAGCTCGGATACATTCCAACGTTAGAGCTGGGAAGCGGTCCGGCGTTGGTGCTCGGCTGCTAAAGATACCTCGAATGCAGTCCGGCGTTGGAGCTCGGACGCAAGAGGATGCTGCCGCCCGGGAACAACCTCAAACCCGAGGTGTGGCATAAAAATAGCAAGGCATTGATAAAGGCCGTAAACTTAAAGGGGCTCCTCGGATACCCGACGTGTAAACTCGTCGAATGCATTTCGGTGATCCTCAAGATCGAAGATAAAGAAGATTCGTTGAACCAGTTTTCAAGACCGACGACCGAAGATGAAGAACAGCTCAGAAGAATCGAGGAGTGTCCCTAACTTGAAGACCGGTTCAGGGGGCTACTGACGGTGTCCTGGACTAGGGGGTACTCAACACGTCATCTCCCGATCTGATAGATTGGGCCGAGGACCCCCGTGGCCGTATACTCATGGGCCAGTTCAGATAACTGCCGCATAAAAGGAAGATTCCACAAGACTTGGCGATCAAGACAAGGACTTCTCCCCACCGGCGTATTCAGCTAGGACTCTTGTTAACCTAGGCCTCTGGTGCATTATATAAACCGGGGCCAGGCTAGTCGATACAACTCCATATACAACAATCATACCATAGGCTAGCTTCTAGGGTTTAGCCTCCTTGATCTCGTGGTAGATCTACTCTTGTACTACCCATATCATCAATATTAATCAAGCAGGACGTAGGGTTTTACCTCCATCAAGAGGGCCCGAACCTGGGTAAAACATCGTGTCCCCTGCCTCCTGTTACCATCCACCTTAGACGCATAGTTCGGGACCCCCTACCCGAGATCCGCCGGTTTTGACACCGACAACGAGGGTTTCGAGTTCCTTAATGGTGATGGTGTGCTTACTCACCATCTCCATAAGCACACGAAACATAGTGAGCTTCTTTCCTTTGAGGGAGCACATGAACTTATTTAGTTTAGCAAGCATAGGATCATCTATGTCACATCCCTAGTTCTGGTATGCTCTGAGCTAGCTAGTCACGTGTTGCATCACGTTTAAATTCTTTTGAATTTGAAATGGGGATTGATCAAACCCTAGCACCAGATCAATTCAAATAGGTTCAACATAAAATCATTTTCAATAAACCCAAAATGCCCTTTGAAAATGTTCATGATTTATGATAAAGGTGAAAACCTCTGCCAAAAATGATGAGCATATTTCTTGGACATTTATGGATTTTTGAGTTAAATCATATTGTATTTGAATTGGAGCATTTAATGCCTATAAATATTTTAAATGCTTCAATACTTCTGAAAACAATTGGGGGCTGTTGGAAATAATTCAAATAGTGCCCACAATTTTTGTCAGGATTTTACAAAATGAGTTAGTATTTTTACTAATTCAAAACAAACAAAATAAATAGAAAACAGAAACAGAATTAGAAAGAGAGAGAGAGAGAGAGAGAGAAGGACTCACCTGGGTCGTCTTACCTCGCAGCCCAACAAACCATCCCAGCCCACCAGGGGCATCCTTGTCTTCAACCTCTGCCTACTTATAGAGGCAAGGCCGAGCACGGCGCCACGGCACACCACGCCGGCAGCTGCCTACCTGGCTCCTCCTCGTCGCGCCCAGACAGCGCCACAACACCCCCTGACCCCCTCTCACCGCCCCTCTCTCGCTCTGGACCCCCTCCCCCTCCTCTGCTCCCTCTCCCGCGTTCGACCACGGGCACCCGAGAGCGCCGACGAGCACCACCGGGGCCATCGTCCACCCCGCACCTCGCTGATGCTTCCAGAGGAACCGCCATCACCTTATGCGTCGTCTGCACCAACCCATTCAACCGCAGGAGCCCTGTAGCGTCGTCCCCGAGCTCATCCTCAACCTCCGACCGCCGGCTACCTCGCCGTCGATTCGGGAGCTACCGGGCGTCCCCGACCTCCCCCTCGCGCTTGTTAGCCTCATTGTGAGCCTTCGCACCGAACCCCTCTCTTCCCTCTGCCGATTTCCTCCTCTAACCACGGGCTCCGTTGAGCCCGAGCGCTCCTCGCCGCCGGCCATGGCGCCGCCGCGGCCACAGCAGCTGTAGCTCACGTACGAGGGTGTCATCATGCTCATCACGCTCCTAGGAGCCGATAACTTCCACCAACTCTTCTTCCCGCACACCACAACGCCGCCCCGGCCAACCCCGTGCGGGCGCCGCCGCGGATGTGCTCCCCGCCGTCGTTCTGGTTCACCCCAGCTCGAGCTAACCGCACCGTTGGACGCGGACGAGTCGCAACTGCACGTAGAGCCCCTCCGCCGCCCATTTGGTCGCCGGAGGGCAAAACCCAAGCAATGCCGCCATCTCTGGACGTCGCCGGCGACTAACCGCCGACCTAACCCGGCAGTTAGGGCTAATTACCCCACTAACTACCACCTGAGTCAATGACAGCCGGGCCCCACTGCCTAACTAATCGACTAACAATAATAGATTAAGGTTAATCTAATTGCAGCGGGCCCACACGTCAGCTTTGACTATGCTGACGTGTACGTTGACCCGGACCCACCGGTCAGCCTCTGTCCCTGCCCTATTACACTGACGTGCGGGTCCCACTTGTCATGTTTGACCTGGACCACCTCTGTTGACTTGCTGATGTCACACCGACGTCATGCTTACGCAGTAAATGTTTTCTGGAATTAAAATAAATCAAAAATGATTTATAAATTTCAGAAAATACCCCAAACTTCTAAAATTCATAGAAATTCAACCGTAACTCCAAATGAAAAGATTTATATATGAAAAATGATCAGAAAAATCCAATCTATCCATCTGTACCATTTCCATGCATGTTAGAACAACTTATAGCCACTGTTTAGGACAAATCAAATGTATGGCATTTAAATAACCATATGTGGAGTTTGAATTTGAACCTAGTGTTCAAACCAACTCCATTTAACTTGTTGCTAGTTGCATTAGCTCAATCAACAGCATATTGCCATGTCATGATCATGCATCATATTGTTGCATCGCATTGATTGTGTTCTTCCTTGTTTGCCGGTAATTGTCCCCTCTCAGTAGACGATGTTCCGATGATGTGATCGATGACGCTGATGAAGAACTATACTATCTTCAGAAGTGCCAGGCAAGCAAAACCCCCTTGTTCATTCCGATACAATCCCACTCTCTCGCTCCTGCTCTCTTTTACTGCATTAGGACAACAACGTTTCAACTGTTACATGTTGCGGTAGCTGAACCCCTTTCCTCTGCATGACCTGTCATTGCCACAGTAAATAGATGAAACCCACTAGCATGAGTAGGAGTTGTTTGAGCCCTGATGTGCCTACTCGTTCATGTAGTTTGTCATGCCTGCTACTGCTTAGAGTTGAGTCAGGTCTGATTCATCGGGGATGAATTGGAATGGTGTTGAACATGTCCTACTGTGTGTGAGATAAGTGTGTGAACACGATTTGGTAAAGGTAGCAGTGAGAGGCCATGTAGGAGTACATGGTGGGTTGTCTCATTGCAGCCGTCCTCAGGAACTGAGTTCTGTGTTTGTGATCCATGAACAGTTACTACCACACATTGGGCTCCGGGCGCTCCAAGCTCTCTCGACTTATTAATCAACCTGATATTTGTCCAGGAGTTGCAACTAGTTTCTGGTGTTTGTAGGTAGTGTTAGTAGTCTACCAAGTGGCACCCGGTACAGGTGGGCTTGGGACAGACTAGGCACAGTGGCACGGTGTACCAAGTGGCACCCGGATGGTGGGCTTGGGAACCCTGCTCACATCGTTTGGGGCCGTGAGCAACACCCTGGCCGGATCTCCTTGCGGATGGAACCCGAATAGGCGATAAACCTGGACTAGAGACTTGTTGGTTAGTCAGGTCATGGCCGACTCCCTCGCCAGACTTCCACTTGAAGGTTGCCGAGATACACGATGTGTACATGGTGGTAAGTGGCGAGAGCGTGTGTGAAGAAGTACACCCCTATAGGGTTATCATTATCTATTTGAATAGCCGGATTCCTCGGATATCGAAACTTGGACCCCTTGCATAGTTCATAGACAAGTGGAAGTGGATACTCTAAAATGCGCAAGATAAGTGTGAGTGCTATGGATGGCGTTCTCGCAGGGAGACGGGAGTGGATCCATAGTGGTGTATTGGTATGGTGAATATGTGGACTCGTGTGCGCCACCTCAAAAGAGTTGCTTAAAGTCATAGTTCAGGTTAGCCACTGAGTCAAAGCTGGCTTGCTGCAGTTAAACTGCACTACCCCCCCTTTGTTGATACCGATGCATATGTAGTCAGTTCTGATGTAAGTCTTGTTGGGTACATTTTTACTCACGTCTGCCTATTTTATGTTTTGCAGAGAGACTTCAGTCTCACTAGTAGTTCCGCATGGAATTCGATGTTTAGCTCGTTACCTCAGCTACGATCTTGTACCCTTGGGAGGGTCTTGTAGATAGTCAGGCTTCTTAGCCTTCTTCATTTGTAGTTGTCTGTACTCAGACAAGTTAAGCTTCCGCATGTGCTTGTTGCTTGTATGCTCTGTATGTTGGGTCATGAGACTCATGTTTGTAATATCTGGTTCTCCGGAGCCTAATGAATAAATACTTGATTCGTAGAGTTATGTTGTGATGCCATTTTGTATTTGCACATATCGAGCATATTGTGTGCATGATTGAAATGCTTGGTATGTGTGGGATCCGACAATCTAGTTGTTTATCCTTGGCAGCCTCTCTTATGGGGAAATGTAGTCTAGTGCTTCCATGAGCCATAGTAGTGCGCTACAGCCCGGTTCACCGAAGTCCTGCTAGCCCAGCACTACTGCTCAGGACACTTGACTGGCCGGCATGTGTTTCACTTCGTTCTTGTGTCTGTCCCTTCGGGGAAATGTCACGCGGTGACATCCGGAGTCCTGCCTAGCCTGCTACAGCCCGGGTTCCCAGAGTCCTGTTAGCCCAATGCTACAGCCCGGATTCACACGCTGCTGACCGACATGCTCGATGTGATTCAGGTATGCCTGTCCCCATAGGTTGGTGCCGCTTTGGGTTCACGACTAGCCATGTCGGCCCGGGTTCTCTGTCATATGGATGCTAGCAACACTATCATATACGTGAGCCAAAAGGCGCAAACGGTCTCGGGCCATGGTAAGGCGACACCCGTGGGTATACCGTGCATGAGGCCGCAAAGTGATATGAGGTGTTACCGGCTAGATCGATGTGACTTGGAATCGGGGTCCTGACAGCTTTGGTATCAGAGCCTGACTGCCTGTAGGATTACCAAGCCATACTGGTCGAAGTCGTGTCTAGAAATGCTTTAGTTATGTAAGGGAATTGATTGTGGAAGGGAACGTAAGGCTCTTTTTACTTCTTATACCTTATGCCCTTCTGATCTGAGTCACCCTCTTCTTTTCTACGGGGATTAAGAACTAGGCTTTCTCTTCTATCTCTCAGGATGACGTGTTACTAAACCGTAGTTTCCTAGGATTGTTGAGTTGAAGCCTCAGTTCGGTTCCTACTACTTCCATATATTCATAGCTGGCCTCAGTTGAGTTTGTGATGTTGAGTGGCTATGCCACCATTTTGCAGGTTGTCTCAATCTTTTGAGCAATTACAGCCGTTATGTTGTCCGAGTCATCCCAGGTTTCTAAATAGTCTGATGCATTTGCAAATCCCTTCTTTCCGTTCCCGATGTCCCTTTGGGCCAGTTCAACCACACTAATCGTTCTGTTGAGGTACTCCATTGCCTTGACATATATGTTGGAGCTATTACTATGACCATAGGTGTCTTAGAGGATCACCTAGTAATCTAGCCATGTTTTGTGTTCCAGTGTGATGATTCTGGCCATTCTTCTCGAAAGCATCCCGTGATGGTATTAGTTAGTAGGTATTCTACTCCTGGGTTCTTGAACCCGAGATTCACCCTACTTACTTTATGTTGATAGTGTTTGTTAGTTCCTTTAGGATATTAGTAACATTTGCGATAGTCCTCGAGGTCCGTGGTATTTCCTTCTTCCAAGTACCATGAACCATTAAGGCAGAAGTTCTTTGAACCAAAAGCTCACAATCAGAGTACTCTTGAGGAGTTCTGCATTCATAATTGTGATTCCGCCAGTTCTACCTTCCTGCATGGGTTATCTGGAAGAAACCTGTTGAACTTGGTTCGACATATTAATCTATGCATCCACAACTCAGAAAGATATATGTCCTCTTGAGTTGTCCCTCTTCATTTGTATTCCGACCATCGTCTATCAAGTGATAGTCAGGAGTAATTGTGCATCCGTGTTATCGATGCTTATTATTCTTGTGGTCCGTTAAGCCATTCTATTTCAGAATGACTAGGAGAAACAAACTCCAGTACCTCATCCATATCCAAGATTTGGTCAAAGTAGTTGTGTTCTGCAGATCAAATGCCAATCCAGCTTTTGCTCTGTTCTACCCTAGAGTATTACCCCCTTTATGTCAGGATTGTCATGAGAATTGTACCATCTCTCATGAATTCTTGACGCAGTGATACTTCTTGCCATCATTTTTCATTCCTCAGTCCTGTGTTACCGCAACCGGAATGCCGGCAAGTGAACCATGATGTGTGAAATCAATACTCCTAGCAACCGTGTTGCTTGGTAGTTAATGGACACTAATATCATTCTTAGCGTGTTGGTTATCGAAACACTATTCTAGGATTGATCGTGCTACCTTGTTCTTATTTCTGGTGCACTCTTCGATCTTTGAGTTAGGATTGAATCCCTTGCTCTTTTGATCATATCGTCTTGTCTGAAAAGCAAGATTGTTCTCGAGCTTAGTAACATATCGGTGGTTCATGATTTTCCGATTATCTTCTCGGAAGTATCACCAGGTTTCCCCCTGACCGTTATGTTGAGCTCGCGATCAAGTTGGTTTTCTTATAAACCACCCTTCTCCAAGAACCTGTGTAGGATATCCCTGAGCTAGTTGGTTGAGCTAGAGAACAACTTGGAGAGTTGGAAGATGAAAGCTTGTCCTGCTTAGTTCATCTCCAAAGGGATATCCTTGTGTGTTGTGTGTGTGTTGAAGAAAGATGATATCTTCATCGATTGGTCCTCATGATCAGTTGTTGGATCTATTTGTCTTGTCAAAACTTTGACTTGAGTATGGGCTATCGTCAAGTCAAATCAGAACCAACGATGTTCGTAATGTTGTCTTACTCGTGGTTCATCCCTCGAGCATACACCATTACATCTTTTGGTCTGACCAATGCTATCACCGTGTTCACATGATGGTGGAAGTCCAGTGATATGGAAATTCCGATGAGTTGCTATTGAGCCCATCAACAGCATTTTGTCTCCCCCATGATTCATGTTGAACATCAACCTAGTGTTGAAAACTTGTGTAAGCATTTTCTTCATGCCCTGTTCATGAAGTATATGTTTGGATGAAAGAAGTGACTTCCTCTCATGCATGTGCATTCGATGCAAGTTGCCACTGTGAATTTGAGAGAGTTAGTTTTGCTTCCTCTGGAATCGTCCCAAGTCAGTCATGCATGTGCAAAGTATACAATGGTTTGGTAGATTAATTACCTCCACCCCATATGTATTCCCTAGCACCCCAAGCCACTGATTGATTTGTTCAAGGAGAAGAAGTTCCTTCTTAAGAGCAAGAATTATACAAGGACTTCGATATCCTCGATGATGGTTCCCCACCTGAACTCGGTAGTGTTTTGTTGTAGGACTTCTACGTGATCATGCTTGTCTTGGACATCATGTTCACATATATGTAGCAGAATCAGCTCATGTTTTGGAGCTTGCTATCTTAGTTCATTCCTCAAGAATCTCGCAACGCCATCTCGTCGACTTGTGTTGCAAACTTTCTTTTCAGACATGCTGAGTCTGAAGTACCCTATCACCAATCGGATCTGAATCTCAGGCATATATGATGGTTGGGACATTCCCAACATTTGCATTTTGTTCCCAGCTTGCATCTTAGTAGTTGTTGTTCAAGATCATCTTCAAAAGTGGACTTACCATGGGTCCCATCCATTTCCGATGATAAGCTAAAATCATCCATTGCGTTGTCTTCAACAAGGTAGTCCACATCATCCATCCTAGTCGGAGTATGCCATTCTTTCGAACCCCTTCCAACAATCGATTGTGATTACCTCAGGCTGGTATAAAGAGTTTCAATGATCTTTGTATCAAAAGTAATTCTTTTTGCCACTTAAGGGAAATGCTCTACGAGTCACCTTTCTCTAAGGTGTCCCGTTATGGAATCATGGCAATTACCTCCTTGCTACTTTGAAACCATGCACCATCCTACTCCAGCGTGGAATTGTTGCCTACCAATTTGAACCCTTGTCATCTATTACCTCCCATCTCTCTCGATGTGTGTTTTGTGTCTCAGCCCAAGAGATGTTTCAATGTCTCACTCCATGAGTTGATCTTGAGTTGCTCGATCTTTGAGAAGATCGTTTCCTGTAGAGTTTCATTCCGTCGTCATCGTGTTGGATGAAGATCTCGCAGACAAAGACGTCAAGAGCAATGTGATGCAATATATCGGTATCTTCGAGAAGGGTAGTTGGATCGAGAAGACTGTGATAGTTTTGTGACCCCTCTGTCTTCTTACTCCACTTCTTGAATCTCGGGACGAGATTCTTGTTTAGTGGGGGCGAGTTGTCACATCCCTAGTTCTGGTATGCTCTGAGCTAGATAGTCACGTATTGCATCATGTTTAAATTCTTTTGAATTTGAAATGGGGATTGATCAAACCCTAGCACCAGATCAAATCAAATAGGTTCAACATAAAATCATTTTCAATAAACCAAAAATGCCCTTTGAAAATGTTCATGATTTATGATAAAGGTGAAAACCTCTGCCAAAAATGATGAGCATATTTCTTGAACATTTATGGATTTTTGAGTTAAATCATATTGTATTGGAATTGGAGCATTTAATGCCTATAAATATTTTAAATGCTTCAATACTTCTGAAAACAATTGGGGGCTGTTGGAAATAATTCAAATAGTGCCCACAATTTTTGTCAGGATTTTACAAAATGAGTTAGTATTTTTACTAATTCAAAACAAATCAAAATAAATAGAAAACAGAAACAGGATTAGAAAGAGAGAGAGAGAGAGAGAGAGAGAAGGACTCACCTGGGTCGTCTTACCTGGCAGCCCAACAAACCAGCCCAGCCCACCAGGGGCATCCTTGTCTTCAATCTCTGCCTACTGGCAGAGGCAAGGCCGAGCACGGCGCCACAGCGCGCCACGCCGGCAGCTGCCTGCATGGCTCCTCCTCGTCGCGCCCAGACAGCGCCACGACACCCCATGACCCCCTCTCACTCCCCATATCTCGCTCTGGACCCCCTCCCCCTCCTCTGCTCCCTCTCCCGCGTTCGACCACGGGCACCCGAGAGCGCCGACGAGCACCACCGGGGCCATCGTCCACCCCGCACCTCGCTGATGCTTCCAGAGGAACCGCCATCACCTTATGCGTCGTCTGCACCAACCCATTCGACCGCGGGAGCCCTGTAGCATCGTCCCCGAGCTCATCCTCAACCTCCGACCGCCGGCTACCTCGCCGTCGATTCGGGAGCTACCGGGCGTCCCCGACCTCCCCCTCGCGCTCGTTAGCCTCGCTGTGAGCCTCCGCACCGAACCCCTCTCTTCCCTCTGCCGATTTCCTCCTCTAACCACGGGCTCCGTTGAGCCCGAGCGCTCCTCGCCGTCGGCCATGGTGCCGCCACGGCCACAACTGCTGTAGCTCGTGTACGAGGGCGTCATCATGCTCATCACGCTCCAAGGAGCCAATAACTTCCACCAACTCTTCTTCCCACACACCACAACGCCGCCCCGGCCAACCCCGTGCGGGCGCCGCCGCGGATGTGCTCCCCGTCGTTGTTCTGGTTCACCCTGGCTCGAGCTAACCGCACCATTGGACGCGGACGAGTCGCAGCTGCACGTAGAGCCCCTCCGCCGCCCATTTGGTCGCCGGAGGGCAAAACCCAAGCAACGCCGCCATCTCTGGACGTCGCCGGCGACTAACCGCCGACCTAACCCGGCAGTTAGGACTAATTACCCCACTAACTACCACCTGAGTCAATGACAGCCAGGCCCCACTGCCTAACTAATCGACTAACAATAATAGATTAAGGTTAATCTAATTGCAGCGGGCCCACACGTCAGCTTTGACTATGCTGACGTGTACGTTGACCCGGACCCACCGGTCAGCCTCTGTCCCTGCCCTATTACACTGACGTGCGGGTCCCACTTGTCATGTTTGACCTGGACCACCTCTGTTGACTTGCTGATGTCACACCGACGTCATGCTTACGCAGTAAATGTTTTCTGGAATTAAAATAAATCAAAAATGATTTATAAATTTCAGAAAATACCCCAAACTTCTAAAATTCATAGAAATTCAACCGTAACTCCAAATGAAAAGATTTATATATGAAAAATGATCAGAAAAATCCAATCTATCCATCTGTACCATTTCCATGCATGTTAGAACAACTTATAGCCACTGTTTAGGACAAATCAAATGTATGGCATTTAAATAACCATATGTGGAGTTTGAATTTGAACCTAGTGTTCAAACCAACTCCATTTAACTTGTTGCTAGTTGCATTAGCTCAATCAACAGCATATTGCCATGTCATGATCATGCATCATATTGTTGCATCGCATTGATTGTGTTCTTCCTTGTTTGCCGGTAATTGTCCCCTCTCAGTAGACGATGTTCCGATGATGTGATCGATGACGCTGATGAAGAACTATACTATCTTCAGAAGTGCCAGGCAAGCAAAACCCCCTTGTTCATTCCGATACAATCCCACTCTCTCGCTCCTGCTCTCTTTTACTGCATTAGGACAACAACGTTTCAACTGTTACATGTTGCGGTAGCTGAACCCCTTTCCTCTGCATGACCTGTCATTGCCACAGTAAATAGATGAAACCCACTAGCATGAGTAGGAGTTGTTTGAGCCCTGATGTGCCTACTCGTTCATGTAGTTTGTCATGCCTGCTACTGCTTAGAGTTGAGTCAGGTCTGATTCATCGGGGATGAATTGGAATGGTGTTGAACATGTCCTACTGTGTGTGAGATAAGTGTGTGAACACGATTTGGTAAAGGTAGCAGTGAGAGGCCATGTAGGAGTACATGGTGGGTTGTCTCATTGCAGCCGTCCTCAGGAACTGAGTTCTGTGTTTGTGATCCATGAACAGTTACTACCACACATTGGGCTCCGGGCGCTCCAAGCTCTCTCGACTTATTAATCAACCTGATATTTGTCCAGGAGTTGCAACTAGTTTCTGGTGTTTGTAGGTAGTGTTAGTAGTCTACCAAGTGGCACCCGGTACAGGTGGGCTTGGGACAGACTAGGCACAGTGGCACGGTGTACCAAGTGGCACCCGGATGGTGGGCTTGGGAACCCTGCTCACATCGTTTGGGGCCGTGAGCAACACCCTGGCCGGATCTCCTTGCGGATGGAACCCGAATAGGCGATAAACCTGGACTAGAGACTTGTTGGTTAGTCAGGTCATGGCCGACTCCCTCGCCAGACTTCCACTTGAAGGTTGCCGAGATACACGATGTGTACATGGTGGTAAGTGGCGAGAGCGTGTGTGAAGAAGTACACCCCTACAGGGTTATCATTATCTATTTGAATAGCCGGATTCCTCGGATATCGAAACTTGGACCCCTTGCATAGTTCATAGACAAGTGGAAGTGGATACTCTAAAATGCGCAAGATAAGTGTGAGTGCTATGGATGGCGTTCTCGCAGGGAGACGGGAGTGGATCCATAGTGGTGTATTGGTATGGTGAATATGTGGACTCGTGTGCGCCACCTCAAAAGAGTTGCTTAAAGTCATAGTTCAGGTTAGCCACTGAGTCAAAGCTGGCTTGCTGCAGTTAAACTGCACTACCCCCCCTTTGTTGATACCGATGCATATGTAGTCAGTTCTGATGTAAGTCTTGTTGGGTACATTTTTACTCACGTCTGCCTATTTTATGTTTTGCAGAGAGACTTCAGTCTCACTAGTAGTTCCGCATGGAATTCGATGTTTAGCTCGTTACCTCAGCTACGATCTTGTACCCTTGGGAGGGTCTTGTAGATAGTCAGGCTTCTTAGCCTTCTTCATTTGTAGTTGTCTGTACTCAGACAAGTTAAGCTTCCGCATGTGCTTGTTGCTTGTATGCTCTGTATGTTGGGTCATGAGACTCATGTTTGTAATATCTGGTTCTCCGGAGCCTAATGAATAAATACTTGATTCGTAGAGTTATGTTGTGATGCCATTTTGTATTTGCACATATCGAGCATATTGTGTGCATGATTGAAATGCTTGGTATGTGTGGGATCCGACAATCTAGTTGTTTATCCTTGGCAGCCTCTCTTATGGGGAAATGTAGTCTAGTGCTTCCATGAGCCATAGTAGTCCGCTACAGCCCGGTTCACCGAAGTCCTGCTAGCCCAGCACTACTGCTCAGGACACTTGACTTGTCGGCATGTGTTTCACTTCGTTCTTGTGTCTGTCCCTTCGGGGAAATGTCACGCGGTGACATCCGGAGTCCTGCCTAGCCTGCTACAGCCCGGGTTCCCAGAGTCCTGTTAGCCCAATGCTACAGCCCGGATTCACACGCTGCTGACCGACATGCTCGATGTGATTCAGGTATGCCTGTCCCCATAGGTTGGTGCCGCTTTGGGTTCACGACTAGCCATGTCGGCCCGGGTTCTTTGTCATATGGATGCTAGCGACACTATCATATACGTGAGCCAAAAGGCGCAAACGGTCCCGGGCCATGGTAAGGCGACACCCGTGGGTATACCGTGCGTGAGGCCGCAAAGTGGTATGAGGTTGTTGGGGAACGTAGCATAAATTCAAAATTTTCCTACGTGTCACCAAGATCTATCTATGGAGTCATCTAGCAATGAGGGAGGAGTGGATCTACATACCCTTGTAGATTGCGCGCGGAAGCGTTCAAGAGAACGGGGTTGATGGAGTCGTACTCGTCGTGATCCAAATCACCGATGATCCTAGCGCCGAACGGACGGCACCTCCGCGTTCAACACACGTACGAAGCAGCGACGTCTCCTCCTTCTTGATCCAGAAAGGGGGGAGGAGAGGTTGATGGAGATCCAGCAGCACGACGGCGTGGTGGTGGAAGTAGCGGGATTCCAACAGGGCTTCGCCAAGCGCTGTGGGAGGAGGGAGATGTGTCATGGGAGGGAGAGGGAGGCGCCAAGGCTTAGGTGTTGCTGCCCTCCCTTCCCCCACTATATATAGGGCCAAGGGAGAGGGGGGCGCAGCCTTGGCCCTTCCTCCAAGGAAGGGTGCGGCCAAGGGAGGAGTCCATCCTCCCCAAGGCACCTAGGAGGTGCCTTCCCCCTTTAGGACTCTTCCTTTCCCTCATCTCTTGGCGCATGGGCCTCTTGGGGCTGGTGCCCTTGGCCCATATAGGCCAAGGCTCACACCCCTACAGCCCATGTGGCCCCCCGGGGCAGGTGGACCCCCTTGGTGGACCCCCGGACCCCTTTCGGCACTCCCGGTACAATACCGATAATGCGCGAAACTTTTCCGGCGACCAAAAAAAGACTTCCCATATATAAATCTTTACCTCCGGACCATTCCGGAACTCCTCGTGACGTCCGGGATCTCATCCGGGACTCCGAACAACTTTCGGGTTACCGCATACTAATATCTCTATAACCCTAGCGTCACCGAACCTTAAGTGTGTAGACCCTACGGGTTCGGGAGACATGCAAACATGACCGAGATGACTCTCCGGTCAATAACCAACAGCGGGATCTGGATACCCATGTTGGCTCCCACATGTTCCACGATGATCTCATCGGATGAACCACGATGTCAAGGACTTAATCAATCCCGTATACAATTCCCTTTGTCTAGCGGTACGATACTTGCCCGAGATTCGATCGTCGGTATCCCGATACCTTGTTCAATCTCGTTACCGGCAAGTCTCTTTACTCGTTCCGTAACACATCATCCCGTGATCAACTCCTTGATCACATTGTGCACATTATGATGATGTCCTACCGAGTGGGCCCAGAGATACCTCTCCGTTTACACGAAGTGACAAATCCCAGTCTCGATTCGTGCCAACCCAACAGACACTTTCGGAGATACCTGTAGTGTACCTTTATAGCCACCCAGTTACGTTGTGACGTTTGGCACACCCAAAGCACTCCTACGGTATCCGGGAGTTGCACAATCTCATGGTCTAAGGAAATGATACTTGACATTAGAAAAGCTTTAGCATACGAACTACATGATCTTGTGCTAGGCTTAGGATTGGGTCTTTGTCCATCACATCATTCTCCTAATGATGTGATCCCGTTATCAATGACATCCAATGTCCATGGTCAGGAAACCGTAACCATCTATTGATCAACGAGCTAGTCAACTAGAGGCTTACTAGGGACATGGTGTTGTCTATGTATCCACACATGTATCTGAGTTTCCTATCAATACAATTCTAGCATGGATAATAAACGATTATCATGAACAAGGAAATATAATAATAACTAATTTATTATTGCCTCTAGGGCATATTCCCAACAGTCTCCCACTTGCACTAGAGTCAATAATCCAGTTCACATCGTATGTGATTAACACTCAAGGTCACATCCCCATGTGACTAACACCCAAAGAGTTTACTAGAGTCAATAATCTAGTTCACATTACCATGTGATTAACACTCGATGAGTTCTGGGTTTGAACATGTTATGCTTGTGAGAGATGTTATAGTCCACGGGTCTGAATCTTTCAGATCCGTATGTACTTCGCAAATCTCTATGTCATCTTGTAGATGCAACTACTACGCTATATTTGGAGCCATTTCAAATAACTGTTCTACTTGGAGCTATTCTAAATTGTTGCTCCATTATACGTATCCGGTATCTCTACTCAGAGCTATCCGGATAGGTGTTAAGCTTGCATCGACGTAACTCTTTACGTCGAACTCTTTATCACCTCCATAACCGAGAAACATATCCTTATTCCTCTAAGGATAATTTAGACCTCTATCTGGTGATCTACTCCTAGATTACCTTTGTACCCTCTTGCCAGATATGTGGCAAGGCACACATCAGGTGCGGTACTCAGTATGGCATACCGTATAGAGCCTATGACAAAAGCATAGGGGACGACCTTCGTCCTTCCTCTTTCTTCTGCCGTGGTCGAGCTTTAAGTCTTAACTTCATACCTTACAACTCAGGCAAGAACTCCTTCTTTGACTGGTCCATCTTGAACACCTTCAAGATCATGTCAAGGTATGTGCTCATTTGAAAGTACCATTAAGAATTTTGATCTATCCTTATAGATCTTGATGCTCAATGTTCAAGTAGCTTAATCCAGGCTTTCCATTGAAAAATACTTTCCAAATAACCCTATATGCTTTCCAGAAATTCTACGTCATTTCTGATCAACAATATGTCAACATATATTTATCAGAAATTCTATAGTGCTCCCACTCACTTCTTTGGAAATACAAGTTTCTCATAAACTTTGTATACACCCAAAACTTTGATCATCTTATCAAAGCATACATTCCAACTCCGAGATGCTTACTCCAGTCCTTAGAAGGATTGCTGGAGCTTTGCATACTTATTAGCATCTTTCAGGATTAACAAAACCTTCCGGCTGTATCACATACAACCTTTCCTCAAAAATCGTCAAGGAAACAATGGTTTTTGGCATCCTATCTACAAGATTTCACAAATAATGCAGTAATTGCTAATATAATTCCAACAGACTCTTAGCATCGCTACAAGTGAGAAAGTCTCATCGTAGTCAACTCCTTGAACTTGTCAGAAAACATCTTAACGACAAGTCAAGCTTTCTTAATGGTGATACCTATCATCATTGTACGTCTTCCTTTTAAAATCCATATGTACCTAACAGCCTTACGACCATCAAGTAGTTCTCCCAAAGTCTACACTTTGTTTTCATATATGGATCCTCTCTCGGATTATATGGCCTCGAGCCATTTTGGAATCCAGGCCCACCATCGCTTCTCCATAGCTCGTAGGTTCATTGTTGTCTAGCAACATGACTTCCAAGACAGGATTACGTACCACTCTAAAGTAGTACGCATCCTTGTCATCCCATGAGGTTTGGTAGTGACTTGATCTGAAGTTTCATGATCACTATCATAAGCTTCCACTTCAATTGGTGTAGGTGCCACAGGAACAACTCCTGTGCCCTGCCACACACTAGTTGAAGAGACGGTTCAATAACCTCATCAAGTCTCCACCATCCTCCCACTCAATTCTTTCGAGAGAAACTTTTCCTCGAGAAAGGACCCGATTCTAGAAACAATCCCTTATTGCTTTCGGATCTGAGACAGGAGGTATACCCAACTGTTTTGGGTGTCCTATGAAGATGCATTTATCCGCTTTGGGTTCGAGCTTATCAGCCTGAAACTTTTTCACATAAGCATCGCAGCCCCAAACTTCTAAGAAATGACAGCTTAGGTTTCTCTAAACCATAGTTCATATGGTGTCATCTCATCGGAATTACGTGGTGCCCTATTTAAAGTGAATGTGGTTGTCTTTAATGCCTAACCCATAAACTATCGTGGTAATTCGATAAGAGACATCATGGTATGCATCATATCCAATAGGGTGCAGTTATGATGTTCGGACACACCATCACACTATGGTGTTCTAGGCTGTATTAGTTGTGAAACAATTTCCACAATGTCTTAATTCTGTGCCAAACTCGTAATTCAGATATTCATCTCTATGATCATATCATAGATATTTTATCCTCTTGTCACGACGATCTTTCAACTTCACCCTGAAATTACTTGAACCTTTCAATAATTCAGACTCGTGATTCATCAAGTAAATATACTCAACATCTACTCAAATCATCTGTGAAGTAAGAACATAACGATATCCACTACATGCCTCAGCACTCATTGGATTGCACACATCAAAATGTATTACTTCCAACAAGTTGCTTTCTAGTTCCATTTTACTGAAAACGAGGCTTTCAGTCATCTTGCCCATGTGGTATGATTTGCATGTCTCAAGTGATTCAAAATCAAGTGAGTCCAAACGGTCCATTTGCATGGAGTTTCTTCATGCATATACACCAATAGACATGGTTCGCATGTCTCAAACCTTTCAAAACAAGTGAGCCCAAAGATCCATCAACATGGAGCTTCTTCATGCGTTTTATACCGATATGACTTACGTGGCAGTGCCACAAGTAGGTGGTACTATCATTACTATCTTTTGGCATGAACATGTGTATCACTACGATTGAGATTCAATAAACCATTCATTTCAGGTGTAAGACCATTGAAGGTATTATTCAAATAAACAGAGTAACCATTATTCTCTTTAAATGAATAACCGTATTGCGATAGACATAATCCAATCATGTCTATGCTCAACGCATACACCAATCTCGATGGTAGAGGGAGCGTACGATATTTGATCAACCTTGGAAATACTTCCAACACATATCGTCATCTCACCTTTAGCTAGTCTCCGTTTATTCCGTAGCTTTTATTTCGAGTTACTAACACTTAGCAACCGAACCGGTATCTAATACCCTGGTGCTACTAGGAGTACTAGTAAAGTACACATTAATATACTTCTATCGACCTTGCCAGCCTTCTTATCTACCAAGTATCTAGGGTAATTCTGCTCCAGTGGCTGTTCCCTTTATTACAGAAGCACTTAGTCTCGGGTTTGGGTTCAACCTTGGGTTTCTTCACTAGAGCAGCAGCTGATTTGCCGTTTCATGAAGCATCCCTTTTTGCCCTTGCCCTTCTTGAAACTAGTGGTTTCACCAACCATCAAAAATTGATGATCCTTCTTGATCTCTACTTTTGTGGTGTCAAACATCGTGAATATCTCAAGGATCATCATATATGTCCCTGATATATTATAGTTCATCACGAAGCTCAAGCAGCTTGGTGGTAATGACTTCGGAGAACCATCACTATTTCATCTGGAAGATCAACTCCCACTTGATTCAAGCGATTTTTGTACTCAGACAATCTGAGCACAAGTTCAACAATTCAGCTTTTCTCCCTTAGTTTGCAGGCTAAGAAAATCGTCGGAGGTCTTATACCTCTTGACGTGGGCACGAGCCTGAAATCCCAATTTCAGCCCTCGAAACATCTCATATGTTTCGCGACGTTTCAAAACGTCTTCGGTGCCTCAACTCTAAGCCGTTTAACTGAACTATCACGTAGTTATCAAAATGTGTATGTCAGATGTTCGCAACATCCATAGACAACGTTCGAGGTTCAGCACACTGAGCGGTGCATTAAGGACATAAGCCTTCTATGAAGCAATGAGGACAAACCTCAGTTTACGGACCTAGTCCGTATAATTACTACTATCAACTTTCAACTAAATTTTCTCTAGGAACATATCTAAATAGTAGAACTGAAGCGCGAGCTATGACATAATTTGCGAAGACCTTTTGACTATGTTCAGGATAATTAAGTTCATCTTGTGAACTCCCACTCAGATAGACATCCCTCTAGTCATCTAAGTGATTACATGATCCGAGTCAACTAGGCCGTGTGCGATCATCACGTGAGACGGACTAGTCATCATCGGTGAACATCTTCATGTTGATCGTATCTACCATATGACTCATGCTCGACCTCTCGGTCTCTTGTGTTCTGAGGCCATGTCTGTACATGCTAGGCTCGTCAAGTCAACCTAAGTGTTTCGCGTGTGTAAATCTGTCTTACACCCGTTGTATGTGAACGTTAGAATCTAACACCCGATCATCACGTGGTGCTTCGAAACAACGAACTGTCGCAACGGTGCACAGTTAGGGGGAACACTTTCTTGAAATTATTATGAGGGATCATCTTATTTACTACCGTCGTTCTAAGTAAACAAGATGCATAAACATGATAAACATCACATGCAATCAAATAGTGACATGATATGGCCATCGTCACTTTGCTCCTCTTGATCTCCATCTTCGGGGCTCCATGATCATCATCGTCACCGGCATGACACCATGATCTCCATCATCATGATCTCTATCATCGTGTCTTCATGAAGTTGTCTCGTCAACTATTACTTCTACTACTACAGCTAACGGTTAGCAATAAAGTAAAGTAATTACATGACGTTTATGTTGACACGCAGGTCATAAATAAATTAAGACAACTCCTATGGCTCCTGCCGGTTGTCATACTCATCGACATGCAAGTCGTGATTCCTATTACAAGAACACGATCAATCTCATACATCACATATATCATTCATCACATCCTTTTGGCCATATCACATCACATAGCATACCCTGCAAAAACAAGTTAGACGTCCTCTAATTGTTGTTTGCATGTTTTACGTGGCTGCTATGGGTTTCTAGCAAGAACGTTTCTTACCTACGCAAAAACCACAATGTGATATGCCAATTTCTATTTACCCTTCATAAGGACCCTTTTCATCGAATCCGATCCGACTAAAGTGGGAGAGACAGACACCCGCTAGCCACCTTATGCAACTAGTGCATGTCAGTCGGTGGAACCAGTCTCACGTAAGAGTACGTGTAAGGTCGGTCCGGGCTGCTTCATCCCACAATGCTACCGAATCAAGATTGGACTAGTAACGGTAAGCATATTGAACAAAATAAACGCCCACAACTACTTTGTGTTCTACTCGTGCATAGAAACTATGCATAGACCTAGCTCATGATGCCACTGTTGGGGAACGTAGCATAAATTCAAAATTTTCCTACGTGTCACCAAGATCTATCTATGGAGTCATCTAGCAACGAGGGAGGAGTGGATTTACATACCCTTGTAGATTGCGCGCGGAAGCGTTCAAGAGAACGGGGTTGATGGAGTCGTACTCGTCGTGATCCAAATCACCGATGATCCTAGCGCCGAACGGACGGCACCTCCGTGTTCAACACATGTACGGAGCAGCGACGTCTCCTCCTTCTTGATCCAGAAAGGGGGGAGGAGAGGTTGATGGAGATCCAGCAGCACGACGGCGTGGTGGTGGAAGTAGCGGGATTCCAACAGGGCTTCGCCAAGCGCTGTGGGAGGAGGGAGATGTGTCATGGGAGGGAGAGGGAGGCGCCAGGGCTTAGGTGTTGCTGCCCTCCCTTCCCCCACTATATATAGGGCCAAGGGAGAGGGGGGCGCAGCCTTGGCCCTTCCTCCAAGGAAGGGTGCGGCCAAGGGAGGAGTCCATCCTCCCCAAGGCACCTAGGAGGTGCCTTCCCCCTTTAGGACTCTTCCTTTCCCTCATCTCTTGGCGCATGGGCCTCTTGGGGCTGGTGCCCTTGGCCCATATAGGCCAAGGCGCACACCCCTACAGCCCATGTGCCCCCCCGGGGCAGGTGGACCCCCTTGGTGGACCCCCGGACCCCTTTCGGCACTCCCGGTACAATACCGATAATGCGCGAAACTTTTCCGGCGACCAAAAAAAGACTTCCCATATATAAATCTTTACCTCCGGACCATTCCAGAACTCCTCGTGATGTCCGGGATCTCATCCGGGACTCCGAACAACTTTCGGGTTACCGCATACTAATATCTCTATAACCCTAGCGTCACCGAACCTTAAGTGTGTAGACCCTACGGGTTCGGGAGACATGCAGACATGACCGAGATGACTCTCCGGTCAATAACCAACAGCGGGATCTGGATACCCATGTTGGCTCCCACATGTTCCACGATGATCTCATCGGATGAACCACGATGTCAAGGACTTAATCAATCCCGTATACAATTCCCTTTGTCTAGCGGTACGATACTTGCCCGAGATTCGATCGTCGGTATCCCGATACCTTGTTCAATCTCGTTACCGGCAAGTCTCTTTACTCGTTCCATAACACATCATCCCGTGATCAACTCCTTGATCACATTGTGCACATTATGATGATGTCCTACCGAGTGGGCCCAGAGATACCTCTCCGTTTACACGAAGTGACAAATCCCAGTCTCGATTCGTGCCAACCCAACAGACACTTTCGGAGATACCTGTAGTGTACCTTTATAGCCACCCAGTTACGTTGTGACGTTTGGCACACCCAAAGCACTCCTACGGTATCCGGGAGTTGCACAATCTCATGGTCTAAGGAAATGATACTTGACATTAGAAAAGCTTTAGCATACGAACTACATGATCTTGTGCTAGGCTTAGGATTGGGTCTTTGTCCATCACATCATTCTCCTAATGATGTGATCCCGTTATCAATGACATCCAATGTCCATGGTCAGGAAACCGTAACCATCTATTGATCAACGAGCTAGTCAACTAGAGGCTTACTAGGGACATGGTGTTGTCTATGTATCCACACATGTATCTGAGTTTCCTATCAATACAATTCTAGCATGGATAATAAACGATTATCATGAACAAGGAAATATAATAATAACTAATTTATTATTGCCTCTAGGGCATATTCCCAACAGAGGTGTTACCGTCTAGATCGATGTGACTTGGAATCGGGGTCCTGACAATCTATATCATCATCATCCTCATGACTATCCTCCGCATCAAGATACTCATCACTAGGAGTAGGAGGAGTGAAAAGAGGAGGATATGATCGTGGAGTTACCTTGACCTTGTCGAGAGAGCTTTGGTCCTTTCCTTCTTCTACCATGGCATTTTCCATTAGGAACTTGTGAGTGTTGCCCTTCTAGTCCTTCATATAGTTGTAGGTGACAACATCACCACTCTTGTTGACTAGCCTCAACATGTTTTGAGAATCTTGAGGAACTCCAGAAACACCACTAACATCATCCGGATCGGATTCTTCTTGAGCAACCATTGCTTTCCCATCTCTCTTCTTGAGCTTGGAGTTCAAAGGATTTGGCAACTTCTTCTTGGGAAAGGTCTTGGGAAACCTTGGTTTATCCTCCCTCTTCTCATAAGGACACTTGTTGGAGAAGTGGTTGGTTTCTTCACAGTTGTAGCATTTTCTTACTTTCTTCTTTTGAAATCTTCCTTTGAATTTTCCCATGCTAAACTTCTTGACAAAGAGAGCCATGTCTTCATATGAAGGGCCCTCATAGGATTCAACCTCATCACCATCTTCATCATCTTCTTCTTCTTCTTCTTCACTTTGCTCATCTTCACATACATGTTTGGCCTTCAATGCAAGATTGATCTTTGATGTTGGAGTACCATGCATGGCAAGATGTTTTGTGGCATTTCCCTTTGACTCTTCAAATAGTTGGAAGGTGGACATGATGTCATCTGTAGTCATTTCCTTGAAGTCACGGTGTTGTCTTATGTCCCACACCATTTGGTGGTGATATGGGGCAAGGCAATGAAGCAACTTGTCCACAAGAAATCGCTTAGTCATGTTGAATCCATCTTGTGTCTTGTCACACTCACACGACTCAATGTCAGCAGTGAGAGTCATGAGACGCTCAAGGAGTTGATTGGGAGTTTCACCTTTCTCCATACAAAAGTTTTGCAATTGCCCCTTGGCAATTTCATATTGAGCACTCCGGAGGGTGGAGGTACCGGTCTTGGATCTTATAATACTTTCCCATAGTTCCTTTGCACTTGTGATGTGTATGAAAGGTCTCCTTTGCTTTTCAACCATACCTCTCCTTATACACATGGTTGCAGTGTCATTGAGATTCTTGTCATAAATTTCTCTTGGTGTAGGATTCTTTGGATCAACCACATGGTAACCATACTCCAATATCTCTAGCATCTCATTGTTTCCATATCGAAGATGATCCTGCATAGCAACTCTCCACAAGGCAAAATCGGCAGTGGCATCAAGTAAAGGAGGTTTGCCTTGAGGGTTATATTTTGGTTTCTCAACTTGGGGTCTTCCATAAAGCCAAGGAACACTGGAGTGATCATTGTTAGGAGGTTGTTGACCAAGTGACGGAGTAGGCACAGTTGGCCTTGAAGCCACACCACCAGAAGGTGGTGCATGCACCGTGGACAATGTGGCTAGTCTCATTTGGACCAAGGCCTCAAGAGAAGCATCATGCTCCTCTTTTTGCTTAGCAAGAGCCCGTTCCAGATCCTCAGAAGTAAAGGACTTGACTTCTGAAGAAGCCTCACCTTTATCCTTCGGATATGTAACAAGGGGAGTCCCATCAGGGTTCACCTCGCTCTAGGGCGGTTAAGCCACAAGAATAGAGCATGAGGCTCTGATACCAATTGAAAGGATCGAGATGGACCTAGAGGGGGTGAATAGGTACAATTACAAATTTTAATTATTACTTAGCAATTTTAGGCAATAATGCGGAATATGAAGGTGAGCCTAACAATTGCAAGTGTAGTACTAAGTGCTAAGAAAGTAACACAAGTATGTAAGTAAGAAACCACAATATGATATAAGTACTAAGAGACAAGTAACCACAAGTAGAGAGTTAGGGTTAGGAATAACCGCAACTCCGGGAGACGAGGATGTATGCCGATGTTCACTTCCTTGGTGGGAAGCTACGTCACCGTTAGAGAGGTGGATGTTACCACGAAGGCACACCAACGCCACGAAGGCTCACCCTATTCTCCCTTTGAGACAACACCACGAAGGTGTTTCTCAACCACTAGTGGTAGACCTTGGGGTGGTCTCCAAACCCTCACAAACTTTTCCAGGGGGTAATCACAAAGGTCGATTCCTCTCCGAAAGACTCCTACCTCCTAGGAGTCTCCAACCTCCAAGAGTAACAAGAACGATGGGGAAAAGCTCAAGACTTGCTCAAATCATGAATTCCTTTGGTGCAAAGAAGGAGAAGGAGTGGATCTATCACCTGATCGGACAACTTCTCTCAAAAGCTCTCAAATCCCTTGGGGATCTAAGATTTGGTGTGGAGGAGTGAGAGAGAGAGAGAGAGAGAGTGAAATGTGTTGTAGGGTTTGTTCAAAGTGAGTGGTCAGCCCTCTCCCAAGGGGAAGAAGGGCTATATATAGTGTGAGCTCAAATATGGCCGTTGCAGTGTAAGTGAGTGAGCAGGCCAGACATCCGGCTTGGTAAGCTACGAGGAACAGAACAAACGCAGAATAAAAGAACAGAGGGGCCGGACATCCGGGGCCCAAGCCCGGACATCCGGCATATCAGGAAGGCCCGGACATCCGACGCGCAGCCCAGCATAAAGACGTTCTCTGGATAGCTATGCCCGGATATCTGGAATGGGGCCCGGACATCCGGCGTAACACGAAGGCCCGGACATCCGGCGTGCAACCCAGTATACAACTGCTCTCTGGATGGCTAGGCCCGGATATCCGGCAAGGAGGCCGGACATCCGGCGTGCATCCCGGACATCCGGCAGCCAAGAGACAGAACATGAAGGTTTTTGGCATGTGCAGTATGGTCAGGAGGTTTGTGGCAAGAGCAGGACTTTAACTAACCATATTGATCCCCTCTTAATAGTGTGGGATACTATACTCAAGAAAACAAATATGTAATCAACTTGTATGCTTCATCCTTGAGTAAAATCACTTGTAAGCTCTTGATCCACACACATCGATGAACCGGGGACTAATACCTGAGATTTACTTGACAACCATTGTTAGTCCCCTACATGTATATTGTCATCAACATCAAAACATGATGTAAGGGCATGATTGCTCTTTCAGATGTCAAGCTTCAACCACACCTGTTTCACCTCAATGCAATCTACGAAGAGATGTTTCCCTGACTCATGCCGCGCATTGCACATGAAACACCTGTGGTCCTCAATATTCATTCCTCTTCTTGCAAGTATATCCTTTTTGGCGATCGTGTTATGAGCCATCCTCCATACAAAATGTCGGATTTTCCCCGGGCACGGAAGCTTCCAGATCCTCTTCCATCTCACATCCCCGCCACCATCAAGATCGCCAACGGCTTGTGGCTCCCCCGTCTACCCCTCGGCGGAGTGCTCAGAGAACACTAGCTGTAGTTTGTAGGCTTGCTTAACGGAGAACACACCTTTGCTGTCAAAGTGCCAGGCTCAGAAGTCCTTGGTTCCATCCCGAAGAGGTATCTGAAGGATTAAGGCGGCATCCTCCTCCCAAAACATGTCTCTGATAAGCTCCTCGTCCCACTTCTCGGTGGTCGGATCGATGAGCTCGGACACCCTTGTTAACAAGCGGCTTCCTCTAGGTGTCACCACTTTCCTGGACCAAGCCCTTGGGATCCATGGATCATCCCAAATATGTATGTTTTGACCATCACCAACCCGCCAAATCACGCCCTTTCTGATGAGATCAATGTCGTGTGTAATACTTCTCCAAGCATAAGACAAATTGGGGCTCGGACCTGCCTCCAAAACATCACAGTCCGGGAAATACTTGGCCTTCATGATCTGTGCACAAAGGCTGTCCGGTTGCTGTATGAGCCGCCACACCTGCCTTGCCAACATGGCAATATTGAAGTCATGGATATCCCTGAACCCAAGTCCTCCTCTGCCTTTTGATTTTGTGAGCTTCTACCAGCCCACCCAATGCACTTTGTTTTCATTCTCCTGTTGGCTCCACCAATACCGTCCTATCATGGCACTCGGCTCATCACAAAAGGTTTTGGTTAGATAAAACACAGACATGGCAAAGGTGGGAACTGTTGGGGAACGTTGCAGAAAACAAGAAATTTCCTACGGTTTCACCAAGATCCATCTAGGAGTTCATCTAGCAACGAGTGATTGGATTGCATCTACATACCTTTGTAGATCGCGTGCGGAAGCGTTCTAAGAACGGTGATGATGCAGTCGAACACGACGTGATCCAAATCACCGATGACCAAGCGCCGAACGGACGGCACCTCCGCGTTCAACACACGTACGGGACGGGAGACGTCTCCTCCTTCTTGATCCAGCAAGGGGGGGAAGGAGAGGTTGATGAAGATCCAGCAGCACGACGGCGTGGTGGTGGATGCAGGGCGTCACAGTAGCAGGGCTTCGCCTATACTACGAGAGAGAGACGTAACGGGGAGAGAGGGAGGCGCCAGGGGCTGGTGTATCAAGTCCCTCCTCTCCCCCACTATATATAGGAGGGCCAAGGGGGGTGGTGCGCCAGCCTAGGAGATCCAATCTCCTAGGTGCGACAGCCAAGGGGAGGTTTCCCTCCCCCCCAAGGCACCTAGAGGTGCCTTCCACCATTGGGACTCTTCCCTTAAGTGGAACCCTAGGCGCATGGGCTTTTGGGGCTGGTGCCCTTGGCCCATCTAGGCCAAGGCGCACCCCCTACAGCCCATGTGGCCCCCCGGGACAGGTGGCCCCACCCGGTGGGCCCCCGGGACCCTTCCGGTGGTCCCGGTACAATACCGATAACCCCGAAACTTGTCCCGATGGCCGAAACAGCACTTCCTATATATAATTCTTTACCTCCGGACCATTCCGGAACTCCTCGTGACGTCCGGGATCTTATCCGGGACTCCAAACAACATTCGGTTTACTGCATATACATATCTTCACAACCCTAGCGTCACCAAACCTTAAGTGTGTAGACCCTACGGGTTCGGGAGACAAGCAGACATGACCGAGACGACTCTCCGGTCAATAACCAACAGCAGGATCTGGATACCCATGTTGGATCCCACATGCTCCACGATGATCTCATCGGACGAACCACGATGTCGAGGATTCAATCAATCCCGTATGCAATTCCCTTTGTCAATCGATATGTTACTTGCCCGAGATTCGATCGTCGGTATCCCAACACCTCGTTCAATCTCGTTACCGGCAAGTCACTTTACTCGTACCGTAATGCATGATCCCGTGACCAGACACTTGGTCACTTTGAGCTCATTATGATGATGCATTACCGAGTGGGCCCAGTGATACCTCTCCGTCATACGGAGTGACAAATCCCAGTCTCGATCCGTGTCAACCCAACAGATACTTTCGGAGATACCCGTAGTCTACCTTTATAGTCACCCAGTTACGTTGTGACGTTTGGTACACCCAAAGCACTCCTACGGTATCCGGGAGTTACACGATCTCATGGTCTAAGGAAAGGATACTTGACATTGGAAAAACTCTAGCAAGCGAACTAACCAATCTTTATGCTATGTTTAGGATTGGGTCTTGTCCATCACATCATTCTCCTAATGATGTGATCTCGTTATCAATGACATCCAATGTCCATAGTCAGGAAACCATGACTATCTGTTGATCAACGAGCTAGTCAACTAGAGGCTTACTAGGGACATGTTGGTGTCTGTTATTCACACATGTATTACGATTTCCGGATAACACAATTATAGCATGAATAAAGACAATTATCATGAACAAGGAAATATAATAATAATGCTTTTATTATTGCCTCTAGGGCATATTTCCAACAGTCTCCCACTTGCACTAGAGTCAATAATCTAGTTACATTGTGATGAATCGAACACCCATGGAATTCTGGTGCTGATCATGTTTTGCTCTAGGGAGAGGTTTAGTCAACGGATCCGCTACATTCAGGTCCGTATGTACTTTACAAATCTCTATGTCTCCATCTTGAACATTTTCACGAATGGAGTTGAAGCGACGCTTGATGTGCCTTGTCTTCTTGTGAAACCTGGGCTCCTTGGCAAGAGCAATAGCTCCAGTGTTGTCACAGAAGAGCTTGATCGGCCCCGACGCATTGGGTATGAATCCTAGGTCGGTGATGAACTCCTTCACCCAAATTGCTTCATGCGCTGCCTCCGAGGCTGCCATGTACTCCGCTTCACATGTAGATCCCGCCACGATGCTCTGCTTGCAACTGCACCAGCTTACTGCCCCACCATTCAAAATATACACGTATCCGGTTTGCGACTTTGAGTCATCCAGATCTGTGTCGAAGCTAGCGTCGACGTAACCCTTTACGACGAGCTCTTCGTCACCTCCATAAACGAGAAACATTTCCTTAGTTATTTTCAGGTACTTCAGGATATTCTTGACCGCTGTCCAGTGTTCCTTGCCAGGATTACTTTGGTACCTTCCTACCAAACTTACGGCAAGGTTTACATCAGGTCTGGTACACAGCATGGCATACATAATAGAACCTATGGCTGAGGCATAGGGGATGACGCTCATCTCTTCTATATCTTCTGCCGTGGTCGGACATTGAGCTGAGCTCAATTTCATACCTTGCAACACAGGCAAGAACCCCTTCTTAGACTGATCCATATTGAACTTCTTCAATATCTTATCAAGGTATGTGCTTTGTGAAAGACCTATGAGGCGTCTTGATCTATCTCTATAGATCTTGATGCCTAATATATAAGCAGCTTCTCCAAGGTCCTTCATTGAAAAACTCTTATTCAAGTAAGCCTTGATGCTGTCCAAGAGTTCTATATCATTTCCCATCAAAAGTATGTCATCTACATATAGTATGAGAAATGCTACAGAGCTCCCACTCACTTTCTTGTAAACGCAGGCTTCTCCATAAGTCTGCGTAAACCCAAACGCTTTGATCATCTCATCAAAGCGAATGTTCCAACTCCGAGATGCTTGCACCAGCCCATAAATCGAGCGTTGGAGCTTGCACACCTTGTCAGCATTCTTAGGATCGACAAAACCTTCCGGCTGCATCATATACAATTCTTCCTTAAGGAAACCATTAAGGAATGCCGTTTTGACGTCCATTTGCCAAATTTCATAATCATAAAATGCGGCAATTGCTAACATGATTCGGACGGACTTCAGCTTCGCTACCGGTGAGAAAGTCTCATCGTAGTCAACCCCTTGAACTTGTCGATAACCCTTAGCGACAAGCCTAGCTTTATAGATGGTCACATTACCATCCGCGTCTGTCTTCTTCTTAAAGATCCATTTATTTTCTATGGCTCGCCGTTCAACGGGCAAGTCAGTCAAAGTCCATACTTTGTTTTCATACATGGATCCTATCTCGGATTTCATGGCTTCTAGCCATTTGTCGGAATCCGGGCCCGCCATCGGTTCTTCATAGTTCGAAGGTTCACTGTTGTCTAACAACATGATTTCTAAGACAGGGTTGCCGTACCACTCTGGTGCGGAACGTGTCCTTGTGGACCTTCGAATTTCAGTAGGAGCTTGATCAGAAGTATCTTGATCATCATCAATAACTTCCTCTCTAGTTGGTGCAGGCACCTCAGGAACATTTTCTTGAGTTGTGCCATTTTCCGGTTCAAGAGGTAACACTTCATCAAGTTCTACTTTCCTCCCACTTACTTCTTTCGAGAGAAACTCTTTCTCTAGAAAGAATCCATTCTTGGCAACAAAGATCTTGCCTTCGGATCTGAGGTAGAAGGTATACCCAACAGTTTCTTTAGGGTATCCTATGAAGACGCATTTTTCCGACTTGGGTTCGAGCTTTTCAGGTTGAAGTTTCTTGACATAAGCATCGCATCCCCAAACTTTCAGAAACGACAGCTTAGGTTTCTTCCCAAACCATAATTCAAACGGTGTCGTCTCAACGGATTTCGACGGAGCCCTATTTAAAGTGAATGCGGCAGTCTCTAAAGCATAGCCCCAAAAAGATAGCGGTAAATCGGTAAGAGACATCATAGATCGCACCATATCTAATAGAGTGCGATTACGACGTTCGGACACACCATTACGCTGAGGTGTTCTAGGCGGCGTGAGTTGTGAAACTATTCCACATTTTCTTAAGTGTGTGCCAAATTCGTGACTCAAGTATTCTCCTCCACGATCTGATCGTAGAAACTTGATTTTCCTGTCACGTTGATTCTCAACCTCACTCTGAAATTCCTTGAACTTTTCAAAGGTTTCAGACTTGTGTTTCATTAAGTAGATATACCCATATCTACTCAAATCATCAGTGAGGGTGAGAACATAACGATAGCCACCGCGAGCCTCAACACTCATTGGACCGCACACATCAGTATGTATGATTTCCAATAAGTTGGTCGCTCGCTCCATTGTTCCTGAGAACTGAGTCTTGGTCATTTTACCCATGAGGCATGGTTCGCACGTGTCAAATGATTCATAATCAAGAGACTCTAAAAGTCCATCTGCATGGAGCTTCTTCATGCGTTTAACACCTATGTGACCAAGGCGGCAGTGCCACAAATATGTGGGACTATCATTATCAACCTTACATCTTTTGGTACTCACACTATGAATATGTGTAGCATTACGCTCGAGATTCATTAAGAATAAACCATTCACCATAGGAGGATGACCATAAAACATATCTCTCATATAAATAGAATAACCATTATTCTCGGATTTAAATGAGTAGCCATCTCGAATTAAACGAGATCCCGATACAATGCTCATGCTCAAAGCTGGCACTAAATAACAATTATTAAGGTTCAAAACTAATCCCGAAGGTAAATATAGAGGTAGCGTGCCGACGGCGATCACATTGACCTTGGAACTATTCCCGACGCGCATCGTCACCTCGTCCTTTACCAGTCTCCGCTTATTCCGCAGCCCCTGCTTTCAGTTACAAATGTGAGCAACTGCACCGGTATCAAATACCCAGGAGCTACTACGGGTACTAGTAAGGTACACATCAATTACATCTATATCATATATACCTTTTGTTTTGCCGGCCTTCTTGTTCGCTAAGTATTTGGGGCAGTTCCGCTTCCAGTGACCACTTCCCTTGCAATAAAAGCACTCAGTCTCGGGCTTGGGTCCATTCTTTGGCTTCTTCCCAGCAGCTTGCTTGCCGGGCGCGGCAACTCCTTTGTCGTCCTTCTTGAAGTTCTTTTTACCCTTGCCCTTCTTGAACTTAGTGGTTTTATTGACCATCAACACTTGATGTTCCTTCTTGACTTCTACCTCTGCTGATTTCAGCATTGCAAATACCTCAGGAATGGTCTTTTCCATCCCTTGCATATTGAAGTTCATCACAAAGCTCTTGTAGCTTGGTGGAAGCGACTGGAGGATTCTGTCAATGACCGCATCATCCGGGAGATTAACTCCAAGATGAGTCAAGCGGTTATGTAACCCAGACATAGTGAGTATGTGCTCAGTGACAGAACTATTTTCCTCCATCTTACAGCTAAAGAATTTGTCGGAGACTTCATATCTCTCGACCCGGGCATGAGCTTGAAAAACCATTTTTAGCTCTTCGAACATCTCATATGCTCCATGTCTCTCAAAACGCTTTTGGAGCCCCGGCTCTAAACTATAAAGCATGCCGCACTGAACGAGGGAGTAGTCATCAGCACGTGTCTGCCAAGCGTTCATAACGTCTTGGTTCTGTGGGACGGGTGGATAACCTAGCGGTGCTTGTAGGACATAATCTTTCTTGGCAGCTATGAGGATGATCCTCAGGTTCCGGACCCAGTCCGTATAGTTGCTGCCATCGTCTTTCAGCTTGGTTTTCTCTAGGAACGCGTTGAAGTTGAGGACTACGTTGGCCATTTGATCTATAAGACATATTGCAAAGATTTTAGACTAAGTTCATGATACTTAAGTTCATCTGATCAAATTATAATGAACTCCCACTTAGATAGACATCCCTCTTCTAGTCATCTAAGTATAACATGATCCGAGTTAGCTAGGCCGTGTCCGATCATCACGTGAGACGGACTAGTCAACGTCGGTGAACATCTTCATGTTGATCGTATCTTCTATACGACTCATGCTCGACCTTTCGGTCTTCTGTGTTCCGAGGCCATGTCTATACACATGCTAGGCTCGTCAAGTCAACCTAAGTGTTTGCTTGTGTAAATCTGTCTTACACCCGTTGTATGTGAACGTTTGAATCAAACACCCGATCATCACGTGGTGCATTGAAGCAACGAACTGTCGCAACGGTGCACAGTTAGGGGGAACACTTCTTGAAATTATTATGAGGGATCATCTTATTTACTACCGTCGTTCTAAGTAAACAAGATGCAAAACATGATAAACATCACATGCAATCAAATAATAAACGTGACATGATATGGCCAATATCACATAGCTCCTTTGATCTCCATCTTGGGGCTCCATGATCATCTTGTCACCGGCTTGACACCATGATCTCCATCATCATGATCTCCATCATCGTGTCTCCATGAAGTTGCTCGCCAACTATTACTTCTACTACTATGGCTAACGCGTTTAGCAATAAAGTAAAGTAATTTACATGGCGTTTCTTAATGACACGCAGGTCATACAAAAAATAAAGACAACTCCTATGGCTCCTGCCGGTTGTCATACTCATCGACATGCAAGTCGTGATTCCTATTACAATAGCATGAAAAACTCATACATCATATATAGATCATTCATCATTCATCACAACTTTGGCCATATCATATCACAAAGCACTTGCTGCAAAAACAAGTTAGACGTCCTCTAATTGTTGTTGCAAGTTTTTACGTGGCTGAATTAGGGTTCTAGCAAGAACGTTTTCTTACCTACGTGAAAGCCACAATGTGATTTGTAAACTTCTATTTACCCTTCATAAGGACCCTTTTCATCGAATCCGCTCCAACTAAAGTAGGAGAGACAGACACCCGCCAGCCACCTTATGCAACTAGTGCATGTTAGTCGGTGGAACCGGTCTCACGTAAGCATACGTGTAAGGTTGGTCCGGGCCGCTTCATCCCACAATACCGTTGAAGCAAGATAAGACTAGTAGCGGCAAGAAAGTTGACAACATCTACTCCCACAACAAATTGTGTTCTACTCGCGCAAGAAGAACTACGCATAGACCTAGCTCATGATGCCACTGTTGGGGAACGTTGCAGAAAACAAAAATTTTCCTACGGTTTCACCAAGATCCATCTAGGAGTTCATCTAGCAACGAGTGATTGGATTGCATCTACATACCTTTGTAGATCGCGTGCGTAAGCATTCTAAGAACGGTGATGATGCAGTCGAACACGACGTGATCCAAATCACCGATGACCAAGCGCCGAACGGACGGCACCTCCGCGTTCAACACACGTACGGGACGGGAGACGTCTCCTCCTTCTTGATCCAGCAAGGGGGGGAAGGAGAGGTTGATGAAGATCCAGCAGCACGACGGCGTGGTGGTGGATGCAGGGCGTCACAGTAGCAGGGCTTCGCCTATACTACGAGAGAGAGACGTAACGGGGAGAGAGGGAGGCGCCAGGGGCTGGTGTATCAAGTCCCTCCTCTCCCCCACTATATATAGGAGGGCCAAGGGGGGTGGTGCGCCAGCCTAGGAGATCCAATCTCCTAGGTGCGGCAGCCAAGGGGAGGTTTCCCTCCCCCCCCCCAAGGCACCTAGAGGTGCCTTCCACCATTGGGACTCTTCCCTTAAGTGGAACCCTAGGCGCATGGGCTTTTGGGGCTGGTGCCCTTGGCCCATCTAGGCCAAGGCGCACCCCCTACAGCCCATGTGGCCCCCCGGGACAGGTGGCCCCACCCGGTGGGCCCTCGGGACCCTTCCGGTGGTCCCGGTACAATACCGATAACCCCGAAACTTGTCCCGATGGCCGAAACAGCACTTCCTATATATAATTCTTTACCTCCGGACCATTCCGGAACTCCTCGTGACGTCCGGGATCTTATCCGGGACTCCGAACAACATTCGGGTTACTGCATATACATATCTTCACAACCCTAGCGTCACCGAACCTTAAGTGTGTAGACCCTACGGGTTCGGGAGACAAGCAGACATGACCGAGACGACTCTCCGGTCAATAACCAACAGCGGGATCTGGATACCCATGTTGGCTCCCACATGCTCCACGATGACCTCATCGGATGAACCACGATGTCGAGGATTCAATCAATCCCGTATGCAATTCCCTTTGTCAATCGATATGTTACTTGCCCGAGATTCGATCGTCGGTATCCCAACACCTCGTTCAATCTCGTTACCGACAAGTCACTTTACTCGTACCGTAATGCATGATCCCGTGACCAGACACTTGGTCACTTTGAGCTCATTATGATGATGCATTACCGAGTGGGCCCAGTGATACCTCTCCGTCATACGGAGTGACAAATCCCAGTCTCGATCCGTGTCAACCCAACAGATACTTTTGGAGATACCCGTAGTCTACCTTTATAGTCACCCAGTTACGTTGTGATGTTTGGTACACCCAAAGCACTCCTACGGTATCCGGAAGTTACACGATCTCATTGTCTAAGGAAAGGATACTTGACATTGGAAAAACTCTAGCAAGCGAACTAACCGATCTTTATGCTATGTTTAGGATTGGGTCTTGTCCATCACATCATTCTCCTAATGATGTGATCTCATTATCAATGACATCCAATGTCCATAGTCAGGAAACCATGACTATCTGTTGATCAACGAGCTAGTCAACTAGAGGCTTACTAGGGACATGTTGGTGTCTGTTATTCACACATGTATTACGATTTCTGGATAACACAATTATAGCATGAATAAAGACAATTATCATGAACAAGGAAATATAATAATAATGCTTTTATTATTGCCTCTAGGGCATATTTCCAACAGGAACTTCCTATGCTACTCCCTTGACTAAGATTTCCTTTCCTTGACGCGACAACGTTCGCTCATTCCAGCCCTGCATATGATTCCATATGACGTCCCGCAAGTAGGCAAAGGCCCGCCACTTCGATCGCCCAATATACACAGGGAGCCCAAGGTACTTATCATTGTAAGCTTCACTGGTGATGTCGAGTGTGTCCTTCACTCTCTGCTTGGACTGCGCCGTGCTGTTCTTACTAAACATGATGGCGGATTTTTCCTGATTAATGCACTGTCCCGAGCACTGTTCATACATCGCAAGGATTCGCCTCAACTCTCTGGCTTCATCCTCCCTCGCTCTCATCAACAGAACCGAGTCATCGGCAAAAAATAGATGAGAGATTGAGGGAGCCCCTAGACATATCTGAATACCATGCATTGTCTGCCTATGTTGCGCATCCTGGAGCATCGCTGACAGCCCTTCAGCACAAATAACAAAAAGATACGGCGAGATGGGGTCGCCCTGCTTGAGTCCTCTCAACGGGTCGAACTGCTGGGAGAGCTCTCCATTGATTTTGATCCGGTACCGCACAGATCGCACACACTTCATTACAAGGTTCACCCAGCTGCGTGTGAACCCTAGCTTGATCATCAGCGCTTCCAAAAAAATCCCACTCGACCTGATCGTACGCTTTACTCATGTCCACTTTGACAGCAGCATATTCATCCTTGCCAGCCCTTTTATTCATCAAGAAGTGTGAAACCTCATAGGCCATCAGGATGTTATCCGTGATCAACCGCCCCGGCACAAACGCGCTCTAATTGTCTGAGATAATTTGTGGTAGCACCATCTTAAGCCGGTTAGCCAAAACCTTGGAGATGATTTTGTAGAGCACATTGCAGAGACTAATGGGCCTGAGATCCTTGATCCTTGAGGGATTCTTGACTTTAGGAATCAGCACAACATTGGTATCATTCCAGCCCACTGGGATCTCACCTCCCTTGAGCACATTCATTACCTCCTCCACAACATTCCGTCCCATTAGATGCCAATACTTCTTGAACACCAGCGCTGGCATACCATCCGGCCCCAGAGCCTTGAGATCTCCAATGTGGTCAAGAGCGGCCTTTATTTCCATTTTAGTAAAGTCAGCCGTGAGACACTCATTCATAGCCGCCGTGACTTTCACTGGGACAACACGGAGAAGCTCATCAAAATGTGTATTGCCGTTAGAGGTGAAAAGATCCTGAAAATAAGACATAACATAGTTAGTAAGCTCCCTCCCTTCC
This sequence comes from Triticum urartu, assembly GCF_056163025.1. Taxonomy (NCBI): domain Eukaryota; kingdom Viridiplantae; phylum Streptophyta; class Magnoliopsida; order Poales; family Poaceae; genus Triticum; species Triticum urartu. The sequence goes on from NC_141874.1 coordinate 72,349,884, forward strand.
TCCACCATCACCCCATCCTCCCTCTTCAACCTTCGGATCCTATTTTCCTTCCTCCTCGCCAAGGCATATCTAAAGAAGAATTTAGTGTTTCTATCCCCCTCCTTCAACCACCACACATGTGCCCGTTGTCTCCACTTAATCTCAATAACCTCCTCCAGGTGATCAACCACACACCGCATCCTCACTTCCTCCGCTACCTTCTCTGGTGAGATATCTCGTTTATGCCACTCCTCCAGCTCCTTCTTAGCCTCTTTCAACTTCTTTTCCGTATCTCCAAGAACATCTCTGCTCCACCTTGATAGGTCTCTTGCCACTTCCTGAAGGCCCACCGCCACATCAGTCACCTGGCCTTCCCGAGCCCTTCTCCACGCTTCCTCCACTACCAGGTCACATCCCTCCTCCTTGAGCCATCTAGCTTCAAAGCGAAACCCTCCCCTCCTTCGCTCCCTTCTACCCCCAATATCCTCCGTATCCACCACAACCGGCAGGTGATCCGAGTGCCTCGGTAACTCATTGCAAACACAAAACTCTGGGTATGTGGAGCACCATTGGAAATTAGCTACTGCACGGTCTAGGCGTCCACAAATGTAGCCATCCGCATCAGTACAGTTGTTCCACCATGTGATCATATCCCCTCATACCCCACATCACTAAGCTTGCAAACCTCAAGAGCATCTTGAAATAGGTCCAGACAGCCCTGAGAGCGATTGACTCCCCCTCTCTTCTCCTCATTCGTTAATATTTCATTAAAATCTCCCATGCACAGCCACGGCTGACCATCTTGATGTTGCTGGTTCAGGAGGTGCAAGGTTCTCCAAGTTTCTTTCTTCCTACTCGCTTGCAATTCACCGTACACTCCTGTCATCCTCCACACCACCCCGTTCTCGTCCGTAATATCAGCATCTATGTGTCTTCTCCCAATTGACCTTAGGGCCAGGTCCACTCCCCTCCTCCATAGGATCGCCAATCCCCTACTTCTTCCATCCGGGTTTCTAACGCACATATTAACAAGCCCTAGCTTCCACCTATATTGCTCAATCTCTTTCTCATGCGGTTTAGTCTCACATAAGAAGAGAACATCGGGATCCTCCGCCCTCTTGATGTCCAAGAGGCCTCGAACTGCCGGGCCGTTCCCGAGTCCCCGGCAGTTTCAGCTTATAATTCTCATTAGGCTCGGCGGGGCTGCTCATGCAGCCCGACCGATATTACAAGATTTGATGCATCCACTTCCTCCCGAACCTCCCCCGTGCTATCCAAATATACACGGTTGATTAATATAATTGTTTCATTCGCAAAGAAAAAAAAGCACCGAGAAATGGGAGATCGCGCGAAACGTGTATATGTGGAGCCGGGGTTCCACTGAACGACATGTTTATATGTGGATGTGTATCAGTTGCACCCTTTTCCTGCATTTTTTTTATATAAAAATGGTAGTACAACCTTTCTTCCTATCTAACGATCGCATCGTTTGTAGCCAGTAGTAGGTCTTGACTCTTGACTCGATCCACACCTCCTCCTTTTATCGTGGATGCCGGTCTTTGGCCTTCGGGCATCGGCCAGGGCCAGAGTCGACGATGACAAAAGGTTTCGATCGACTTTGTTAGAGGGGCAAACTTTATTGAATCAACTCGGTCTTTCGTGGTCGATACGCCTCAAACCATGCATTGTTTAATCAACCGTGCTCGTTAACTCGCGACGTTGATTCAGTTTCTTTATCAATATACGTGTACCTCATTAGCATCAGTCCGTGGACTAGGCAGCTGGATTAGCATGCTGAGGCGCCTATGACAGCGGTAGTTCGTTGCCTTGAGCCCTTAACCACACAACGAACACGCAAATTCACTTGAATTTTGCCGCAAAAGGGGGCAAGATACACGCATCTCCACGGCACCCTAGACGTACCATACCCTTGCATTTACACGAGAAGAACCCAACTCCTTATCGTGCTAACTGTAGACTTGCAACAGTATCTTTAAAGAAAAAATTATAATCATCTGCAACTAGTTGCATGCATATGTGGCAGTTTTAAGTTTTCAAAATATGCATGTGAAAGTTTCTGGACACGGGCTACATTCTGTTTGCGTGACTACGATCAAAGTCCTGTTGCACAACTACGACCATTTGGTTTTCACTCGGTTTTCCATAATTAGTGAAGGAATGTTACGTTTTTTGGTTTGGTTTTTCTTATAGACCGGTTGTTCATCTCTCTGCTTCTTAATGATGTGCAGGCCCTCGCGATAAAGTTCTTTAAACAAAATTATAACAATGTCCGTGCGTTGCAATGGGATATAAATCTTGTAGCACGTCGGCTTTTGATTTACCTATCTATAATAAGATTGTGTAAATAAATGATCAGCAAATTCTACGTATGAATTACTTTATATTTTGATCTGCAGTTTGGTAAGTAAATTAAAATAGAATTTATTCAGAAGGTAAAATGAGTTAGATTAATTTATCATCATACAAGGAAGGTTGGACGAAGAGATGGTGGGAAGAAAAATGAAATGAAAACCTTATGTGTTCTTTCCAAGTAGCGGAGATAGAGAAGATAGAGATACAAAAGGGAATGATAAGCCTTTGCCGCTTGTGTTTGCACGCATGCGCCGATCGTGTCGTGCATATGATGGAACTGGAAATAGAAGAAGGTGGTGCGGTAGTACTACTACAAAAGGCAAGGAAGGAAGTAGTACTAGACAAACACAACACTTGCATGGAGTGGAGGCAGTTATCCGGTTAGACGGAGTTAATTGCAAGGAGCTATCACATTTCGGCACCATGTTACGAGTCAGCATCACTAGTTATGTTGGTCGCAGTTCAGTACCACTTTAGGGCCTAATTGTAACAAAAAGGTCAGACAGCCGTATAACCCTGTATCTGACCATGCGGCCCCAATTGTCAGGTGCTGATGTGGCGTGTTCTTTTGCGAAAAGCCCCCTCAGTTTTTATTTAATCACGCGTACATCCCTTAGTTGCCAAAAAAATACCCTACTGGATTTATTTTTTCTGTTGAAAATAACACGCATGCGCGCCCCGCTGTGATTCGAACCGGGGAGGAGGCGATGCCCGCGGAATTTAATTTAACAAAAATATAACTGTCGCGGGGTTCGTACATATGATGAAACTGGAAACAGAAGAAGGTGGTGCGGTAGTACTACTGCAAAAGGCAAGGAAGGAAGTAGTACTAGACAAACACAACACTTGCATGGAGTGGAGGCAGTTATCCGGTTAGGCGGAGTTAATTGCAAGGAGCTATCACACTTCGGCACCATGTTACGAGTCAGTATCACTAGTTATGTTGGTCGCAGTTCAGTACCACTTTAGGGCCTAATTGTAACAAAAAGGTCAGACAGCCGTATAACCCTGTATCTGACCATGCGGCCCCAACTGTCAGGTGCTGATGTGGCGTGTTCTTTTGCGAAAAGCCCCCTCAGTTTTTATTTAATCATGCGTATATCCCTTAGTTGCCAAAAAAATACCTACTGGATTTATTTTTTCTGTTGAAAATAACACGCACGTGCACCTCGCTGTGATTCGAACCGGGGAGGAGGCGATGCGCGCGGAATTTAATTTAACAAAAATATAACTGTCGCAGGGTTCGTGCATATGATGGAACTGAAACAGAAGTGCGGTAGTACTACTACAAAAGGCAAGGAAGGAAGTAGTACTAGACAAACACAACACTTGCATGGAGTGGAGGCAGTTATCCGGTTAGGCGGAGTTAATTGCAAGGAGCTATCACACTTCGGCACCATGTTACGAGTCAGCATCACTAGTTATGTTGGTCGCAGTTCAGTACCACTTTAGGCCCTAATTGTAACAAAAAGGTCAGACAGCCGTATAACCCTGTATCTGACCATGCGGCCCCAACTGTCAGGTGCTGATGTGGTGTGTTCTTTTGCGAAAAGCCCCTTCAGTTTTTATTTAATCACGCGTATATCCCTTAGTTGCCAAAGAAATACCCTACTGGATTTATTTTTTCTGTTGAAAATAACACGCACGCGCGCCCCACTGTGATTCGAATCGGGAGGAGGCGATGCGCGCGGAATTTAATTTAACAAAAATATAACTGTCAAAAAAATAACACACGTATATCCCTTAGTTGCCAAAAAAATACCCTACTGGATTTATTTTTTCTGTTGAAAATAACACGCACGCGCGTCCCGCTGTGATTCGAACAAGGGAGGAGGAGATGCGCGCGGAATTTAATGTAACAAAAATATAACTGTCAGGTGCTGATGTGGCATGTTCTTTTACGAAAAGCCCCCTCAGTTTTTATTTAATCACGTGTATATCCCTTAGTTGCCAAAAAAATACCCTACTGGATTTATTTTTTCTGTTGAAAATAACACGCACGCGCGCCCCATTGTGATTTGAACCGGGAGGAGGCGATGCGCGCGGAATTTAATTTAACAAAAATATAACTGTCAAAAAAATAACACGCGTATATCCCTTAGTTGCCAAAAAAATACCCTACTGGATTTATTTTTTCTATTGAAAATAACACGCACGCGCGCCCCGCTGTGATTCGAACCAGGGAGGAGGCGATGCGCGCGGAATTTAATTTAACAAAAATATAACTATCACGGGGTTCGAACATATGACCCTCTGTTCGCAGGAATCGCCAGCTAGCCAATACGCCACTACGGACCAACGGTACGTTCCAGGCGAGGCCATTTTTGTACTATAACCTCTAGAATAGGCCGGCTGCTGGGCCCATTGAGGCCTGCAATTTATTTTTTTAGAGTGCATGCTGCTCTTAGGCTTTATTTTTGTTTCTGGTTGTGGCTTATTTTTGGGTTTTTATTCATTAGGTTGGTTTTTCTCCTGAATTTTGAACATACTTACATAATATTTTTTTAAATAGGCGTTAGTATATGATGAACATGTTTTTAAATATGCATGATTTTTTTAGTGCATGCTGCGCACTTTTCCTGTGTATAATGAACATTTTTTAATGCAATATGAACTTTTCTTTACAGATGGGGATTTTTTTAATATAATGATCTTTTGATAATATATGTTGAACATAATTTATATACAAAATGAAATTTTTTGTCATATATATGTTCAACATATTTTAGGTGCAAATTATTTTTAATTAATATAAGTTGAATTTTTTTCTTAAGATATGATGATTTTACATAATGTGCGGTGAACTTTTTGTAATTTAAGGTGACAGTTTCTTACATTTTTTTACAATGTGTATTTCAAAAAATGTTCAATGTGTACAGAAAACTTATTGTGTAAAATCATTCTTTCATTTCGAGAAATACATTGATTTTTTAAATAAAAGTAAACAAATTTAATGTATTTAATATCATGATTAAAACAAATCAGTAACTCACCGCGCGAAACCTTGCTACGCCCAACAGCCTGCCCAGCGTGTCGGTACTAATATAAAGAGAAACCCGCCTTCTAAAAGCGTAACGGTTGTCCTTGCGTGGTGGCTTGAGTGGATGCGGTGTGCTCGAGCGGAATGTCCAGGGTTCGAATTCTGCTTTCACGTTATTTTTGTTAATTTGTTTAGTGTGACGGAAACTTTCAAACGAGTCCTCTTCGGTGCTGAAAATACCCATGATCTGAAATAAATAAAATAGTTTTGAAAGAAAAATATTAAAAAAATTAGCGGTAGAACATATAAAAATATAAGTGCTTAGTTTCGTAGGCAGGTGACTCGATGTCGCAGTGGCAACGAGCATGCACCTTTAATAACCTGGCCCGGGTTCGAACCTCCGCGGGGCGTTGTTGCACGCGCCTTATTTTTTGTCAGACAAAAATTCCAGGCCGGTCCTTTTTTTGGCAACCAAGGGATTTATGCGTGATTAAGTAAAAGGTAAAGGGGTTTTCCGTAAAAAAAACATGCCATTGTCAGGCCCTGACAGGCGGGCCCCAACGGTCAGATAAAACGTCAATACGTTGTTATACATGATTTAGACCTTTTTGCAACACTTAGGCCCCAAAGTGATACTGAAGTGTGACCAACACGACTAGTGGTACTGACTCGTAACATGGTGCCGAAGTGTGGTAGCTTCATGCAATTAACCCGGTTAGGCGTTGGATCAATCAGCACGTAACATCAGGGCGTATCATCTTCTCGATGGATGCAGACATGCAGTGGTTCCGTGGGCTACCCGGTCCAGGTTTATGTTTGAGCCCTGCGCTGTGTGCTGCACAGCACAGGACAGGATTGCAACCGGGCACGGGGTAAACTCCATTCCGGCGGGGGCAGCCAGGCAGCGCCGCCGCCGGCGGCGGCCCTCCGTCACGCACTGGGAGAATGGGAGATCGTACAGGCCCCGCCATATCCTGATTCTCGTTAGCAACCGGCACACGCATCGCAAAACAGGGGAAACGACACGAAGCAAACGAGCGGGGCACCGTGACCGCGACCGCGGCCGGGCGAAATGGCCGCGTCGTCGTCTCGTCGCGAATCCCATCCCTCGCTCCCTTTCCCCTCCCCTCACCCCGCCCGTCGCCTCGACCGGCCAGGCCATATATACCGCCCGCTGCCGCCGGAAGAAGCCTCTGTTTCCTCTCTGCTCCCAACCGCGTCCGTCCTCCAGCTTTCCTCCCACCTCCCTCCCTCTTCACGTGAACCGCTCCACGCCCACACCATCTTCGCCTCCGCCCGCCCGCCCGTCCGTGAGCCGCGCCGGCGCGTGACTCCCTTCCTCCTCCGCCACCGCCTGCCTCTTTCTCGTGCTTCATCCACCATCCAACGCCAACAGCAATAATCCCCGTCTCTGAGCCGCCAGCCCACCATTTCTTCCGCGGCCTGCCGGAATTTGGAATCCTTCCTTGTTATTTTGGTGCCTTTGTTTGGCTCGAGCGGCGGAACCAGCCGGGCAGCCGGGCGGACATGAAGTTCACCAAGAGGTACGAGACGTACATGCGGGGGATCAGGAGGACGGCGGAGCAGGAGCTCCCCGCCGTGGGGCTCAAGCGCCTCAAGAAGATGCTCAAGAAATGCCGCTCCCACCGCACCCCGCACCACAAAACCGGCGCCTCCTCCCCGTCCTCCTCCTCCGACGCCGCCGCAGCCCGGTGCACCGGCCATTGCTCCGGTAAACAAAACCACGACCGCTCTTGTCTCCTTCATCCTATCTCTCTGTTTCTTGTTCTTGATTGATTTCCTTTGACGAATTTTGGCCCGCGCTCCGGAGCCCCGCGTGCTATCCGGGAACATTTCCCGGTTTTCTTTCTGAATGAGGTCCGTGCCTCCGTGGTGGATTCTTTCCCGGTGAGCACATTGATGTTGACCCGCTGGAATCTTTTCCCGGTGCTTTTCTTCTTCTTCTTCTTCTTCTTCTTCTTTCTGAATAGGCCCGTGGTGGGGATTCCCCCTACGGCAAGATGACAAACCTAGAAGATGACCGGCACTGGTCGCCGTCAGTGCCAAACTGCCAATATTTTTGGCATTTCAGTTGCTTCACGCTGCGATCAGCTTGACGAATTCTGCATGGAACCTGCACGGTTGCACCTACACCCTCGCTTTGGTATTCTTTCTACAAGGCGGTGCTTGCTGGGAAAGAGAAACCACATGCACATTTTACCACGTCCACCTTTCATCTCAATTACCGGCCTGCTAGAGAATTTTTTTTCCCCTCTCACCAAGCTTCTCCCGGACTATTATGGGCAGAGATGCATCAATGGAGGCAATCAAAGCAACAAATGTGAGGATTCATGATTTGCTCCGCAACCCAGGATCCCCTAGATTTTGTTTTCAAAATACATATCCTCACCATCTCGTTCAAAATTCGTGTTGCCATTTTTCTGTAGCAAAAAGAAAAGGTGTTGTTACCATGAAGAAATTTTAGGCTCCGCCGTCCTCGTGTGGTCGACACAGCTGTTGGCATATCAGTTCAGAAAACAAAGAGATAAACTTTTCCTCAAAAAAAGGAAAACAAGACATAAATCAGAGTGCTTAAATTCCGCCTGCAGACCAGCACATCTTGTAGGCGCCACTACGCTACCACTACGAGGCCAAGAGGCCCACATCCAACGACTATCAGTTAAAAGTTCAAACAGAATACTCTTAGAGATGTGGCTTCACGCACTAGACTATGCCGTGGGCACGGCTAACAAATTAAAAATGTCAACGTTTCTAAGAGTCAAAGTGCCGAATGCGATGAAAACTATTAGTAAATTCGCTTACAAAATTCTGGTATAACCTAAGACAGCCAACCAGTATAGAGTCAACTGTGCTCTGCTCATAGGTTCAGCAAGGAGCATACTGTGATTGGCGCATCTGTTCCTCTGACCCCGACTTCGCAACTTTTAATAATCATCAAGTTGCCTATTCTGATTTTCCAACTTTTTATCTCATAAAAGACAGAAAATTGCTGAAAAAGAAAGAATATTTCATGCATGGTTCCAACTGGCATTGTGAATATTTTCAAGATCAAGTGGCGATTCATGTACTAGTACCTTACATGGTTGGTTAGTTGACAAACTGTTAAAAACAATATGCAGTGTGTGATGGCAGCTTCTTCCCGTCCCTTCTCGACGAGATGTCAGCCGTCGTAGGCTGCTTCAACGAGAAGGCCAAGAAGCTCCTCGAACTGCACTTGGCGTCGGGGTTCAAGAAATACGTCATGTGGTTCAGCAACAGGTGTCACAAGAACCATGGGCAGTTAATACAGCAAGGCAAAGACTTGGTCACGTATGCGATTATAAACGCCGTGGCGATGAGGAAGATCCTGAAGAAGTATGACAAGGTATGGCCTTTGTCCTGCCTCTATTTAAAAGCGAAAACACATTTACGATCTCAACATAATATTAACAAAAAATGGAGAAAACAAATAGCTGGATGCTCCTACATTAGATGGGGAAACCATACTGGTTTCAAGCGTTTTAGGCTTCGACAAGTGAAATCAGTAAGCCCTTAGTATATGGTAAGTGCACATTGGAGGAATCAGACTTACTGACTCATATTTCTAATCTGTTCTTTAACCTGAAATGAGAGTAAAACTATCGAGTTTCTTAGCTCTCATTGCATTGCAGGTACATTATTCGAAGCAAGGGCAGGAGTTCAAAGCGCAAGCCCAGAGCCTGCACATTGAGATACTTCAGTCCCCATGGCTGTCTGAGCTAATGGCTTTCTACATGAACCTGAGAAGAAGCAAGAACAACGAGGCTGCGATGGAGCTCTTTGGTGACTGCTCGCTCACATTTGATGACGACCAGCCAACGCTCTCATGCAACCTCTTTGACTCTATGCGCGTTGACATCAGCTTGTCATGTTCAATTTGCTTGGTGAGTTTGCACCTCTGAAATCTAAGACGAGATCTATTTAGCATTGCGAATTTTCTCAATCGCAACACCAACATACACTAGTTATATTATTTCAACCTACAGTGGTGACATATTTTCCTTAATCCTTTGCAATGCTTCGATTTCCAACTTGTTTTTTGCAGGACCCAATGTTTGATCCGGTCTCGCTTTCCTGTGGCCACATATTTTGCTACTTGTGCTGCTGCTCTGCTGCATCGGTGACGATTGTCGATGGGTTGAAGTCCGCAGATCACAGATCAAAGTGCCCTTTGTGCCGACAGGTATAAATATTCAGTTCCGTCAAACAGATGTTTGTGAATGCCCAGCCGACTGACCTAATTTCCCCAATTCAGGCTGGGGTCTTTCCTGATGCTGTGCACTTGGACGAGCTGAACATGCTACTTAGCTATAGGTAAGTGCACACCCTAACAAGTTTTCAGTGAGCAGAGATGTGACATAAAAGAACATGTTTCTGTCTCTCGCGATTTAGTTTATCAGTGTTGAATCGTTGAACTATCCACAGTTGTCCGGAGTACTGGGAGAAGAGAATGCAGATGGAGCGAGTTGAACGTGTTCGCCTGGCTAAGGAGCATTGGGAGTCCCAGTGCAGAGCATTCTTGGGCGTCTGATGGAACATGTAGATTTCGTACAAAAATGGGATTTCCCATTGTTGTTGGGTAGATTTTGATTTGGCATGACTGTGTAATATAGTTGGATCTATCCTGCTGGATGAATTGGTCTGTAAATGAGAGGTCACTTGTGCGCCTAGATGTAAAAAGGGGTAAACTTGTAGTGATTATCTGAATGTGAAAATTCCAAGTATATTTATAATTAACCTGGCTTGTTTAGGTTTGGGATTTTTCAGCAACTGTTCGGACATGTTTGGGTTTGGGTTCTGACTTGGTTAAATGTGAATCCATACTCGTTGAAGGTTTATGTAAGGTATTTTGGTCTGTGCTCAGAGGAATTCAAAAACTAGCATCACAAAAAAAAGGAATTCGGAAATTAGGATTAAGTTACTCCAAACATTAGGATCAAATTCCTTACAATGACAACATTTGTCACTTCGTTGAAACTTTTGACTGACATTGAGATGCGTGATATTCTTTTTCTCTATAGAACACCATTTGTGGATGTTGCAACCTTGCAATAACGACCAAGATAAACATCGTGATCACAGAACCTCACTGCCTGATTAAGTTCCCACAGTAGTACATGCAATGTTAAGTTATTAACAGAATAAGAGGTACAGGGTCAACCTCTCTTTAGTTCCAAATTGCAATTATTGCTACATGCTATCGCGGTGAGCAGCGCTGAGCAGAGAACTCTACCTCTAAACTTGTCTTACTGTCTTCCCTATATATCTCTTTTCCAACCTCCATTCTACCAAAATCAGGTCCTAGATGAATATAAGAATTAAAGATCTTACAAAACTGTGGTGGCATGGTGATTACTCCTAGAGCTTATAATCACCACAACTCCAGTTGTTGACAGCCGAGAAATACTTCCTCGCATCTTGGCAAGTGGAATGCAAGAAGAATACCTTCGGAAAATGTCTGAATGTTGGTCATAAACAAGTCATTCTTAATCAGCTCTTAATCTCAGGATCTCCTTTGCTGTCCGCCTCCTAAAATATTCCATATGTTCCTGCAAAGAGTAATTGATTTAACCAAATTAAACTACATAATACCAGGTAAACACATATCCCACGGTATATGTGTGTGCAAGAGAGATGAAGCCTCATGTCTTCAATTTGAACTTGATTTTGTATAAGCCCTTTTGGCAGCCTATCCTGATAATCCTCGAGCTCACAAAAACTCAAGGACCTCAACAGAACCCTAATCAAGCATATTTATGAAGTTGACAGTCAGAAGATGTCTATTATACACACCTGACTAAAAGATAGTATGAGACCTCTGCTGTAGAAATCGATGAACTTGAGCATAAACATACCACAATCCCATCTGTTACAAAAGAAGTTCCACATCAAACAAATCCATGTGTACTTATTGCTATAAAGAATACAAAACAGATTTTTCAGGTAAACAATAATTGCTGCTGAAAATGCAGTAAAGCACTACAACAACAACAACAAAGCCTTTAGTCCCAAACAAGTTGGGGTAGGCTAGAGGTGAAACCCATAAGATCTCGCAACCAACTCATGGCTCTGGCACATGGATAGCAAGCTTCCACGCACCCCTGTCCATAGCTAGCTCTTTGGTGATACTCCAATCCTTCAGGTCTCTCTTAACGGACTCCTCCCATGTCAAATTCGGTCTACCCCGCCCTCTCTTGACATTCTCCGCACGCTTTAGCCGTCCGCTATGCACTGGAGCTTCTGAAGCCTGCGCTGAATATGCCCAAACCATCTCAAACGATGTTGGACAAGCTTCTCCTCAATTGGTGCTACCCCAACTCTATCTCGTATATCATCAAAATGCAGTAAAGCACTGAGTGGTGATAATTGACATTTCATATGGGTTGTTTGGGGCAACCAAACTAAACTGTTATTCCTTAAGTCACAGCTGAATTTAGGCCTACAAGCAGTGGAAAGAAAGTGTACCCATTATGTTGCAAAGGAATATGAACAGATACTTCCCGCCAAGAACTTGTGTCTATCTCTATGTTATTCTTGTCCTTCAATTCATCCATAATATATCTAGCCTGACAGAAACAGGAAAACATAAATCCAGTTTAACAAATATAAACATGATTAGCAAAACAAACTACAACTGAAACCAATGGATATATATTTTAAATTTCCAAATAATAATGTTAATTTGCTGCTTGGTAAGTTAAACATGCAAACATCTTAAATAATGAAAGATAAAAGAGAACTCTTAAGTACATAGGTCTATAAGATAAAATAATATCATGAAAAACATGTAAACATTTTCCTTATATATATCATAGAGAATTGATCACACACATAGATCAGTCATAATGTGAATGACACGGATAGATCAGTCGTAAAATAATAGTCCGCTTTTTACTACTACTGCGAACTAGCTGTGTCATCCACACAGAGAAACCAAAACATGCGTACCACAGAATGATTTCATACAATCACCTCAAAGCTTATACATAATCATTGGATTGTTAAGGAACCATTTTTTCAAAACTCATGATAGAAGTAATTGGAGATTATCGATGGTACTTTATTCGTAGACATCAATTAAGCAGATAGTATTTTATTTCAAAGACATCAGTTAAGTCTACCAGTATCCTCAGTACGCCACTGTCCTTGCCACCAAGAGAATCAAGATAATGAAAAGTTTCTTCCTTCATGTCAATAATTGCCAAGCACCAATGTACATCTCTGTGTACTGGAATAAATATCTGAAACCAAATTCTAACGGTAAGCATAACATGAGAAATGAACATGTAAAAAAAAAGGCTAGTAACAAGAAAAGTGGATCCAGTAGTGACTTACTTTCTCACAATCCGCAAGCCTATAACCCAACTTGTTGGGGGTTGTCCATCTTCTAACAGATTGATAGTCATAACCAGTTTTTCCACAAGCAAGCTGAACAAGAACACAGAATGTCATGAGGTGTCCACTGTTTAATACTAGCTACATGTCAAAATTTACGACAGAAAAATCTAACAAGCAAGGATATTAACACATAGTCAAATAGCAAGGGGATCTGACAATCAGAAAAATAATGCAGACTCGTGCTGGATGAGCAACATACAACAGTGATATAAGAATAACAGGTATCCATATGTATTGTACTTCAACAAAACAGTCATGAATTTTCGTAACCATGAGGCATGGGTAAACAGATCAAGTCATGTAGGTAGGGGTGGAAAACAAGCCAGGCCTGGGTAGACTAACTATCAAACTTTGTTCGGAACTGGCTCATTTTGATTTAATATAATATTATTTGAAGTTTCAAAGCAATTTTAAAATTGAGCTAACAAGACGAGCCAGAGCATAGTTGAGTTTAATTCAAAATTGACTCCAGTTTTGAACAAAGTAACGTGAATAATTGAAGCAATTTCAAACCGAGTTAACAAGCCATTTAACAACACATCTCAGTTTTTAACGAAGTGATGAGAATAATCAACTCATTTTTTAAGACGAGCTCACGATCCGTTAAGGAGATCCCCCCACCCTTACATGTAGGAGATGCATATTCTTAAATTAATGGATGATGAATGATCTTATATGCTTGAAATGCCAGTTTCCTGCACCAAATTTGCTGGTAGTCCCCACTATGACAAAAGTATTATCAAATCCCAGCAACCAAGGCAGAAACATAACCTGGGCAGTGCTACCAGATATAAGTCATAACTGATGTAAGTAGCAGAATACAGACTGGAAGAATATTTCATCAGACAAGTACTAGAAAGCAAAGAATGTGGATCAGCTAACCTTCTTATAAAAGAATGTGTTAAAGAAGTGGCATTTTAAAAATCTTTGGGGTTCTCTTTCTGCTCTCTCCTTTAATAATTCAAGGTACAAATTGATGACCTGAAAGGAGGGAAAAATAGAATTACAAGATAAAGCCTTGCAACATCAGGCTAAGAAAGAATGGAACATCATTTAAACATATTCTTCAGGGTTTTTTCTTTGATGAAGGAGGTTCTTCCATATGAATATTTACCTCATCGTTTAACCAACCCCGAGGCCTCAAACACCATAGTTTCTCTTTGGTAATCTCAATGTTTGAAGACTTATGCAGCACTATTATTTTTTTACTGCAAACAGAAGAGAATGGTTAATGTTTAATGGTGCTAATAAGATAAAGTAGAAGTATTGAATAAAATTTACTGGACATTGTTGTCAAGTGTACCTGTGAGCACTACCATTCAATAAGTTGTTTACTTCACTTTCTTCTTCATTTGTGAGAGGTGCAAATAATTCAGACAGATCCTGAGATAGACAAGTACAAGATATGGGAGTTATATTTTGAAGAACTGTTAAAAAGAGTCACAACTAACAGGCTAATCGACAGTGCACTAATTAATCCATTTAATTAACAGAGCTAGACTTCGAAAGCAGAGTTAACCCTTCAGGAGTGAAACATCCACTCTTTGTGAGTAACCCAGAAATATCCATTTCCAAATCATAGCTGCTAAAGGTCATAGTGAATTGTTTTCCTCCAAACGAAATTTCTACTAGTTTTATGGGTGAATTCGCTCTAGCTAAACAAGTTCATAAACAGAGAACTAAAGAGCGCAAGTTCCGCGAGACATACTATGCATATCCAAATGACATCCAGGTGAACGCATGTGCACTAACCATTTTACTATGGGTATCAGCAAACTATGTAAAATTCTTCTTAAACCATGACACATGAGATTGAGATGGCTACCTCTTCGAGACTATCGTCAGGCACCTCCTCCAGTGTGATGTTGCTCACATCGCCAATATCCCTCCTGGAGGCACTGGCCTTGTTAGCTTGAACCCTATTCGCACTGAGATCTATCACCTCCCGCAATCCCTTGCCGCGCCTCTTGCGTACCCTTGAGCCGCCTTCGTCGGTGCTCTCCCTCAGCAGCCGCGAGAGGAGGTGGCCCATGTCTATCACGGAGGCCTTCCGACGGCGGCAAGGGGTCGATGCGCCGGCCGCGAGGAGGTAGCGGAGGACGAACGGGCGGAGGGCGAGGAAGCGGCTGGGGGGAACGACGCTGCTGCTGCGGCGGCGGGGACTGGGGGCGGGGCGACGGGCGCCGCCGAGGCGGCGCTTGCGGCGGCGGTGGGGCGGGGTGGCGAGGGCGAAGCGGAGGGTGAAGGAGCGGGAGGCGAGGAGGTGGCTGCGGTCGCGAGGAAGGGGTTCGGTGCCGTGGGCGCCGACGATGCGCCGCTTGCCGCGGCGGCGGTGGGATGCGGCGCTGGTCGCCGGCGCACGGGGCATGGGGTGCCGTTGGTGGGGGGTGGCTCCGCGCGCGTGGAGGCCGAGGAATCCTGGCTACCTAGGGCGGCGAAGGCCGACGGAGGCGGAGGGGGCGGTGTTTTAGGCGGCGGACGGCGCCACCGGACGCGTGGGTTTGAAATTGGGGACACGATGCGGCGGCGAGATCCTCTTGCCGACGACAATCCGATGTCCCGTGGTAATTTGACGACCAAATTATTACCTTAGCTTAAGGAAAGGAAACGAGTAAATTATCGGTGTGATGGGTTTTAGGCCGGCCAACCGTTGCTTGGAATTCTCAAATTCAAGTCAAATTCAAAAGGATTTAAAACGATATTCACTCATTAGAGTATGGTTAATAGCATAGCCAATTGCTGACTACATAGACAGGCCATGTCACCAAGAATTAGCATTATTAATTGGTCATACAATAGAGTGGGCTATAAGGTTGGCTATAAGCTCACATTTTTTTCTTCACTTTCTCTCCATCTCTTTTCTCTCATTAAATGCCTTTGCTAGGAGCACCGTCTCTTGCATGAGCGCTCACTCCATCACTTTTTCTTTGTCTCTCTCCTCCACAAAGACAAAAACGCCATGTAAGTAGGCTTATAGCCCACTATTGTACTTGCTCTTATGTCCAAGTCACTCCACGTATAGAGAATAAGTGACTACATTTCTGCAGTGCTATCGCATGTTCGTCGATCAAACCCGACTGTCCGCAGAGTCTAAACTCACTCCTAGTTTTTTTTTCTCGAACTGACTAAGTTCGCAAAGCTTGGATGTTTAGTGACCAATCAAACCCATAAGCCGTTCTAGCGAACACCATAAACCCTAACCTAACCACCAAGAGAAAAGTTCTCTTCCTCGACTATGCTCCCACATCTTCAATATGCCATACACCTTATTGGACCACAATCAATATAATGAGCTCTGCTTTTTGTCATTCTGACATCGTGCTGCTTCCGCGTGGCCAACGACTCTACTCTCGCAACTCTAATGTCATCAACAGTCTCAAACTGCTGCCTAATGGGGAATAGAAACACATAGATCTTGATACAGATCAAATGAATTTGCACAGTCTCGTGGTATTTATGGAAGAACCAGACAATTATGTGCTAGCAAAATCATGACCTACAAACTATAATCTAGGGTTGTTCTAGTGGCCTGGACTGACATTGGAGCTTAGGGTTGTGTGTCAGCTTAATATAATGTGGAAACATCGATCCCAAGCAAGCCCTACTAAAAAAGCACCATAGCTCATGTTTGAGCAGATAGGGTTTGCACGGTATTAACTTGGCCCAAAATCCTCAAGAAACACAAATGAAGTGTAAGTTCGGGTGCATCCCATTTAGGAAAAACTGTCTCATTTTCTATTTATGAAATGAGGGGATATTCTCATCATCCAGGGCACCTACTTCATCTTTTTTCTTTACTCATCATCTGTACATGTTTTTTTATGACTGTAGTGGTAGAAAAGTGCAGATGTTTTAGTGCACATAGTTTTGACAAATGTGCAGCCGCTTTCATGTTGAATAGTGAATCAAGCCTATCGGTGGGCGATGATGCGAAAGTTATGATAATCCTTAAGAACAAGTTTGGACCACCTTCACACAAAGGAAACGGATATCATGCATGTGGCAACTTGTCTGGTGTTAATAGGAGCAATTGAATACATTTTAAGTAAAAGAAGCCGGAGGAGAGACTAGATATGTGATTTCACAATTCACCATCAATATTGCCTAGTAGCCAGCGGTATGCTTTTGTGAAAAATCAAAGGAGAATTATTTCTCTTGTTATGTGAAAAAACATTGGAGAATACATTATTATATTGGGTGTGCTTAGGGCACATCTAGATGTGCTCTAGTTATTATACATCTAAGTGAGTGAATCAAGCATAAAGAGAAAAGGAAAAAAAAGAAAATATTCACACGAATCTCAATGTAAGATCAATGACATATGACTTAGATGTGCAATACTTATGGCACATCTAGATGTGCTTTAGCAAAACTGTATTATATTTGATCAAAAGGGGTTTTCCCGTCCTAGTATTTTATAGAAAAGAGAGACAAACCGAATATAGGATGACCGTTCACGGGGCTGGTGAAAGGATCGATATGGTTGACTAGAGGGAGGGGGTGAATAGGCAACTAACAATTTTTACTTTTCTTTACCAAATTAAACTTTGCATCAAAGTAGGTTGTCTAGATATGCAACTAGGTGAGCAACCTATATGATGCAACAACAACGAACAAACACGCAAGCAAGAGAAGTAACACTAATGAGTTTCCACAAGTAAAGGTAAGAGATAACCAAGAGTGGATTCGATGAAGACGAGGATGTGTTACCAAGGTTGTCAGAATCGCGATTCTGTTATACGATTCTACGACTTTACGATCCAAACTAACCCCTATGATTCTACGATTTTAGTTCTTAGAATCTACGTTTCTACGATCCTGATAGTGGAGATTCTATGATTTGCGATCCTACCATCAAAGCTCCGATCCGATTCAAAATCGCGATTCTGACAACCTTGTGTGTTACCGAAGTTCCTTCCTTTTGAGGGGAAGTACGTCTCCGTTAGAGCGGTGTGGAGGCACAATGTTCCCCAAGAAGCCACTAGGGCCATCGTATTCTCCTCACGCCCTCACACAATGCGAGATGCCATGATTCCACTATTGGTGCCCTTGGAGGCGGCAACCGGACCTTTACAAACAAGGTTGGGGCAATCTCCACAACTTAATCGGAGGCTCCCAACAATACCACGAAGCTTCACCACAATGGACTATGGCTCCGTGGTGACCTGAACCGTCTAGGGTGCTCAAACACCCAAGAGTAACAAGATCCGCTAGGGATAGGTGGGGAAATCAAAAAACTCTTGGTGGAAGTGTAGATCGAGGCCTTCTCAACCACTCCCGAGCAAATCAACAAGTTTGATTGGCTAGAGAGAGAGATCGGGCAAAAATGGAGCTTGGAGCATTAATGGAGCTTGAGGGAGAAGAGGTAGGTCAACTTTGGGGAAGAAGACCTCCTTATATAGTGGGGGGAACAATCCAACCGTTACCCCCCCAAACAGCCCCACAAAGGGCGGTACTACCGCGGGAGACAGCGGTACTACCGCTGGGTTAAGCGGTACTACCGCTCCCTTCGGGGGTACTGCCGCGCAGAAAGAAGGGTAAGGGGAAAGAGGGAACCAGGCGGTACTGCCGTGGTGGAAGGGCGGTACTGCCGCAGCAAGGTATCGCACAATCCGACACAGAAAAAGACCCCTCGAATCGACGCGGTAGGGACCTGGCAAGCCAGCGGTAGTACTGCTGGGGAGTCACCGGCGGTACTACCGCTGCGAAGCGGTACTGCCGCTTGTGACCCCTAAGCGGTACTACCGCTGGGTACCGCGGTACTACCGCTGGGTACCAGACAAAGCCCACAAGAAGAGAGAAGATCTCTCCATAGAAGCGGAAGGGCTCAGAGGGTGAGAAGCGGATGTGTACGTGTTGATTCCACCCAAGCAATACCAAAGCGGACCCCCTCTTGATAGTACGGTGCCCTCTACGCAACTAGTCCATCGAAAAAGAAACGAAAGAGCTACACCATCTTGAATGACACTCCGAGGGGAAGAAATCGTCTCGTGCCAAGGATGAATCTCTGAAATGCTCAAAGCACATGATTAGTCCGCAAACACATTGTCATCAATCACCAAAACCACATCGAGAGAGATATGCCTCAACAATCCCCCCCTTTTTGGTGGATTGATGACAACTAGGGATTTGCATAAGGGAGAGACATGAAAGAAAAGATACTTAGGACTACAACATATAGACGGGCTCCCCCTGAATGTGTGCACCTAGAAAGGAGTGACTTTGGAAAGCATGACGCACACATTAGGATCAACACTCCCCCTATATGTTATTGTCCAATAACCTAAGCAAAGGATATATGAGAGCAAGGAATGTAAAACAAGGTAGACATGCAACTCATAAGATACCAGAGTACTAGATAGACAAAGATAAGATAATAAGGTAGCATATGTCTCACACCATATGACTAGAACTTAGGTCTCAAAGGCATAAAACCAAACAAAGCAAAGCAGACGGCGAACACAAACACGGCACACAAAACACGGTAGCGACACAAATCCCTAAAACTCTCTCCCCCCTTGGCATCGAGACACCAAAAGGGCAAAGAGCGAAGCTACGGCTCCAGGTGATATCAAGCTGAGGATCACGAGCATCACATCTCTGCGGAATCGTCTGCACCGCCATCATCGGTCGGGAACTGCTCGGCGTCTGAATCGGTCCATGGGCAATGCTGCTGGATCCACTCTTCTTCCTCAGTGATCTGATCCTCCGAACCACTAATAACGGTTGCACCCAACTGACGCATGAGCTCCTTGTGACGCCCCCTGGCCTTCTTCTCCGCCACATGAGTCATGTACTGGCCATGTGACTCCATGCAGAAGAGCTTCCTCATCTTGTGCTTGAGCTTCTTTGCCCAAGAGGGCTCTGTCCCAGACGGCTCATAGTCCTCATCGTCATCATCAGCCTCAGCCTCGCCCTCGGTGTCCGTGGCAGCTGCAGTGGATGGACCCCCAGCTTTGGGAGCAGGGGCGCCCCAATCGTCCTTCTTCCTTAGACGCTTGATCTCGTGAGACACCAAATCTCCAGTTTCCTACCCAACCTTGGGATAGACATGTGCCCAAGCTTTCTCAATGAGCAGCATGATGAACGGACCATAGATCGGGCACTTGCGCTTAGAAATGGCAGAAAGAAGCTCAGACCACATAACATGAGAGATGTCTAGGGACTCGCCAGTGGTTGCTTCCTTCTCATGCTGGCAGAAGAGTAGCATGTCCACAAGATAGGAGTGGACCATATCCAGATTCCTGATGCGAGGGAAAAGAGTCTCTCGAAAGACACAATGAAGGATGTTGAGATAGGAAGGCAGCTCATAGGTTTCCTTCTAAGTCACAGGGTTGACCTTCACAGTGCAGTAGGGCCACAGAGCTTGCTTGTGAGTGGAGGTTGCATTGCGGTGAGGGCGGAAACCAACTGGAGTCTCAAGCCCTTGATCTTCCACATAAAGTAACTCCATGAAGGCCTTCCACTTGACAGAAAGCAGCTTGCCATTGGTCATCCAAGTCAGAGTCCTCTCTGCATCAGTCCCAAGATGGACAGTGGCATAAAACTGAGCCACCAAATTAGCATCGAAATCCTTGTTGAACTGCATGATCCTGAGAATGTTCAGCTAGGTACACATCTGAAGAGCTTCACCAAAGTACTCCGGACCCTTTTCCATGGCATCCGTGTTGATGGAGCGAACATCAACATAGAGATTCTTCTTAGCCTTGATCACATCAAAGAAAATGGCAAACTGAAAGCGGTTCCAGAACGGGCGGTTGACCAAATTGGGTTCTTGGGCTTCCTCATAGGGGTTACGGCGACGCTTTGCCCAGAACTCCTTGGCAGTCATCTCAGTCACAGTCTTGCCCTTGGGCTTCGGCCTGTTGGCAGGCTTCTTCTGGAGTTGAGGCGGAGGAGGCGCACTGGAGGAAGCACCCGCAGGCGGTGGTGGAGCACTAGAGAAACCAATTGCTGACTCAGAAGTGCGGTAGCGCTTTGAAGATGCACGACCGGGGTTGATACGGCGGGCTTGCTGCTCAGGAAGATCTGTTGGGGAACGTAGCAGAAAATCAAAATTTTCCTACGTGTCACCAAGATCTATCTATGGAGAAACCAGCAACAAGGGGAAGGAGAGTGCATCTACATACCCTTGTAGATCGCTAAGCGGAAGCGTTCAAGAGAACGGGGTTGATGGAGTCGTACTCGTCGTGATCCAAATCACCGATGATCCTAGTGCCGAACGGACGGCACCTCCGCGTTCAACACACGTACAGCCCGGTGATGTCTCACATGCCTTGATCCAGCAAGGAGAGAGGGAGAGGTTGAGGAAGACTCCATCCAGCAGCAGCACAACGGCGTGGTGGTGGTGGTGGAGGAGCGTGGCAATCCTGCAGGGCTTCGCCAAGCACCTCAGGAGATATGAGGAGAAAGAGAGGGAGGGCTGCACCAACAGGGAGAGATCAAATCATGTCTTGGGCAGCCCCTAGGCTTCACTATTTATAGGAGGAGGGGAGGAGGGTGCGCCCCCTCTAGGGTTCCCACCCCTAGGGGGGCGGCAGCCCTAGATGGGAAAGAGGGGGGGCGGCCAAGAGGGGAGGAGAGGGAGGCGCAGGGAGAATGGGCCTTAGGGCCCATCTGCCCTTAGGGTTAGCACCCCCTTCTTCCCTTAGGTGCCTTGGGCCTTGTGGGAGGCGCACCAGCCCACTCAGGGGCTGGTCCCTTACCACTCTTGGCCCATGCAAGCCTCCGGGGCTGGTGGCCCCACTTGGTGGACCCCCAGGACCCTCCCGGTGGTCCCGGTACGTTACCGATAAAACCCAAAACTTTTCCGGTGACTAAAACAGGACTTCCCATATATAAATCTTTACCTCCGGACCATTCCGGAACTCCTCGTGATGTCCGGGATCTCATCCGAGACTCTGAACAACTTTCGGTAACCACATACAAACTTCCTTTATAACCCTAGCGTCATCGAACCTTAAGTGTGTAGACCCTACGGGTTCGGGAAACATGCAGACATGACCGAGACGTTCTCCGGTCAATAACCAACAGCGGGATCTGGATACCCATGTTGGCTCCCACATGCTCCGCGATGATCTCATCGGATGAACCACGATGTCAAGGACTTAATCAATCCCGTATACAATTCTCTTTGTCTATCGGTACGATACTTGCCCGAGATTCGATCGTCGGTATCCTGATACCTTGTTCAATCTCGTTACCGGCAAGTCTCTTTACTCATTCCGTAACACATCATCCCGTGATCAACTCCTTGATCACATTGTGCACATTATGATGATGTCCTACCGAGTGGGCCCAGAGATACCTCTCCGTCACACGGAGTGACAAATCCCAGTCTCGATTCATGCCAACCCAACAGACACTTTCGGAGATACCCGTAGTGCACCTTTATAGTCACCCAGTTACGTTGTGACGTTTGGCACACCCAAAGTATTCCTACGGTATCCGAGAGTTTCACAATCTCATGGTCTAAGGAAGTGATACTTGACATTAGAAAAGCTTTAGCATACGAACTACACGATCTAGTGCTATGCTTAGGATTGGGTCTTGTCCATCACATCATTCTCCTAATGATGTGATCCCGTTATCAACAACATCCAATGTCCATGGTCAGGAAACCGTAACCATCTATTGATCAACGAGCTAGTCAACTAGAGGCTTACTAGGGACACGGTGTTGTCTATGTATCCACACATGTATCTGAGTTTCCTATCAATACAATTCTAGCATGGATAATAAACGATTATCATGAACAAGGAAATATAATAATAACCAATTTATTATTGCCTCTAGGGCATATTTCCAACAGTCTCCCACTTGCACTAGAGTCAATAATCTAGTTCACATCGCCATGTGATTAACACTCATAGGTCACATCGCCATGTGATCAACATCCAAAGATTTTACTAGTGTCACTAAACTAGTTCACATCATCATGTGATTAAGACTCAATGAGTTCTGGGTTTGATCGTGTTTTGCTTGTGAGAGAGATTTTAGTCAACGCGTCTGGAACATTCAGATCCGTATGTACTTCGCAAATTTCTATGTCATCTCCTAGATGCAGCTACCACGTTCTATTTGGAGCTATTCCAAATAACTGTTCTACTATACAAATCCAGTTTACTACTCAGAATAATCTAGATTAATGTCAAAGTTTGCATCGGCGTAACCCTTTACGACGAACTCTTTTACCACCTCCATAATCGAGAAAATTCCTTAGTCCACTATTTACTAAGGATAACTTTGACCGCTGTCTTGTGATCCATTCTTGGATCACTCTTGTACCCCTTGACTGACTCATGGCAAGGCACACTTCAGGTGCGGTACACAGCATAGCATACTGTAGAGCCTACGTCTTAAGCATAGGGGACGACCTTCGCCCTTTCTCTCTATTCTGCCGTGGTCGAGCTTTAAGTCTTAACTTCATACCTTACAACTCAGGCAAGAACTCCTTCTTTGACTGATCCATCTTGAACACCTTCAAGATCATGTCAAGGCATGTGCTCATTTGAAAGTACCATTAAGCGTTTTGATCTATCCTTATAGATCTTGATGCTCAATGTTCAAGTAGCTTAATCCAGGTTTTCATTGAAAAACACTTTCCAAATAACCCTATATGCTTTCCAGAAATTCTACGTCATTTCTGATCAACAATATGTCAACAACATATACTCATCAGAAATTCTATAGTGCTCCCACTCACTTCTTTGGAAATACAAGTTTCTCATAAACTTTGTATAAACCCAAAATCTTTGATCATCATCAAAGCGTATATTCCAACTCCGAGATGCTTACTCCAGTCCTTAGAAGGATTGCTGGAGCTTTGCATACTTATTAGCATCTTTCAGGATTGACAAAACCTTCCGGTTGTATCACATACAACCTTTCCTCAAAAAATCGTCGAGGAAACTATGTTTTGACATCCTATCTGCAAGATTTCATAAATAATGCAATAATCGCTAATATAATTCCAATAGACTCTTAGCATCGCTACGAGTGAGAAAGTCTCACCGTAGTCAACTCCTTGAACTTGTCGGGAAACATCTTAACGACAAGTCGAGCTTTCTCAATGGTGTTACTTACCATCATTGCCCGTCTTCCTTTTAAAATCCATCTGTACTCAACAGCCTTACGACCATCGAGCTGTTCTGCCAAAGTCTACACTTTGTTTTCATACATGGATCCTCTCTCGAATTATATGGCCTCGAGCCATTTTGGAATCCAGGCCCACCATCGCTTCTCCACAGCTCGTAGGTTCATTGTTGTCTAGAAACATGACTTCCAAGACAAGATTACGTACCACTCTGAAGTAGTACGCATCCTTGTCATCCCACGAGGTTTGGTAGTGACTTGATCTGAAGTTTCATGATCACTATCATAAGCTTCCACTTCAATTGGTGTAGGTGCCACAGGAACAACTCCCTGTGCCCCGCCACACACTAGTTGAAGAGACGGTTCAATAACCTCATCAAGTCTCCACCATCCTCCCACTCAATTCTTTCGAGAGAAACTTTTCCTCGAGAAAGGACCCGATTCTAGAAACAATCCCTTATTGCTTTCGGATCTGAGACAGGAGGTATACCCAACTGTTTTGGGTGTCCTATGAAGATGTATTTATCCGCTTTGGGTTCGAGCTTATCGGCTTGAAACTTTTTCACATAAGCGTCGCAGCCCCAAACTTTTAAGAAATGACAGCTTAGGTTTCTCTAAACCATAGTTCATACGGTGTCATCTCATCGGAATTACGTGGTGCCCTATTTAAAGTGAATGTGGTTGTCTCTAATGCCTAACCCATAAACTATTGTGGTAATTCGATAAGAGACATCATGGTATGCATCATATCCAATAGGGTGCAGTTATGATGTTCGGACACACCATCACACTATGGTGTTCCAGACTGTATTAGTTGTGAAACAATTTCCACAATGTCTTAATTCTGTGCCAAACTCGTAATTCAGATATTCATCTCTATGATCATATCATAAATATTTTATCCTCTTGTCACGATGATCTTTCAACTTCACCTTGAAATTACTTGAACCTTTCAATAATTCAGACTCGTGATTCATCAAGTAAATATACTCAACATCTACTCAAATCATCTGTGAAGTAAGAACATAACGATATCCACTACACGCCTCAGCACTCATTGGACTGCACACATCAAAATGTATTACTTCCAGCAAGTTGCTTTCTGGTTCCATTTTACTGAAAACGAGGCTTTCAGTCATCTTGCCCATGTGGTATGATTTGCATGTCTCAAGTGATTCAAAACCAAGTGAGTCCAAATGATCCATTTGCATGGAGTTTCTTCATGCATATACACCAATAGACATGGTTCGCATGTCTCAAACTTTTCAAAAATGAGTGAGCCCAAAGATCCATCAATATGGAGCTTCTTCATGCGTTTAATACCGATATGACTTACGTGGCAGTGCCACAAGTAGGTGGTACTATCATTACTATCTTATATCTTTTGGCACGAACATGTGTAACACTACGATCGAGATCCAACAAACCATTCATTTTAGGTGCAAGACCATTGAAGGTATTATTCAAATAAACAGAGTAACCATTATTCTCCTTAAATGAATAACCGTATTGCGATAGACATAATCCAATCATGTCTATGCTCAACGCAAACACCAATCTCGATGGTAGAGGGAGCGTATGATATTTGATCAACCTTGGAAATACTTCCAACACATATCGTCATCTCACCTTTAGCTAGTCTCCGTTTATTCCGTAGCTTTTATTTCGAGTTACTAACACTTAGCAACCGAACCGGTATCTAATCCCCTGGTGCTACTAGGAGTACTAGTAAAGTACACATTAACACAATGTATATCCAATATACTTCTATCGACTTTGCCAGCCTTCTCATCTACCAAGTATCTAGGGTAATTCTGCTCCAGTGGTTGTTCCCTTTATTACAGACGCACTTAGTCTCGGGTTTGGGTTCAACCTTCGGTTTCTTCACTAGAGCAGTAACTGATTTGCCGTTTCATGAAGTATCCCTTCTTGCCCTTGCCCTTCTTGAAACTAGCGGTCCAACCATCAACAATTGATGCTCCTTCTTGATTTCTACTTTTGTGGTGTCAAACATCACGAATATCTCAAGGATCATCATATATGTCCCCGATATATTATAGTTCATCACGAAGCTCTAGCAGCTTGGTGGTAATGACTTCGGAGAAACATCACTATCTCATCTGGAAGATCAACTCCCACTTGATTCAAATGATTGTTGTACTCAGACAATCTGAGCACAAGCTCAACAATTGAGTTTTTCTCCCTTAGTTGTAGGCTAAGAAAATCGTCGGAGGTCTTATACCTCTTGACGTGGGCACGAGCCTGAAATCCCAATTTCAGCCCTCGAAACATCTCATATGTTTCGTGACGTTTCAAAACGTCTTCGGTGCCTCAACTCTAAACCGTTTAATTGAACTATCACGTAGTTATCAAAATGTGTATGTCAGATGTTCGCAACATCCACAGACAACGTTCAGGGTTCAGCACACTGAGCGATGCATTAAGGACATAAGCCTTCTATGAAGCAATGAGGACAATCCTCAGTTTACGGACCTAGTCCGCATAATTGCTACTATCAACTTTCAACTAAATTTTCTCTAGGAACATAACTAAACAGTAGAACTGAAGCGCGAGCTACGACATAATTTGCGAAGACCTTTTGACTATGTTCAGGATAATTAAGTTCATCATATGAACTCCCACTCAGATAGACATCCCTCTAGTCATCTAAGTGATTACATGATCCGAGTCAACTAGGCCGTGTCCGATCATCACGTGAGACGGACTAGTCAACATCGGTGAACATCTTCATGTTGATCGTATCTACC